>NC_134405.1:75517920-76247920 GCF_038048845.1 Mixophyes fleayi
AGTTGTGTATCTACTGTGCCAGCAATGCACATTTCTTGCAGGACTGTCCCATCCGTAGACCACGTCAGCTTACTGAACCATCCCCTGTTGTTTCCTCTCTGCATTCCAAATTTGTTTATGCTCCACCATTTCTGTTCTCTGGGAAGAGACCCAATCTGTCAGCTCCAGCCACCTGTCCTGAGGCGCCAGCTCCAGCCGCCTGTCCTGAGGCGCCGGCTCCTGCCGCCTGTCCTGAGGCACCAACTCCCTCTGTCTCCTGTTGCGAGGTGCCAGCCTCTGTCTCCTGTTGCGAGGTGCCAGCCTCTGTCTCCTGTTGCGAGGTGCCAGCCTCTGTCTCCTGTTGCGAGGTGCCAGCCTCTGTCTCCTGTTGCGAGGTGCCAGCCTCTGTCTCCTGTTGCGAGGTGCCAGCCTCTGTCTCCTGTTGCGAGGTGCCAGCCTCTGTCTCCTGTTGCGAGGTGCCAGCCTCTGTCTCCTGTTGCGAGGTGCCAGCCTCTGTCTCCTGTTGCGAGGTGCCAGCCTCTGTCTCCTGTTGCGAGGTGCCAGCCTCTGTCTCCTGTTGCGAGGTGCCATTATCTGCCTCCGGTCCTGAGTCTCCTGCCACCGTGTCCGGTCCTGAGTCTCCTGCCACCGTGTCCGGTCCTGAGTCTCCTGCCACCGTGTCCGGTCCTGAGTCTCCTGCCACCGTGTCCGGTCCTGAATCTCCTGCCACCGTCTCCAGTTCCGAGTCTTCAGCCGCCGTCTCCAGTTCCGAGTCTCCAGCCGCTGCCTCCGTTGCCGAGTCTCCAGCCGCTGCCTCCGTTGCCGAGTCTCCAGCCGCTGCCTCCGTTGCCGAGTCTCCAGCCGCTGCCTCCGTTGCCGAGTCTCCAACCGCTGTCTCTATTCCAGAACTACAGCCCATTCCAGAAACCTTGCCAGTCCATGCGGTCCACCCCGAGTTGCCAGTCCATGCGGTCCAGCCCGAGTTGCCAGTCCATGCAGTCCAGTCCAGGGTTGCCATTTCGGTTACATGGGGCACACGCATCTTTCAGAGGATGATGGACAAAATTCTAAGGCTCTATAGACAGTATGCTGATGCTTATCACAAACATATAGTCATCTATAGTCCTGATTGATATTCTCATATTCTCAAGGTACAGGAGGTGGAGGACTCCATCCATGAGGCAGGATTGACAGTCAACACAAAAAAGTGTTGCTTGGAGATGGAATAAGTGAAGTATCTTGGATAAACCATAGGCAGAGGTTTAATAAAGCCCGAACTTAATAAAATTAAGGCAATTCAAAAATTATCCTGACCCCTAAACACGAAACAGGTGAGAGCTTTCCTGGGAATCACAGGGCATTATAGAAGGTTTATACCAATACTTGCCACTGTTGCTGTCACTTTCACTGACCTTACCAAGACTAAACAGTAAGATATGATTAAGTGGAATCCTGAGGTAGAAAAGGCATATCAGGCATTAAAGGTAGCGTTATGCACTTATCAAGTTTTGACACATGATTTTAAAAATTAATTTGTTGTGCAAGCAAATGCAGGGATAGATGCTTTGTTGTCTCAAAGTAAAGATGGCGAGGAGCATCCTCTTATTTATTTAAGTAGGAAACTGATTTGTGCATGAGAGAAATTACGCCACTGTTGAAAAAGAAGCATTGACAATTAAATGGGCATTGTAAACACCGAGGTATTACCTTTTGGGGCAAAAATTTAGGTTGATTGCGGATCATGCTCCATTGAAATAGATGGCTGAAAATAAATAAAGAGATCAATGTGGGAATAACTAGATGGTTCTAGGCATTGCAAAACTTTAAGTTCTCAGAAGAACAAAGGCCAGGAAGCCAAATGGCCAATGCAGATGCCATTGACTTTTTTTTTTAAGGGATTACAGATGTTTCGCCCATCAGGTCGAAACAAGAGAGGTGATATGAGACAGAAACAAAGGGGAAGTGATTGATTAGAGATATGTATTTCACAGGTTTCTGTTCTATGACTTTTAAAACCACAGGGAGGTTGTTTGTGTTTTGGGAGAGAGCTTCCCAAATATCCTTTCAGCTGCAGGGAGAGCTGTTTATGGTCCCTGGGTTATGCATGGAGAGAGAAGAGTGGGCTCCATTCATTAGGCCCATTTCAGGTTTTACAACTTGCCAGATTATTGCTGACTAATTAGGAGTTGCCCCTGTGAAGTATAGATAAAAGAAAAACAAACTAAAGGGCGCAAGTGACCAAATGACCTGAACCCTCTAGTATGACTTCTGGGATCCAATGTTACCAGGCTGTGAATTTTTCATCCACATCCATTCAGTGGAAGGCTCATAACAGGCTCCTCGGGTCAAAGCTCAGGCCAGGGTACACCAATGGAACTTCTGACTGGGACCTCAACTGCCTAATATGTCTTCTGGGATCAAATGTTACCAGGGGTGAAATTTTCATCCAAATCAATCCAGTGGAAGGCTCAGAACAGGCTCCTCGGGTCAAAGATTTGCCCAGCATACACCAATAGGACATCTGACTAGGACCCTAACCACCATAAATCCTGTCCAGGATCCAACAGAACCACCTCATATGGGTTTCATCCCAATCAGTGCAGGGGTGTCTGAATGCATAACTGGACAAACAAATCAATTCCATCCAGTGGAAGGCCAGATATTTGCTTACAAACAAACAAACTTTTTTATATATATATATATATATATCTATATATATATTATATATATATATACAGGGTTGGACTGGCCCACCATAGAGCCTAATGGATCTCCTCTTCGTTGGTAGTGGGAGCCGGTACTTTAAAAAAAATAAAATAAAATAAATAATGCTCACGTGATCGTGGCGCCCCGCCTACTTCTTCTCTGCTCTGTTCGTACTGACGTCATGACGTCGGGCATGACGTCATCACGTCACGCCCGACATTCAGTGAGTAGTGGCATAGAGAGGAGCACGCAAGAAAGAAGACAGAAGAAAAGAAAAAAGAAGGTAAGAAAAGGAACGGAAGCATGGGGAGGAAATCAGCATGACACAGATTGATGAAAGGGGAGGGAAGCAGCATGACACAGAGTGATGAAAGGGGGAAGAGCAGCATGACACAGAGTGATGAAAGGATGAAAGGGGGGTGGGAAGCAGCATGACACAGTGATTGAAGGGGAGAAGCAGCATGGCACAGAGTGATGAAAGGGGGGGAGCAGCATGGCACAGTGATGAAAGGGGGGAAGCAGCATGACACAGAGTGATGAAAGGGGGGGAACAGCATGGCACAGAGTGAAGGGGGTAGCAGGATGGCACAGTTTGATGAAGAAAGGGCAGGATGGCACAGGGTGATGAAAGGGAGAGCAAAAACAGCATGGCACAGGGCCTTGAAGGGGGGAGCAAAAGCAGCATAGCACAGGGTAATGAAGGGGGGAGCAAAAGCATCATGGCACAGGGTGATGAAGGGGAGAGCAAAAACAGCATGGCACAGGGCCATGAAGGGGGAGCAAAAGCATCATGGCACAGGGTGATGAATGGGGGCCATGAGAAGGGGAGAGTAAAATCAGCATAGCACAGGGTGATGAAAGGGGGCAGGTGGAGGGGGGAGCAAAAGCAGCATGGAGGGCGCAGTGTGATCATAAGGGGGCACAGCATGGTGATGAAGGGGCACAGTAATGTGTGTGTGATGTGGCAATGTAGTGTGTGTGAGAGGTTTGGGGGCTATTAATTGAATGTGGGGTTGAGTTTAAGGAGCATAAGGTCTATTTATTAAATGTGAATATGAATTATTTAAAGGTATTAACAGTTGCGGGAAATAGTTCTATTTATTATTCGTAAATGCTATTAATTTATTGCTGGGGCTGTTTGGAGGGAGGCAAATAGGTTTATTTATTAGATGGGAATACTATTACTTAAATGTTGGGGTTAGTTGGAGACATATAGAACTATTTATTAAATGTGAATACTCTTACTTTAATGTTTAGCTGGAGGAAGGCCTAAATATTAATCGTGGGTCCAGTTGATTTAATGCCGGAGCTGGTTGGGATTTTCTAAATGTGTCCATTTTTTTTCCCAAATAGGGCCCCCAACATTCCAGGATCCAGACAAGCTGCAACTAAAGAAACCAGCAGCCACAGGTGGTGAAAGTGTCAAGAACAGGTAGGAGAAAGCAGGACAGTCTGTCATGTGTTCTGATTCTAGTGGGACATTCCAGATTTTTGGTGACTGTTCTGCCCAATGTAAGGCAGGTTAAGACTGTGTATTCTTTATATACTACACTATGGTGCTAGCTGTCCTTTGTGGGCTTACCACATCCCAATTTGGTTACGCCTCTCTAGTGACTGGCCACACACCCTCTGGTGGGCCCCTACCATTATATTCTCCCTGTGGGCCCTTCATGCCCCAGCCTGACACTGTATATAGAGATATATATATATATAGATAGATAGATAGATGACTCATTGTACATACTATATGACAGTACAAATACCTTTTCAAACACTGCAATCATGATTATAAATTCCAAGGCCACAGGAAAGCCTTACACTCATGGAATGCACAAAAGAACATAATCATAAGTGAGAAATTTTACAAATTACTGAATAAGGACTATACAAAACATTTGTCAGTATTCAGTATTTGAAGGTGAAGGTTATATAGGTTCACCTAATGATGCAATAAAATGATCTCATTGAACCAAAGGTGTCCCTAAAAAGCATCTTTAAAGCTATAATGACAGGTTTAGGTGTGGCTTACATTTTAACCTTTTTTTACCTTGTGTTAAGCATGTGAGAGTTTACAAAATATCTTCTACTAATGTATTAGCATTTATATTTGCATATAATATGCATTCTCTTATCCTTACGGTCTCTTAAGTTTTGAGTATTGCTGAAGTGCAATTTAAATGGCTGCTAGGAGGACCTTACTTAGCTTAGACTGTAACCTCTTAGAGTTAAAGAGAACTTAAAGACATTAGAAACCTGTTAAGGGCTCCTTAAATTCATTAAGCGAGCTTAGACTGTCTGGGTCCTAGGGTTTAAAGCCTTTAAAGAACAGTGCTTCTAAAGAAGAATGCCAAGTTCCTGGACCCTTACGTTTTTACAGTCCATGTTAAACCTATAATATTTAATTTTTTTTATATATTTTGTAGATTTTCATATTGTTCCAATTACTTTTATTGTGTGTGTACAATATTTTTTCACTGATTTTTTTCCTAAATCTCTACAGGCATAATTTATCTATAGTCAATCTTAAGTCATGAGGGCACTTATATGCCCACATCTAGTACAACACCAGCATTTACAAACAGATTCATGAAATACCAGATTAATGGAATTGTGTGTAGAAACTAGGGATGTGCACCGGCGACTTTTGGTGTCTCGTGTTTTGTGTTTTGGATTCAGATTTTCTTGAGGTTTTGGGTTCGGATTTGTTTCGCAAAACACCTGCCGAAAGGTTTTGGTTCGGATTTAAGGTTTTGGATTCGGATTTTTTTTGAAAAAAGCATAAAAAGTTTTTGGGCTTATTTTCACTCATACGCTATTATTAACCTCAATAACATTCAATAACAATCATTTCCACTAATTTACAGTGTATTCTGAACACCTCACAATATTGTTATTAGTCCAAAACGTTGCAACGAGGTATCTTTCTGGACTGCGTAGTGGAGTGGTCCCCACAATATAATAAGAAAACCATCAACTGGTCTGAATCGCACCAAAAAATGTACCTGGACTGCATAGAGGAGTGGTCACCACAATATAATTTAAAAACCCTGAACTGGTCTGAATCGCACCAAAAAATGTACCTGGACTGCGTAGAGGAGTGGTCACCACAATATAATTTAAAAACCCTGAACTGGTCTGAATCGCACCAAAAAATATACCTGGACTGCGTAGAGGAGTGGTCACCACAATATAATTTAAAAACCCTGAACTGGTCTGAATCGCACCAAAAAACGTACCTGGACTGCGTAGAGGAGTGGTCCCTACAATATAATTAAAAAACCCTCCACGGGTCTGAATTCCAAAAAAAAGGTTTCTTGACTGCGTAGTGGGGTGGCCCCGGTACACAATTTTTTACCGGGGCCACAATATAATTAAAAAACCCTCCACGGGTCTGAATTCCACCAAAAAAGTTTATGGACTGCATAGTGTAGTGTTCCCCACAATATTATTTAAAAATTTTGCAGCAACAGTCAACGTTGTTTAATATCTGATACACCTATATCTGGACTGCATAGTGGAGCGGCCCCGGTACTAAATTTGGTACCGGGGCCACAATACCTCCTCCAACTTCCAAGTGTAGTGTTTATAACATATAAACACTACAGTAATTCTAGCACGTCAATACCTCTTGTTTTAAATAATGACAGGGCATTTGTTGACATTTTGTTTTACTTTTTGAACATGGCAAACGACTGTTGAATGGTCACATAATGCCAAAAAAAGAGTTGCAAGATGGAATTGTCTTTGGGCCCTCCCACCCACCCTTATGTTGTTGAAATAGGACATGCACACTATAACAAACCAATCATTTCAGCGACAGGGCCTACCAAACAACTGTGGCTGAAATTATTGGTTTGTTTGGGCCCCCACACCAAAAAAACAATTCATCTCTCCCTGTACAAACTAAACAGGATCTACTGAGGAAAGATGTCGTCCTCATCCTCAACCTCTGATTCCTCTCCCCCTACAGTGAGTACTTCCTCCTCCTCACACATTATCAATTCGTCCCCGCTGGACTCTACAACCACAGGTCCCTCTGTACTATCTGGAGGGCAGTGCTGTACTTCATTGAGGAATTGATTATTCATTTTTATAAACATTATTTTTTCAACGTTGTGAGGAAGCAACCTCCTTCGCCGGTCACTGACCAGGTTCCCCGCTGCACTAAAAACTCTTTCCGAGTACACACTGGAGGGGGGGACAACTCAGGTAAAATAGAGCCAGTTTGTACAGGGGCTTCCAAACTGCCTTTTTTTTCCTGCCAGTAACAATATGGACTGTCTGACATGTCTATTTGGATGGTGTCAGCAAAATAATCCTCCACCATTTTTCAATTGTGACAGCATCCAATGCAGCGACAGTAGACATGTCTGCAATGGTTGGCAGGTCCTTCAGTCCGGACCAGATGTTATCAGCATCCCCGCCAGCGGCTCTTTTAGGAAAACTGAGCTTTTTCCTCGCAGCCATAGATATGGAAGAAAATGAGGGTGGAGCTGTTGGCATGTCACGGTTCTCTTCGGAGGACAATCTCCTGACCAGCAGGTCTTTGCACCGCTGTAGACTTGTGTCCGCCGGAAACAGAGACACAACATACGCTTTAAACCAGGATCGAGCATGGTGGCCAGAATGTATTCCTCTGACTTTAAAAGACTGACCACCCTCGGATCCTTGCAAAGCATACGAAGGGCTTCATCCACAAGAGCTACATGCTTGGTGGAATCGTAATGGCTGCAGAACCTTGCACAACACGGAAATCATTCTCCAGTGCGCTTGACTCAGGCGCATCCCCACTCCTTTTCCTATGTCGTAGGTGGCTGTGTAGGCTTGAATGGCCTTTTGATGCTCCTCCAGCCTCTGCAGCATATAGAGGGTGGAGTTCTAGCATGTCACTACCTCTTGTTAATTTAGATTGCAAGGCTTGTAAATACTTTGAAGATAAAAAAAGCAGGCTGCACAGACTGTGGAGCTAGAAAGTGAAATTAAATGGACCACCTTACTTTGGTGGCTATCTATGCCCCCCCCCCCCGCCCTACACTTGTAGTTGAATATAAAAAAAAAGCAGCCTGCATAGACTGTAGTACTAGAAATTCAAATATACAAAGAAATGTACAAAGGCAGTTTGGTATCTGTCTGCATCAGATCCCCTCTCCACTAGGAGTAAAATAGAAAACTATTCAGCCGTTATATAATCTAGAATATAAATAGAAATTGAGAAAGGCAATTTGGTATCTGTCTGCATCATAATCATCAACATCCTCCTCAGCGCCAGCTACATCAATATCCTCCTACCGGTGTACAACATTCACACCTTCATTAGCCAAATCTGTAACTGGACTGTGGGTGATCCTTCCAGCATATGCAGAGGGCTTGCTGCAAATGGTGGAAGGAGCCACCTCTCCCCGTACAGTGATGGTAAGGTCAGGCTTCGCAACCACCAACACCCTTGGACTCGCCTTGGGGATTTGTGATAATTTCTCTTTAGAAGGCAGAGTTGTTTGCTGTTTTGTTGCTGACAGCATAACTCTCTTCAATTTTTTTGTAGGGGGGAAGAGGAGGAGGAGGGTTAAGATCCTTGGCTGAAGCTGAACCACTAGTCATGAACACAGGCCAGGGCCTAATCCGTTCCTTGCCACTCCGTGTCGTAAATGGCATATTGGCAACTTTACGTTTCTCCGCAGATGATTTTAAGTTTCTCTTTTTGCTACTTTTTCTTAACTTGGGCTTTTTGGATTTTACATGCCCTGTACTAGGAGATTGAGCATCGGGCTTGGAAGACGACGTTGATGGAATTTCATCGTCTATGTCATGACTAGTGGCAGCAGCTTCAGCATTAGGAGGAAGTGGGTCTTGATCTTTCCCTACTTTATCTTCCAAATTTTTGGTCTCCATTATATGTAGCACAAGATACTGCAGAATGTGTGAACTTGGTAATATTGCAGTACCAATGGACAAATTTTGTTATAATTACTTTTTTTTTTTGTTTGTTTTTTTTATAAGTTTTTTTTTATTTTTTAAACACTTGGGAATAATGGGGAAATAACTATGCCCTTAGAAGCACAGAGCACAGGACACAGCACCACTGGACTGAACAGGACACAGCACAGGACCCAGCAGCACCACTGAACTCAGAAGGACAGAGCACAGGACACAGCACCACTGGACTTTTACTGCTGAATGTGTGAACTTGGTAATATTGCAGTACCAATGGGCTTATACTGCAGGATTGGTTTTGCAAATTTTGTTGCAATTAAAATTTTTTTCTAATTATTTTTTTGTATTTTTTTTTATAACTTTTTTAAATTTTTTTAAACACTTGGGAATAATGGGGAAATAACTATGCCCTTAGAAGCACAGAGCACAGGACACAGCACCACTGGACTGAACAGGACACAGCACAGGACCCAGCAGCACCACTGAACTCAAAATTGACAGAGCACAGCACACAGCACCACTGGACTGATAATGCAGAACACAGCACAGCACAGCACAGAACTAAACAGCACAGCACGAGATCTACCAGGACAGAGGACCACCTAACACACCCTCCCTCTACCCTGATCAATGCCCGAGTGAAGATGGCGGTGACTAGCGGGGAATTTATAGGATCCGAGTATCGCGAGATCCGACAGCGGGATTATGACTCGGAGCCTCGGTTTTAGGTTTTCATTTGGCGCCATTACCTGGATCTGTCTCGGATCCGACTCGGATTGGAAACGTTCGGGTGGGCACGGATTCACGAAATCCGAGTGCGCTCATCTCTAGTAGAAACATGTAAACAATTAGTTTTTTGCAGACTGATTAAATACAGCATTTTTAGATCCAGCTTTGTTTGCAATAGATAATAGGTTCGCTTAGCTTCATGCAGTGAAAGCACTCATTTTGTGGGCTTGACAAGCAGGACCAAGCTAACAGCTGCAGCTTTTAAACATTCTAACAGCTTTTTCCTTTAAATATTAGCATCGTTTTCTCTTTTGGACTAATTACTTAAAATTTTTTCCCACTATTGCTTAGCTAGTAAAATATTTAGTTTTTGTATTCGGTTTTGTGTTAGGTTTTATTGTGGGTGTAGTGTTTTCAGTGACCTATCTTCAAAAACAAAACAAACAGACGTGCAAATACTGGATTCACAACTGATTACTGTCTTGAGGAGAGCACCAGCGAAAATTAGTGCTGACTTCTGGTGAACTGACTTGGATGTATATATATATCTTTGTCGGAAAAAAATAATAAAAATAAATAAATATATATATATATATATATATATATATACTTGTCGTTGCTTTACAGCATGCCTACTGTGTCCTACATGTTGCTACAAGTTTCATAGGGCACAGAAGAAGCACCAGTTAAGGTTATCATTTCGACTGATTCTAAACACCTACCTGAGTGTGTGCGCTATTTCATTTTCACTCTGTATGTGGCCTTAGGCACAATGATGCTGAATGACTTCCCTGCACAATCAAACTGTGCCCACAACTAGATCTCAATGCAATACTTATATAGACTTCACTGTTTATTATATATCATTTAAACACAATCTGTACTTTTTAATAATATGAAAGTAAATGAGTTCAGGGTCTGCATTAATCTGAAGACAAGTCCTTTGAGGAAATTCATAATGTGACCACTGAATATAGTTTATAAGAGGTTTCCGTCGTCATCACCCATTCTACATGTCACAGTACAAACAGTCGCTCATTGTTTTCTAAGCAATCATATAAATTTCATGGTAACATGGGAGCGTAACAGCTGTGAGACGCACATACAAGCATTAGAATATATTAGAAGTGTAGTAAGTGTACTGAAGATAAGGACTATGCAATATATGTGTCAATGTTCAGTTTCCTTTTGTTCTTTTGCACATAGTAATGTATTATTATAATATGTTGCTAATAAGCATCAGCATACTCTGAAGCATTGTTTAGTGATTTAAGCTGCATATTTAGCTGTAAGAACTCAATAAGGTGCCCTATCATATATCCACCAGGAAGAGCCACCAGGCATATTAAATGCGCCATAAATCGTATCAATGGAGACAAATAATTGCCAGTGTTTCTCAGGAAACTTCTGATCAATCACACATGCTAATGCAGGAAAAGACTAAACAATTACTGAACATTAAACTGGGCTGAAGTAATGACGTTAATTGTGTGGTTTTTTACTTCAGTTAATTTTTTACTACTTCAACTTAGATTAATAAAATTGTCAAATTAGTGAAAAAATATCCAGAGCAAGGTGTCCGGGATGAACAAGTTGGGACAGGGAGGTAGGGTCGCGTTTTATGTACATCTGCATTACATTACATGTGATATAATGTAGCTATAGTTTATAATGTAGCTACAGTTTAAGTAAGAAAAAATGTACACCTATATAAAATGGAAGAAAACAGCCATGGGAATTTTTTATAAACTTGGCTGTGACGAATTGAGATGGCGTAAAATGTTTACGATACGCGCAATTCAAAATAAACCCATAAATGTGTTTGCATGAAGATACGTTTAATGGGCATCAAGATACGAACACGAGTCAGTGTTCATCATCATTAACTTGATGATGATGATGAATACCGTTTTTGTTATCTTTAAATGGCATGGCCTCCCCACAAAAAGCTAGTGGTTCCCCCTCAAAAGCTGCCACCAGCACAATGCTATAACAGCCTGGGCTGGTGACACTATAACGGGAAACCTGCATTGGGGGGTCCACCTGTCATAATTCACACAGCCCTAGCTGGTTCAACATGAGGCTGAATTTCCCTGGGAATGCAGCCCTCACCCCCCCCCCCCCCCCTCCCTAGACAAAGAGCCCAATGCTGAAAATTAGATTTAAGCTTTTTTTCCCTGGTACACTACTGCTGTCTGAGAGGGGATCCAGAATCGAGCTGGGGAGCAGACAATCCCTGTCCAGTTAGGAGATAAGGTTGCCAGCACAGTTAGCTCCCACCCTGTACCAAGAAGCCACATGCTTGGGAACCAAAGTCAGGATTAATGACCTTGCCCAGAGACCAGAAGACTAACTCAGAGATCCAGTGATTAGATTACAGAAGCTGGATGACAGAAAAGGCTAGGGATATAGCTACTGAATAAATGATCAGGTGAGGGTATTCTTCCTTCATCCTAACTTCTTGGAGGTCTTGTGGATTTATGTGGATTTAAACAATGACCATCTCCAGAGGCACTGGGAAAATTTTAGGACAATAAGTGCAGGCACAGTACAATACAAAGCCCAATACAGCCCATTTGTAAAATCAGAACAAGCTACCTGACCCAAGATGTCAAGATTATTCATATGTGTAATGGTGATTTTGAGACTACACACAGAATTCAGAACTTCCGACAGCTAACCCTCTACAGCATTGACTGAACCTCTCTGTAAATCTCTTCAGACCAGTCGCATAGAGAAGCATCCTGTTGAAATTAAAGGGATGAGACTTGATCTTCTGCAAAATTCCAAGTCTTTGTACATGGGGAAAAGGGCTTTGGGCCCACATGCAAGGCAGGGAATGTTCCTCTAAATGCATCCTCTCTTTTATTTTATTTTTATTTTTAATGTGTGTATTACGCAAGGAATATCAGTAACAAATCTTACTACTATCATCACCCGGCATCTTAGATTGCAACTCTATACACGTCTCCATAAAACCAGTTGCAAATGCTCAGTGATAAGCATGTGGTGTCATAAAATGTATTTTGATGTACAGATAACCCTATAGCCCCCCCTCTTTTTTCCCTTCTTTTCCTTTCCTCGCACCTACACCCTAATTGCGTATTCTATCTAATAATTGTATTACAATATCATATCCATTACATAGTAAAATCTCAGACCACAAGTATTTTATATATACTTTCTACTCAGCGATGTTCACTTAGATTACTGTACCAGTCACAATTGTGTAGACATATTTAGCTTGAATGTGTTTGCTGTTCATCTTTTCTACAGATTTTCATGAAGATAGAGAACTTACAGTTATAAGGGTTAACCAATCACATAATTGTGGGAAATAAGGCCAAAATCATAACTCCTGTATTTATTTGATATGTCAACTGAATCCATTGATAAATTGAGCTACTATGGTGTAAAATTCAAAGTCAGAAGGATTTTTATATGCTTATGTGGTGGCTCTGTACATCCCGGTGTTAGAAGATAGCAGTGTCACCTGTGGCAGCTTCAAAGGCCCCTGCGGTGAGCTATATTCTGACACATGTTAGTGTTTGGACATCTGAAAATACTTTTTGAAATCGTGCACAGCTTCACATGCTTGCAGACAAATGCAGCATTTGAAGGCTGTCTATATAGGTATCTAGAAATATGAAATTCAAAGAAAATGTGTTTATATTTCATATTTTGGGAAATCTGTATAGCACTCCATACTAAGGGGCAAAAACCACAATTATACTTACTAGCGGTACGCGGGAACAGCTATAAACATATAATTTTAATTTTGCTTAAAAAAACTTGTGTTGTGAAGGGGCAAATTATCATTCTTTTGGAAAGGCAATAATTATTGATAAGCTGTCAGTCTTCATGCCAATTTCCCGTGGACAGAAAATACCAGTTATCTATAAGTTATACTCTGAATTTAATCCCTTCATTTTAAACTGTTTTGCATGTTATGTAAGTCATGTCATCTTGTTTTTAATAACCTGTAAGCATTGTACATTTTGTATATTAAATCTAAAAATGTAATAGCTCATATCCTTATTGCTCTAAATGAATCCATAGCCTGTGAAGAAGAGATACGATTGCTTGACCATGCTAAAACCTTTCATTGCTGAGATGTGAATTGCAAATACATTTGTATACAAAGGCTAGTCTGTGCCTGCATGTACATTTGTGTGATAGAGCTTTGAGTGGTTATGGGTTAACCCTTTGATTGCTGGTGTGTGCCTTTCTATTGGTGTGTAACAAGGAATGCTCATTGTGTGCCAGTGTGGGACAGGATATTGGGGTCCTTTTGCCCTTATTCAATAGGTGGAGGCAAGACAAAAGTGGTTGTGGTTTTGAGAGCGCCGTTTGGGGGCGATTCACCAAATCTGTAGCTTATGTGATAGGTGAGCAGGAGATTGAGTGCTGGGATCGTGTGTAACCCCATACCGTAAGCACTTCGAAGTCACGAGTGCGCTAAGTGCGGTTTGTGATTTGTAAAGGTAGTTAGGAAAGATTTTCATGACAAAATAGAGGTGATATATTGTCTGACTGTGAATATATGATAAGATATTAAAACAGGGAGTAGCCAGAGGGGTTTATTCCTGACACAGATGTTTAAACTTCTTTGTTAGTTCTTGTACCTATGTGGAGTTGACAATACAGTACACGCTATAGTATCCCTTTAGTGACCAGTGAAACATTCTTGCGGTCTCTTGACCTCTTACAATTAATTGTACAGGTTTCTCACAAATCACTTTGCCAGAAAAATTCCCCTAAAGGGCATCAGCTAAGTAGCACATTTGCAGAATAACAGAGAGCAATTGCAAACCCAAAAATGCAGATTCCTGGTCTGTAATGTCACAGGCATGGAGTGTTCCAATCACCCCGAGAAAATAACTACCTGTTACAGTTAATGAAACAGCATGAGCTTGGCTCAGGAAAATAGCAGCTGATGGTAGAGAAGAATCATAGTGAAATAAATATATAAGAGCCAGATTCTCTTATCAATCATTGCTGCACAGTGTGAGGAAAGCAAATTACCCGCTGTATGGCTAATTTGGTCATACTATGCAGAATGAGATTAAACACACAGTTAGTGAAGTTTCTAGGTGTTCCTTTTAGCAATGATTTAAAATTGTGTATATATATATATATATATATATATATATATATATATATATATATATATATATATATTACTAGAACAAAGCACAGGCATGGCGCCTCATAGTGTAATACCAGGACAACAAAGGACAAAATGTGTATATATATATTCGTACCGTCAGGTAGAGATGTATGATCTAGACTTGAGTGGATCCTCTTTGAGAGCTGTAACACTGGATCTCAACTAAGGAACAATCCAAGAACGTGGAAAAAGGCAAACATAGCATAATATTGTAATGCAAAAGATAATGCACCACGTATGTATTTGCACTTTATCAATATGACCTCTCTTAATATATTTGATGTGTGTGTAGTTAAGGGAATTCCTCTATGCACACGAGTATTTACACTTTGTATTCATATTTATGTCTAATCTGTTGTTGCACATTATAAATACATGGTTTATAAGAGATGGTTACCATCTAGCCTTGTATTTTATACCTTTAGGATGACACTATTGTTTATATAAATGTATATTATAGTAATTTTTTATATATCTTTTTGCTACACTATGAGATATAGTATTATTTGTAAGGTTAGCGGTACGTGAGGGATTAACTCTCTGTGCCGCTTATATGGTGATGTGATGTTTTTTGGTTATATGTGGCATATGCTCTGGCGCTGTGTACGGATCGCATCTAGTATGTTGGCTCATTGATATTGCTGCGATTGCACACAGAATTTGTTGCTGTTTACAATAAAGTTTTTCAAATTCTCGATCCCCGCTCCTGCACACATTGTGGCGGAATGTGCGCATGCGCCAAAATGGCGCGCGGACTCGATAAAAAGCCGGTTAGTCCGGTGTTACACATTTCTGTGCTCCTGAGGAAGTCTTGTGATCATCAAGACGAAACGCGTCGAGCCTCACTGTTGATCAGCTGTACCTGGTGAGCTATATGTGAGTTCAGTGTTACTTTGTTTATTAAATTTGTATTGCTCTTTACATTGTATCCTCTTCCATTTATTATACCGCCGTTGGAAGGGTGTCCATTGCACGAGATACAGCTGCCTATAAAGAAAACATCTTCTAGCTATTATGCTCATATTTCTGGTACGCATATGAATTATTGCCTACACATAAAGTGGTGTGTGTTTTTCTGGGCTACGTCTTTCTATATATATACCCTGGTGAATTTTGAACTCTACACCCTTTGAATATCCTGTGGTGTTTCACGTGGTGCATTATCTTTTGCATTACAATATTATGCTATGTTTGCCTTTTTCCACGTTCTTAGATTGTTCCTGAGTTAAGATCCAGTGTTACAGCTCTCAAAGAGGATCCACTCAAGTCTAGATCATACATCTCTACCTGACGGTACGCATATATATACACATTTTGTCCTTTGTTGTCCTGGTATTACACTATGAGGCGCCCTGCCTGTGCTTTGTTCTAGTGACTATTTTCTTCTGGATTGACCATCTGGATACAGGCTTATACGTGGCTGCCACTCACACATGAGTGAAGTGATTGTGGACTATTGATTATTATATCTGATACTATATAGTGTTGTGAACTTCTATATATAATACTGACCGATGTGGTAGATAGCGCCAGAATATATCAATTGTTGTGGTTATATATATATATATATATATATATATATATATATATATATATGTATATATATATATATATGTATATATATATATATATATATATATATATATATATATATATATATATATATATATATAAATATTTATGTGTGTGTGTATATATATATATATATATATATATATATATATATATAAAAATATATGAAATAGAAAACAAGGGATGGGCGCCTAATAGTATATTAATTCCAAATAATATTCCTATATGCGTACTAAATGTACGAATGAACATGCGCACATCAGTAGATCAATTATGCAGGTCCGGTCCAGTCTGTTCCTTAGATATATGCAGAACACAAAAATAGTACAACCGGTACATACGCAAGCTGTTCATTATTCAGAGGCTGCTTTTATATTGTTAAGTTTAGAAAACCCACTGATGATGACACAAAATATACACAGATAACACTAAGAGAGGTCTTAATTGGTACAGGGTCTACGATGTTTAGTAGACTGCTGGTCATAGGTCAGTTCATTTGATCTTCTCCCTAAGGAGAGGGCAGCTCATTCCAACTGTTGCCTATGTGTCTTCCCGCCGATGGACCAGTTTAAACTAACCTATTGGACGAGTGCTTTTGAGTATTAATCTCATATTGCTCATAATTTGTGACCGCTAGATGCGATCGCTTCTCTGTGGAAACCAAGTTAATGCTCGTGAAATATGCTTTAATATGGGACCAAACTATTTATATTTTAGTGGACCTGAACCATAAACACCTTTACTATAATATTATTTATATAAATAACCTTTAATTCATTTATTAAATGATTGAGTGTAAATTGAAACTTTTGGAAAATGTCTACTATTTTCACACGCAGGGCCTGCTGATTCTGCGGTTGGGTTCCAGCTTACCAGGTCAGACTCGCTCCCTCCGGTCTCCTGCATACAGCGCCGCGGGTCCTGGTCTGCACCATCTTGAAATCGGGTCTGGGCAGGCGCAGACACGTCTTTTGAAGCATTCCATCCACTTCCATTGGTAGATGCCTCCCAGTGGTCATAGTATTTAATGCACCCTTTTTCATTCATTCTATTGCCAGTTATTTGTTGTCTTTCACCCTGTGTGGACATGGTTTCTTCTGGCTCCATGCAATTCTGCTGCTACCAGTTTCTACGTACTGATCCAGCTTGCGTGCTGTCAGCATTCCTGTTCCTCAGCATCTACCAGCCACAGATCATTGCACCCAGTACTCCAGTCATTGTGTCTTTAGGTTTACCAGTTCATTGTGTATTCAGCAGCACACCACAACCAATTTATATCCTCTTCTCTGTTGTTTCTCCACTGTATTTCACTTAGCACCTACTCGGAGAACCACAACCTGTGGCACGAAAGCAGCCAAGCCCATATCCTCTTGCGGGAATCACTGTTAAAAACCATTCGGGTCGTTAGACTCCGCGCCTCCCAGTAGGTGGCGACAAACTAAGTAAATCCATAAAAAGGATCCGCTGACCGTTAAAAGTATGGCAACTATTTACAAGTGAACATGTGAATGTAATCGTGTGTGTTATTAACCTGTGCGATTGCGCCATTACAAGTGGCGTACTGATCGCAATTGCACGGTAAACCAATATTAATTAATGTAGTCGGCTTCATCCAGTTATTTGACTTCCACAATATATAAAATGGGCAGTAATTATATTGAGCTATATTGAAATATATTTCACAAAACCTATTTAACTATACAAAACAAGAATCCTTATGTGTCTCTCACTCTCCCTCTTCTGTCCCAAATGTAATCAGAGTGAGACAGATCTTTAGTATTGTCTATGGAACAGCCCCAACGACCAATATTTCTGACTAAAAGTTAAAAATCATACACAATGCGATTTAGTGTCCTGTTCACTCCAGAATGGGCAGTCCTGGCGGCTCTTCTGCAGGAGCAAGGAATTACAAAAGGGGGAAGGAAGCACTTACTAGCCATTATTAAGATGCTAAGAAAACGATCCTCTAAAACTTGATCAGTCTCCCATAAAAGTTCAAGACACTCTTCAGCTGGTCAAATTTTGCCTTTGCCTATTCCCACCAAACCATGGACCCATATTTCTATGGACTTCTGATTTGCCTAATTCTGACAATTTCAATATCATCAGGGTAATCGTTGACAGATTCTCCAAAATGGCGCATTTTATTCCTCTCTGTGGTCTGCCATTTGCACCTATACTCACTCAGCTATTTATAAAGGAAATCTTCCGTTTGCATGGTTGTCCTGAAGAAATCGTCTCAGATACAGAAGTTCAGTTTGTGGCGAAATTCTGGAGATCCTTGTGCCAAGCAATATAAGTCAAACTAAACTTCTCTTTGACCTATCATCCCCAATCCAATGGGCAAACGGAAAGAGTCAATCAGGACCTAAAAACATTTCTCCATTTGTACATATCCTCTTTTCAAAATGACTGGGTAAATCTGTTTCCCTGGAAAGAATTTGCTCATAATTATTATTATTCATGAATCCTCAGCTTCCACTCCGTTTCACATTGGTTATGGTCTACAGCCCAGGGTACCTTTGTTTACTCCACTTCCAACAGCTTCAGTACCTGCCTCTTAAGTCTTCTTAAAGAATTTTGCAGACCACTGCCGTCAGGTACAGGAATCTCTACTTAAAGTATCTCAACGAAACACAATTGAGGCCGACAAAAAACGACGAGTCATTCCAAGCTTGAAACCTGGAGACAGAGTCTGGCTGTCTACTCACAATCTACAACTTAGAGTTTCATCTATGAAATTCACACCTCGCTTTATTGAACCGATTAACATATCCCGGGTCATCAATCCAGTATCCTACAAACTACATTTACCATCTTACCTCAAGGTACCCAACTCCACTCATATCTCTCTCTTAAAACCACTGGTACTAAATCAGTTTTATACACCCAAACTGGTTTCTCCTGAAGTGCAGACTGATCATTGTGAAGAATATGAAATTAAAGAAATCTTGGACTCTCGGTTTCGACATAACTCCTTACAATATTTAGTCGACTGGAAGGGCTATGGTCCAGAACAAAGCTTCTAATGTTCACTTTCCATCTCTCATCAAAAAACTTCACTGCAAGTTTCCAGCTAAGCCCCAATCTAAGTGTCCACTGGCCACTTGTAAGGGAGGGAGTACTGTCACATATCGGGGTCTTAGCCGCACTTACCATATTTGCCGCTGTCATATCACGGCTACCTTGGCACTGTTTGTTCTGCTGCATGGTTGCGGCCATCTTGGATGCAGTCAAGTCATCATTCCAGACCAACCACATTCAACAGCTGTGATCACATAAACTGTGCAGCCAATAGTTGTTTGGGACATCCTAGTTAAACCTGCTGCTGAGATCTGTTCATTGCCAGAACAACACACTTCTCTCCTGAGGATAGTTTTTGGCTCCAGGTTCCAGTTGTTCCTGCAATGTTCCTGATTCCCTGTGTTTACAAAGTGATCATCTTCTGTGTACATCCTGCATTACCAACTATAAATCACTTTGCAAGTATTCTGCATTCTAAAGTACATATCTTCTTCCAAGCATCCTGCATTATCCAGAGTTCATTATATTGCAAGTACTTTGCATTTTCAAGCTGCTCATCTTCCTGCAATATTCTACATTCAGCTAGAGTGCTCACCTCAGTAAGAACTTTGCATCATCCAGTATCTATTCTGCAGTACCAGTGGCTTTACTGCTATCACCTGTTCTGTTGCTACGGCTAGTTGTGAGTATCTAGGGCTTATTTCCAGTTCTGTGTATCTGTGTGCGGGTTCCGGGTCTGTGCCTGCCATGCAGTCCTGAGTTCACCATTCCGTGTCACGGTTCTGAGCTCCTAGTTCCTGTCTCCAGTTCCAGTTCGCTTTGTTCTGAGTTTCTGTGTGTTTCCTATCTGAGCTCTTATTAGTGGGTTCCAGTCCTGTATGCCTGGCCAAAGGAGCCAGGATTGAGTTCCCATGAACAGTTCCGGTCAGTTAATACGTCGGATTCAAGTCCAGAACTCAGGCACAGACTTCAGTCCTTATACTCCTGTACTGCTTGTGCTATCTGAGGACTCTACATGAGCAGAGAGATCATCAAGGCTTCTAGGTTCTTTTTCAGTCCTGCTCCATCTAGGCCCAAGGGTCCCGAATTGGATCGAGAAATACAGACTACCGTGACACATACCCTCTGACTGTCCCTGGAGGTGAGACAAAGCCATGACTGAGAAGGACAGTCATCCAAAATTGGGGCCTCACCAAAATGCAGACAGTTGGCAGAGAGCTACCCGTTCTTGCAGCTTTCATTGTCTGTTGCAGCTCATGTCTTAAGTTCAGTTGCTTCTTGTCTAGATCCCGGAATGTTGAGGCCCTGTTTGGAAAAAGGTGAGTTACATAAAATATACAGTCATGGCCAAAAGTTTTGAGAATGACACAAAAATGACACAAAGTCTGCTGCCTCAGTTTTATTATGCCAATTTGCATATACTCCAGAATGTCATGAAGAGTGATAAGAAAAATTATAATTAATTCCAAAGTCCCTCTTTGCCATGACAATGAACTTTATCCCAAAAACAACATTTCCACTGCATGTCAGCCCTGCCACAAAAGGACCAGCTGACATTAGGTTGTTAATTATTTCATTAACACAGGTGAGAGTGTTGATTAGGACAAGGCTAGATATCACTTTGTCATGTTGATTGAGTTAGAATAACAGAATGGAAACTTTAAAAGGAGGGTGGTGCTTGAAATCATTGTTCTTCCTTTATTAAGCATGGTTACCGGCAAGGAAACACGTGCAGTCATCATTGCTTTGCATAAAAAGGGATTCACAGGTAAGGATATTGCTGCTAGTAGGATTGCACCTAAATCAACAATTTATAGAATCATCAAGAACTTCAGGAGAGAGGTTCAATAGTTGTGAAGAAGGCTTCAGGGCGCCCGATAATGTCCAGCAAGTGCCAGGACAGTCTCCTAAAGTTCATTCAGCTGCAGGATCAGGGCACAACCAGTGCAGAGCTTGCTCCGGAATGGCAGCAGGCAGGTGTGAGTGCATCTGCATGCACAGTGAGTCAAAGACTTTTGGAGGATGGCCTGGTATCAAGAAGGCCAGGAAAGAAGCCATTTCCCTCCAGGAAAAACACCAAGGACAGACTGATATTCTGCAAAAGGTACAGGGATTGGACTGCTGAGGACTGGGGTAAAGTCATTTTCTCTGATGAATCCCCTTTCAGATTTTTTGTTGCATCTGAAAAAAAACGCTTGTCCAGAGAAGGAAAGGTGAGCGCTACCATCAGTCCTGTGTCATGCCAACAGTAAAGCATCCTGAGACCATTTATGCGTGGGGTTGTGTCTCAGCCAAGGGAGTGAGCTCACTCAAAATTTTACCTAAGAACACAATCATGATTAAAGAATGATAGCAAAACATCACCCAAGAGCAACTTCTCCCAACCATCCAAGAACAGTTTGGTGATGAACAATGCCTTTTCCAGTATGATAAAGTACCTTGCCATAAGGCAAAAGTGATGACTAAGTGGCTCGAGGATCAAAACATTGAAATTTTGAGTCCATGGCCAGGAAACTCACCAGACCTTAATCCCATTGAGAACTAGTGGTCAATCCTCAAGAGGCGAGTGGACAAACAAAACCAAATACTTGTGTCATTCTCAAAGTTTTTGCCCATGTCTGTAGAAAGCCCCAACCAACCCAGGTATTAAATCAATAGAATCCATGTTCATTCACAAAAAATACTGTCCCACACATTAACTTCTTTATTTCCTCACTGCTTTTTAATGCAATCCCATCTTGTCAAAAAAAATAAAGCCTCATGTAACAACCCTGAACTTGTGCCAGGCGCAAATGAGCTACTAGCAGCAGTGCACTAATATTTATAACCAGGGAATGACATATGCTCTGAGATCAGGTTACACCGTACTTGGGCTACACAAGCCAGCACCTTCCCTGTCCAGTCCGTCTGGGCAGGGTACATCATTTTACTGCACATGCTCAGTACAGATAAGCACATTTTTACGCTTACAAGTTGGACTTATACTTATACCCAATTCTACATCAATCCCTTAATTGTTAATATTATGGTTCTACTGCAGAGGCAAATGATAAAATAGTATCACTTTATCTCACGCACATTTACACACACAGGTAACTTTGTATTATAATAATAATAATAATAATAATAATAATAATAATTCATGTTATTCTTCTTCTTCTTCTTCTTCTTCTTCTTCTTCTTCTTCTTCTTCTTCTTCTTCTTCTTCTTCTTCTTCTTCTTCTTATTATTATTATTATTATTATTATTATTATTATTATTATTATTATTAGTATTATTAGTCAGATGTTATTGTAAAACAGTTAAAAAATAATGATATGCTTAGCAGGGACAATGATCATTACAAAGCCAGGTGTCTTTGTCAATCATTAGCATCAGGTGTCATTTGACTTGAAAAATTGGTTTGACACTAATAAGTGACAATTGATAACTGAAAAAGTTAGGTGTAAGTGTCAAGCATTGGGTGTCAATTGAAGTGGAAATAATGAATTGACGCTGACAAGTGACAAAAATAATAAACAAAGTCAGTTTTAAAACTACCGTGTGATTATGACTATAATGGACGCTGTATGTACACAATGTTTTTTCATGAAATAAATAGTCAAATGTGCTTTGAATGTATGACCTTGAATGGCTTTCTAGGTCATATATTCAAAATACATGACTTGGTAATGATAAGAAAGTGTTTTAATATGTGTCATGCCATTTTAACACCTCCACACAAACAATATGTCAGTTAAGTCTCAATGCTACATGTAACCAGGTAGAACTGTGAGGTTCTCTGCAGAAAGAAGCCTCTATGTTTTGCTTAGCAGACAAAGATAATAGGCAAAATGTATTTTTAAATGACTAATTAGATTCTATATTTTCACTCAGATAATAATATAATTAAATAAAATAAAATTATTTTATTTTATATTTTATTATAAAATTAAATAATATAATTAAAGTATCCTTATTACTTGACTGGCTCTTAAATTGAGAGTTTTATATAACAGACAAAATGGCAGAGAGCCTTCAGACAAAACCACTTTTTCTGCTAGCTCGCCCATTTCTGGCAATGAAAAAGCCAAGAGTTTCAATGATCACCTTTCTCATGAATAATGTATCAGACTAATGTTGTAGCTTGGTGTAAGTTTCTCAATTAATTGCATCTCCCTCTTGGCCTGTTGCGGTCTCCCTCAAAGTCAGTCTGGTAAGTGCAGAGTGACTGTATGTGAATTGCAAGGCATCTCTAGCAAAATGCTGAAATCTTATCAGTACTGCTCTGACATACACTAAATCCTGTAGTCCTACAACAATGGAATTCCTGTAACTGGTAGACAATATTGTACTTGTACAGACAGACTGAGCTATCTGGTATGCTTAAGACATAAGGGATTAAAGATAAAAATATTTTTCCACAATTTTGCACCATTGTTAGATATAATAAATTATATTTAAAATTGATCCTGTTTGTTAAACATTGCCTCTGCCATCTGATTAAATTGGTTAGCAGTGGTCTCAGGGGCGGATCTAGACAATAACTTTACCCGGGGCGATTTTAGGGGGGGCAATTTAGGGCCCGCCCCCTTTCTGATTTCTAAGGCTGCCGGCGGCTGCACAGTATGTGCAGGTCCGCTCGGCAGTGACAGTGTGCTGCCCCGCTGCTCTGATTGTGTTTAAAACACAATCAGAGCAGCCGGGCAGCACACTGTCACTGCTGAACGGCAGCAAGCCCGTGGTAGGGGGGGGCGATCGCCCCCCCCTGGATCCGCCACTGAGTGGTCTTCACATTGTAGGTCAAGACACTGGGTGAAATTGTTTGTACATTAACAACTTAGAATTTTAAGGATAATGTATTCCCAGACAAAAGATTCCAAAGCCAGTGCTCAAAGTGTACATAAAAATAAGTGGAATTTGAATAAAAAGGAGTGAAGCTCTAAAACATATGACATATGCTGGGAGGAAATGAAAAAAGATCTTTAAACATTAACGACTTTGGTGTCAAAAAAGTTCTGAAACTGCATTCCTGTACATTCCAGCATAAATTTAGCCTTGCCAATACCTGTTTATCTCTTACTGGTATATGATATGTTACCCATTAACTTGACACCTGGCTCGTCACAATGTTAATACATTGCGCCCATTTCCAAGTTACATTTTCCCATCACACAACAATAACATTCATTTGGGCTGCCATTCATTTGGACAATTTGGACATTAGCTCAAAATTCACAGATTTGCCATTGATCTTAATTCACCAAAAATGTAGTGAATAAATGTCCACTTGAGGCTAATCATAGTTCATGGAACATAAAGAAGTCAATCAGCACGTATCAATACAAAAGTCACATGTGAATAGCTTTATAAAAGGAGCTTACAGCCCCCTGGATAATTTTTCTTCCTGACTAGTACCAGCAGAAAATGTCTGTGGTTGCTCTAATGAATATGACTAGTAGTTCAGTCTACTGTACAGTCCTGTCAGCATTGCATTTGCTACATAGCTGTGTAAACAGCACTGCAGCATCGCCTGTTGGATTTATCTTTTCCGTGTTA
This sequence comes from Mixophyes fleayi, assembly GCF_038048845.1. NCBI lineage: Eukaryota > Metazoa > Chordata > Amphibia > Anura > Limnodynastidae > Mixophyes > Mixophyes fleayi. Next base: position 75,542,570 of record NC_134405.1, read on the forward strand.
GTTTATTATTCAATACAGTGACCATCGCAAAATGCAATTGTAATCTGTACCTGCCATTAGGACAATAACATGATTAAATGTAGAAAAACACCATCAATTAATTGTCATCTCAACTCTAGGTGGGACTGGTCTACCCGGGCACCTGGGAAATCCCTAGAGGACCCCACTGCAGAGGACCCCACCCTCTAACCTAAGGGGAAGGGGCCTGGATATCACAGCCCAGAGGCACAGTGTCATTAGGTTATGTCTGTGACAGCGGACAGGAGCTGGAGCAGAGGAGAAGCTGGCAAGTAAGTAAACCAAGACAGCAATTAGGGAGTGATGGGTGAGTGGTGAGAACCGGGAAGGAGGGGGTGGGGTGGAGAGAACTGCGGAGAGGTAGTATACACTAACTTGTTGAATTAATTAAAATTGGCAACAATAAGATTTAAATGATCATGGAAACAAACAGGGATCCTGTCAATATAATCTGTCAATATATATTATATATTATTACAATATATACTGCTTTGTGGTGCCATATAATACATTTTCTGCAATTCTAGTGTAAACATGATCTTATATGTTAAATTGCCCACAAACTGTTGCTGTTGTCAGTGGAGAGAATCGGAGGGGGCGAGAAACTTGTTGGAGAGAACTAGCAGGCTGGGGGGGGGGAGAAACCAATGTTGAAAGGGGGGGTAGTGATGAAGGTAAGTGTAGTGGAAAGGATGGCTTTTTACGTAATGTGGCAGTGGGTGCGTGGGCTATTAATTTAATGGTAAGAGTGAGAGCTAGTCCATTAACAGTATGAGCATTAGCATGGGACGTACAGTATATACTAGCCTGGTAGACATAATTGTGGGTGGGCTGTCTTGTCTCACCCCAGTTTCTAGATGCCGATCCCAGGAGTGCAGACGACCAACAAAAGGAGGCTGCTATTACACAGTGTGCATCATCTTTCCGTTCCGTCTCTTTCTCTTGGCGGAGGCCCTGACCAATACAACGGTGAGTAGGATGTTTGGATGGAATACTTCAATGTTACGAATATCCGTAGTCCCGAGCACAGGCCCTGAACATATTGAGGTGTCAGCGATAGGGGTAGAATACAGGGTCTCTACTCCTGGCCATAACCTTGCACAGCCCCTTCCTTCCACTCTGTGTGCATACCATTCAGTAATTTGTTGTGGTTTCTTCTTAGACTGAAGAGGTGTGGAGCTGAGGAGTCCATACGAGCTGTAGGTGGATCAGTCGTGATGATGGTAAGAGCATTGTGGGCATCTGTCCATTCCCTGCAGGTGTTACACAAGGACATTTGGAAGGTATGTCCTGCTTCACACTACTTTGCTCATGAAGGGCAAGCTGCATGCACCTAACGATAGTGTACACACCATTGCCTCTGTATTTGAACTGGATAGGAAGAGGTTGGAGAGTAGTCTCGTACTGGCTAAAATGATAGCCATGTCCCTTACATGCTTGGTCATGCTGACTCTGGCAGCATTGAGTTTAAATCTCGCCTCTAGAATTCCAGCATTTCTTTCTGCCCTACTCCAGCCCACTATGACTCATGCATTATGTTAAAGACACCTGAGTGACTCTTCTCGCCTTCTGACACTGTGCCCGAAAAATTACTCAGGTGAGGTGACCAGGGCAGTAAGTCTACTTTCCTTCCACCACTCTGGTGTCTGGCCACACCCATTCAGTATTTGCAAAGTGGTGGTGCACACCCTAATTCAAGGGCCCCTATCATTGCAACGCTGATTTTTGCTCGCCGCCCCGCCCCATTCATGTCACTTTAGTTGCACAATTGCATATAGATTTCCACTAGGGCATATAGGTTTATGGACCAACATTTGCTTAGCTGCATCGGTATGCACAGGCATATAGGAGGACTTGGGCTGAATGCAGGGCATTCTACTGCAGTATGGACAAAGCCCAATGGTGAATCTCATTTTGTGAATTAGTGCTAAAACAAGATTTCAATTTCCTGAACAGTATTATTATTATTTCAATAGATATGGAAATTGAGGGAAAATAAGCTCTACTAAAACAATTTGTAGACACAAAGTGGAGAGATGAATAAATTCAACACAAAAAGATGCTGATGTTGCAGGAACAACAAAAAGAGCACCAACAGGGGGGGATAAGGGGAAACAGAGCAGGACAATTGAATCCCAAAGAAGAAGCACATACTGCTGGATCTTCTGAAACTCCCCACTCACCCACTAGAAGGCAGGTGTAGACCTGGAGCCTTCGAGGCTTGCTGGAAGAAATACATAAACTGGAGTCACCTGATAAACTTTGACGATATATAAAAAAAGAGAAAAGTGGCTAGCTAAAGCATCAAGTTAAATGTACTTTTATTTAAACAGATAAAGACACCCCCTTCCTTGTTTAGTGTGACAGCTGGTTTATCTGATCTGATTCAACATCTGAAATACAAAGTAACCAGTCTTTACAGCAGTAAAACATATACTTGGTACATATATATTTTGTACTGAGCCATTGTTAGGATCAGCAACAGCAGGGAGCCAGCAGTGATGCACGAAAAGCTGCTCAGGACACTTACAACTAATGGAATACTATTTACATCAAAAATAGGATCAGTAAGAGCCTGCACAGTGTTCCTTGTTAATATAAAAAAAAAAAAAAAAAATCATTGTCTGTGAATTTAGCCATGGATGGGAGGATGCTGCATAGACCACCAAGTGGGGACTTGTACGTGGCAGTAAAAAGCAGCTTACCTGTTTACGATACTGAATTTAAGATTGTATTGCAAACTGCCGATATCTCCCCAGATTACATTGGGCACTAACTATGATTGCACCATGTACTGTAATGCAAAGTTGAAAAGGTATTCAATAAATAAATAATTTCCTCTTTTCACCCTCCCCCCTTTCCCCTCCATACTGTGAGTGTGGAAGCTCCATTTACTACAATAACTGAGGAGACTGGAGATAGAACATGGATTAGGCAAGGAATGTCACTAAACACATTCCAGGTTCCATGTTAGGGACATAATTTAATGTTTCTACCCTGACCAGGCAGGACTGTAAGTAGGGAATTAGCATGCATGTAAGTGGGGAACGAGCCAGCATTTTAGTACTACTTGCAGTATATAATTGAAAATTTGTTATGTCAGTTGTAATTTGTGCATAAATGTGGGTAGTGCCTTTAGGAAGTTTCCTAAAGCATGGCACAATGTTGATGTGACTAGGGGTGGAACACAACATCAAACGTTCTGACTGAGCAGGACAGTTACTCAAAATTGGGACTGCACCACCAGAATCAGAACAGTTTGCAGAATGTTCTGTTCTTTCCTACCTGTTCTTTCAGATTTCACTACTGCTGCTTCTCGTGTCATAAACTCAGTTGCTGCTTATCTGGATCCTGGAATGCTGGGGTCCTGTTTGGAAAAAGGATAGGCACATGAAAAATGGAAAATCTAGCAATGAGTGAGCCTTCTAAGCATCCCTCTCCAAAATCAGCCCCAACGTTAAATTAATAGCACAACATTTAATAGATAGGCCTCCCGTCTGCCAACCAGTACTGTCATTAAATTAATTGGTCAATCTATTATTGTGAATGCTATTATCCCCCCAAACTACCCTGCTATTAAACTAATAGTATTCACATTTAGTAAATAAACTTATCCCCCCAAAAAAGCTATTTAATTAATAGTCCTCTTCGAGGGTGCAGACTTTATAGTAATATTATATAGTTTGATACAATCCCCTCATCCTAGAGTGCAGTAAAGAATTTTCTTACACTCTGCAGGATATCTCACTACCCCACCTGCACTCTGTAGCAAACCTCACTCCAATCCGCACTCATTATATCTTTGGGCTATTTTGAGCACTTTTAGTACAGTGGTTAAGCAAAACATTTGGAAACTCCTCTCCCACCAAGTGGTGGTTCACTCTATTTTTGGCAAGTGTAGATTTTCAAGTGCTAGAACATCAGAAGGTGGATTGGCAGTCCTGGATAACTATGGAGAGGCTTCAGGTTTGATTCTCAATAACCTCCTCTTTCTGGTTCCAGATGTAGCTTTTACTAGATTTTTGGTATTTTTCTAAAATACTACATATAGTTTACTGTTTGGTGCATATCCTGCATTTTAGGTAATGTAGTTAATTCTGTTTACAATTAGTGTTGGTGGGTTAAAATTTTCCACAATGTATAATGGATAAACGGTGAGTATATGTTTATATTAATCTTTTTTTAAATAAAATATTGGATTAGACGGTGTTGGTTAGAGGAGCGTGACAATTTGTGGTGCTTACTAACAATGCCTACGGTCAAATCAATTCTTAATACAGTTCTGAATTCTGGTCTCTTCTACATCTGCGCCATGGCTGCACTAAAGGGATATACTGGCATTATTATTACAGGGAAAAGGAGGAAATTGTTGTCAACACATTTTAACCTCTGAAAAAAACATAAATATTTTCATATTTGCTTAAATTACTAAATGCACAAAGTGTGTTAAGTCTGTCTATGCTCATATAGCATATTTATATAGATTTATTGAAACATTTTTTGAAGTTGCCTTAAACTTGTGGCAAAATATAATGCCTTTATTTTGTATGTTTACTATGTTTTTCATACGGCTAGTGTGGTCTTTGCTGCCAGATTTTTCTGTTCCTCTAGTACATAATATATTAATAAATCTGACACGTATTGCAGGATGCATTTTTCCATCAACATAAAGGTCACATTTTCTTGTTGGTAAATATAAGGTTAGTTGATTCCTGGAGATCTTATAGGATGTGATGATGAAAAAAGAGTGACTGACAAGCAGATGAAAACCAACAAGCTAGTGAACTGCAGGAATATTTTGCTGTTGTGGAAAACCAGCGATGGGACAATCTGTCTTTAAACGGGTTGAGCTTTGATGTGAATGGTGACAATAGATTTGAACTATTGTATGTCTATTCTTTATTATACATTTAAAATTTCGGCCCAGTGGGGCACAGGAATAGACACAATAAGCCTCATTTAGTGTTCAGAGCAAAGCCCATAAAAAAAGAGTAAATGTGCTCCTGGAAAACCATGTTGCAATGCACGGGGTGCAAATGCATTTGTATATTTTTATGCATGCAGGAAACATACTGACTGTGTTTGCCTGTTGTACAGAAACACTGGACAGATTTATTTTATACTGCAATTTAGAGTTAAGCTAAACTCTAAGAGCCTGAGTCATTAAGGAAAGCAAGGCAAGTAAAAGAAGTAAATGCTCTCCTAGACAAACCGGGTACAAATTAGTTTATTACTTTGCACATAAGTTAAATACTGGATATTTTCATCTAGCACATAAATACTTGATATCTTCATTTTTAAACTGACATTTAAGTTTGATCTAGGACATACCCTACCCCAACTATAAATCTGTCCCCACATTAGAAATTTACCTCCCCCTCCAATGCAACATGGTTTTGCCCAGGTGCAAAGTTGGTCTTTTTTTTTGCTTTGCTCTCCTTAATGACTATCCCCTCCCCTTATACAGTGCACATGGTGCAGATTAGGGATGTGCACCGGCGACTTTTGGTGTCTCGTGCTTTGTGTTTTGGAATCGGATTTTCGTGATGTTTTGGGTTCGGATTTGTTTTGCAAAACACCGGCCGAAAGGTTTTGGTTCGGATTTAAGGTTTTGGATTCGGATTTTTTTTGAAAAAAGCATAAAAAGTTCGAAAATCAAGTTTTTGGGCTTATTTTCACTCCTACGCTATTATTAACCTCAATAACATTCAATAACAAGCATATCCACTAATTTACAGTGTATTCTGAACACCTCACAATATAGTTATTAGTCCAAAATGTTGCAACGAGGTATCTTTCTGGACTGCGTAGTGGAGTGGTCCCCACAATATAAAAAGAAAACCATCAACTGGTCTTAATCGCACCAAAAAATGTACCTGGACTGCGTAGAGGAGTGGGTCACCACAAAATAAATTAAAAACCCTGAACTTGTATGATTCACACCGATAAATGTATCTGGACTGCGTAGAGGAGTGGGTCACCCCAATATAATAAGAAAACCATATACTGGTCTTAATCGCACCAAAAAATGTACCTGGACTGCGTAGAGGAGTGGGTCACCACAATAAAATAAGAAAACCATCAACTGGTCTTAATCGCACCAAAAAATGTACCTGGACTGCGTAGAGGAGTGGGTCACCACAATATAAATTAAAAACCCTGAACTTGTATGATTCACACCAATAAATGTATCTGGACTGCGTAGAGGAGTGGGTCACTACAATATAATAAGAAAACCATCTACTGGTCTTAATCGCACCAAAAAATGTACCTGGACTGCGTAGAGGAGTGGGTCACCACAATATAAATTAAAAACTCTAAACTTGTATGATTCGCACCAATAAATGTATCTGGACTGCGTAGAGGAGTGGGTCACCACAATGTAATAAGAAAACCATCAACTGGTCTTACTCGCACCAAAAAATGTACCTGGACTGCGTAGAGGAGTGGGTCACCACAATATAATAAGAAAACCATCAACTGGTCTTAATCGCACCAAAAAATGTACCTGGACTGCGTAGAGGAGTGGGTCACCACAATATAATAAGAAAACCATCAACTGGTCTTAATCGCACCAAAAAATGTACCTGGACTGCGTAGAGGAGTGGGTCACCACAATATAAATTAAAAACTCTAAACTTGTATGATTCGCACCAATAAATGTATCTGGACTGCGTAGAGAAGTGGTCACCACAATATAATAAGAAAACCATCAACTGGTCTTAATCGCACCAAAAAATGTACCTGGACTGCGTAGAGGAGTGGGTCACCACAACAAAATAAGAAAACCATCAACTGGTCTTAATCGCACCAAAAAATGTACCTGGACTGCGTAGAGGAGTGGGTCACCACAATAAAATAAGAAAACCATCAACTGGTCTTAATCGCACCAAAAAATGTACCTGGACTGCGTAGAGGAGTGGGTCACCACAATATAAATTAAAAACCCTGAACTTGTATGATTCACACCAATAAATGTATCTGGACTGCGTAGAGGAGTGGGTCACCACAATATAATAAGAAAACCATCAACTGGTCTTAATCGCACCAAAAAATGTACCTGGACTGCGTAGAGGAGTGGGTCACCACAATAAAATAAGAAAACCATCAACTGGTCTTAATCGCACCAAAAAATGTACCTGGACTGCGTAGAGGAGTGGGTCACCACAATATAAAATAAAAACCCTGAACTTGTATGATTCGCACCAATAAATGTATCTGGACTGCGTAGAGGAGTGGGTCACTACAATATAATAAGAAAACCATCTACTGGTCTTAATCGCACCAAAAAATGTACCTGGACTGCGTAGAGGAGTGGGTCACCACAATATAATAAGAAAACCATCAACTTCTCTTAATCGCACCAAAAAATTCAACACAATATAAATTAAAAACCCTGAACTTGTATGATTCGCACCAAAAAATGTATCTGGACTGCATAGAGGAGTGGGTCACCACAATATAATATGAAAACCATCAACTGGTATGAATCGCACCAAAAAATGTACCTGGACTGCGTAGAGGAGTGGTCACCACAATATATATAATAAGAAAACCATCAACTGGTATGAATCGCACCAAAAAATGTACCTGGACTGCGTAGAGGAGTGGTCACCACAATATAATTAATAAAAAACCCTCCACGGCTCTGAATTTCCCAAAAAAAAATTCTGGACTGTGTGGTGGGGTGACCCCGGTACTAAATTTGATACCGGGGCCACAATATAATAAATAGTTACACCCTCAACTGGTCAGAATTCCATTAAACAAGTATCTGGACTGCGTAGTGGGGTGGCCCCGGTACTAAATTTGATACCGGGGCCACAATATAATAAATAGTTACACCCTCAACTGGTCAGAATTCCACCAAACAAGTATCTGGACTGTGTAGTGGGGTGGCCCCGGTACTAAATTTGATAGCGGGGCCACAATATAATAAATAGTTACACCCTCAACTGGTCAGAATTCCACCAAACAAGTATCTGGACTGCGTAGTGGGGTGGCCCCCGTACTAAATTTGATACCGGGGCCACAATACCTCCTCCAAGTTCCAAGTGTAGTGTTAATAACATATTAACACTACACTAATTCTAGCACGTCAAACCCTCTTGTTTTAAATAATGAAAGGGCATTTAACTTTTGATGTAATTTTTTGAATTTGTTGACATTTTCTTTTACTTTTTGAACATGGCAAACGACTGTTGAATGGTCACATAATGCCAAAAAAATAGTTGCAAGATGGAATTGTCCTTGGGCCCTCCCACCCATCCTTATGTTGTTGAAATAGGACATGCACACTTTAACAAACCAATCATTTCAGCAACAGGGCCTACCAAACAACTGTGGCTGAAATGATTGGTTTGTTTGGGCCCCCACACCAAAAAAACAATTCATCTCTCCCTGTACAAACTAAACAGGCTCTACTGAGGAAAGATGTCGTCCTCATCCTCAACCTCTGATTCCTCTCCCCCTACAGTGTGTACTTCCTCCTCCTCACACATTATCAATTCGTCCCCGCTGGACTCCACAACCACAGGTCCCTCTGTACTATCTGGAGGGCAGTGCTGTACTTCATTGAGGAATTGATTATTCATTTTTATAAACATAATTTTTTCAACGTTGTGAGGAAGCAACCTCCTTCTCCGCTCATTGACCAGGTTCCCCGCTGCACTAAAAACTCTTTCCGAGTACACACTGGAGGGGGGACAACTCAGGTAAAATAGAGCCAGTTTGTACAGGGGCTTCCAAACTGCCTTTTGGAGTTCTACCAAGTCACTACCTCTAGTTAATTTAGATTGCAAGGCTTGTAAATACTTTGAAGATAAAAAAAAGCAGGCTGCACAGACTGTGGAGCTAGAAAGTGAAATTAAATGGACCACGTTACTTTGGTGGCTATCTATGCCCCACCCCTTCCCCCCCCCCTGCCCTACACTTGTAGTTGAATATAAAAAAAGCAGCCTGCATAGACTGTAGAACTAGAAATTCAAATATACAAAGAAATGGACAAAGGCAGTTTGGTATCTGTCTGCATCAGATCCCCTCTCCACTAGGAGTAAAATAGAAAACTATTCAGCCGTTATATAATCTAGAATATAAATAGAAATTGAGAAAGGCAATTTGGTATCTGTCTGCATCATAATCATCAACATCCTCCTCAGAGCCAGCTACATTAATATCCTCCTCCCGATGTACAACATTCACACCTTCATTAGCCAAATCTGTAACTGGACTGTGGGTGATCCTTCCAGCATATGCAGAGGGCGTGCTGCAAATGCTGGATGGAGTCACCTCTTCCCGTACAGTGATGGGAAGGTCAGGGTTCAAAACCAACAACACCCTTGGACTCGCCTTGGGGATTTGTGATGTCATCTGTTTAGAAGGCAGAGTTCTTTGCTGTTTTGTTGTTGTTGCTGACAGCATAACTCTCTTAAATTTTTTGTAGGGGGGGGGGAGTAGGAGGGTTTTAATCCTTGGGTGAAGCTGGACCACTAGTCATGAACACAGGCCAGGGCCTAAGCCGTTCCTTGCCACTATGTGTCGTAAATGGCATATTGCCAACTTTACGTTTCTGTTCAGATGATTTTAAGTTTCTCTTTTTGCTATTTTTTGAGAACTTGGGCTTTTTGGATTTTACATGCCCTGTACTAGGAGATTGGGCATCGGGCTTGCCAGACGACGTTGATGGCATTTCATCGTCTATGTCATGACTAGTGGCAGCAGCTTCAGCATTAGGAGGAAGTGGGTCTTGATCTTTCCCTACTTTATCCTCCAAATTTTGGTTTTTCATTATTTGTAGCACAAGAGAGCGTACCCCTAAGCCCCACACACTCGGCAAAGCCTTTAAAAATTATATGCGGCACAGGAGAGTACCACTGGACTTATACTGCTGAATCAGTGAACTTTGTAATAGCAGTACCACTGGACTTATACTGCTGAATCAGTGAACTTTGTAATATATCAGTACCACTGGACTTATACACTGCTGAATCAGTGAACTTTGTAATAGCAGTACCACTGGACTTATACTGCTGAATCAGTGAACTTTGTAATATATCAGTACCACTGGACTTATACTGCTGAATCAGTGAACTTTGTAATAGCAGTACCACTGGACTTATACACTGCTGAATCAGTGAACTTTGTAATAGCAGTACCACTGGACTTATACTGCTGAATCAGTGAACTTTGTAATAGCAGTACCACTGGACTTATACTGCTGAATCAGTGAACTTTGTAATATATCAGTACCACTGGACTTATACTGCTGAATCAGTGAACTTTGTAATAGCAGTACCACTGGACTTATACACTGCTGAATCAGTGATCTTTGTAATAGCAGTACCACTGGACTTATACTGCTGAATCAGTGAACTTTGTAATAGCAGTACCACTGGACTTATACTGCTGAATCAGTGAACTTTGTAATATATCAGTACCACTGGACTTATACTGCTGAATCAGTGAACTTTGTAATATATCAGTACCACTGGACTTATACTGCTGAATCAGTGAACTTTGTAATATATCAGTACCACTGGACTTATACTGCTGAATCAGTGAACTTTGTAATATATCAGTACCACTGGACTTATACTGCTGAATCAGTGAACTTTGTAATATATCAGTACCACTGGACTTATACTGCTGAATCAGTGAACTTTGTAATATATCAGTACCACTGGACTTATACTGCTGAATCAGTGAACTTTGTAATATATCAGTACCACTGGACTTATACTGCTGAATCAGTGAACTTTGTAATAGCAGTACCACTGGACTTATACTGCTGAATCAGTGAACTTGGTAATATTGCAGTACCAATGGGCTTATACTGCAGGATTGGTTTTGCAAATTTTGTTGTAATTAAATTTTTTTTAAATTATTTTTTGGTATTTTTTTTTATAACTTTTTTTTTATTTTTTAAACACTTGGGAATAATGGGGAAATAACTATGCCCTTAGAAGCACAGAGCACAGGACACAGCACCACTTGACTGAACAGGACACAGCACAGGACCCAGCAGCACCACTAAACTCAAAATTGACAGAGCACAGCGCACAACACCGCTGGACTGATACTGCTGAATGTGTGAACTTTGTAATATTGCAGTACCACTGGACTTTTACTGCTGAATGTGTGAACTTGGTAATATTGCAGTACCAATGGGCTTATACTGCAGGATTGGTTTTGCAAATTTTGTTGTAATTAATTTTTTTTTTAATTATTTTTTGGTATTTGTTTTTATAACATTTTTTTTATTTTTTAAACACTTGGGAATAATGGGGAAATAACTATGCCCTTAGAAGCACAGAGCACAGGACACAGCACCACTGGACTGAACAGGACACAGCACAGGACCCAGCTGCACCACTGAACTAAAAAATGACAGAACACAGCACACAGCACCACTGGACTGATACTGCAGAACACAGCTCAGCACAGCACAGCACAGCACAGCACAGCACAGCACAGCACAGAACTAAACAGCACAGCACGAGATCTACCAGGACAGAGGACCACCTAACACAGCCTCCCTCTACCCTCATCAATGCCCGAGTGAAGATGGCGGCGACTAGCGGGGAATTTATAGGTTCCGAGTATCGCGAGATCCGACAGCGGGATTATGACTCCGAGCCTCGGTTTCAAGTTTTCATTTGGCGCCAATATCCGGATCTGTCTCGGATCCGACTCGGATCGGCAACGTTCGGGTGGGCTCGGATTCAGGAAATCCGAGTGCGCTCATCTCTAGTGCAGATTAGCCCCTTTCTTTGCCTTTTTCCTAAATTCTAAATGAGGTCCAATGACACTAACTGTTTTAACACAAAGCTATCCTTTTGTTACACCTTTATTTATGTAAAAGGGAAGAACAAGGTAAAAGAAGAGGTAACTGTCACATGAGTAGGAAACGGGGCGGTAAAGGAATGTATTGCGACCACAGAGGACACATGCACCCAGACACAAGTTTGTTAAGCCCAGCTGTGCAGATTGCTAGAAAAGATAAGAGCTGAAATCAAGGCACCTAATGGGGTTTTATTATGTATTATTATTTATTATGGATACAGCAACATCTAATTAGTGCCCTCATTAACACAGCAGGGATTTTTAGAAAACTGTTCCAAAGGTAACTGTAAATAAAATATGCTGTAACTCATAGCGACCATCATATTTTTGCATTTATTTTCTTTATCTTTTATTAACTATTTTATAAATATGGCAGATTATGGTCATTTGCTATCAACAGTACCTCTTCTGCACATCTGGGACAGTACGCTCTTCTGCCCTATTCTACTCTTTATTATCTTTTCTCTAATGCCAGAGTCTATTAATTTACTTCTGTACTAATTTTGTCATTGATGTAACATTGTTTTATGTTTTATTTTTCAAGTACTCACTTAAGGAGGAGCTCATCTGCTCATAGTCTAACCAAGCCTGTGCTGTTCCTGTAAGTTCCATTTATGTCCATGTTTGGAATGTCTAATCAATGTCTAATGTACCAAGCTTCGTTCCTCGGTGACCTTGACTGTCCTTTTATGAATATACTGGGCCTGATTCATCAAGGAATGCAAATGCCAATTCATGCTGTATTTTGCTCTAAATTGCGCTGCACATGCCCAGAAACAAACTATATGCCAGAGAACAAGTGTGTTCAATTCATCTTCAAGCACAGAGGACTCTTGTACAGTCTACTTCTTCAGAGGCATAACGGGGAGGGGACTGGATGTATGCATGTAGTCAATGTACAATAAGGGTGTGCCAAGCTCGATCGCACACAGCAATGTGTGATTCAACCTGAGGCCATCTACTAAGGTACGTGTTTTTCTGCACTAGTTGCAGCTCGGGTGCAAGTGCCGATTACTAGTGATGACGGTTGCGTATGCAAACTAGAACATGTGTTTGCAATCAGTAGCAACTGTAAAAATGCATTTAATGTGCAGTAGACATTAAAAGCATCCTAATAAATGTATTTAATGGGGGACAAAGAAACTTTTTTTTCTTAATGTTTTGTCATTAATGACTATGGGCCTCATTCATTAAGGAAAGTTAAGTAAAAAATTGAGCAAGTAGTCTCCTGGACAAAACCATGGTAAAATGCAAGGGGTGCAAATTATTTTTCTATTTTACACATAAGTTAAATACTGACTGTTTGTTCATTAAACTGACCATATGCATGTAAATAACAGGAAAAAATTCAAGAAATGCTTCACTGTTTTAATTAAGCATTTCCTCAATCATCAGTAGCTTAAAAATAGGGATAGCAGAACTTGTATTGCTATGATCCTTGTTAAATAGGTTTCGCCCATGCTTGGCACCGGCAAAACCCGACAAATTGTTTCGATGGCGGGGGCTACCTCTGGCAAAAAGCAGTGCTATACCTTTATAGCCCTATCTCCAGGGAAAACAAAGGAGATAGGGTTTTCGCTCTTTAATAGACAGAGCCCACTGTGTCTGATAATTTAGCAGACAACTTAGTGTCATCTGACATAAATCCTCTGCACTCACCATGTACAGACTGGGGTGCAAGAGGGGGTTGCCCACATTGTATAGACAAAAAAACACTCTCCAAACACATAATTAATGCTGTACTAAATACTGTTCTATAGTAAAAACAGGGAATGTTAGTGCCACATATTGCAATATATGTTAAGCTGACCAACTCACGCCAAAGTCTTCCCATTCTGGTCAGTCCTAACATGATCAAATGCTATGCTATTTTATCTGGACTTAAGGCTTACCTGCACACAGTTTGTAAAGTCAAGTCTTTCCCAAGCACTAGCAGCCATGGGAGACCTGGGACTCACCTGACACAAGTTAATTAATGTAAAGAATGGGGTGCAAGAGTGGTGGGACTTACATTGTATAAACAAAAACAGACATAAATCCTCTTGCACCCCATTCTTTACATTAATTAATTCCAACTTGTGTCATGTGAGCAATATGTGGAACTAACATTCCCTGTTTTTAATATAGAACAGTATTTAGTACAGCAATAATTATGTGTTTGGAGAGTGCAGAGCCTCCCTGTTTTTTTTAACTTGGTGTCATCTGTTTGTCCTCTATGAGATTCTATGTGAGTGGAATTTGCAGCTGTCTGTAATTGAGTGACCATTCTACATATCTGAAAATGTAAAATTTGGGATTTGGTGGATCTTTAAATACTTTGCTCATAACACAAAATCACGTTGTTGCGTGGGGAGTAGTGAGAGTCATATTCCTGTACTTAGGGCTGCCGAGAGTAATATCAGGCCCTGCTGCCACCGCTTCATGGGGACCACCCCTTGGGCACTCTCACAGCCTAAGAGAAATGTTGTCATGCGGACCAACAGTAAGCTATTGATCCATGCAATCAGTTTTTTCAGCCTATAATACATTGCAGATGTGGTTGGAGCTCCACTGTGGTTGAAGAACCACTGCCGGGCCCAAAATCAGGCCCAGGTACTTTATACCCACCCCATCCCGCTCTTTATATTCAAGGCCGTACTTATCCCACATTCAGCAGTGAATGCCTTCAACTACCTAGCTCTTTCTATTAGAAAGAGCAACATTTTTCTCCGTGGCACTCTCTGCCACCTTGATGTATTATTCCAGGCTCATACCCATGTAAACAAGTGCAAAATCATAAAACAGCATTTGCTCCCAGGACACACATTTTAACTGCTTCGTAAATGGCCCTACCATCTTCCTTCCCCCAATCAATTACTGAACAATCCCTCATTTCACCAATTATAGTTATACAAATGCCGCTCATCAGTTAGTTACACATCTTTCGGTTTCAAACTGTTGCCAGAGCAGGAAAAGGCTTAAATCCTTTTTTAACCAGGTTGCTGACATAATGACAGGTAAACTAAAGATTTTCCGCATAATTAAGTGCCCCTTGTCATATCCAAATACATTTTAGAATTCTGATTTGCATAAGTGGCAGAAAAACAATGCAGCTGAGTAATTGCATTTAATAAAGTGACTGTCTGTCACATCTCTAACAGGCCTGACTTGATGACAGATGATGTAGAGTAGCAGGACACAGTGCAAGATTCAACCAGCTGAACATGCGAATGTTTTGCATTGCAAAGTACCCAGGGTAATATTAGCTTTGGAAATCTCTTTAGTTTATTGAATCTGGGCCATATTTAATCAGTGTTCACCCACAAGGCACCTTATAACCATTTCCATTACATCACAAGAAATTTATTTTAAAGGCCGGATAGCACCTGGGATTTGGCTGGAGAGTTTCTTCCAATTAGCAAAATAAAAAATAAAGTGACAGATTTAGAATTTGTCAGATGTTTTTAAGTTGCTTCCTAACACCATAAATGTCAGTAATCACACTAAACCATGTATACTGAAAAATTCTCACTCATTAACCATGAAACACCCCACTGTAGATGCAAGTACATCTTGCATCCATGCTGTTTTTTGGCTCAGCTACCCCAAATATCTTTCCTTTGTGTTTCTGTGCTCTGACAGCTCAGAGTAAACCACAAGCGTCAAACAATGTGAAGTGCTAAATGAATAACGGTGCCTGACGTGTCCCAAAAGATGTATGGATGCTGTACAGCACTTTAAATATTTATGATTTGTAAAGATTATGTGGAACTTGGCATATACCTAAATTGGCTTTATTCCCAGCAGAAATAGAAAGGTTCTAACATCCGCTCTACTTTGCAGTGGCTCCATAGTTCTCCCATGGGTCCTAATGCCCGATCTATCCATAAGAAAAGCATTTTGATTTATATTGCTGTCATTATGTTTGTTGGTGGTTAATATAACACAATTAAAACAAACTGTCAACAATTCACACCATCTTGTCTATCTAAATCATTCCTCTCTTCTTAAAATTATGGATGATTTATAAGGAGGAATTTCCAAACGCTTGATTTGATAACATAGCAAAAAAGCCAATGCTGCAATAATAATAGATATGGAAAAGTACAATGCATATAAAATGTAATAACACACATTCAATAATAATATCTGTTGTTGTCTATGAAGGTTTTTTTTTAAAAAAATTAACTCATGGATTACTGGAATAAATGAAGATTCCGATGGAGTTAGATGTGAAATTAAAATCGCAATGAGGGAATGGATGAATGTTTACAATACAGGATTTTTTTCAGTATATGTTTATTTACTTTTACATTTGTATGTGGTACTACAGGCTCCAGAGGGCTCTGCCGGGGTATGCTGGTATTGTACTCCCCCCCATCCACTTCTTCAGGTGTAATGGGCTGCAAGTGCAACTTACGTGAAACACTAAATTCTAAGTTGTTTTATAGAGCAGTCAAACAAAGTGGAAATTTGCACGTGTCCTACTCTAAATCAAGCCATTTAGTATTTATCATTCAAATAGTGAAGGTGGTATGTCTCCCTTAAAGCATTGCTTCTTTTACAAAATCCATAGACAAAAAACTATTCGAAACAAAATAGCCAATTGCTACAAAAAAAAAACAACAAATATTTATTTAACTAAGAACCATTGTGTGCATGACTTCTAATCGGGAAATCAAGCCGCTCTTCCCGGAAGCAATATATGTCTGACTCTACCCCTTGCATTCCCTTGTTGGAACCATTACTACTGTGGACCTCAGCACAATGTGAGTTTATTTATGTTCCAAAATATCTTTCTTAATTTTCCTTTTATGGCATCTAAATCTAGCAATGGATTAATAATCTTCCTATATACATAAAGTTTAACAGACAAACTAATAAAATGCATACAATACAAACTTACATTACATCTAATTGATACATCTACCCAATCTAAAAATCATATTTTGTTGTGTAAATTATCTGCAAACATTGAAATATGAATTATTTAACTATTAAAGCATTGTTTTTCTCAAGGTCACTTATCTACTCGAGGGGACATTGCTTCTTTTACAAAATCCATAGACAAAAAACTATTCGAAACAAAATAGCCAATTGCTACAAAAAAAAAACAACAAATATTTATTTAACTAAGAACCATTGTGTGCATGACTTCTAATCGGGAAATCAAGCCGCTCTTCCCGGAAGCAATATATGTCTGACTCTACCCCTTGCATTCCCTTGTTGGAACCATTACTACTGTGGACCTCAGCACAATGTGAGTTTATTTATGTTCCAAAATATCTTTCTTAATTTTCCTTTTATGGCATCTAAATCTAGCAATGGATTAATAATCTTCCTATATACATAAAGTTTAACAGACAAACTAATAAAATGCATACAATACAAACTTACATTACATCTAATTGATACATCTACCCAATCTAAAAATCATATTTTGTTGTGTAAATTATCTGCAAACATTGAAATATGAATTATTTAACTATTAAAGCATTGTTTTTCTCAAGGTCACTTATCTACTCGAGGGGACATTGGTGGTCAGTGGACAGCAACAGGCAGCCAATCGCTGTCTGCCTGTTGCTGTATGGGGTCCCACAGTGCTGTCTCACTTCACTTCCTGTCTGCCTGATATGATCCTGGGCACTGATGGTAGTTGGAGGATTTGGGGTGGGAGGATTCAGAAGAGATTTAAATGTGTTAAAAAGGCATTTGGGGTTAGAAGCCTGAGCATAGATGAGAGATTGGAAGTATGTTTGTTTTGAAGTGTCCAGAGCATTTCTATAGGAGTGGTAGATACCAGTATATGTGATGAAATCATTAGAGGTACAAGATTTACGCCAGTGACATTCTGCTTTACTAGAACGTTTTTGTAGAGTTCGTGTTACTTTAGGTGTGCCACGGTTGGCAACGAAAACTACGTGGAGTATGTAGTGTCAATACAGCCACTTGATCAAGGGCAGTTGCTAGGGTGTGGTGAAAATTGGGTACTGCCCAATCAGTTGAGGAAAATTTAGAAATTGGGAAGAGAAAGTGTTGGAGAGAGGTGGAAAACTGTTGAAGATCAATAGAGTTGATATTCCTGCGGTTGTGAGGAGGTTTGGAAGAGTTTGACACTAGGGAGGTTAATGAACTGGGGCTGAGCGAGTAGCTAATAAGGTGATGATCCGAGAGGGGGAAAGAAGTGTTAAGGACATCAGAAACTGAGCATAGTCTAGAGAAAACAAGATCAAGACAGTGGCCATCCTGATGAGTAGCAGATTCAATCAACTGGAAGAGGTCAAGTGAGGATGTTAGAGAGAGTATTTTGGATTAGAAATAGGGATGTTGAAATCACCCATGAGGAGCCACGCAGAGAAGTGTTCAAGAAATTGTTGGTGTGGTCCAGGGGGGCGATAGATGACAGCAACACGCTTAGAGAACAGGTTAAAAATCCAAACAGCATGTACTTCAAAAGGTGTGAACGTAAGTGATGGGACATTTGGTAGAACTGTGAACATGCACTGTGGGGAGAAAAGTAGTTCAACCCCACCTCCTTGTCTACATCCTGGTCTGGGGGTGTGGGTGAAATGGAGACCACCATGTGAAAGGGCTGCAGGTGAGGCAGTGTCTGATTGCGTGAGCCATGTTTCTGTTATTGCTAGAAGATTTAGGTTGTTTGAGAGCAAGAGATTGTGTACGGAGGTAAGTTTGTTACAAACAGAGCGTGCATGGCACATTTAAAGGACTTTGGAAGAGAGGGGAGTCAGGTGATGCATTAAGGTTTGCTGGTTTTCTGTAGTGATCAGATATATGCGTGTGGGAGAAGTGAGGGGAACCTGGATTAGGGGATATATCACCAGCTAATAGAAGCAGGGAGGAAGAAATATAGGAAAGATGATTGTAAGATGTGTGTCCTTTTAGTTTCTGGTGACAGGGTGAGGCTGTTAAAGTTATTGAATTTAAATCGGAAAAGAGTTTGTGAGTGTTAAGTTGAGGCGAGTGAAGTAATGAAGGGGCAATGTGGACAGAGGTGTGTGTTGCAGGATGGGTGAGGGATGATATAGTCATAAAGATAATGCTATGAAAATAGATAAAGAAATATATTTTAGCCAGCATTGGGATTTATGAGTAAAATAGCAAAAAATGAGGGAAGTAAAGGAATTACCTAATTGCAATGTCCTGTGTAATCAGAGAAGTAGTGCAGAGCTAGGCTGCAGCAAATGTAGTTTATTCCTGGATGTCTGGATAGTATAGAGTAATGATGTAGGGAGCCATGTGGGGGAGTGGGTCGAAGTGTTGAATGGAGAGTAATAAAGAACAGGTGATTAAGTAGCTGAGTTCTTGCAAAGTCATGAGAGAGGAGAGTGGTTGAAAGTCAGTATAATGTATTCCTACTTGTGATGGCAGACAAAGATTAAGTAGAATAGAAAGTACAATAATGAAATAGAGGACTGAAATAGCCGTAGCATGGGTAGGGAGTGGCTGAGCAAGTAGTACAGCAGTGTCACTCACCAGCCTGTGAGTGCTTCTTCCCGTGTATTTAGGAACCGTGGCCGTCCACCATCCTGAGGGTCTGCGCATGCGCAGCCCTTTCAAACCTTCAGTACCTGTCCCTTTAGTTAATTGGCTGATCATGCAACACTCCCTATTTAAAGCACCTGAGTTCCATACCTCGTTGCCTGATCTTGGAGTCTCATTCCCCATGAGCCTCTGAAGGTGTTCCTGTGTTTCCTCGTGTATTCAGCGCTGCTGATTCCTGTGGTTTCCAGACCACTTCAACTCTCCTGTGGTTTCCAGACCACTTCAACCCTCCTGTGTTTCATTGTGACTGTTTAGCTGATTCCTATCCGCTGCCTCCGTGCACTACAGTCTTCAGACCACTTCAACTCTCCTGTGTTTCATCGTGACTGTTTAGCTGATTCCTATCCGCTGCCTCCGTGCACTACAGTCTTCAGACCACTTCAACCCTCCTGTGTTTCATCGTGACTGTTTAGCTGATTCCTATCCGCTGCCTCCGTGCACTACAGTCTTCAGCTCACCTCAACTCTCCTGTGTTTCATCGTGACTGTTTAGCTGATTCCTATCCGCTGCCTCCGTGCACTACAGTCTTCAGCTCACCTCAACACTCCTGTGTTTCATCGTGACTGTTTAGCTGATTCCTATCCGCTGCCTCCGTGCACTACAGTCTTCAGCTCACTTCAACCCTCCTGTGTTTCATCGTGACTGTTTAGCTGATTCCTATCCGCTGCCTCCGTGCACTACAGTCTTCAGCTCACCTCAACCCTCCTGTGTTTCATCGTGACTGTTTAGCTGATTCCTATCCGCTGCCTCCGTGCACTACAGTCTTTAGCTCACCTCAACACTCCTGTGTTTCATCGTGACTGTTTAGCTGATTCCTATCCGCTGCCTCCGTGCACTACAGTCTTCAGCTCATCTCAACTCTCCTGTGTTTCCTCGAGACTGCAACAGCTGATTCCTATCCGCTGCTCTCCGTGCTCAACAGTTCCAGCTCAGCTCTACTCTCCCGTGTTTCATCGTGACTGCACCTGCTGATTTCTATCCGCTGCCTCCGTGTACCTGCAGAGTCCTGCTGGCTGCTACTCCTCAGTTCTACTCGTGTCTGCAGCAACTGATCCGCTCTCCGTGTTTCTCAGTGTTCCTGCTGGTGTCTACTCGCCAGTCTGCATCGGATCTACGCCTCACTGCTTTCATCTCGTCTAGACCATCGCTACTCTTCAGGGTCCTCCAGGAGTCCAGTTCTACATACTACTGCTTCCTGAGTATTTGTTGCTATCCCTGCTGGTCTACCTACCTGTGCGCTGCACCTACTTGATTACCGCTTCACCCTCCTGGGACTTCGCATCCTGCCGGCCTCCAGCCGTTCAGGTATCTCTGCACGCCTGTCTGACAGCCTGCTCCTGAACCACGGTATGCATACTTCTCATTGACTGTGCTGGTGTATTGCATATCTTGCTGGACTGAGTTGTTCTCCTCTGGAGCTTACTATCCGCTGAGACTATTGCCATCATTGACTGTGTTATCTTTTGCCCGGATAGTTTCTGTGACTTTGTATTATTGCAGTGCTGTTCAGTCATTACTATATTGTGCATGTCATTGTGGATCAAGTTCAAGGTGCCCGTGTATCCTCTGTATTGCAGTCTCTCCCCGTGCTCCTCCTCACATATATATTCAGTGGTACAACTTGCTAGAGGCAGACCACTGATCCCTGTTTCCTGTGTCACCTGTTCCAGTGTCCTCTCACATAGCAGTGGTACAACTTGCTAATGCAGACCACTGACTCCCCGGATACCTTCACCTGGATTCCATTCCTTCACCCAGACAGCGGTACAACTTGCTAAACGCAGACCGCTGACTCTCATCACCTCCTCGTTTCTGTTGGACATTCCTCCTCACTATAGCAATGGTACAACTTGCTACCGCAGACCACTGACTACCCTCACGTGTCCTTTGTCCATTCAGTTCCTCGTGTATTACTACATATATATTACCAGTGCTGCTAGTCATCGACTTTCCCGAGCATCTCTATCATCTGCTGTCTCCTGTTCCGTGATCACCCCGCTACCAGAGTACCATATTACCATCTATACTGCTCTGGTAAGCTTATCACCTGGTGATCCCTGGGTAAAGACTCCTAGTGCCCGTGACAAGCAGGCTGCTTAAACAGAGGAGATTTTGCAGGGAAAATAAACTGACAGATAAAACAAAGTTTCATGAGCTGAGTAGATAATAAGAGCAGACTCCAAAACAGTCTTCATGTTGTGTGAAGCTTGTAGTCAGGGAGAGATGGAAATATCAGTAATAGATTATGGAGTTTCAGGTGAATACTGACTGTTGTCCTTGTATAGCTGTGGTAATAAGAAGAATTTTCTTCTCCTGTTTCCTCCTGTTTAACTCTGGTATAACTCCGAATTATGCTATTTAATTTTTTTTTTACACTTGTAACTATTAGGGATGTGCACCGGCCACTTTTCCTGTTTTGGGTTTTGGGTTCTGATTACCTTCAGGTTTTGGGTTCTAATGGGTTTTGCCAAAACACCCCCCTCAAGGTTTTGGGTTCTGATTTTTTTTTTAAAAGCATAATAACTGCTAAAATCCAGATTTTTGGTTTTTTTTCACTCCTACGCTTTTATTAACCTCAATAACATTCATTTCCACTGATTTCCAGTCTATTCTGAACACCTCACACCTCACAATATTGTTTTTAGTCCAAAAGGTTGCACTGAGGTAGCTGGGTGTCTAAGCTAAGCGACACAAGTGGGCGGCACAAACACGTGGCCCATCTAGGAGTGGCACTGCAGTGGCAGACAGGATGGCAGTTTGAATAGTTAGGCCCCAAAGAGCACATAATGCCAAAAAAAGAGGTGCAAGATGGAATTGTCCTTGGGCCCTCCCACCCACCCTTATGTTGCGTAAAAAGGACACGCACACTTTAACAAACCAATCATTTCAGCGACAGGGCCTACCAAGCTACTGGACTTATATGGCAGGATCAGTGGACTTAAACAGCAGTACCACTGGACTTATACGGCAGGATCAGTGAACTTATATAGCAGTACCACTGGACTTATACGTCAGGATCAGTGAACTTATATAGCAGTACCACTGGACTTATATGGCAGGATCAGTGAACTTATATAGCAGTACCACTGGACTTATACGGCACGATCAGTGGACTTATATAGCAGTACCACTGGACTTATACGGCAGGATCAGTGGACTTAAACAGCAGTACCACTGGACTTATACGGCAGGATCAGTGAACTTATATAGCAGTACCTATGGACTTATACTGCAGGATCAGTGAACATAGTTATTATATTACAGTACCAATGGACTTATACTGCAGGATCAGTGGACGTAGTTATTATATAGCAGTACCAATGGACTTATACTGCAGGATCAGTGAACGTAGTTATTATATTGCAGTACCAATGGACTTATACTGCAGGATCAGTGAACTTAGTTATTATATTGCAGTACCAATGGACTTATACTGCAGGACCAGTGAACATAGTTATTATATTGCAATACCAGTGGACTTATACTGCAGGATCAGTGAACGTAGTTATTATATTGCAGTACCAATGTACTTATACTGCAGGATCAGTGAACGCAGTAATTATATTGCAGTACCAATAGACTTATACTGCAGGATCAGTGAACGTAGTTAATATATTGCAGTACCAATGGACTTATACTGCAGGATCAGTGAACGTAGTTATTATATTGCAGTACCAATGGACTTATACTGCAGTATCAGTGAACGTAGTTATTATATTGCAGTACCAATGGATTTACACTGCAGGATCAGTGAACTTCTATAGCAGTACCACTGTACTGGACACAGGACAGCACCACTGGAATAATGGCAGCACCACCACTGGACTGAGCAGGACAGAGCACAGGACAGCACCACTGGACTGAGCAAGACAAAGCACAGGACACCACCACTGGACTGAGCAGGACAGAGTACAGGACAGCACCACTGGACTGACCAGGACAGAACCACAGGAATGAGCAGGACAGAGGACACCACTTACACACCCTCCCTCTTCCCTGATCAATGCCCGAGTGAAGATGGCGGCGGAAAGCGGGGAATATAAAGAATCCGAATCTCGCGAGATCCGACGGCGTGATTATGACGAAAAGCCTCGTTTTGAGTTTTGCGATCGGCGAGAATACCCGAACAGTGCTCGGATCGGGCTCGGATCCGCACTGTTCTGGGGTGTTTGGATTTGGAAAATCTGAGCCCGCTCATCCTCAATAACTATACACACTAACTATGCAGCCATCACTGGCATGTAGCCATTCTACAATGAATATATAAGGTTAACAAACACATGTGATCAGTGTTATACTAAATAGGGGAGCTGCCTATGCTAAACTATAAGGAGGGGGTCTATAATGTGTGAGGGAATGGGGGGCTGTCTTAATAGTACATGGGTGGAAGGTAGGCTATTAATTTAATGGTGGTGTTTAGGTGGGAGCTAATTATTTAGTAGATGCTATTTTATTTGTGGGGTGATAGTGGGGCTAATTTAATATATTGGTGGGGCAATTTAGTGTATTGGTGGGACTTATTAAATTAAGATGGAGACGGGACTTTTAATTTAATGCTGGGGTGGTTTTGATCTTTAATTTAATGTGGGGCTGAGTTTGGGGAGGATGGTCGTGGGAAAAGGTTATATTAAACATAAATGCCATTAATTTATTGCTGGGGCTGTTTAGAGGGAGGGTATTAGGTTTATTTATTAAATTGGAATACTATTAATTTAATGTTGGTGTTGGGTGGAGGGAAAAGAATCTATTTATCAAATGTGAGTACTATTACTTTGATATTGGGGATGTACCGAGGTCTAATTATTGAATGTGGGCGCTATTGATTTAATGCCGTTGATGGTGGGAGTTTTCTAAATTTTATGTACCCATTTTTTTTTCCAATAATGCCTCCAAGGATCCAGACAAGCAGCAACTGATCTAAAGACACCAGCAGTCATAGGTGGTGAAAGTGACGAGACAGGTAGGAGAGAGCAGGACAGACTGCCAATTGTCCTGAATCTGGTGGGGCAGTCCTGAATTTTGGTGACATTCTCACTTAGTCAGGATTTGGTCCAACTATAAGGACAGTTGGGTGGTATGTCCCATTTCACACTGTACTGCTCGTGAAGGCAGAGCTGCGTGCACCTAACAGTAGTGCACACAGTATTGCCTGTGTATTTGTCTAAAATATGTCTAAAATGATAGCCCCCTGTCTTAAGCGCACATGGCCCCCCAACACCCTCTTTGCAGCACTACATGGTATTAGGTGGACCCCAGTCTTTACCAGTGGGCCCTTCATGCCCCAGTCTGACACTGGACACATATAGATTAACATGACAAATACATTTTGGGGGGTAAGGGGGAATATTGTAACCCTTGTCTAGGTTTTAACATATGAGTGCTACAGCTGTTCTCATAGCCTTCCTGGACATACCATGAACCATGAAATTGGAATGCAATTATGAGTTAGCACAAAATCCAAGGTTTCGACTAGTATTGAGACTACATTTTCTTTGCAATCAGCTTATTGCACATAGTAACTAAAGGCCTTGATAATATCAGTATATAATATACAGCTGTACAAAGAGATAAAAATCAAAACTAAAGAAATATGTTTCCCATTCAAAATTCTCCAAGCATTGCAGAGTATATTATATGTACACAGGTAACATCTACTTAGGGTCTCAATTTCAAATCACAGTATTCTAATAAAGGGTCATTCAGAGCTCCAATGCTGCTAACGATTGGGCAAATAGGGGGCTGCGGAAGATGTTTCTGCACACCAGGTAAATAAAAACAAATACCATACATGATACTTTTTTATCGCATATTCCAAGGTTTATATTTAATTCCTTACTTCCAATAATGAGTCTTTTACATGATTGTCAGTGAGATAAGCTCTCCGTTTAATATATATATATATATATATATATATATATATATATATATATATATATATATATATATATATATATATTTGTGTCTCCTAGATGTCTCAGTGCTTTCTGTTTATAAAATGTCTATGACATCAGTTCCACATTTCTCCGTTCATCATACTTTGTTATCAACAAACTAGGGTTATTTTAATTCACTACAATGCAATTTATTCTCTCAAACAAGTCGGGTGAACTTGCATGATAGACGAGACACTTCCCATAAGCCAGTCCATTTTATGGAAAATATCCACTGGTAAGCCTCCTGGTCTCGGAAGATATTGTGAAGTGTTTCCAATTTTTAAAAACTTTGTTCTGTTCAGCCTGACTCCTTCATAACCCATGTTTATAGAAAGTACACAATTCTTGCAGTACCCCAATCATTATCATCAATTTCTATAGAGCCACTAATTCTGCAGCGCTGTACAGAGAACGCACCCATATCAGTTCCTGCAGTCTAAATTCCCTAACATACACACAGACAAACTAGGGTCAATTTGATATCAGCCAATTAACCTACCAGTATGTTATTGGATTGTGGGAGGAAATCGGAGCGCACAGCGAAATCCCACGCAAACATGGGGAGAACATACAAACTCCACACAGATAAGGCCATGGTCAGGAATCAAATTCATGAGCCAAGTGCTGTAAGGGAGAAGCGCTAACCACTAAGCCACTGTGCTGCCCATACCTCAGTCTCATCCCCACTAAATTCAATAAGGTTTTTCCAAAGAAATTATAAACAACTCCTGACCTTCAGATATTACAGAGTTTTCACTATCCTCCCAAGTAAAGATTTTAACTTACAATATATATTTTTAATTGGATTTTCTTGCCCTCTTAGCATATCAATTTCTATTAATGCCATATCATAATAAGTGTTAGGACAAAAATAAAGCACCATACCCAGTAGACCAATAACATTCAATGGCAATAGATAAGGGACCAGAAGATGATGATCCCTATATATAGAACACCAAAATACGATCATCATGAGCACATATCTTTATACCAGAGATCCAGTGTACTAAGGGGCTTAAGTTGTTCTTGATTTGTGCTGACAGACCCCCGAACTGCGTCTCCAGGCATCAAGTGCCCCAGGTAACACTTATGGGGCCTGATTCATTAAAAAACGAAGGCAAAACAATGAGTACGTTTTCTCCTGGACAAAACCATGCAAGGGGTGCACATAAGTTTATTATTTTGCACATAAGTTCAATACTGGCTGTTTTTTAATATAGCATACAAATACTTGATAGCTTTATTTTTACACTGAAATTTAAAGTTGATATAGGAGATGCTCGACCCCAGCTATAAATCTGTTCTCACATTTTAAATTTAGCTCCCCCTCCAATGCAACATGGTGTTTCCAAGGTGCAAAGTTGCTAATTTTTCTTGCTTTACTTTCCTTAATGAATCAGGCCCATGGTGTACTCTAAATTGAACGTTTTTTTTTACTGTGCATGTCAAGTGAAAAAAGGCAGGATCTCGCACCTAAAGTAGGTCTTATGTCAAACTCTGAATGAGAATAATTCGGAGAGCTTACACAGGTATTTTAACTTTCTAGCTCTTTGGTTCACATATTATATATGACATACAGTATACTGTATTCCCTTTACCTCCCACTTTAGGTCTGTGCAGACACTTTTTGAAGATGTTATTCCTAGGTGCTTTCTTTTATATGTTTACTAATGTGTTAAAGGAGTCTTGTGTCCTTGAAGAGCAAACCCATCCATGCTAACTATAAAGAAACCTTTATCTTTCCAATTAACATTTTCCAGCTTTACTCATTGTGCCAGTAAGAATACATTTCCAAATCTCTGCATTATACCAGGCCTTTTCAGCTTGTGAAATATTTAAACAACGCAGGCCTTCGATATTGACCCTATTTGTGAGAAGCTCTGATTAAAATCCATTGTCTAATGTCTTTTCATTTAGGTAAGGGGATCTAAACCACAGCACGTAGAAGATTAACACTGAGAATTAAAGTGGTTCAGGAACTTGGTGTGAGCAACCTACATTCAGGGAAGTATTCTTATTAAATAAATATGAATAATACCATGTAACATATCTGTTCCTTCCTTCAGGAGCAGAGCACCCCGTTGCCATGCTTCCCGTATATGCCCGTCTAGTAGGATCTCAGACACTTAAATACTCTCTACTTTTATAGCTTCCCAAAATTGACACTAGACATGCATTGAGCACACACATCATTCACTTAGTTATTTTATCATGCTCCGCCAGAATGCCAGTGCACAAGCAATAGGTTCTGTTCCCAAGTTGAGACCTGTCTAATTCTCTGTGCTCTGTCCTGGGTCATTTCTCTACATTTGTTTACCAGTGACCCTAACCTCAGCTTGGTTTACCATTTATGAATCTGTGCTCCCAGCCCCAACCTCGCCTAGGTCCTGACCATCTCATGTTAGTCAGCATCTGACTTGCGGTATAAGGTCATGACCTGTAGCTTCCCTGCTGCAAAGCTCATCACTCCCTTGCCATGGTGCCTTATGAAAATCAGGATTTCCATTAGACTTTGTGCTCCAGGTTAGCCAGTACGTCTCACTGACAATGTAACAGGTCCACATCTGGACCAAATATTATATACTGGTTCCTAGAATACTGGTGACTAGAATAAAAATTAATACATTGTACTCACTGTAAAAATAACTCCACAGATAAAAGATGTATCAGAGTTAAACAGCCATCTGAAAACCTTGTCCAGGTCCTGTCCTGCCCTTACTGGTTTTGTTTGACATGCTATTAGACACAATAATAAGTTGGATGTATGAAATCAGTTCATATAAAGGCACTTTACACACATGAACCTCTACTTATCACCTTACAGTCCTACTTTTCACAGGACAGTGCTTGTGTAGCTCAGCAAAAGGGGAAATGACCTAGTGATTTTTGGCATGGACTAGAAATTTCAGATGTCGCCAGCTAGGTTTAGGGGCATGAGTTTAAACCTGGGAATGTAGTAAGGTATGCTTTATATGCAACATAGTTCATATGACAAGTGTAGCAAAGGCATGCTCAGCTTACCAATATCGCCTTTAATGCTCTTTTCCAGTCTACAGTAGGACTCCACTCAATTTGATAGACACTTCCTGCATGCATGTGCACTTAAGTGGGGAAAACCCGAACATGTTTACAAAAACGGAATACAGTTTATTCTGTACTGTAATATTGTAAAATTGATCACGAACATACAAAGAGCCAAGTACAGAATAATGGCCTCTTTTGGCCACATACAGGGGTTCTGTAAGATGAATACACACAATGCATTTGGACTATTGCTGGCCTTAGGCTCATGTTGGGGCCACATACACTGCAATATTGGCCCAATTACAAGATATTTCAGCATGTATACAGAGCTTACAGCTATGCACAGCTCAGTTGGAGGATAAATGCACCTAAAATGTAAAATGTAGGACTACAAACCTCTCTCTTAATAAAGATAGATTTTTACAAAGGAAGAGTAGTCTTATTGATTTACCTCCTATGTTAGCTCCTCACTTAAGAAGACCATAGATCTGGACCAGTGGAGCCTTCTGTGGACTTGCTACATCTTTATCTTATCTTAGTTAATTTTACCCAAAATAACTTTTTTTGTTTGTCTTGTTTTGAATGGAATTATTGTTTTAGGATGATCTACTGATTATTTCTTCAAAAAGTTTTGTTAAATTTTACCATTGAATCAGATATATTTTGAAGGATCAATCTACAACTCCCGCTTGTCTGGGATCTCATCCGGAGCAGAGATATAACAATCTGTAGTCAATCAGGTCATTGCCATTTTCCCAGCAGCATCATGGAGGGCTACACTGAACTGGTGTAGTGTCATTATGTGAAGAGGGGAATGGAAGTCACAAGCTGAGACTCAGGAAGGAACAGGTTTCTAACAACACAAAGTAATAACGTGGCAATCCTATCAATTTGGTACAGGAAAACTGTTGCTGTTTTTTTTTTTTTTTTGCTGCTTTGAAGTGAACATTGCAATGATGAAATGCACCAAGATATATTTCTAAATAGGTATGTTATATCTTGTGTGGAAATCCATTACACGGAAAACTCTAAAGGTGCATGAATTGGCACATAAATGATCATCACATGCTAACCCTACAGTCACTTCTAAACAACTAAATAAAAAGACAAATGTCAGGTCCACTGTGGGGATAAAGAGGGAGAAACAGGCATTTTTGTAAGTGTCTGTTTGAAAATACAAGGCAAATAAAGTTACATACGAAGGACAATATAATGGGCATAGCTAAGAGTAGGACATTGTCTTGCAGCTGAATGTAGGCTTAACACTAGAATGCCCGACGGAGTCAGTATGACTCTGCGTAAACTTTTTTGTCATCTAATTTCTATACTAATTTGTTTTGCGGAATAATCTCTGGTAACTTTTATTTTGCTTTTTGACTTAACAGAACGAAATGACTGAAATAAGGGTTCGTTGAATTATATGCTTTATCTTTCATTATTGCCTTCAATTCCCAATGGAGTCCAATTGACTCTTTGTCATATTGTCATACATATCTTTGTAATTCAGATGAGTTCTGTCAGTGTACACTGTCAAACATATACACAAACCAACAAAAAACTTAACTCTGTATTAATATTAATAAAATAAATAAAATAAATAAATAATAATCATGCTAGGGGCAGTACAGCTTACTGTAGTGGTTAGCACTTCTGCCTCACAGCACTGGGGTCAGTGGTTGATTCCTGACCATGGCCTTATCTGTGTGGAGTTTGTATGTTCTCCCCATGTTTGCATGTTTCCTCCGAGTGTTCCGGTTTCCTCCCACAATTCAAAAGCATACTAGTAGGTTAATTCACTTTTATCAAATTGACCCTAGTCTGTCTTTGTGTGTGTTAGGGAATTTAGACTTTAAGCTCTATTGGGGCGGGGACTTTTAGTGACAATAATGAACGCCAGTATTCATTTATATTTTATTTTAATTGTTATTGTTCATTTAAATTGATTGCTAAGCTGTATCGTAATGGTAACCCTTAGCTAAAGGCAGCTATCCATTTTGTTTTCTCTTTTATGTGAATTATGTCAGTAAGCAAAATATTATTTCACAGATTGCTTTGTTGCATCTGTTCAAGGACGGGGTCGGCAAAGACTTCACTCTCGTCCTGCCCGTGGAACTGGAAGCAGGAAAAAGCCTTATACATGGCAAGCAATACTTGGACTTCCATTGCTTACTGTTCCAAAAAGAAGGCGGCAGAGGATTAGCAAGCACATCTTCTTCTGCTTCTTCTCCTACAGCGGCTGAACACACAGAGCACATTTCCATGACTTATTATGAAGATGAAGATTCAATGTTGGCTGCCGCCGAAGGTATAAGATAGACATTGGTTATGCCCAGGGCAGGGCACCGACGCCCCCCATCTAAGTGGGAGTGGCATTTGACAAGTGGGTGTGGCCAACCTAATGTGTTGGTGTGGCTAGCACTTTACTGAAAGAATTCTCTTACACATATTTGCAAATGCATGATAAATATATATATATATATATATATATATATATATATATATAAATATATATATATATTGTGGCAAGAGCCCGCTACTGCAGAAGCACATGCGTACAACTTCTTCCTTTTTATGATTCTTTATTGTCAGGATGGTAATAATGTTTTGACACCGTATACTTGCACAGCAATTATGGAGACCCTCAACGCTTACTATACATAGTCCAGCTCTCTGTCCAGATCAGCCAGCTAGCCCAGCATTGATCTCTCTGAACAATGAAACAAGCAGGGTTTTATACCTGACACTCCTCCCACAGGCCTAGCTTGATGGACAGGCGACACACCCACCTTCTCTTTAAAAGGAAACGCCCATCCCTGGCTCTGTTTAGACTATCAGACCCACCCTGTCTGTTTGCTGAGAGGAAGCAGCTTTTAAATCATGTAAGTAAACCAATTTTAAACTACACATATGTTTTTACCTGGTTTAATCTCCACCTAGGTACATAACTGTGCCAATGTTTTACTCTACTTCCCTGCTTTCTCTGCATATTGCCAGCTAAATGCCTCCTTTTGTTACATATCCCTCCCCCTAGCGTTTCCAAGTAGGGGGACGCGGACTTCGCGAGGAGCGCATATTTTCGTGACAACGCATCTGCATTTTTGTGTAGAATCCCAGGACTATGTTCTACTGAGAACTTGAAAGGTTGTAGTGCCAAGAACCAGCGGGTTACCTTGGCATTTACCTCCCGGTTGTTCTGCATCCATCTTAATGGTGCAAGGTCTGTTATTAGGGTGAACTCTCTGCCTAGGAGATAATAGCGCAGAGCTTCTGTAGCCCATTTTATGGCGAGACATTCTTTCTCCACAGTGGCATATTTTTGTTCCCATGGAAGCAACTTACGACTTAGGTACAGGACAGGATTTTCTACTCCATTCTTCTCCTGTGACAAGACTGCACCTAAGCCAACACCAGAAGCATCAGTTTGGAGGAAGAACCTCCGGGTAAAATCTGGTGCTTGTATAACTGGAGAGGAACAAAGAGCTAACCGAAGATCAGACCAGGCGGTTTCTGCAGAGTCAGACCAGGTTAATCTATCTGGACAACTTTTTTTTAACATGTCCGTAAGTGGAGCAGCTCTAGTGGCGAAGTGGCTTACAAACCGCCTGTAGTAACCTACTAAGCCTAAAAAGGTTCTTAACTGTGACTTTTTCTCTGGTCTTGTCCAATTTTTGACTGCCTCCACTTTGTCTAGCTGGGGTTTTACATGCCCTCGACCAACAATGTACCGCAAATATTTGGCTTCTCTCATGGCTATGGCACATTTCTCTGGGTTAGCTGTTAACCCTGCGGACCGTAATGAAGCTAAGACTGCCGCAACTTTGGCTAAATGTGATCCCCAGTCTGGGATATAAATCACTATATCGTCCAAGTAAGCAGCTGCATAAGCTGTGTGAGGTCGTAGCAATTTATTCATAGCTCTTTGGAAGGTGGCAGGTGCCCCATGCAACCCAAAGGGTAGGACTTTATATTGATAGAGACCATCAGGGGTGGAAAATGCAGTCTTTGGCTTGGCCGTGGAAGTCAGGGGAACTTGCCAATAACCCTTTGTTAGATCAAGGGTTGTTAAATAATTGCTACCAGCAAGATTTTCCACTAGTTCATCCACACGTGGCATCGGATAGGCATCAAACTGCGACATACTGTTTAGGCGCCTAAAGTCATTGCAGAACCTAATTGTCCCATTGGGTTTCGGGACAAGCACAATGGGACTATTCCATTCACTTGTGGACTCTTCAATTACATCTAACTGGAGCATCTTCTCGACCTCCTTTTTCACGTCCACCCGTCTGGCTTCTGGAATACGATATGGCTTCTGCTTGACAATGACTCCTGGTGCAGTGACAATATCGTGTTCGATTAAGGTAGTGCGCCCAGGAATGGAAGAGAAGACATCCCTGTTCCGGCGAATCATTTCTTCAGTCTGTTGTCTCTGCTGAATGGACAAGGCTGGCTCTTTGGGCACTTCAGACTTTTCAATGGCAGTACTCACTACCTGAGGAGAGGTTTCCTCATCATGCCAGGGTTTAAGGAGGTTCACATGATATATTTGCTGCTCCCTTCTCCTACCTAACTGGTGGACTCTGTAATTGACAGGACCGACAGCCTCTAGGACTTCATATGGACCCTGCCAATGGGTGAAAAGTTTGCTTTCCTGGGTAGGAACCAGGACTAGGACCTTGTCCCCAGGCTTGAAAGATCAAACAACAGCACTTTTGTCATAACTTTTCTTCTGTCGTTCCTGAGCCTCCTTTACATGTTGCTGCACAATGGGCCCTATCTTTCCTAGCCTCTGATACATTTGGGACACAAATTGTACCAGATTTGGCTCCCTGGGACCTTGCTGCTCCCACCCTTCTTTTAACATATACAAGATACCCCTGGGCTGTCTCCCAAACAATAACTCAAAGGGACTAAACCCTGTTGAAGCTTGAGGTACCTCACGGATGGCAAACATCAAATAGGGAATAAGAATGTCCCAATCTTTTTTCTCTTGAGCCACTGCTTTCCTGAGCATGTGCTTTAATGTGCAGTTAAAGCGTTCCACCAAGCCATCTGTTTGTGGATGGTATACAGAGGTGTGAAGCGCCATAACCCCTAGTAACTGGCACATGTCCTTCATCAGTTTAGACATGAATGGAGTACCCTGGTCTGTGAGAATTTATTTGGGTATTCCCAAGTGTGTAAACATCAATACAAGTTCTTTAGCTATGGTGCTGGACTTTATGTTTCGTAGGGGAATTGCCTCTGGATACCTGGTTGCATAGTCAAGCACCACAAGTATATATTGGTGCCTACATGCAGATTTTTCCAGGGGCCCCACAAGGTCCATAGCTATCCGTTCAAAGGGAACTTGTACTATTGGTATTGGAATGAGAGGTGCCCTGTACATGGGTTTGGGACAGGTTCTCTGACAAATGGGACAGGACCGGCAATACTTTTTCACTGCCATGTGTACACCGGGCCAGTAAAACCTAAGCAGAACTCGTTCCCGTGTTTTATCCTCCCCTAGGTGTCCCCCACAGACATGTGTATGTGCTGCTTTTAACACTAGGGTTACATGGACCTGAGGGACAATTAATTGTTCTACTTTTTCCCCCTGTACATTAGCAACTCTATACAGGAAATTATTTTTAACAATAAAATATGGTATACCTTCTGCAGGCTGGGCGGCTTTCACTACCCCATTTACCTCAGTCACACTTTTAAAGGCATGTTCCAAAGTGGCATCATTAAGCTGGTTTTGAGCAAAGTCCTGCAAAGGAAACAAAATTGGTATCGCGGACCAGTCCGTATCCTCACTGACAGGCGGGGTGGGCTCATCTGCGACATCACCGACCAATGCTAGTTTGGACTGTCCATGTTTCCCCACAGTTGGATGCTTTTGTGGAACTCCTGCTGTGACTCCCAGGATGGCATTCCGGTTTGGCGGCTCACAAAGATCGATGTCCAGATGTTGTGGATTCTTAGGCGGTTCCTTTAAGACCGGGCTTCCGACCGTTGCATCAGTTGCCGGCATGTCCGGCCGGATCCTCTCACCAAGGACATCATTAAACAGTGGGAAGTCTCGCCCCAAAATGAGTGGATATGGGAGCTTAGGTGCTATGGCAGCTACCACCATAACAGTTTTGTCTTTGAGTGTGACTGGTAGTATTGTTCTTTCATACTCCTCTGTTGTGCCATGTACGCAAAGAACTTTCACTTTGGGCAACCGAGAAGTTATGGTTTCGGGTAAAGCAGAGCTGGAAACCAATGAGAGTTCACTCCCCGTGTCAACCAAGGCCAGAACAAGGTTTTGGTTGATTAGCACAGTCACCCGGAACAAACAAGGCCTTCCTGATGTGGAACGCATGGTAAAAGAGCTTGGAAATGCAGGTCCAATATGTGCTACAGAACAGTCCATGGGTTCCTGTAGTTTAGGACACTCTGCCTTAAAGTGGCCTGTCTCACCACATTCAAAACACTTCAGATTAGACAGCTTTGCACCTGGCCCTCTGTCCGTAGCAGTTTTGCCATTGGGCCCTGTGGAAAGGATTGTCAAACCTGGCTTTTGGCGTGGCAGCAGCTTTGGCACAAATGCAGGTTCTTTAGTCATTTGCTGTAGCGCACAAAACCTTTCTACCACGGTGGCAAGCTCTTCATAAGTTTGTGGGTCTGATTGCAGAACCCACCTTTGCAAATCGCGGTTCAGCCTCCGGATGCAGTGATCTATCGCCAGAACTTTAATAATCCAAGAAGGCGAATTCTCCTCAGGCTGCAGCCATTTCTTTAAAATTTTAGATAGCTCAGCCACTTGCGCTTTGACCGGTTTTTCTTCATCATAGCGCCATTGGTGATAGCGCTGGGCTCGGCCTGGCCCGGAAACTCCAATGCGAGCCAATATCTCAGACTTTAGACACAGATAATCAGATGCCCGTTCCTCATCTAGATCCATATAAGCTCGCTGAGCTTCACCAGTCAGATATGGCGCCAGTCTCTCAGCCCAATCTTTAGGAGGCCATTTTGCCCTTTTTGCAAGTCTCTCAAAAGACACCAGATATGCTTCTACGTCATCAGGTGGTGACATTTTCTGGAGAACAGGACCAGGTGGTTCATTTCTGTCATGCCTCACCTGGCTTAACTCTTCTCTTAAGAGCCTTGTGTTTTCCACCTGTGCCTCGGCGACTTGTAGCTCCTGAGCTTGCTGCTGTTGCTGCGCAGCGGCCACATTCACGAGGGTTCTCAGTACTTCCTCCATGTTGACGTCTGCGCGGGTTGGGTAGCGGAAACTTGCTTCCCGGAAAATCCCACTCCTGACACCACTTGTGGCAAGAGCCCGCTACTGCAGAAGCACACGCGTACAACTTCTTCCTTTTTATGGTTCTTTATTGTCAGGATGGTAATAATGTTTTGACACCGTATACTTGCACAGCAATTATGGAGACCCTCAACGCTTACTATACATAGTCCAGCTCTCTGTCCAGATCAGCCAGCTAGCCCAGCGTTGATCTCCCTGAACAATGAAACAAGCAGGGTTTTATACCTGACACTCCTCCCACAAGCCTAGCTTGATGGACAGGTGACACACCCACCTTCTCTTTAAAAGGAAACGCCCATCCCTGGCTCTGTTTAGACTATCAGACCCACCCTGTCTGTTTGCTGAGAGGAAGCAGCTTTTAAATCATGTAAGTAAACCAATTTTAAACTACACATATGTTTTTACCTGGTCTAATCTCCACCTAGGTACATAACTGTGCCACTATTTTACTCTACTTCCCTGCATATTGCCAGCTAAATGCCTCCTTTTTTTACAATATATATATATACATATACATGCATTGGTGGGATTTAAATAAATTAACAACCGGCTCTCTGCCCTAATAACGATTTAAAGTATGCAAAAAATATATAGCGAAAGGTATTCTAATATCTCATGCACTTAATACTCAAATAAGAAAGTGTCTGTCTGTTAGGAAATTTAGACTGTAAGCCCCAATGGGGCAGGGAGCATTACTATAGGATAACAAACACAACAACAAAAAAACTTTGTGAGAGCTTATTTTCAAGGGCCCCTATAAAGGATATAATTAAGATTAAATAACAAATATTTTTTATTAAAAACAGCCTGAAGTGCCTCAAAGACCCAATAAACACCAGTTAGGTTTGAAGGTCACCAATGTCTGGTGAAAAATCTCAAACAAAAAAAAAAACACACAAAACAGAAATTGCACGCTGTCGTGAACATAGAGAGCTTGCAGTTATTTATAAGGGATAATTCATAACTGCAGTGTAAATAGGTTGTATCAAATGAATCCATTGATAAGTTAAAGTGTACAATTTACAGACAGAGAGTCTGATGTAATTGTGTTTGATGGCTTTGCACATCCCCATGTGAGGAGATAAGCCTGCCACTTTTATCAGCTTCCAGGATGTCTCACTGTTAGCTTTAGACACTTGAATAGACTTTGTGGGGCCAATCACAGCTGGAGATCCTGGTAGGCAGCATGTGAAAGCCTATACAGGTATATAGAAATATGACCTTCAAAGGAAAATGTTGTCATAGTTCATATTTTGGGAAATCTGGATGGCACTCTGTACTGAGGGGCAAAAACCAAACAAGGGTCTTAAAACATAGATACCAACTACACAGGGAACAGCCATAGTCACATGTATTTCAGGATGAGATTGGATATTGTTGTAATCTCATCATATTTGGTATTTAAATGTGCGGGAAATTATGACCGGTTTATTGAAGGGAAAGTTATGTCTCTGGGAGATATCTGAGGAAAGCTAAGACCGGTCAAAACTTAGGAATAGTTTGAACAAACCTTAGGTGACACCCAGGGGACATTTCTGCCCCCACATTAGCATTCACACTGTCCTTGTGAATGCCGTTCTGGAAGAACAAACGGTCAGCTTCTTGGGGATCAATCTAATTGAAGGACTGTTCATCTTCTCTGCCTGCCCCAGACATACAGATTATAAGTGAGTTATGCTCTGTACTGTTATCCCTTTTTATTTTAAACTGTTTTTTGCTTGTTATGTCAGTCTATTGATTGTTTATTCATTATTTTTCTTTATATCTGAATGCCCTGTATTTTGTATATTAAATCTATCATTTAATAAGTTGGTCCTTGATACTGTAACAAATCCATTAGCCTATTAGAAATAGAGATTGCTCAGCCAGTTAACCCTTGGAATGCCAGTGAGTGATTTGTTGATACATTTGATTAACAAGCTGTGTGTGCTTGTATTTACATTTGTGTAACAGTCTGGAGGTGTGAAGAGTTAACCCTGTGTGTGCTGGTGTGGGTCTTGCTAGTTTGTGGAACTAGAAGCCTGTGTGCCAGTATGGGACAGTATATTGGGGTCCTATTGCCCATACTTAATAGGTGGTGGCAGAAATCGTGTGTGACCTCATACAGCAAACACCCCAAAGTCACGGCAGCTGGGAGCGTGTTCGTGACACACACGCATATGGAGTGCAAGTTTGTAGACTGAGTTTAAATCTTTCTAAAAAGTGCCTACTTTGCTAAATTAATTGAACTGAAAAAAACTCAAAAGTGAACATTTCAACAAAGTCTGATCGTATCAGACCGAACCAATCAGAAGAAAACATTTGTAGTTGAAAAATGATCAGTTTAGGTGCATAGGCCAATCCAGACAACAGAAACAAAAGCAGGAAACTGTTGTTTGGTTAAGAAACATAAGATAAAATTATTAAAACAGGAGTACTCTGAACAAAGTGTGTAGCTTTTATGCTAAATACGTTGTTCATGTTTTCTCACCAAATGTAGCACATATAATGTTCTAGAGATGTCCACACTGTCCTGATGGGTTAATGAATTGAACCAATGAATTGGTGTTTTATATGTAAAGGATGAAAAATATGGTCACATTCTGTAGGAAAGAGATGAAAGCTCAATGTAATGCACCTCTTTTTCCCTAAGCTAAGCAAAGCATTTGGAACTCAAGTTTGCGTTCCAAATGCCGAATTTCCTGTCAGTGGAACTCACATGTGTTCCACTGCGGAACTTAAGGGCAGAAGCACCAAGCTCTTGTAAGTTAATGTTAATCTCTCTCTCTCTCTTCAGGCCTTAAGCGGAGCTTAAGGGCTGAAGGTATGGAAGCAGGTAGCGGGCGGCTGCTGCGCCCCCTTGGCCTTGCGCCCTGGGCAATAGCACCGCCCGAACCACCCTCGTTATGGCCCTGGTTACGCCTATAGTGGTGTGTCAGGCAGGCGTATTCTCAAGGAAATACCCGGGCCTGAAAGACCTTATCACTGGTAGCCTGGCAAGTGCAGGGTGTTTATTCGTAGATAAATTTATGCTATTTTAAATGAAGTACTATTACTGAAGCAAGAAGACAAACTCACAGTGAAAATGTTACACTTAGCGATGAAGAACTTAAACATTTCATTGGAATAATGTATGCACAAGGATTTACCGGAGCTAATGATCTGCCTGTTCATAGTTTATGGACTGATAACTGGGGTGTGCCATTGTCTAAAAAAGCAATATCAAGGAATCGTTTCTGCGAAATATTGAGCTTCCTTCGTTTCGATGAAAGGTCTAGTCGCTCCGAACATTTAGACTGACAAATTTTCTCTATTTTCAACAGTATGGAATAAGTTCATTGAAAACTGTATTGTATGTTATAAGCCGGCAGCATACATCACTGCTGATGAACAGTTATCTTCTAGTAAAGCAAAATGCCCTTTTACTCAATTTATAGCCTCAAAACCCAATAAGTACTATCTAACAGTAGACAAAGAAAGTAAATATTTAATAAATGGCTGTCCTTACACCTGGAAAGATGATTCATGTCCAATTGATGAGCGAGTGTCAGACCATGCAGAATTGCGACTTATGACACAGCTTCGCAAAACAAAGGTCAAAACTTAACTACTAATCATTTTTTCACATCGGTCACGCTTGTAAAAAAAAATAAAAAAGAATGGGACCAGTCTTTTAGGGACTATGAACAAAGTAGAAAAAGAGATGTCTAAATAATAAAATTTATGAGAAAACCCCTATACTCTACAAAGGTCTATAAAAATGATGACATGACTCTCACCGTCTATCAGAGCAAAGCAAAGAAAAATGTTGTTATTCTGTGTACTCTTCATTCAGACGTGACCTGTGATAATGCAAAGAAAACACATGAAATTGTAAAATTATACAAGAATACTAAGTATGAAGGTTACATTATGTAGCAGGGCAGATGGTTGACACCCCAAAAGTAGTATAAAGAAGGATTCTACAGGGACAGTGGTATGGTAGAGAGGCGAAGGTCTCCCCATTAGTGTTGGAATAAAGCAAGGAACACAGGGCTAAAACTGCACAAACTCGTGGGTTTTGCTTGTGGCATAAGGCTTTACCACAGCAGCAGGTCACTAGCGGTAGTGTAGAGAAGTAGCAGCACAATAACATCAACATATAATGTTATTCAACATGTCACAAAATAAATCACATTTTAGAAATCTTGGTTCAACAATATGCAAACATAAATCAACACAATACATTTAGTGCAATTATACCGATTATACTTATCAGACAAAAATCAGCAGAGATGCAACAAGGATTAATCCAGCTTGTTGAGGTTAGATCCTTTCTAGTTCACTCTATGATATACAGAACCCAATGGGGTAAATTATAATCCACAGGTTTAAGCAACGTTTCAGCCGACACATGAAGCTTATTTACTTGTACAAGTTGAAATCAGTAGTCCACTTATCAATCCATCTAATGTAATAAGCAACTCTCTCCCAGCAACTGTTGGGTTAAAAAACTTGCAATTCTTTCATTAGCATCCATTTTAGGTAGTTTCTGTCAGCTTGTAGATAACTTTAAATACAGAAGATTTGGCTGGTACAAACTCTTCCTTTAGCCAGTGCTAAAACACCTCTCAATAGCAATATTACAGGCCCGGTCGGAGGTGTTAATAACACAGTTTGATGTCTCACTTAAATAACTTGAACATAGCAAAGCAAAAGCAATGTATCTGTCTTCACATGAGTCCTGCTGACATCTCATGGGCAAGTTAGATCTTTTCCTAGACTGCAAAGGTGCTTCTTTCTGGGCTGGCTGCAAACATCCCTCAGGACAACAATTCAGCCATAGATTCAGTGGCTCTTTATGAGAAGATCCTTCATTAGGTCAGCCAGCAGCCACACACATCACTTCTCTTTCTAGCCAGTCTGTTTTTGGCATCTTCCCTTTATCCCAAGAATCTCCCTGAAGCCTTCTAGTACATTCTTGGGCTCTGGAGAGCAGCCTGAGCTGTAGTTTGCAGTCTGTCCCCAAAAAATGGCCTACACAATTTGTATTTAACTTCCCAGATGCACTCTGGGGAACTATAGTTTTCTGAATGAGTGCATACAGTAATATACATGTAATTTACAGGGTATTACACTTATTGATCAGATGGCACAGAAATATAAGTTTGGACAGGCACAAGGCAATGGCCAATTCAAAACACTCTTGATTTATCGGGTGTAAACGCTTTGATCATATACAAGGATACAACGTCAGAGAGAATTTCCCATAGAGTTTACCTGTAATGGTTAGCTAAAAGACTTGCAGAACTGAATATGAGGTCTAGAAATGTGCTTCCTTCTCCACAGTCTAATCAAGAATCCGGTAAGGAACATACACAGATGACTAAGTACTGTCAAGTGAAGGTACAGTGCAAAAAAAAAAACAGAACAGTGAGAACATGTATTACCTGTAAAAAGTCTGTATGTGGTGCTTGCAAGTAAAATTGAATGATATTTGAAGATTTGTACAGAACTATAAGCCATAACAATATAGTATTGCATTATTTTCTTTTAATAAATATGTTTAATGATATGTTTTGCATTATCATTTCTTATAAACCAATACAAAGATATTATTATTTTTAGCCAAGTATTACAGGAGTCTATTTGACTCCATTTGGGCATCTAAGGGAGTCATTAGTATTTGGCATTCTAGTACTAAGCCTATGGATACAAAATTGTAGCCTTACATGTGTATTTTATGTTGCGTGGTTCTTACGATACTCCCAGCTTGAGATACAGTGTAAATATGTGGCTGCATCAAGATGTGCGCTGAGCAAACCTTGATCCATCTGGAATAAAGATACAGCAGTCCTCACCATCAAGATGATCATGATGAGTGCCATTAAAACATAATTAACCAGCAACAGTGCTATAGTTTAGGCTATAGTCTATAGCAGTATAAGTATGTGGACAATGAGTGTGGTGTCCCCATGCAAAAGTGGCAGTTAACCTCGGGCTAGGGCAGGCTGGGCTGGTAGCACAAAAAGAAGCAGATCCACAGTGTTGTGTCCCTCTGTCATAATGGGAAACCAGTTTCGGCCCAGCCAACATGGGACAGAATTTCCACTGAAACCAGGCCTCAAAAAATGTACGGGTCTATCCCAGGCCAAGCCTGCCTCATGCTGAGGAGCACTGGAGATCAGTCGGTGTGTGTCAGGGTAATAGTGAGTAAGTTGTACTGTTGAACTGCAAACATGGCAGCCATTCACTGTTTGGACATGCTGGCTCTTGAAGAAATAAAAATACAAGCTTGACTCTGACTGCCGGTGGCCTCTTTACTCTAGTAGTCCAACTGGTTTAAAAGCCATACGTGAACGAAGCTCCAGCAAGATATAATCCACTTTGATTGGCTGTTCATATATTGACCTCTTCATTCATTTGTGCCCTGGCTCCACAAGGAGCAAGTAGCTTCCCTACTAAGAGCTGTATCTGGAGATGTGATCAGGTCTAACTAGGCAAATCTCCATGGGACCTGCTACACTTCTGTGTACACACTCCTACTGTACTCTGAGCCCTAGTAATACAGAGCCATTCTGATTCTATCAATGGGTTGCTGCTGCTATATTCTCCATTGGT
Organism: Mixophyes fleayi; assembly: GCF_038048845.1. Lineage (NCBI taxonomy): Eukaryota > Metazoa > Chordata > Amphibia > Anura > Limnodynastidae > Mixophyes > Mixophyes fleayi. Next base: position 75,584,801 of record NC_134405.1, read on the forward strand.
AGATTTTTTTCTGTAAAGCAATGAACCTTAACGTTAGCAATTCAGATAACCAAGCTGCTTTATGTTGAATATTACTATCTGATTGCATCAATTCTTCTTATAACACATATTCTGTGCCATGTTATATAAAGCAAGTAGCAAACACTACAATTATAGGTTGGCAGGGTTTGTGTGTAGTGAATATATAGGCAGGGTGTTGGTGGCATCCCGATATTGGCTCATGTCATTAACCAGCATTATAAAGGCTCTGATTAGGTGTGATATAGTTCCACTCTGCAAAATATTTTTCTGAAAGAGTAGGGACATTCTTAGCTACATACTCGTAGTAACAATTCCTACTTGCATTTTTAATGGATACCTGAATATTAGTCTTCTGTACTTTTATTTTCCTATCTAACATTTGCAAAGGCAGGGAGCATATTAATTTAAGAAAATTGTATCTTTAGTTTTGCTCCTACTAAGGTAAATAAGGTTATGTAAGGTCATATAAAAATATAATACGTCCAAGTGCAGTTGTTTGGTTACTAGGACACAAAAAGTGTACATACTAACTGTATAACTGGCTTGCTTTCCCTGCTGATTACTTTATGAGATTATCCTATAACACATTGAGTAGTAGAATGATCATTGTTGATATATTGTTTTGCATGTCACTGATACAATTGTGTGCGAGGTTTGAAGCCGATAACCCACTGTCACACCAGTGTTGAGGATGTGGTTGTTTATCAGTCTGGTTTATGATCTGCCAAGTCTTTATCTGTCCTTCAAATAACAAGACTGGGATTTATGACTGTCTGAGTCCAGTAAATTATATCTATCATTCCTGCGTCTGGTAAGCATGTAAGGTTTGGGTATTTATGGGAATGTGTGGGAGTCCAATTAATGTGGTATCAGGGGAGAGGTGGGGTAGAGGTACTGTACAGGTCAGATGCTCCCTTTAAAATACAAATATTTTTTCAACTCAACTCTATTTTAGGACACTTTTTTAAAACATCATTCTCTGCATTATTAACTTACCTGTTCCATAAACCAACATCAACAATATTAATTATTAGTTATACATAGTTGTTGCAACTGTGAAGAAACCAAATTTTATATCCTCATTATGTTTTCTTTGAAATTGAGAAGAACATCTTCCCGACTGCATTATTCCTTACCCCACTGCTATCAGCACATATGTATAAGGTGCATGGATATGTATCTATATATGAGCAGGCTTGTAGATTGTATCTTAATAATAGGTAACAAAAAAACAAAACAATAATAATAATAATAATATTTATTTATACTGTATGTGTACAAGATGGTGAAATGTGGCAGCATTAACCTAGCATAGCAAATGTTTATTTAAAATAACAATATAGACACACAAATTATTAATACAAGATTAACATAAGAGGTAAAAGGGTGGATCTGCAAAACCAGAGCTATAAAGTTTAGACTTATAATAAATTATTGGACAATATGTTTAGTTCCTTTAAAAAAAACAATTGCTAGTACTATATGAATTACATATCATAAACCAATAATGGAATTAATATTTTAACATGGATAATTTAACAAATGGGAAGAGATCAGCACCACGGAGAGCATCAATGTGCCAATATGCAAGATTATAAAAGAAAATAAAAGCACTAAAATGTACTGTACACTCAGTGCCTCATGTAGAGTTAGACACATTTTACAACAAAAAAGTAGATGTAAAATGGGTCCAAAAAAATACAATTGCGTGTGCATGCTGAGCTGCACATATCTTATATACAAAAATACATGCTACTCAGCATACTATGTTATCTGCTGTATGAAGATATGTTTAAAGGATATAATATGCTTTAAGCTTATGATGTGCGTTAAGCATGTCATCATGTGGTAGAGATACTAATCATCATCATCATCATCATCATCATCAGTTATTGAGGATGACTGGAGTTTAATGTTGAATAAAGAGAAACAAATATGTTTTTGGTTTTTTTAACATGGAAAAAAAAAGTTATGCCAGCACCAACGCTCATAGCTTGAGCCAGTTGCGGCGAGCCCTGGGGGACAATCAGCACCAGGCTATCATAAACTAGGGCTGATAACACTACAACAGGGAACTCTGCGGGCCCCCTGTCATAATGTCACACAACACTAGCCTGTTCAGCACAAGGCTGAATTTATGATTGAAGTACGTTGCACCTGTGCATACCTACAAAACAGGCCCTGGGCACCAGGCAGTACTGGTACTTGGAGTTCTACAAGCTGCTGAGACCAGTAGTGCCCAGGAAAAAAATGTTTTAGCACCTTTTAACCATTTATTACCTCCAAAACCCCGGGATGTTGGGAGGAGACCTAGTGCTTCAGCATGATTTTTCTGGTGATTTTTCCCCTGGGGAATTCCGTCCTGTGCCAATCAGTCTAGGGCTGTATGACATTATGACAGGAGGTGCAAAGGAAAATGACATTGATGCAGACAAACAGAAAGTACAGGAATCTCTAGAGTTTTTACACTCTGCTAGATATACCAGTCAAGACTGTCACAGCCTACTGCTTGCAGCGGGTTTTGCTGAGGGTTCCCGACTGTTTGTCAGTCGGATATTGTTTCCATCAGCCCAGGCTATGAGCGCTGGTGAGCATTGGTGTTGAGATAAATTTTTTTTGGGGGGGGGGGGGGGGGAGTATCACTTTTTCAAAAAATGTATTTTGTTTGTTTTTAAATACATTAGCAAGGTTCATGCTGATGACGAGTTCATCCACGCATGTATTCTACAATAAAGGTCAAGCACCTGCCTTCTGGGAGGGCGTATCTGTTGGTGCTTCCCCTCTTCTGAATGTGCCGTAATTACGTTACTATGCCCATACTGTACTGCCCGCCTCTTCATCCCCTGTTCTGCCTTTCTAAGCATACAGAGAAGTAAGTGGTAAGCTGCGTCTGAGTTTGCATAGGGACCTAAGTGTACACATATTTTACACAGTACAGAAATGTGTATTTTACACAACAAATGGGCTTATGTCCAACTGTGCATGAGGCCCTCAAGGTATTAGCGAGTAAATAGACAACTCAAGCCATCCTGTGTGACTCCCGATGCATCAGTGACTGCACAGAGCTATTCCAATCCTGCACTGTAAACCCTGTTTAACAACAACAACCTGGAAGGAGTTATTTCAGACTGCAGAGAATTTGAAGTCCTTGTTAAAAGCTGACAAATGTTCGCAGGTAGCAATTTACTTTTCATTTGTGATGCTGTGTTGCAGCCATTCTTTCAATTTGCCAACTGCCAAGGGTGATAAGGAGGGAGTTAGCACTCCATGGGCATCTTTTGGGACGGTTAATGCAAAGGGAAATGATACGTCTTACAGATGGAAACTCACTTGCCAAATGATTCTCTAGATACGAAAGGGTACTCTGCATTGGCTCAGAAATGTTTTGGCTTTTCAAATTTGTTGACTGCAAAATAATACAAAGGAAAATTAGAGATGGATGCAGAAAAACAGAGAGTCTTGGAATCTCTACAGTTTTTAAAAGCAATCTTGGGTTGATTTATTTGGCATCTCTTTATCCCTCCAGTTACCTTTCTATTTGGATGTCACCATTTGTCTCACAAAGGGAGTGCTTTATGTCTGAGCGTGCACATCTACACGTCAAGTGAGATCAGATTTATTATTGCAATGAATACAGGTATTTGCAGACAGCAAACGCACACATGTATTTATAATTTGTCACATACTGGAGACAATCAAATAAATTAAAGGGCTAGACCACTTTGACACCATACCCAACCCCTTAATTAGTAGGAACCACTCTCTACTAGCAGTGCTGGAGAACCAACGCCATTTATATTGCTATGGAGGAGGGGGAGTATATGAATGCAGCGCCCGATTTAATCTGTTGAACTAGATTCCAGATTCCCTGCAAATATCCTGATATTGATGAATTTAATACAGTATTTACACAGTATTTTATTTAAGCTAAAAATAACATACATCAGAAAAACATTTAAAGCAGGTCATCAGAATTCATATGGGGTAAGATGGTTAGTTCTCAGGTTCCAAGTGTCGTCCAATTAACTTCTGGGGGTATATTTATTAAACTGGTTTGAAAAAGTGGAGATGTTGCCTATAGCAGCCAATCAGATTCTAGCTGTCCTTTTTGTAGAAATAAATGATAACTAGAATCTGATTGGTTGCTATAGGCTTTTTTCAACCCTGCAGTTTAGTAAATATACCCCCTAGATTTCACCAGTGGGATAACTTGTTCATATATTTATTTTTGATTATTTTTTGCAAAGAATAGGTATACACTTATTATTTATTTTTTTTAATATGTTTTACAAATCATAACTAGATGCTTTTATTTACATTGTTTATAATGAATAAGTACATACTTATTATCACTTTCTTTATGTTTTACAACTACAATAATTGGAAATAAAAACTGTACACATACATATGTTTAACATTGGCAACCTCCCATACCTGGCATATAGTGTGAACATGCTTTTTTTATGTGTTTGTAATTATTTGTTCACAAGTAATAAACTACTAAATTATATTTTAAAAAGTGGTTAAAATAGTAAAATACACAAAATAAGTATGTCAAAATAAAATATTTAAAAAGGATCTGTGGGGGCTTGATACTCAAGTAGTCTAAAGAAAAGTAATGTTTTTTTGTTTATGTTTTTAATTTATATACTTGCTCCCATAGCTGTTTCATTTATAATTCTTTCTTGTCCATTCTATTGAAATCAGATGACTCGCCTCTAGGAAAATTGAGACTTGATCTGGGTCCTCAGTATTGCTTTATGTGTGTGTGTGTGTGTGTGTGCAGAGCTGGATTAAGACCCCTTGGGGCCTTAATCAATACACTATTTTGAGCCCTCCCCCCTACAATGTCTTCAATAGAACAACTACAATAAACAGGCTCTTAATGCACATTTTGTTCAAACTGGTAAGAACTTACACTATCAATTTATCATTTTATAATATGGGACTTACCTCATTTAGTGCCTCTAAACTACAAGGAGTATTGGTAGGACCCAGACTGTTCTGATTAAAAACACCTATGGATAGATGGGTGGGGTGCTGGGCCAGAAAGAAAGCAATCTTCAAAATATAAAATTTTTTGAGGGGGATGGTCCACACACCCTAATATCCAAATATATTGAAGGTGCTATACTGCTGTGACTGAAAGGTGCAATACACAATCCAAGATGCAGGTGCACTATTTAACCACTAATACAATATTTATAATGACAACAAGGACACCGACCTAAAAGTCACGATGAGGATGAAGGCGACAGTCAATAAATATCATACATACATACCAATATTTAGATGAACTGTCTTTCCGTCAGCTGTCAATTTGCGAAGAGAGAGAATTCCGGCCACTGCTAACCCCGTCAATTACACTGGTCACAGTGCCATTGGCGCTTTTAAGGCGGTAATGGGTGGACCTGTCACTAGAATACATTATACAGGTGTCGGGTCTGCTCATGTATATACCTGTTATTCACAGACCAGGGGTGCCAGGAAGCACCTCAGTCTTTAGATGGGGCTGCCCATTTATATGTTGCAGGTCCCCTGTCATGCCCAGTGCTGGTGTCCTCTTTAGTAGTGGGACCCCACACTCATAGTCCTTCTGTTTATGTGAGAATCAGCCCAGGCTGCTGGTTATAGATTATAAAGGAGTTCTATACGCTTTATTATCATTCAAATAACTTGGTCCAGGGAAGATGTTGATGATGATGACGGCAGCATCTTTGCTCAGGATGCATGCAACTAAAACACATATGTGAAAGCGCAACAATGTGAACAGACACATTTTTGTGTGTATGTTCAAAGCACAACTGTGTCTTAATTTTTCACTTTTGCTCCTACTTTGCAAAATAATATTACTGTTATATTTTCTTAAATCCAACCTACTGTATTAAAAAATGAGTAAATTAATGGTGATAAACTGATATGAGTTAAAGATAGATCAAGCAAATCTTCAAAAGATGAATGTGGCTATATATAATATCTAGGCACTCTAGCTTACATTACTGAGAGCTATTTAGTTATAATACACAGTGTTAAGGGGTGTGCTGCAGAGCTGTTTCTGCATGTGTTGTCTGTGTTGCTGGTGGTATGATGATAATATGTGACAATGGGTAGGACAATTTTTTTCTGCATTTTTCTGGTAACATATAATATGCAATTCTCACTGTCTAGTCTAATTCTCTGGGCTTTATAAGTTAACATTTATTAAAGATGAAAATATAAAATAAGAATATAAAATGCAAAGAATGAACCAAGTCAGTAAACATATCATGATGGTGACTGTAGAGGACTGAGGCACAGTGAAACAGTATCATGTGCTACACGTTTAAGTAGACCTGCTCAGCAGCAAAGTAATCCTAAAAATTATTTTCAAATGTTGGCAACTATAATAGAAAGTACAATATAATATAAAAAGTATAATAGTATAATAGGGAAGTACTTTGCAAGTGAATAATATTAAAAGTAATTAAAAAGGCACTATTTTTAATAGTTAATTCTAATGGAAATCAAGACTTCCAATTCCCTTTTGTCTGAGACATTACTTTTTTCATTTAAAAAATTATTCAGCGGTTTCATTTTCAAAAAACAGATAACAATAATAACAGTAATAATAATAATGTTAGTAATAATAACAATAATAATAATAATAATTAGAAGAATTATTATTATTATTATTATTATTATTATTATTAATTTTATTGTTATTATTATTATTTCTTCTTCTGTTCTATTTGTTTTATGGAGAAGGGCAGAGTGGAATATAATTGCTGTAAAATCATTCACTCCTCAGAAAACAGAGAATACAGATGCATAACAATTATATACAGATGCATCAGTAGATCATGAGAGGACAATCTCTGCTTCTTTTGTTAATTAATTATAGCAGAAGCAATGTATCCATTAAAATAAATAAATTAAAAGATACAAAAATAAGTTCCGGCTGTGCTAAAGTTTGGTAGCCATTGGTAACTAGTATTGCTCTGCCTACTGTGATTTTGTCACTGCACTGTGGCTCTCTTTGGTCCCCTTGCTGATTCTGACTGTAGCAATGAATGAGACCTTCAAGAAGCCGTGCAGACGCCAACTAGACCAAATCATCTGGTACTGGCCACAGACAGAGCAACTAGAGAAATGGATTCTATTATGGGAGGTCCTGCAGAAGGAGCGTTACTTTCTGCTCTGGTTGATTCTTTGCAGAAAGGGACTGGCAGATGAAAGCACTGCCATTATTCTTTCAATTCCAAGAGAATGGGCAACATGGTCCGCTGGTGTCACAGCCAAAGGAGCACGAATGCTGCAAGTACTGAGTCACCACTTTGTTGTCAGTGTCATCGTCAGCGATGACTTTACTCTCTGAGTGATCCAGATCTGGCAGTGCTCCTCCTAGATGACACATATGGCATTGGCTGGATGACATGTCTGTGGCCCCTATAGCCAAGCGGAAGGATACACCTTCCAATGTACCAGCTATTCCTCTGACCACTATCATGTCTCTGCAACCACAAAGCAACTGTGAGCATGATTGTCTTTCTTTCAGTGGTAAAGGGACTAGGGAGGATGAGTTATTGAATGTGATGTCTTCTCTCATTTATATTTTATACCTTTCCTCCTTCTTCTTCCACTATTTCTTTCCCTCTTCTATTTCCTGCTGTATCTGCTGGTGTGCCTCTTTCCCCTGGAAAGTCTTTAGCATAGGAGCAGTCTCCCAATCAGTTGTGAATATGGCAGTCAGCTCATTTAAAGATTTATATTCCTTATTTATACAGTATTTCACCACTGTGCGCTCATTTGTCAGAGGAGTTAAGACCTTTGGGAGTTGACTGCAGACATTCTCTGTCATGTGGCGTGTTATTGCATAAAAACTTCCTGAAGGTATTCTCAGCTGTTTATATATTTAGATGCTTAACTGATGATTGCTGTCTCTTCTCCATCTCTTTCCTGCAGAAGTACCACAGAGATTAATACATTGGAGGTCACTTATGAAGTGCATTGCTCATTGCACAAGGCAAAAGCAGACTTGGACTCACTGTGCATCCCAATTTTTACAATTGGGCCTAGATCTTCACCATGGTGCATGGGTTTACAGAACAAGAAGATATGTTTGTGAAGGAGCAGAAGAGGTGATGAGTTGAACAAAGTGAATGCGTTCCTAACTGAATATAGGTTCAGCCCACAAAATAGTTGTCTCTCCTTTCTGTAGGCACTGGGTATAATGACAATCTAGTGCACAGTGGCTTAGTGGTTAGCACTTCTGCCTCACAGCACTGGGGTCATGAGTTCAATTCCCGACCATGGATTTATCTGTGTAGAATTTGTATGTTCTCCCTGTGTTTGCGTGGGTTTCCTCAGGGTGCTCCGGTTTCCTCCCACACTTTAAAAATATACTGGAAGGTCAATTGGCTGCTGACAAAATTGACACATGTGTGTCATAGGGAATATAGACTATAAGTTCCAATGGGGCAGGGACTGATGTGAAAGACAAATATTCTTTGTACAGTGCTGCGGAATTGGAGGCACTATATAAAAGAATGGGAATAATAAGATGAAAAGAAGTCTGTCTATAAACAAGAAAAGAACCATAAAACCATTCCTTCAGGTGAGGTTAGTCTGGACATATGATCATGTTATAGATTAATGCAGCTTGCCTCTAAAAAAAAAACATCATGAAAATGAATGAAGAAGTTTTGCACTCCCTGAAATTTACACTACACACAAGATACACCATCTTTGATATAACAGAAAACAGACCTATTATTTGGTGCTTGCATCCATAAAGTGTTCACTCGGAAGCCTGCAGCCATTTCAGCTATAAAAGAAACACAAACACTTTCAGAGGATCGGGGCTGTCAGAAGTAGTGAATGTCAGCTGTACAAAAGATTTGTTTTGCTAAAGGGATTAGTTAGAGGTGTGACATTTTTTTTGTTTGACTACAAATGAATTGCAAAGGAGCCGCTGTAAAAAAAAATGATCAGTTATAACAAAACACAACAAGCCCAGCATGAATTATCCAAGTCGGGTCCATAAAAAGCAATGTAAATATTATTGATCATGGTCATATACTGCTGCATAAAACAATGGCTAGAGCATTTGAGGATTGCTGAAAGATGCAAATCTGCACTGACCAATCAGCAATTAGCTTTTATCTGTCTAGTGCAAGTTAGATGCTCATTTACGAATTGAAAAAATATGGCACTGGACAAGCAGAGATTTTTGGAATTACATTTTATTTGGGACATTCCAAGCAGGGACTATTGGAATTACAAACTGGGACATGGTTTACGAGCATTTTTGTATTAAAAGCTGCTGACAAAAGAAAAATAAATCTGATTGGTAAGTATATTGGGGTTTTCTTATTTTTAATAAAAGTATGTGGTATGAATGAGGGTGTTTACCGTATTTATTGGAGTTTTATTATTTTTAATAAAAGTATGTGGTTTTAATGAGGGTGTAGCGGTTTTGTAAACATTTCGATTTGTGGTACTATAGGTCACAGCTAGCCATGGGTGTCAGGGCATGTTGGCACTTGTGGTTCTCCAAGTGCCAGCATTCCCTGCCTGCCAAGGGTTTGCTGGTGCTTGTAGTTATAAAAGCATCAGCATGCCCACACTGTTTATGGTAGCGGGGCTGGCTGCGACTTGTAGTTCCACAAAAAAATATGGTGTCTATTTGTTTTTCTAACTTAATTTTCACCATTATTACCTTACACCCACCGCCCAGGGGTGTAGGAGAGCCCTATTGCTTTCAGCACGTGGCTGGGTGTCCCTAGAGGGGGGGCCCACTCGTTTGTTTTGGCGAACCCCACTCCCTAGGGTATCCAGCCCAGCGCTGAACAGCCTGGGGCTGGTTATCATTATGGCAGGGGGACCCCTGCCACGTGTCCCCCTGCTATAGTGCCACCCACCCAGGCTGGTTTGCCTAGTACTGCTTGCATGAAAATCGGGGTGACCCCAAGCAAATTTTTCCCCGATTTTCAAACAGTAGGCTGGCAGCACTATTTTTTTTTTTTGGAACATTTATCCATTTTTAAACTTTTGACAGCCGCCGGATCTCCGGCTCTATAGGCAGGGGCAGTGTAACAGTGATGTGTTTACTAATCACACTGCTAGGATGCAGGGTGTTGTATTTAGCAATTTTTTAAAGCAAACTCAGGAAAGTTTGCTTAATCGCAGCTTCAGACATTTGAGACTTGTATAGCTAGAATGGAAAACAGTCGGGACTTTGATCTCTATTGATTTTGTAAATAGCAATTTCGACAGAAACACATTTATGGCGATTTAACAGAAAATCTCACTTTAATACATCTGCGAGAAGAAACACCCGCGAGAAAATTGATGGCTTTTCAAAATCGGAGCTTGATACATTTACCCCCAGGTCTTTTCAAAACTTCCTGCATTCTCTTGATTGACTAATTGCCTGTCAGCTCTGTCTATTTAAAGCACCTGCTTCTCTACTAAGCTGCCAGATCTTCAGGTCTCCTTACCTGTTAGGATGCTGTTCTCTCTGGCTCCTGTCTGTACATCGGTATCCTGTGTTACCTGTTACACGACCTGTGGAATTATTGCAAGAACCTCATGTGTCACCATCGGTCCCATCCTCATGCTATTCGCTTTCCAGGGATCTCAGTGCATCAGTGCTCTGAAGTTCACCACCTCCCAGTTGGTATCCTGTGTACCTGTTCCACAATCAAGACCTGTAGTATTATTGCAAGAACCTCGTGCCGCATCATCGGTCCCGTCCTCAATCAATTCACTTTCCAGGGATCTCAGTGCATCAGTTCTCTGCAGTTCACCACCTCTCAGTTGGTATCCTGTGTACCCTTTCTACAATCAAGACCTGCGGTATTGTTGCATGAACCTTGTGTCTCATAATCAGTCCTGTTCTCAGCTATTTGTTTTCTAAAGACCTCAACGCTTCAGTTCACTGCTGTTCTTCTGAACCTCTGCATTTATCATCCAGCAGTCCTGCTCCACTCCACGGTTCCATCTCACCCTGCTCTAATCCCCCTTAGAGGACCGCAACCTGCAGCTAGAGAGCAGCTAGTCCATATTCCCTTGCGATGATATCTGGTGAATACCTCTCTGCCGTTAGATTCCGCACCTCTCTGGGGATAAGTCTAATCAGAGCAGGGCTTCAAGGTCTATTCCAAGCTAAGGCTCCGTGACAGCCTTCCGCAATCTGTTGCCACAAAGTTGGAAGCATAGCACTGTCCAAAATGACTGAAGCATTAAAATTGCCCTTCACTGGAGATAAAGGGCCTAGACCAGTGTTGGCTAACCTGTGACACTCCAGGTGTTGTGAAACTACAAATCCCAGCATGCTTTGCCAGTATATAGCAACTTATTGCTGGAAGGGTATGCTGGGACTTGTAGTTTCACAACACCTGGAGTGTCACAGGTTAGCCAACACTGGCCTAGCCCAAACCCTGAAAATCAGCCCCATACATTTGTAATACCCCGCGTGATGTTATTTAGAGTAATACATTGAAATTGCACCAGAGAGGTAAGGATATTTATCCAGAGATTTAAAATGACACAAGTGTATTCTTAACTTACTTCCTTTTATTAATAAGAACTACTCTGTTATTTTTAAACATTATCTTATCACTTTGAAACTATTCACAATTGACAAACCTTTACATTTACCATACTAATAACACTAATAATTTATTGGAATTCTATGTTTATGGAAGTTTCTGCCAGAGCAAATTATTAATCTTCACACACACACATATATATATATATATATATATATATATATATATATATATAATTACCTAACATTAATACATAACTTAACACAATTAAGAGATTAATTTCTCAACAGAACTTTAAGACCCACATCATATATTTCAATAATTATTTGTAGAGGTGCTGCACGTGGTTGGGGCCCATAAATTACTTTTTCACGCCAAATAACCTGGTGATCTTTTGTATTACACAGTCTCTTTTGTGTGTATTCACAGACCTCTCTATTTTCTCTCCTCTCACACTGTCCTCAGTACATAGCTCAGTCTCTGTTTAGTGTGATGTCACAGATCTCTATACTGCTTATTTGTTTCCAGCACTTTCCTTGTTACTTACACCTCTCTTGTGCTCACTTCTTCTCTTCTTACACTTTTCTCACTTTTAATCTGCTTATATATCGCTTTGTCCGATTTTCATTCTGTCCCTATTTTTCTCTCTCAGTCTATCCAGACACAGGGATCTCTCTGTTCCTGAGTATCACACTCCTCTCTCCCTGTCACCCCCGGCAACCACCAACCACTCCCCACTGTCACTCCTGGCAACCACCAACCACTTCTAACTGTCACTTTCCCTCAAGAAATATATATTTTTTTAAAATCTTTATAAACACTTTTAACAATTAACAAATGAAATTAATAAATTAAAAACATATAGATACACCACAGGGTACTCAGATTTTGGGTATCACACATTTATCCCTCAACCACCAAACGTCACAGTTGGCATAATGCAGTCAGGCAGGTAACGCTCTCCTGGCATCCGGCAAACCCAGACTCATTCATCTGACTGCCAAACAGAGAAGCTTGATTCATCACTCCACAGAACACTTTTCCACTGCTCCACAGTCCAGTGTCGGTGTGCTTTACGTCACTCCATCCAACGCTTGGTATTGGTCTTGGTGATGTAAAGCTTGCATGCAGCTGCTCAGCCATGGAAACTCATTCCATTTTCTGCTTAAATGAATGCCAGTGGATGTTTGGAACTCTTCAGCTATGGAATCAGCAGAGCGTTGGCGACCTTTATGCACCATGCGCCTTAGCAGTAGTTGACCCCACTCTGTGATTTTACGTGGTCTTCCTCTTTTGTGGCTGAGTTACTGTTGTTCCTAAACACTTTCCCTTTCTAATAATATCACTTACAGCTGACCATGTAATATTCAGAAAGGATGAAATTACACAAACCGTCTTGTTGCAGAAGTGGCATCCTATCACAGTACCACGCTTGTAGTCACTGAGCTGTTTGTATCACAAATGTTTGCAAATTGAGACTGCGTGGCTAGGTGCTTGATTTTATACACCTCTGGCAATGGGTCTGATTAAAAAACCTCAATTCAATAATTAACAGGAGTGGCCAAATATATTTGTCCATATAGTGTATATGCAGGTAAGAGGTAGGAGCTCACCCTTAAAAAGTTCTAGTTCCCTAACTGAAACAAATTGGAGATTAAGACCTAATATTAATGTGGCCTGTAATAATGAGCTTATGATGAACAGAGAATAATGAGTGAAATATTTGAGTGCCTTAAAAAAGAAAAAGAATGAATAATACAATGATGTCTGGAATTTATGTACCTACTTTCAATTGCAAAGCAATTTCCAATTATTCTTTAGAAGACATTCATGCATTCAGCCAAGTCTGGCAGCAGAAAACAGGGGAAAAGAGTAAAGGGGAAATGTTCTTATTACAGATGTTCAACAGTAGACAGAGACTGAGATGTATTAGAAGTGTGAGGGACTTATACAATTTAACTCTCAATGCATCACATCAGTTTATAACTATTAACCACACAAAAGCTAACCTTGGGTGACTCATGGGGATATAAGTGTATATTACCAGGAAACATCTGCTACTAGCAAATATTCTTCATTGATTGTTCAAAATAATTTAAGGTTAACATTATTTACATTTTATTTAAAAGATAATTTAACCTTGAGAGTCAATGCTGCTAGCAGTTTCAAAAATGTCTGTCTTCAGCAAGAGAGGATCTCCTGTTCGGCATCACAGGACCGGCCAGATCCGGTGAGCACAGGAACATTTTGTTATTGAACATGTCTCACCTTTCCAAAAAAATACATTTCGTTTTGGATGGAATTGTTCTTTAAATGATTGCCTCAAAATATTTCAATTTTTCCTTTAATTTAATTTAACTGTTCTCCTGAACATTTTGGAAAAGGGGTTCTATGAAAGCTGTGTCCATAAATGAAACTGGGTAATAAACCCACCAACCAAAAAAACTACTAGGGTTCCATGTTATGATGCCCAATGGTTCTGAGAAACTCAACCACATTGTCACTTACTGTTCTATAGTCCTCCAGAACTCCAGGGTCAGTAGTTTCAATGTAAATATCTACAGTAAGAGGTGGTCGACGTTGCTTCCTATCAAATCAGTAGAGGTTTTCCAATCAGTTGATTGGACGACCTCTAACTGCAGCAACTTTCATTTCAATTCCAAGCTGTGATCTTTGGGGCATTGTGGATATATGTAGCCAGTGGGGCTGGGTTTCCCAGATGCAGACGGACCTACTAGCTGGCGGGAGGAGGCTGTCATTACTTACTAAATATACTTTTATGGAGGGGGGGGAGTCAGCATTCAGTGCCAGCTCCTCTAGATTGCTCAAAATTTGTTTCCTATGCTGGTGCATCCCCATTTTTAAGAACAGAAGTGGGTCATTAGCTGATCCCACTACATGAATTATGGGCAGCACGGTGGCTAAGCGGTTAGCACTTCTGCCTCACAGCACTGGGGTCATGAGTTCAATTCCCGACCATGGCCTTATCTGTGTGGAGTTTGCATGTTCTCCCTGTGTCTGCGTGGGTTTCCTCCGGGTGCTCCGGTTTCCTCCCACACTCCAAAAACATACTTGTAGGTTAATTGGCTATTAATAAATTGACCCTAGTCTCTCACTCTCTGTCTGTGTGTATATTAGGGAATTTAGTCTGTAAGCTCCAATGGGGCAGGGACTGATGTGAGTGAGTTCTCTGTACAGCGCTGCGGAATTAGTGGCGCTATATAAATAAATGATGATGATGATGATGATGGATTGGGTCCTGAGAACAAACTAAACATTTTCAATTAGAGTAAACTTATTTTCCATAACCTTACTTTTCTTACTTTTATATTGTTTACAGAACAAATGTGCAATGTATTTTCATACAGCTGCACATAAACCTTTTGGGGGCCAATTATGTATACTTCTGAATATTCTGTCTAGGTTAATACACTTTGAAAATTGTATGAAATCTTTCATGTGTTTTTTTTTTAATCTGCATACTAATTGTGGTGGATTGAACCACCATCTGGTGTACTGAATGGCCGTTTCTTTTATCTAATTAAGGAGCCCTGTCTGTTCATCACATACTGTACTATTTATTAGTCCTGAGAACAAAACAAGTCTAGGTATCAGACAAATCTGACATTTTACAGAAATTTGCCACAGGAACTCTTTAGCACCAGGGTTAAAAGATCCCTTGATAGGCTGGCCATTGGTTTAACCCACAAAATGGCTGCCTCCTTTTTGGGTTGAAAATAGGTACACTTTAAAAGGGTCGGTTGGGGACAAAGGTCCTGATTCATTAAGGATCTTAACTGAAGAAACTTCTTATTTCAGTCTCCTGGACAAAACCATGTTACAATGCAAGGGGTGCAAATTAGCATTCTGTTTTGCACATAAGTTAAATACTGACTGTTTTTTCATGTAGCACACAAATATCAACTTTAAATTTCAGTGTACAAATAAGCTATCAAGTATTTGCGTGCTACATGAAAAACAGTCAGTATTTAACTTATGTGCAAAACAGAATACTAATTTGCACCCCTTGCATTGTAACATGGGTTTGTCCAGGAGACTGAAATAAGAAGTTTCTTCAGTTAATGAATCAGGCCCAAAGTGGTTAAGTAAAGACTGCACTGTCTTTATTGAAAATGGCAGAAAAGATTTGGAATGCCAGTCTCACATTCCTTATTAATGAATCCAGTCAAACATGAAAAGGACATAAAGTCAAACTCCAGCTGCATATAATTAACTATTATAATGTGGAGAAAATTACTTTTATTGGTAATCATGTTATAAGGCTATTAGACGTCGTACTTACAGCTGTCTCACATGTAATGCATATATGTACTCTGAATTTATGAGCATAGATTTGTCATCTTTCAACATTTAGCTGAGGGGAATGCCTTGGTCCTTCTCCCCCCTTACTCTTTTTCCCGGGAACTGTGCAATTGCAGACATAACACAATCAGTTTGCCATTAGGGGCATGCAGCACTTTAAGTAAACAATCTTAGATTTAGTGCAAGTAATTCAGTATTGACTTGTTTCAGTGTTATACTGGATTGAAATGTAGCAGCTTTCCCCTCAGGGATTGTTCATATCACAGTAGCCCATAAATACGTTATTAATTTTGCTGGACTACATGCAATAATGTCCTGCCAAATCAGGTCAATTTTATGTAATTAATTGTGTGTACATTTACTTGTGCGTGTCTGTAGTCGTTCCGCCGCAGTCTGGGAGTACTACAGTCAATGCACGCATCTCAGATTGTTGGAGATGACGACATCAGCACAAGGTCTGATCTCTGGAGCTAGATTGTGGACAACTTTTAGTGGTGTAGGTAGAGCAATTAAAATTGATTAATCAACATTGTTTTTAAAATTAATTTACTAAACTTTCAATCAATATGATGGTTGGTGTCACTATTGTTTATTAAAAGAGATGGGTTCAGTATTGTCACGACACAATAATCTTAATGTTAGAAAGATCTTGACCTGCGGTTTGGAGCTGCACCGCCAGCTGTTTGCACCTCCAAACCACAGAATATACTATATTGCGGCGTGGAGTTTGAAGCCTCAAACCACTAGTGACGTATGCAGTGTGCAAATTCCTAAAGCACATGCAGATGTTTCCTGGATGGGAAACATCCACTTTTACTCTACATTGTATTAGAGTCCAGTGATACTCAGCATTGGCCACGGTCCTCTAGGGGGAAACCCGAACATACGATTGGCGTGGGCACCTAGAGAGGTCCATTCAATGCTGACTGGCACTGGGCCCCTCATGATACCACTAGCCAGTGGGTATCAGTGTAATAATGTGAAAATGTGGTTCATGCACTCATGGCCTTACAAGTGCCAACATGTACTGAGAGCCCATGACTGATTTTGTTTGCATTGTGCATTACAAGTGTGTGCCCAGCAATGAATAGTGTTCCCATTGAGATATATATATATATATATATATATATATATATATATATATATATATATATATATATATATATATATAATAATAATCTAATAGAGCCCCCATTGATAGAAATATCAAATTAATAGTACCCCCACTGATAGAAATGTTGAATTGCTAGTGCTCCCATTAATCCCATTTTTGTACAGTTTGACTTGTAGAAAATCTTATGGTTTCAAAATGACAAATAAAATCACCAAAATGTGCATTTTTGATAAACAGAAAATTTAGTTCTTAGATTTCTTAACCCGCCTAAAACTAGTGGTATTTTACACCTCAATAACCAGACCCATTCTCATGTATTTGCAATGCATTGGATTCCCTGGGGTATCTATTTTATTTTTTTACACTAGCATATTAAATATAACATATGCCCCCTGAGGTGTAAGTATGGGAGTTACACTCTTAGAGGAATAATGATAGGGTTCTCAGGATCTAAGGGTCTGGGTCATTAAGGAGAGCAAAGCAAAAAAATGAATAACTTTGCATCTGGGCAAAACCATGCTGCATTGGAGGGGGAGGTAAATTTAAAATGTGGGGACATATTTATAATTGGGGTAGGGCATGTCCTAGATCCACTTTAAATTTCAGTGTAAAAAGAAAGCTATCAAGTATTTGTGTGTTACATGAAAAACAGCCAGTATTTAATGTCTGTGCAAAATAATAAACTAATTTGCACCTCTAGCATTGTAACATGGTTTGTCCTGGAGAATGTTTACTTTTTTTTGCCTTACTTTCCTTAAAGACTCATGTCTTGAGTGTCTAAAAGTGTGACTTTAGTCTCAGTGAGACTCTTATTCGGATTCTGAGATGTCAGTTTATTCGGGATATTTAAATTACCTCCCTCCCCAGGAGATCCAGCGCCATTGCTCACACAGAAACAGGGGTAGAAGTGTTGTTGTCACTCTCCAGTCTCCAGTGACATTACTCAGTGCCATTGCTCACACAGAAGCAGAGGTAGCAGTGTTCTTGTCTCTCCATTCTCCAGTGACATTGCTCAGTGCCATTGCTCATACAGAAACAGGAGGGGTAGCAGCGTTCTTGTCACTTGACAAAAATTGACTGGAAATGACTGGAAAGTAATGTTATTGAGGTTAATAATAATGTGGGAACAAAAAAAGAGTCAAATTATGTGAGTTTAGAAAAAAAAAATATGGATTTTTGGAAAAAAATAGGGATCCAAAACCAAAACACGTGAGGGCGGATTTGCCAAAACCAAAATACTAAGTTAATCCAGATCCAAAACCAAAACACAAGGGTCAGTGAACATCCTTTTAGTTTTATATTGCGTCTCCACCAGAGATTTGGAGTCTTCCTTTTCGCAACAGCATAGATTATGCGGGGAGAATGAACATTATACAGGAATAGGAATTCCCAGGAGGCTCACGCATTTTGGAGAGTCCTCCTGGACTCCCGGAAGAGTAGACAAACCTCCCTGATTCGCCGAAATTCATAGCATTGAATGGCGGGGGTGGGGCTTAATTGCTTCATTAAGTCCCACCCCGCTATTCAATGCCGTGAATTTCAGCATTTTATAGTGGGGGCGGGCTTTGGTTGCACAACGACGTCACCACGTCCCCTCCTACGCCCTGTCACATGACTTCTACCCCGGGATCTCCCGGGTGAGAAGTTTTGAAAGTTGGCATGTATGTTATAGAGCTGAAATTGTGTTTTGTGTAGTTGTCATTAGAATACTCTCTGCACTGTATAGCGGTCACTAGAATGTTATCTATATTGTATTATGTTTTGTTTTTTTTGTTTTGTTTTTTTTAAAGTAGTTTTTATTAGTGTTTTTTCAAAAACAAAACAATAAGATTGAAACATACCAAGAAAATGTATAAACATACTGTATACATATTAAATTCAAAAATGTTTACACACAATAGTAGGAAGGACTAAGATAAATTGTCTAAAATCCGGTATGTTATTCATGGAAAAGAAAAATATTGTTTGTTTTTATTTTTCAGAGGGAGGGGGGAGACGAACAATAGGGGAAGGAAAGGATTTTAAGGATGGGGAGGGGTACAGGAAAATATTCTACTCATTGTTTTATGCATCTGATTATAGGGAAGAGGAGCATTAACCATAGTTGCCTACTCTCCCGGACATTCCGGGAGACTCCCAAATTTTTGGGAGTTCTCCCGGACTCCCGAGAGAGTAGGCAAAAATCCCAGAACTAGCATCTCCCTGTTGTTGTAAATAGTGGGGGCGGGGCTAACCGCAGCATCGTGGCCCCTCCTCCTGCTACAATTGGCCAGAATCTCCTAAGATTGACAGGGGCGGGGCCTAATGGCGCACCGGGCGTGACCACGCCCCCTCGGCGGATCCCTTCCCGGGCGGCTGGTGTCTAAAGTAGCTAAGTATGGGGTTAACCCGTATGGTTATATGGAGATCAAATTAATTTAGGATTTTCAAAAACTTATAAGCGAAGTGATCCTTATTAAACCTGACGGGGGAACATATCCAAACAACAGAGACTTGTCAAACGGTTGTCAAGGGAGGCTCAGCATCATAGTAATTCGTCCAGGAAGACCACGTGTTTTTGAAATTCACTTGTTTGTCTTTGAGAAGAGCTGTGATGCTTTCCATCCTATAGATTGACTAGACCTTACTGAGAGTGAGGGGGGAGAGGTGTTTTTCCATAGAGCGGCAATTAAACATTGAGAGGCATTCAATATATGATTGATAAGTTTTTGCGTGGAGCGACTAGTGCCCGGGAGCCGTCTAGGAAGAAGTGAGTATAGGGGGGACTCGGGCATTTTAACCAGTACAATATCCTTGATGAGATTATGAATTTTGTATTATGTTTATAAGATGCACTTTGTATTGTAAATCGGTCATTAAAGCAGCAGTCCCAAAAAAAAATCAAGTATGTTTTTATTAACATAATTCACTGTCGCAGGCTATAGGAAGAATGTTGGTATTTACCATTTACCTTGTTTGTTTTCTTCAGGGTGCTATTAATAATTTAAAATTCAACCACATTCTCACACATGGTGTAGTGAGCAGAGAATCTTTGGAACACCCCTGAGCTCTGTGAGCACAATGACATCATCCCTCTCCTCCTCTTCCCTCACATGAATGCTGAGAGTCTGTGAGTCTGTGTCTGTGTGGCAGACTGACTGTATCTGTGTCTAGAAGTCATTTTTGTTTTTGTGTGCCAACCAGAGAGCTTTTAAATAAAGAGATAATAATTTTTAGGATTTGTAAGAGGATAGCCAAGAAAATTGATGCATACTTAAAATGTATTTACAGTAGCATGCTATGTAAAAGAAAAAGAAGAAATAAGATGCTCTAACATGCTCTGTGTATTGTATATAGGTTATTAGAATGCTCTATGTATTGTACATCGGCCATTAAGGGGTCACTAGAATGTTTTGCATTGTATAATCTCTGCATTCAATACCAGTCAGATGGAACTATGTTGTATTCTATTATAGCTCTTGACATAACTCTTTTTTCATATATTTATTTGCTCATATACAACCTCACCCACATTAGACAAACAACACCCAAACAGATTTTGACACACCCATTTTTCCATTGCGGCACACTGGTGGAAAACCCTTGGCCTAAATATAAATATATTTGGAATTATGTCAAAAGTACACATGACAGAAGACACGCTGCCTAGGATGCAGACACCATTATCTCCTTGTCACTTATGTGCTGCATATTTCATTACTGTCGGTGTAGATGACGTAACAAAGGAATCAATAGACCATTTGCTGGGGGAATCTATCTCAGGGCCATCTTAACAACATTATGGGCCCCCGGGCAAAGCAGTACATCGGGGCCCCTATATACATATATATAGAGATAGATATAGATATATATATATATATATATATATATATATAGATGTATAGAGATACAGATATAGATAGATAGAGACAGATAGATGTACTTGCTCAGTGACCCTTGAAGGTTTTTTTTGCAGGTTTTTTCTTTTGCAGGATAATTTATTCTCATTAAGAGCCCTGCCTATGGTGCCCCCTTGCCCATGGTGCCCCCGGGCACCTGCCCATCATGTCCAATGGAAAAGATGGCCCTGATCTATCTGTCCGTATACCAGTGCTGCATTCCATTTGGTTTTGTGAGCAAGCCCTAAATTTTATCTCCCAGTCCCGTCAAGAATCTATATTCTTCAACTATGATCTAGAACATTCTACCTCACTCACTACAGATTGCCTCCAAACCTTTAAAGTTCTATCCAATCTCCAGCTTCTATTTCAATGCAGAGGTTGTTCTCACATCCTGTTTATAACCATGTTCTAATATTGATGTGTTTATCTGTTATGTCTGGTGAACTTGGCATGCCGATATGAAAACTCTGCCTCCTGGCTCACTAATGCATAAGAGCTTCTTTACCTCAAGTCTAATTTTCAGTCTCCATGCATACATCAGAGAAAGCAGGGAGGCCACTGAAGTGAGTAATAGTTTTGCCTGGTCTGAAGTGTGCCCGGGAGAGTGCTTCAGATAATATAAGAACTAACCAATTTAAAGAGATGTTGAGTATCAAGAATTATTAATATTAACATAATCTTGTTAAGTAAAACATAACCAATATTTTTTGTATATATCAAACAGAGAGCCTTGTGTGAACGGTCTATTATCCATTCATTGCTATGTTAAATTATTGTGTGTATTGTATTTTTCTGATTATATGCAGGACCAGATTTACATGTTAAGAGACTTTGGCCACTTCTTTTGAGCTACACCATAACTCCTGCCCCCATACCCTCCACCAACACAGTAATCCACAGTTCCAACACCAACTGCAACTCAACTATATCAAATAAAAGCATGGGAAAATTTCCAGCCTAATTCAGACTACGAACAAATGTTTAAGAATATATATAGGTAAAAAATTATCAATATAAGAATATTTTTTAAAAATAATGAGAAAATTGAGCGAAGTGTTGTCCATGCTCTGTTTCCCGTACCCATAGGCTGATGTGGCCTTACCATAAATTCAGGACTGATTATAATTTATCAGCCTCTGTTTCTGGATTTTTACTATAGTTTTGATATAAGGATGGGACAGAATTTTGTCTAAGAAAAGGGAAAAAGAAAGAAACCACAAAGCAGCGAAAGAAATCCTTAGGTCACATGGATGCTGAGGTCCTAAACACAACTGCCTTCCCCACCCCTAAAAACACACTTGAATTTCAGCGAGCGCTTCCATACCTCAAATCGGGATAGTTGCCAGGTGAGCTTCTACACTGTGCTGTGGAACTTATAATGTTAAACATTAAAATGCATAACAGCTGATATCTCTCAATCAACTTAAAGTGCTTAATACCTTATTTAACTTATGTAAATAATTGACACAAGACTTAATTGTGGAAAATAAATTAAAAAGTTTATTTGTCAAACCAATACGGTGGAGAAAAGAGTAGCCAGTACGACAAAGGCACAAACCCGATATCCCAAAACGTTGGTCAAGTTTCCATTCAGATATCCACAACGGGGTTGGTTTAGCAAACAGCACCCCAGACACACATATCTACCTTACCAGGATCACTTATCCCAGGCACTACAGAGCCCGCAACCCCTATGAGCTCAAAGGAGTGCAACCACAAGCTAACCCACAGGGGCGGTACTTGCACCGAGACTATAGCCGACTCATCGAAGGGAGGCAGTTTCAGCATGCCTACTACCATAATGTGCGCCCCAACCATTGGCCCCCAACTGTGCTGCGTTTTCTGGCAACACACCATTCAGGACCTCCACAGTATGAACGGCCAATAATAGAAAACCATTACAAAGTAGAACAGCCCAACAAGGAATAGCAGGCACGGAAGTTTAGTGGTTAGCACTTCTGCCTCTCAGCACTGAGGTCATGAGTTCTATTCCCAACCATGGCCTTATCTGTGTGGAGTTTGTATGTTCTCCTCGTGTTTGCACAGGTTTCCTCCAGGTACTCCGGTTTCCTCTCACACTTCAAAAACATACTAGTAGGTTAATTGGCTGCTATCAAATTGACCTTAGTCTCTGTCTGTCTGTGTGTGTATTTTAGGGAATTTAGACTGTAAGCTCCAGTGGGGCAGGGACTGATGTGAGTGAGTTCTCTGTACAGCGCTGCAGAATTAGTGGCGCTATATAAATAGCTGCTGATGATGATGATGGTTATGATCCAAACCATCAACATCCTGGATCTCTCAAGACTAATTTACACTCCGCCCATCACTTTTATAGACTATTCCAAAGCCCTCCCCTAATGACATCAGATGAGCGTACACATCCCAGATAATCTTTTAACCTTAGATAGATAACTTTAGTTAATTCTCTTTATGCTTACTTCAGTCCTCAGATCTTAGTCTAGAAACTTAGTGCAGGATTGCACTGAACAGATGTTGCAGTTATCATTTACATGTTGTTATGCATCTTAGAATGAGCATTGGTGGTATTCTGGTCTTTGATAATGTTAATGTTTGCAAGTACCAAAGCTTCAGCATCAAGCTTTTTGTCTGCTGATGAAACCATTCCAGTGTTATTAGTACTCACTGTTCATACTGGTGTTTTTTTCCTAATGAAAGAAAAAAATGTTCCATTTCCTTTTACAAAAACTAAAAAAAATTAGGTGCCGAGAGATTTAATATTTTAAATAATTTATAAAATGAATTCCCAAAAATATAATTGGAAAGTCCAAACCGCCTCTAAAGAGAAAAATACACAAACTTCCTGTCACACGCTGATCCCTCTGTCCCTCCAGCTGGGGACTGTGTGCTTACATTGTCCTGCTGCCCGGCGCTGAGTGCCGCCATCTCCCCTTTGCAGCCGCCATCTTTGTGAAAGCTGGAAGAGTAGGCAAGAGAGAGCAGGACAGTCTGCCAACTATCTTAATTCTAGTGGGGCAGTCCCACTCAGACTACTTTGGTCCTGACTGCAAGTTGGGAGGTACGTGTTGCTTCACATTATCACACTCATTCACAGCTCCTGAAAGGGAAGCTACATACACCTAATAGTAGTGCACACAGCATTGTCCATGTATTTGAAGGGTATGGTAATAGCAGCCTTGCACTGCCTAAAATAATAACCATGCCACTTTCATTCTCATCATGCCCACTCTGTAAACCTCTGTCTGGAACCTCTGGGTGGATGCACTGCACTAAGGTGAGAAGATACAGCCACATACAACATAGCCTGCAACACACTGAGAGTGTCAGAGTCAGGGATTGTATTACATTCATACAGACATAGGACACTACAACGCCCAACATGACCTACCCTCTGACAAGGTTATTATATTATACAATTGTATTATACTCTATGCATTTAGGAAATTAAATGTATCAAGCATTGTCTGACAACTGGACATTATTATATTATGTAATTATGTTACATTCTATCCACCATGGCCTGACCACTGGGTATAATCATAAGACAATTATATTTAAATTCACTCATCTTACAAAATCTTACAAAATACAATATATACAGACTAAGAACAGTAACTGAGGATTGGAGCACATCCAGCAACCACAATAAGATGAACAGTACTTTGCATTATTAAGTCAATATTAAAAATAGGTGTACTGTAAGGGAGATACTTCAAAGGAAATAATCTTCAAAACCTGACATGGAAAATCAGGAACAGTTGGCACAATGGATGGTGACCATAATAAATGGAAATATGCTCAATCCTGAATTCTGACAGCAGAACCTTATTTTTTTCACCTCACATTACACAGTAAGATGAATAATTTATTCTGAGCTGTAAGTGTGAAACATGTAATTTACTCAAGTGCTTTATTACAGGCATGCAAAAAAAAACAAACAAACCTTGATGATGACCAACAATGATGGTCTAAAAGAGCAGTCTGGAGAAAGGACATAAAATAAAAGTCCATCAGTACATAAAAAAGGTAAGATTTCAAATGTGCAGCCTGAGTTAACTGGAGAAGGTTTATCACCGAGATCATGTACCTAAGCATTTCAATTTGCACAATAGAAAAAGATCACTGCTATAAGCAGAAAATCTGCAATTTGCCATAATTACAGCCTACGTTAATTGCATGCTGATTGGAGGATAATACCTGTTATTCATGCTGTTGCCTAGCTGTATTTTTAAACTGTAAAATGTCAATATGTATTTTTTTGCTTTAACATCTCATAAGAAAATATTCTGCATAGATTATATAGTTACATTTTAATTTCATGTAAGAGTCTAAAATAGGTCATTGAATCAGGCCCAGCATTGCGAGCCAACTGAAATGGGGGATTAGGAGGCAGAGCTTAGTTGCACAGTGCCAATGCGTCATCGCTGGCTATGGGAGCCCGATGCGCGAGCCAGAGTTTAAAAAGGCTCTGGCTTCCCGCGCTTGGGATTGCAGACATATTTAGTGAGCCGGAACCCTGGAGGGAGGAGGATAGTCCCGGGTGCCTGGCAAGGGGAGTGATGGGGTGAAGGTAAGGCAAGACACCATGTAAAGAACACAGTAAGGGCAATAGAAAGAGCCCCAATGATTAAGAGCCCCATGAGAGGGGTGGTGATAGAGAGGGTGCAAGCCCCAAGTGAATAGAAGCCCCATGAGACAGGTGCAGCTTCAGTAGGGGGATCCCTACCTTCAGAAGTACTCCAAGAATAGGCATCAATGTGGATGGGTGCATGATGTTTTGGCACAAAGACTAGTGTGCACAGGAGTGGGAGAGTCCCCACCAGCTTTAAGGAAGACAGCCTTTGGATGACAGTGCCTGTAAGTTGCAGCATGACTGGAGAAAGAAACCTTTGGAAGGGGTGAGTAGGATTGGCTGAAGTCACATGTACTGTGAGAGAAGACCCTGTGTAGAGCCCCCTTGAAAAGGCCTCCATATTGTGAGGGGGGGATCACTGCAGAGGCAGCTGGTTATCAGGAGCTGAATTAAGGGAGGAGGATCCCCCTGTAAGAGAGCCCGCTTGGAAGAGCCCCTATAGCATGAGGTGGGGGGGGGGGCTCGCTGCAATTAGGTAGTCAGATACTCTGGAGGAATGGAGTTCCCACAGTGAAAAGCAGTTCTGTGGTTTATAACCGTGACTCCATTTAGGCAGAGTCTCTGGCCATTGGGATGTTTAAGAGGTCTGCCTGAATATTTAATGTTCCTGAATTGCACAGTACTGCAGGGTGTTTTTTTTTGAGAATGAGAGGGTCCCTGGATATTGGAATGGCACCTGAAAGTGGCAGTGTGGCCAGAAGCAACAGTGGAGTAAGAGGGTTAGGGTTGCTCCAGTTACAGGGCTAGTCTAAGGGGTATATTGCCTGAATATTTAATGTTCCTGAATTGCACAGTACAGCAGAGTGTTTCATAAGAATGAGAGGGTCCCTGGATATTGGAATGACACCTGAAAGTGGCAGTGTGTAAGAGGGTCCCTGTGGAGTAAGAGGGTCCCTGTGGGGGATGCTGTGCACAGTGGCAAAGAAAATCCCTGGATAATGGGATGTCAGTTAATCTTTGTTGGAGTGTGAGCATGAACCTTTGAAGTATGCCCATTGTGCGCTGGCACCTGTGAGGGAGAGCTCAGCACTACTAGAAAGTGTGGAACTACTGCACCCAGCAACACCGGGAAAGCACCTGTATAATAATATTTTATGGACTTAAACAAGTAAATTGCAGGTGGAGTACAGGAGTAACAGAGCCTAACATCTGCTGAAGTTTATGATTGGAGGTGTTTGGAGAATTTGTGCTTATAACTGCTATGATCTGTGCTGGAGGAGTTAGGCGTATAATGTGATATCCATTGCAACCGTTAAGATATGTGAGATAGAATTTGAGAATAAAAACTGTTTATTTTTGCTATGAGATGGTCTGGCGCCCAACATTTTTTTGACTTTGCACTGCACACCATTAGTGACCACTCAACTGTACCTGTGTTTAAACACCTTCAGTGACCCTCTCTCTCTCAGATGCTACACCCACGCCACAGCTGGAGCCAAAGAGGTGGTGAGTTGGTTGTCACACAACAGGATTTGCCAAGTAAGTGACTGCACAACAAAAGGGGTCTCACGGTGGTCAACATTCTGTATGAATAAAAGAAGACTAGATCAGCAGGTGTGAAGAGAGTGTGACAGACATCGCGGGGTCGTCTTTGCTTCTGCTGAGCCAATTTTGATACAGGCATTCTGTTGTCCATCGAAGCACACTGTGGCAGTAATCAGTATCAAACAGCACAGCACCTGGCATGTGAGATGTCGGGAGATCAACTGGATCGTGTGGATACTGGGATCCAGGTAAGAATTTTTTTAGGCTCAGGTTTTTCTTATGATATTCTAAACAAAATTGAAAATGATCCTTAAAGAGAAATTACCCCTATTACCTTTGAGAGAGGACGGCATTCTGTGGAATAGGAACGCAGAAAAAGAATTTGAAGACAACAGAAAAATTAATAACACTATGCAAAACATTATCAATTGGGGATATAAATTGAAAATAAATATGAGTTTTTTCCTCATATAAAAGTTGAGAAAACATGTCTCTGAATAAGGCTACACACCAGAGGCTTGAACAGAGGTTAATGTATGTTTATAAGAGCTATTTTATTATAAAGCAACAAAAGTAGGGATGTGCACCGGCGACTTTTGAGGTCTCGTGTTTTGTGTTTTGGATCCGGATTTTCGTTATTTTTGAGGTTCGGATTTGTCTCGCAAAACACTTGACGAAAGGTCTCGGTTCGGATTTAAGGTATTGGATTCGGATTTTTTTTGAAAAAAACATAAAAAGTTTAAAAATCAAGTTTTTGGGCTTATTTTCACTCCTAGGCTATTATTAACCTCAATAACATTCAATAACAAGCATTTCCACTAATTTACAGTGTATTCTGAACACCTCACAATATAGTTATTAGTCCAAAACGTTGCAACAAGGTATCTTTCTGGACTGCGTAGAGGAGTGGGTCACCACAATATATATTAAAAACCCTGAACTTTTATGATTCGCACCAATAAATGTACCTGGACTGCGTAGAGGAGTGGGTCACCACAATATATATAATAAGAAAACCATCAACTGGTTTGATTCGCACCAATAAATGTACCTGGACTGCGTAGAGGAGTGGGTCACCACAATATATATAATAAGAAAACCATCAACTTGTTTGATTCGCACCAATAAATGTACCTGGACTGCGTAGAGGAGTGGGTCACCACAATATCTTAAAAACCCTGAACTTTTATGAATCGCACCAATAAATGTACCTGGACTGCGTAGAGGAGTGGGTCACCACAATATCTTAAAAACCCTGAACTTTTATGAATCGCACCAATAAATGTACCTGGACTGCGTAGAGGAGTGGGTCACCACAATATATATAATAAGAAAACCATCAACTTGTTTGATTCGCACCAATAAATGTACCTGGACTGCGTAGAGGAGTGGGTCACCACAATATATATAATAAGAAAACCATCAACTTGTTTGATTCGCACCAATAAATGTACCTGGACTGCGTAGAGGAGTGGGCACTGGGCACCACAATAAAATATATAAAAAACCTTCAACAGGTCTGCATTACACTACACATACGGCTGCTCCTCCATCCTCTCCATCATATACATGTTGGAGTTTTAGCGTGTGACAACCTCTTGTTTTTGATAATGTCAGTGCATTTTGAATATTTTTCAATTTGCCCCACACCACTGAATGTACTTTATCTATGATACGCATCTATCTATCTTGACTGCGTAGTGTGGTGGCCCCGGTACACAATTTGGTACCGCGGCCACAATAAAATAAATACACCCTCCACGTGTCAGAATTCCACCAAACAAGTATCTGGACTGCGTAGTGGGGTGGCCCCGGTACCCAACTTGATACCGGGGCCACAATAAAATAAATACACCCTCCACGTGTCAGAATTCCACCAAACAAGTATCTGGACTGCGTAGTGGGGTGGCCCCGGTACCCAACTTGATACCGGGGCCACAATAAAATAAATACACCCTCCACGTGTCAGAATTCCACCAAACAAGTATCTGGACTGCGTAGTGGGGTGGCCCCGGTACCCAACTTGATACCGGGGCCACAATAAAATAAATACACCCTCCACGTGTCAGAATTCCACCAAACAAGTATCTGGACTGCGTAGTGGGGTGGCCCCGGTACCCAACTTGATACCGGGGCCACAATACCTCCTCCAAACATGCTACAGACAATTCGTCATTGAGATCCCATTAAGTATGTTAAAGACAGACAGGGTCCAAGTGTTATTAGTTGACTTTGTAAAGAAAAAAACTGTCCCTGTTGCACATAGTCGTGCAATGAAGACTTACTTTTTCATTTAAAGGCACGATCTTTCAAGTGTAGTGTTTGTAAGTCTAAGTCATATTATACTTTTGGTAAAATTGGTTTTTTTGGTTCCTCTTTATGTTAATTAATTAGTAATAGAATTAAAGTAGGAAATAGAATTAAATAGAATTAAAGTAGGAAATAGAGTGGTATAGAGTTGTAGTGTGGTATAGATAGAGTGGTCCACACAATATAATAATAAAACCCTCAACTGGTCTGAATTCCACCAAACAAGTATCTTGACTGCGTAGTGTGGTGGCCCCGGTACACAATTTGGTACCGAGGCCACAATATAATTAAAAAACCCTCCACGTGTCGGAATTCCACCAAACAAGTATCTGGACTGCATAGTGGGGTGGCCCCGGTACCCAATTTGATACCGGGGCCACAATACCTCCTCAAAACATGCTCCAGACAATTCGTCATTGACAGACCCCAGACAGACAGGGTCGTAGTGTTATTGTTTGACTTTGTAAACCCAAAAAAATGTCCCTGTTGCACTTGCACATAGTCGTGCAATCAAGACTGACTTTTTCATTTAAAGGCACGATCTTTCAAGTGTAGTGTTTGTAAGTCTAAGTCATATTATACTTTTGGTAAAATTGGTTTTTTTGGTTCCTCTTTATGGTAATTAATTAGTAATAGAATTAAAGTAGGAAATAGAATTAAATAGAATTAAAGTAGGAAATAGAGTGGTATAGAGTTGTAGTGTGGTATAGATAGAGTGGTCCACACAATATAATAATAAAACCCTCAACTGGTCTGAATTCCACCAAACAAGTATCTTGACTGCGTAGTGTGGTGGCCCCGGTACACAATTTGGTACCGAGGCCACAATATAATTAAAAAACCCTCCACGTGTCGGAATTCCACCAAACAAGTATCTGGACTGCATAGTGGGGTGGCCCCGGTACCCAATTTGATACCGGGGCCACAATACCTCCTCAAAACATGCTCCAGACAATTCGTCATTGACAGACCCCAGACAGACAGGGTCGTAGTGTTACTGTTTGACTTTGTAAACCCAAAAAAATGTCCCTGTTGCACTTGCACATAGTCGTGCAATCAAGACTGACTTTTTCATTTAAAGGCACGATCTTTCAAGTGTCAGAAAGAGAGAGAAGACACAGGAGAGGAGAGTTGTAGCTGGGGACCTGGGGTGGAAGCTCCCAGGCTCCCCCAGCATTGCCTGGAAGTCTGAGCGTGGTGACTGAGCCAGGGCAAGGAATGTGTGCCCTGGATGAGGGGGAGAACTCCATGCCACTATAGTGAACCCAAGAGAGAGGGGGACACTGCACATGGAAGAGGCCCTGGAGTGAGGGCTGCTACAAGAGGCATGGTAGCTGTAGTGTCAGATCCTGAGGCTGAGAGTACACAGAGTGACGTGTCAGAGCACAGGAGACATTATCCCCGCAGAGGAGGGATGAGCTGCAGTTGAGAGGTCTGCTGTTGAAATAGGACATGCACACTTTAACAAACCAATCATTTCAGTGACAGGGCCTACCAAACAACTTTGACTGAAATGATTGGTTTGTTTGGGCCCCCACACCAAAAAAGCTATTCATCTCTCCCTGTACAGACTAAACAGGCTCTACTGAGGCAATATGTCGTCCTCATCCTCAACCTCTGATTCCTCTCCCCCTACAGTGTCTACTTCCTCCTCATCACACATTATCAATTCGTCCCCGCTGGACTCCACAACCACAGGTCCCTCTGTAGTATCTGGAGGGCAGTGCTGTACTTCATTGAGGAATTGATTATTCATTTTTATAAACATCATTTTTTCAACGTTGTGAGGAAGCAACCTCCTTCGCCGCTCACTGACCAGGTTCCCCGCTGCACTAAAAACTCTTTCCGAGTACACACTGGAGGGGGGACAACTCAGTTAAAAAATAGAGCCAGTTTGTACAGGGGCTTCCAAACTGCCTTTTGGAGTTCTACCACGTCACTACCTCTAGTTAATTTAGATTGCAAGGCTTGTAAATATAAATACTTTGAAGATAAAAAAAAGCAGGCTGCACAGACTGTGGAGCTAGAAAGTGAAATTAAATGGACCACGTTACTTTGGTGGCTATCTATGCCCCCCCCCCCCGCCCTACACTTGTAGTTGAATTTAAATAAAGCAGCCTGCATAGACTGTAGAACTAGCAATTCAAATATACAAAGAAATGGACAAAGGCAGTTTGGTATCTGTCTGCATCAGATCCCCTCTCCACTAGGAGTAAAACAGAAAACTTTTCAGCCGTTATATAATCTAGAATATAAATAGAAATTGAGAAATGCAATTTGGTATCTGTCTGCATCATAATCATCAACATCCTCCTCAGCGCCAGCTACATCAATATCCTCCTCCCAGTGCACAACATTCACACCTTCATTAGCCAAATCTGTAACTGGACTGTGGGTGATCCTTCCAGCATATGCAGAGGGCGTGCTGCAAATGCTGGATGGAGTCACCTCTTCCCGTACAGTGATGGGAAGGTCAGGGTTCACAACCAACAACACCCTTGGACTCGCCTTGGGGATTTGTGATGTCATCTGTTTAGAAGGCAGAGTTCTTTGCTGTTTTGTTGTTGTTGCTGACAGCATAACTCTCTTAAATTTTTTGTAGGGGGGGGGAGGAGGGCTTTGATCCTTGGGTGAAGTTGGACCACTAGTCATGAACACGGGACAGGGCCTAAGCCGTTCCTTGCCACTACTTGTCGTAATTGGCATATTGCCAACTTTACGTTTCTCCTCAGATGATTTTAAGTTTCTTTTTTTGCTGTTTTTTGAGAACTTGGGCTTTTTGGATTTTACATGCCCTGTACTAGGAGATTGGGCATCGTGCTTGCCAGACGACGTTGATGGCATTTCATCGTCTATGTCATGACTAGTGGCAGCAGCTTCAGCATTAGGAGGAAGTGGGTCTTGATCTTTCCCTACTTTATCCTCCAAATTTTTGCTCTCCATTATATGTAGCACAAGATACTGCAGAATGTGTGAACTTGGTAATATTGCAGTACCAATGGACTTATAATGCTGGATTGGTTTTGCAAATTTGGTTATAATTATTATATATATTTTTTTTTTTTTAATTTTTTATTTTTTTTTACTTTTTTTTTATTTTTTACAAACTTGGGAATAATGGGGAAATAACTATGCCCTTAGAAGCACAGAGCACAGGACACAGCACCACTGGACTGAACAGGACACGGCACAGGACCCAGCAGCACTACGGAACTCAGCAGGACAGAGCACAGGACACAGCACCACTGGACTGATACTGCAGAATGTGTAAACTTTGTAATATTGCAGTACCACTGGACTTTTACTGCTGAATGTGTGAACTTGGTAATATTGCAGTACCAATGGGCTTATACTGCAGGATTGGTTGTGAAAATTTTGTGGTAATTAAAAAATATTAAAGTAGTTTTTGGTATTTTATAAAAAAAAATTTTTTTTATTTTTTTAAACACAGGGGAATATTGGGGAAATAACTATGCCCTTAGAAGCACAGAGCACAGGACACAGCACCACTGGACTGAACAGGACACAGCACAGGACCCAGCAGCACCACTGACCTCAGAAGGACAGAGCACAGCACACAGCACCACTGGACTGATACTGCAGAACACAGCACAGCACAGCACAGCACAGCACAGCACAGCACAGCACAGCACAGCACAGCACAGCACAGCACAGCACAGCACTAAACAGCACAGAACTAAACAGCACAGAACTAAACAGCACAGAACTAAACAGCACAGAGGACCACCTAACACACCCTCCCTCTACCCTGATCAATGCCCGAGTGAAGATGGCGGCGACTAGCGGGGAATTTATAGGATCCGAGTATCGCGAGATCCGACAACGGGATTATGAGTCAGAGCCTCAGTTTCACTTTTGAATTTGGCGCCAATACCCGGATCTGTCTCGGATCCGACTCGGATCCGCAACGTTCGGGTGGGCTCGGATTTCAGAAATCCGAGCGCGCTCATCCCTAAACAAAAGTAGTAACAAGTATGGTGCACAATGTTTTGGGGGACCCCCTCCCTCGGATGTAGAGTCATTGTGCACCCTACTTAACCCTCTTGTTGCTTTATTATTAAATAGCCCCTAGGAACACATAGTGGTCTTCGTTTCAGCCTTGTTTTGAGACATGTTTGATTGAAGTATTACAGCAGGAGAAGAAAGCGGAAGTATAGGGATTTAGATCTTGTATCTACTCAATTTTGCTTGAAAGAAAATTGAGAAGCCTGCTAATCCCCATTCGTGTCAAAAGAAAGAGGCGCCCTGAATTCTCATGAAAGCCTGAATTCTCATGTAGCATACCCCATACTGGATTTTACAAGTAATTCGAAGTAGTTTGCAAAGCTGGAAATATGTGAAGATAGTGAAAATGCTGTTTTGTGAGATCATGCACCTATGGTTGCGTAGATGTGCCAGTTTATACAGGTGATTGCAAAAAGTGCAAATGTTTGCAACTTAAGATCTTCTGACTTGACTTTAACTGGGCGGATCAGGGCGTTCCTTGCTGAAAGCAGGCTATGAGCACTCATGTGCCTTATCTTGTGACCCATTGCAAAAATTAGATTTTATGATATGAAATGAGAAATTTAAATAAGCACCAAGGGGTGAGCATGTAGGGGACAGTTTCTGGGTTACCCTCATAAATAACTCTCATGGCTCTCAATACATATGAGTCTTAACCAAGCTGTGTTTTTGAAGAAGAAACGAAAAGTTGAAATTAAGGAAGGAAGTGGTCATGCAGACCATTCGCTCACTGCACAAAGTGGGAAGTAGTCATGCGCCAATTAGTTCTCCAGGTGAGCAAAAAGCATTATTTGGCTAATTTAGCAACACAAAACATTCTGGCAAACTGATAACATTGGTCTAAATTACTTTCCAAGAACCTGCATGTTTTATAGTAGGAAACCTCGTAATCCATCTGAGGCACATTATGTGCAGTAGTTTACAGCCTGTCTGCCATCCAAAAAATACTCAGAGAAGGATTAATTTCCTCTCAAGTCCGCACGGCCTGACAGCCGTCCAGATATAGAGATGTTTCATAAGCATGCTCTGCAGCTGTAAACTCATATTGCGACAGGAACTATTAAATATAGTGAAATCATGGCTTTACTGAGACACACACAGCACATCTAGATGCTTCATAAAAGTGCAGACAGTTATTAAGTGTTTGATCTCTCTTTCACAGCAGTTATAGAAGTCTACTTACCACCTGCACATCTGGATCTGAAAAAAAAGTATTGTTTATTGAAGTATATTCATTTCCTCACATACTGTTATGTCATAGGCACCATATGAGAGGTTTTAAGTTCGTTACCTGAAAATTTTTTGTTTCCTATCCACACCTATCAGCTGATTGGCTGATTGAGGATTCACCTCTAAAGATGATAGGTGTTTTCTGTATTGCTTGTATATATATAATTTTGTAATTTGAAGATTTTACACAAGGAGTCTGAATCATTAGGGCATGCATTCTGAGCACAACTCACACTCAGTATTCTATGCACGCAGGGGCTCTGAAAGAGGGGGGGAGCAGGTACAAATTACAAATTTCCGCGGCTAGGACCTGCCTGAGGGCCCTGCAGTGCCTCTGTAGTGGGCTCTGCTCTGGTTCCACTTGGGTGCCTGACTCTGGGTTGGGCTTGTCTGGCCTGAGTTCCGGCAGTGGCCACTGACGGTTCCGGGCGGGGGCGCTTTATCTGGTGGCGCGCTGTTCCAGTGGGCCCCACTCTAGGATCTGCAACTGGTGCTTGGTAAATTAATTTCCATGAAATATATTTATTGGAATGTTGTTAATATCTACTGAACATAGAAATAAATTGAATGTGATTGCAAACTCATATTACAGCATGCATACGAGACAACATTACTAATCAGGGCTTAGACAAGCCCTTTAGCTGGAGCAAGAGATACAGCAAAACATAAATAACTTTGAGATGCATAGGGCTTGATTCGGACGTGGCTATGTGCGCTCGAGTTTGGCACTCCCTTATTGTACCTTGACTACGGCAAAATGCCCTTTTCCCGCCCAGTTCACTCCCCAAAGTCGCGATCTATAGTAAGTGCTCCGTGTGCTCTCTATCGCATGAACATTACTTGCAGTTTAAAAATAGAGCAGATCAGTCTATGAGTGCTGCATGGAGCATTTACCCTGCATGCAACAACAAAAAAATGAGTTTTTTGTTTTCTCCGTTTGCAAATTCTGCATCTGGGCAAAATTTACTCTAAATAACCCCCTACAAAATCACATACATCTGACAGTGTGCAACAAAGTTTTGGTGGATTAAACTGTGAGCATTGAAGCAGGACATTTCCCAGAGATATGTAGTTACAGAGATTTTTTAACTGTGGCCTGATTCATCAAGGCACGCGTATCTTATGCAAAAGCACTCTACGAATGCCCAGAATCGGGACATATGCCAGTAAACACAGCCCTGCCCAATCCGCCAAGGCACGCAAAGGACACTTACTACAGCCTACTGTTTCTGGGAGGGAATGTGGCGGGTATTCGCCTGTAGTCAATGTAAGGGCGTTCCACACTCAAGTGCTGGGCATAGCAAAGTTATTTGTTCTTCTGTCGTATCTTTTGCTCCAGTTACAGGGCTAGTCCTAAGGGGTATATTTACTAAACTGCAGGTTTGAAAAAGTGGAGTTGTTGCCTATAACAACCAATCAGATTCTAGCTATTATTTTGTAGAATGTACTAAATAAATAAGATAGAATATGATTGGTTTTCATAGGCAACATCTCCACTTTTTCAAACCCGCAATTAAGTAAATATACCCCTAAGTCTTGACCAGCAGTGATGACAGTCTCATATGCATGATAACACGTGTTTGCAAACAGGAGCAACTGTTAAAATGTATCTTATATTCAGTAGACATTAAGAAAATCCTAATAAATGTATTTAATGGGGAGAAGACTTATATAAAAAAACACTTTTTTAAACATTTTTTATCACTAATGCCTATATTATTAACAGGTGATATTCATTTAACATTTTTTTTTCTCTGTGCGCTCTTTTGCAAATGTAATCCCCATAGGTATTGGATTATCCTGCAGTGTATTGTGTAATAGAGAACAGCAGACCTACAACCGAATTCATCAGCGCACATTGTTAGGGCTGTCTAGATAAATGTTTAGAGGAGATTGGATAGAGGTCTTCACCTATAGCAGCCACCTTTCCCGTAGAACTAGTGGTGCTCAGAGGTACTCGAATTCCACCAGGACTTTACTCTAGCGTAGTAAAAGTTTAGCAATGGCGACCATAGCACAGAGGTGGAGGGCAACTGGAATACAGGAGGCAATTACCAGCGACAGTCCACAGGTTGTGGGTCAGTAGAGAATAGGATAAACAGGGACAGGCCAGAGGTCAGGGCAGGTTGCAAGCAAGAGTAATTCAAAAGACAGGCAGAGGTCAGGGGCAATCAACGTTCAATCAAGTTCCAAAAGCAAGCCAAGGGTCACAACAGGAATCAGATAAAAAGATAGCAGAGTATCCACAGGACAGAACAGGTCAGCAGGTGCAGTACACTGGACGCTTTACCTGGCAGGGAGGCTAAACCCTCCCTGCCTTAAACACTAAAACTGGCCAATCAAGAGTCAAGAACCCAGCATGAGTAATTAGCCTCAGGTGGTAGCCTAATTAATATATATCTATTGCACACGCGCCTGGCTGCCCACAGTTGCCGGAACACAGCACTGATTAGCAAGGAGTCCAGCCATTGCCCCAGTGACGGCTGGGACGGAGCAGACGGAAGTGACGTCTCGGATGTTGCCATAACAGCCAGGATGCAGCAGAAATGTGCAAAATGTCGTAGCTAAATGTGGAATAAGCTGGATTTTCCGCAGAACAGTTTGAAAATTTTGTTCATCTGTAAATGTCCGCAGTTTACACCCTTCTTCGCTGCTTAGCAAGCAGGAAAATCTTGGATAACATGAGGGAGTCCTTTGCCATATACAAATAATAGGTTATTTTAATCATTGATTTCTTAAAGTGCTGTGCAGATTAGACTTAATGAGATTCCTTAATGGTTGAAAATATTTCTAATGAACATCCAATTATTGCAAAGGAACTGTTGGCAAGAGGAATGTTGCTATTGTATATTTACGTTTATCTTCGAGCCCTTTCATGTGTCCATCAATCACACAAATTAAGCCCAAATTCTGAGTTTATATATATGTAGGAGGAATGTGTGAATGGGTTAATGCTCATTTTTAATGTGATATGTACATTTTATATACATATTATTTATCCATCATGGTTGTTAAAAGGTAGTTTCCAGTGTCTGTATGTCTTTTCCTAGCGCCATATATTTATAGAATTCAAATTCATCTTGTACATTGTTATTAAAACTACATATTTGTAAACACTGATATTCAGTTGGATGTTTCCATAGCCACACCCATTGTTTGGATGAGATGAGCACATTCATAAATACTTGTGTGGACCTTGTCAATAATTCATTCATTAGAAGTTTGGAAAGAGAGGAATCACTTTGTGTAATTTGTGTTGCACTAATCAGCCAATGACTATAAAGGATAAAGTTTTCTATTTCCATAGCATGTAAAGAGGTGGTGGAATTCTAAGTAAGTCAGCTTTATAGCAGCATATTAGTAAATAGGGGCCTGATTCATCAAGGTACGCAAACGCATGCGCATCTGTGTTTCATACTTTGAGTGACGCACACCGTTATATTTGCGTTGGAGTTTGAGATTGAGTTGACTTTGAGTGCCGTATCTGCTCTGTTTGCGCTGCGTATGTGGTGTTTTACGTAGCTCAAGTCCCGTTTAGCAGAAGCGTATGCGTTTGCGTACCTTGATGAATCAGGCCCTAGGTTCCTAAGTTTAACACAGGATATGGAATCACCAATAGTTATAACATACTTACCTGCTTTTGAAAAAACATTTTTAAGGGAGATTATGCAAGAAACACCTAGGGCTTGATTTACTAAGTTGCAGGTTTGAAAAAGTGGGGATGTTGCCTATAGCAACCAATTAGATTCTAGCTGTCATTTTGTAGAAGGTACTAAATAAATGAAAGCTAAAATCTGATTGGTTGCTATAGGCAACATCCCTACTTTTTCAAACCCGCAGCTTAGTTAATCTAGCCCCTAGGCTCTTGCACGTTGCACAGTGCACAGCAGACGTGGGTGTGTCCTGCTCTGCTCAAGGTGTGCATCTAGCTCCATCCATGGGTGTATCTAGTGCCACCCAGGGGCGTGTCTAGCCCCACTAGTTGGAGCCTATAGTCCTGTGCGCAGCGTGCTCGCAGACAGGGTTTGTGTATGAGTGGCACTGTTAAAATATTCTATTTAAACCATTACTTATCACTGGTGCAGAGATCTGGCAGCACCAGGATGTCTTGCATGTACCTAAGGCCGCACAGCTGGTCCTGGTGGTCCATATTCAAATACCCATTTAACCCTCCTTCACTACTTAAGACCCTGAATCCAAGGGGGTAAACCCATTGCATCCTGGATTGTATTTACTCCCAAATAAGGGACCAGGTAAATGATCTCATTCAGCACTTTCATGTAATGAGACATAGTTACAAAAGATGTTTCTTTGGCAGAATTTTAATTTACTTTAATAGTGGATTTAATGCATGTTGATGAATAAACCCCTTATTGTCCTATTCACTGTGATCTTATTAAAACAGACAATGGAAGGACAGTGGTTCATTAGATAGGGACCCAGAAAAGAAAAGAGTCATCATTGTAAGCCCATGTTGATGTATTACACCCTATTCTACTAGCAGTTCAGGATATTATTCAGGATTTCTAGTATTTATCACACTATAGACATCACACACATTTAGGGCTTATAAACAGTTTTTTTTAATGGGAAGGAAATATATGCTTCTGTACCTGATGAGGTCCGCATTGCGCTAGCACAAAATATAGTGACAAAGGACCTGAAGTAACACCACAGAGGCAGTATTGTTGTAGACTTACTGATGGTAACACTCGTAGCTGTACACAGAATAGAGGCAGTCCCTATTGGTTAACTGTAAGTAGCAGTGTTACTGGCTACAGTGATAACCAATCAGAGCCTACCACATGGTTGAGGGCCACGTCATTGAGGCCACAGTGGGAGGTGACTTTATGTACTGAATGTATACTGATGTTGCATGTGGCCAGAAAATTGAATATGTTCTGGAGGCACAGTGGGGATCAGTCAGTTTAGCAACTTTCCCAGAAGTCGGGGAGGTCTCCCAATATTCCAGGAGATTCCAGGACATTCCGGGAGACTAGACAACTATGAGTTATAACAATAATGTTATAGAGTGCATGTTAATGATGAATCAGTTACAAACAATTGTCAGGCTACTACTCAAAAAGAGGCTCATTTACAGTTGGAAACATTTGCGTTAACTGCACAGGCATATTATATGTTGCACCTTGTGTGTATATTAAGTTGCAGATATATTTCAATATGTGATAACAGATGATAGCAGCAGCAGCATCCATAGCCTGGGCTGGTTGCAACAAATGCAGGGGAAAAAATAGCATGTGCACCCCCAGTAAAAGCCACAGCCAGCAGGCTGGACTGATCACTCTATAACATGGAAGTGTGGGGTCAACCTGTCATAATGTCAACCAGCCCCATCCTGTTCAACATGGGGCTGAATTCCTTAGGTGAATTACGCCTGTAAAAGAAATGTGGCTTCCACCCCAAAAAAACCCATGCAGAAAAGCTAGAGCTGTTCTCAACACCCATTTCTGATGGTCGTTGGGGTAACAAATAGTTAAAAGGTAGATTTTACCATGTTTTTTCCTTGGCACTACTGTTCCAGAAAGCCTGGGCAGCCCTAAACTGCTTGGATATGCTGGTGTTTGTAGAACTACAAGTGCCAGCGTACCCATGGCTTCCAGAGCATGCTGATACTTGTAGAACTGTAATTGCCACAATGACCTGGCATCCAGAGCCTACTGGGACCTGTAGTGCACCAGAAAAACTGCTGTTTATAAAAACTAACACTGTAAAAAAAATAATTGTTCAAATAAACACCACCTAACACCATCTTTTACCAGCTTATTACACACCTAAATCCATGGGGGATCTCTGCCATATTCCAGCTTTTAATACAATGGGAACTTAAAAACAATAGGGACTTGCACTTTGTGAGGCTGCGTCAGGAGTAACAGGCCAATCGACCCCTCAGCTACTAGCCAGCAGAGTGTCTTCACTCTGATTGGTTAATGCATGAGAAAGCCACTCACAATGGTTACATTTATACAATGTAATTCATTAATGCATTTGTTGGAAAGTGTTTATTTTAACACAATATTTTGTCACTGCATCAGTAAAACAGTATTTTCTTTTTCTGGTGCTCTACAGCACACCCTGGATACATTAAACAATATATGAAGAAGTTAAGGGCTATAGAATCAATGTCAGTCACCAGAAAATTCTAAAATTACTGCCACTGGTTCAAGCCCAAATATTCGGGAATGGGTTGTTAAAGAGCTGGAATTAGACTGGAGAAGTGCACCATCTTGAGATATCTAACCTCAGACGGAATATTACACCTAAATCAAAAAATTTCAAAGCGTAAATGGGTATTTTAAAAGGAACGGCCACCAAGGCTTTTATTGACTCAAACTCCACCTTTTTATTTTAAGTCAATACATGGTATGGAAAGAAAAGGTAGAAAGAGAGTCACAAATACTTCAGAGCATGGGTAATACAGAACCTGTCAAATTCTTAGAATGGCCTATCCCATTAAACAAAATGGTTTGAGCCGCATATGTGGTAATTATAAACAGAGTCTCCAAACGGTGCCTAATACCAAGGTTTGAAGATGTGTTTATTGTCCTAGCAGGATAGAAAATATTTACAAAGCTAGTGATACATTCATATGTATAGTATAAAATAAATATTCTCCAATGCGATCGTTGTGGTTCCAAAGCACAAAGGTTTTACTCGTAAAATAGATTACAGAGCAAAGTATCGCATGCATATGCTTCTGCAGATGGCACCAACACAAGCTTCAATTAGAACGCTCTGGTTTCCAAAGCCAGAGGTGAATAATTTATACACTGTACAATCACAAAAAAGCAGTGACATCACAAATATACACAGTTATAGCATTAAGGTCCACACTCATAGGTTGATGACCTTCCAAATACTCAACGCCCTATTGGTTGTTTCCTCTGGTTATTGTTCCTTGAGGTGGGGTCATCTTACCATGTTTGGCCAGTCACTGGCAGAACTACCATTGGTGCAGCAGGTGCAGTGCAGCAGGGCCCATGCAGATAATGGTGCCGCTGCATAGGGAATTGGTGAGCTGTGGACCCTGGTTCCCTCCTCTCCGCCTCCCTGCTCCGGGGCCCACAGCCATGGTCCCTTGCGGTCAGGTGTCCTTTCCTCAGGATCCCTGCATAAATAAGTTTTTCTACGACATCTCTGACGTTTATAGTTGTTATATGAAACGTAATATTAGTTATAACTAGAGATGGGCGGGTCCAGTTCCCCGAGAACCGAACCCACCCGAACTTTGGGTATCCGAGTACCGAGCTGAGTAGCTCGGTAC
Source organism: Mixophyes fleayi (assembly GCF_038048845.1). Lineage (NCBI taxonomy): Eukaryota > Metazoa > Chordata > Amphibia > Anura > Limnodynastidae > Mixophyes > Mixophyes fleayi. The sequence goes on from NC_134405.1 coordinate 75,626,616, forward strand.
TCTCCCGCCCGTTCAGAATCCAAATCGAGGCTGAACGTCATCGTGATGTCGTCGGATCTCGGGGCCCGGTTCTCGCGATACTTCAACATTATAAATACACGCCTCCACAGCAATCCATCGCCATTTGACAGAGGGAGAGAGCAGGGTGTAGTCACAGGCTGATTAGAGCAAGGACAGAGAATCCAATTTTCTTCTTGCAATTGCTCTAACATAAGTCGCTAGAGAAGAGAGGAGGATAGAGGTTTATTATTTTCTGTTAATATTTGGCACTCCCCAGTGCTTTTGGGGTGTCCCCCATAATTGTGCATAAATATATCTGTCTGTCAAAAGTCATATCTGTCAGCAGTATCTACCAACTAATTTTTAGCACTCCTCAGTGCTTTTGGGGTGTCCTCCCTAATTGTGCATTAATATTTCTGGCTGTCAAAAGTCATATCTGTCAGCAGTATCTACTAAATAATTTTTAGCACTCCTCAGTGCATTTGGGGTGTCCTCCCTATTTGTGCATTAATATTTCTGGCTGTCAAAAGTCATATCTGTCAGCAGTATCTACCAACTAATTGTTAGCAGTCTTCAGTGCTTTTGGGGTGTCCCCCATAATTGTGCATAAATATTTCTGACTGTGAAAAGTCTTATCTGTCAGCAGTATCTACCAACTAATTTTTAGCACTCCCCAGTGCTTTTGGGGTGTCCTCCCTAATTGTGCATAAAAAATTTCCCAAAAAGAAGCAGGGAAGATGCAGGGGGCAGACTAGAACAATTCTAACATCTGGGCTGGTTTTAAGTATTTTTTAAAAAAATGTGTCACTTTGCCCATAACTGCTTCCAATACAAGTATAAACATGCAAAGGATGGTGGAGGATTACTTTCAAGAGGTAGTTGATATGGAAATGTCAGACAGTCCCTTTCCTTACTGGGAAGAAAAGCAGGCCATTTGGAAACCCATGTACAAACTTGCTTTGCAATACCTAAGCTGCCCACCTCCATTGTGTACTCTGAACGAGTGTTCAGCACAGCAGGAAACTTAGTCAGTGATCGTCGTAGAAGGTTACTTCCCAAAAATGTGGAGAAAATTATGTTTATAAAAATGAACTACATCTTCCACGAGGAAGGCCTTCACCATCCAAGACATCCAAGCACTGACTGTTCTCTAATGGCGGATTCAAGCGGCGATGAATTGATAGTCTGTGATGATGACGTACACATTGATGAGGGTGAGGATGAAGCTGAAGATGATGACGATAACATCATTTTAAAACTTTCTATGTAAGTGTAGGGTGCAATCTACCCCCAAAGAGGAAAGGGACTTGTGGCATTTCCATATCACGTACCGTCTTGAAAGGCTGCTGTTTGGGCAATTTCTCCTCAAGAGTAGGGTGTCATAGACAGAGTGACCCCAAACTGCCTTTGTCCATTTCTCTTAATATTGTACAGTCTATAACGGCTGATTTTTTTGGTATTTTATACAAGTGGAGGGGGGCTAGAGAGACCGAAACCAAACTGGCTTTCTCCATGTCAATTAATATTTTACTGTCTATAACAGCTGAATTTTTTGGTATTTTATACAAGTGGAGGGGAGCCTAGAGAGACAGAAACCAAACTGGCTTTCTCCATTTAAATTAATATTGTACAGTCTATAACGGCTGAAATTTTTTTGTATTTTCGACAAGTGGAGGGGGGCCTATACAGCCAGAAACCAAACTGACTTTGTCCATTTCAATTACCATTGTACAGTCTATAACGGCTGAATTTTTTTGTTTTTTTAAACAAGTGGAGGGGGGCCTATAGAGACAGAAAGCAAACTGCCTTATTCCATTTCTTTATATATTTAACTATAAGTGTAGGGTGTAATATACATCCAAAGACGATGGCTGCATTGCCAATATGCATAGATGGAGAGGAAGACAATCTGTTTTGTGTGTAGAATAAATGAAGGCCTACCAACGAAGAATTAAACTGTTTTTTGGATGATTTATTACCTCTACAATTAGATTACTTATCTCTAAAACAGTTGGAGCACTAAATTGGGTTATTTTTAGGGATGTGCACCTGCGACTTTTGGTGTCTCGTGTTTTGTGTTTTGGATTCGGATTTGCTTGTGGTTTTGGGTTCGGATTTGTTTCGCAAAACACCTGCCGAAAGGTTTTTGTTCGGATTTAAGGTTTTGGATTCGGATTTTTTTTGAAAAAAGCATAAAAAGTTCAAAAATCAAGTTTTTGGGCTTATTTTTACTCCTACGCTATTATTAACCTCAATAGCATTCAATAACAATCATTTCCACTAATTTACAGTGTATTTAGAACACCTCGCAATATTGTTATTAGTCTAAAACGTTGCAACGAGGTATCTTTCTGGACTGCGTGGTGGAGTGGTCCCCACAATATAATAAGAAAACCATCAACTTGTCTTAATTACACCAAAAATTGTACCTGGACTGCGTAGAGGAGTGGTCCCCACAATATAATAAGAAAACCATCAACTGGTCTTAATTACACCAAAAATTGTATCTGGACTGCGTAGAGGAGTGGTCCCCACAATATAATAAGAAAACCGGCATCAACTGGTCTTAATTACACCAAAAATTGTATCTGGACTGCGTAGAGGAGTGGTCCCTACAATATAATAAGAAGACCATCAACTGCTCATAATTACACCAAAAATTGTACCTTGACTGCATAGAGGAGTGGTCCCTACAATATAATAAAAAAACCCTCCACGGGTCTGAATTCCAAAAAAAAAGTTTCTTGACTGCGTAGTGGGGTGGCCCCGGTACACAATATTTTACCGGGGCCACAATATAATTAAAAAACCCTCCATGGGTCTGAATTCTACCAAAAAAGTTTATGGACTGCATAGTGTAGTGTTCCCCACAATATTATTTAAAAATTTTGCAGCAACAGTCAACGTTGTTTAATATCTGATACACCTCTATCTGGACTGCATAGTGGAGTGACCCCGGTACTAAATTTGGTACCGGGGCCACAATACCTCCTCCAACTTCCAAGTATTGTGTTTATACCATATAAACACTACAGTAGTTCTAGCACGTCAATACCTCTGTTTTAAATTATGACAGGGCATTTTACTTTTGGTTTAATTTTTTGAATTTGTTGACATTTTGTTTTACTTTTTGAACATGGCAAACGACTGTTGGATGGTCAATTGTTTTGTGAAAGACTTAGCGGTCTTACGACTTCCCCTCTGGGAAGATGACCGACTAACAGCAGCAACAGCAGCAGTGGCAGTAGTAGGCGTACCGCTGCAGGATTCCTCAGATGAATCCCGTATTGAAGAGGACTCAGTCTGGCTGCTGACTTGGGCTGCAGGACTGAATCTGATGGAGATCGTGGAGGAAGTTGACGAGGAGGGTGTTGCTGGTGTGTATCCAACTGGACCACGGGATTTAGGTGTCCCTGTACCGATGACGGTCCTAGCCCCAGTTCCTGAACTAACCACTGAACTATGAAGGTTATTCAGGTGACGTATAAGGGAGGATGTCCCTAGGTGGGCAAGATCCTTACCCCTGCTTATTTGAGCTTTACATAAGCTACATATGGCAATACAATTGTTGTCTGGATAGGGATAGAAATAACTCCAGACCGAAGAGGTGCATTTTTTGGTCTTCTGACCCGGCATGACAATGGGCTTTTTAATCCCATGGACATCAGCTGTTTCCCCCACTGCTGCCTCACTTACAATAACCACATCAGCATCATCATCATCAAGTTCCTCCACACCGCCAGCTACATCAATAGCCTCCTCCCGAGCCACCTCTTCCCGTACAGTGATGGGAAGGTCAGGCTTGACAACCACCAACACCCTTGGACTCGCCTTGAGGATTTGTGATAATGTCTCTTTAGAAGGCAAAGTTGTTTGCTGTGGTTTTGCTGACAGCATAACTCTCTTAATTTTTTTGTAGGGGGGGGAGGAGGAGTGCTTAGTTCCTTGGGTGAAGCTGAACCACTAGTCATGAACACGGGCCAGGGGCTAATCCGTTCCTTGCCACTGCGTGTCTTAAATGGCATATTGGCAACTTTACGTTTCTCCGCAGATGATTTTAAGTTTCTCTTTTTGCTACTTTTACTTAACTTGGGCTTTTTGGATTTTACATGCCCTGTACTAGGAGATTGGGCATCGGGCTTGGAAGACGACGTTGATGGCATTTCATCGTCTATGTCATGACTAGTGGCAGCAGCTTCAGCATTAGGAGGAAGTGGGTCTTGATCTTTCCCTACTTTATCCTCCAAATTTTTGGTCTCCATTATATGTAGCACAAGATACTGCAGAATGTGTGAACTTGGTAATATTGCAGTACCAATGGACGTATACTGCTGGATTGGTTTTGCAAATTTTGTTATAATTACTTTTTTTTTTTTATAAGTTTTTTTTTATTTTTTAAAAACTTGGTAATAATGGGGAAATAACTATGCCCTTAGAAGCACAGAGCACAAGACACAGCACCACTGGACTGAACAGGACACAGCACAGGACCCAGCAGCACCACTGAACTCAGAAGGACTTATTCTGCAGGATTGGTTTTGCAAATTTTGTTGTAATTAAAAAAAATTTTAATCATTTTTTGGTATTTTTTTTTATAACTTTTTTTAATTTTTTTTGAAAATGGGGAATAATGGGGAAATAACTATGCCCTTAGAAGGACAGAGCACAGGACACAGCACCACTGGACTGAACAGGACAAAGCACAGGACCCAGCAGCACCACTGAACTCAAAATTGACAGAGCACAGCACACAGCACCACTGGACTGATACTGCAGAACACAGCACAGCACAGCACAGCACAGCACAGCACAGCACAGCACAGCACAGAACTAAACAGCACAGCACGAGATCTACCAGGACAGAGGACCACCTAACACACCCTCCCTCTACCCTGATCAATGCCCGAGTGAAGATGGCGGCGACTAGCGGGGAATTTATAGGTTCCGAGTATCGCGAGATCCAACAGCGGGATTATGACTCCGAGCCTCGGTTTCAGGTTTTCATTTGGCGCCAATACCCGGATCTGTCTCGGATCCGGCTCGGATCGGAAACGTTCGGGTGGGCTCGGATTCACGAAATCCGAGTGCGCTCATCTCTAGTTATTTTAGGCCCAAAAACATTGATTTTCCAACAAAATAGCAAAACACAACCAAACAAAACCAAACCAAAAACCAAAACACGCAATGGCGGTTTTGCAAAACCAAAACCAATACCAAAACACGACGGTAATCCAGATCCAAAACCGATTCCAAAACCAAAACACGGGGGTCAGTGACCATCTCTAGTTATAACTAGTGTTCGCAATGTGCGAATGCTACATAAATAATACCGGAGGTGTTCTCATGTGATTGCGAACAGAATGAGACCAAACTCAATGTAATTAATATGTTGAAAACAGGAATTAGCTTCTTTGCCACATTATATTTTATAATAATTTAAATAAATAGACTACACTTATTTTCATGTTATTTGCTAAGATTGTTGTTCAGTTGCATACTAATCACGTCGCAACCGATATTAGTGTACATAAATGATTGATTACCACCTTCATCTAATTATTTAACTTCAACAATAGATATGAGACATCCCTACTAACAGATGATACTATAGGAAGAGTCAAAAGCGTATGTAGCCATCAACATTAACAAAACACTTCAGAGAATCGGTAGTAGATCATCTTTCCTAAAAATAGTATCTGGAATGGTGTTGGGACACCTGACCTCTAGTTTCTTATGATAAGCCTATAGTCTCTTATTTCTGGTACACATAATATATATGTTTTAAAGCTTTTAATAATAAAATATGTATCTATATTTTTTATCTACCTACTGACAAAGGACTGTTCAAATATAACAGTCTGCTCTTTGTGGTGTCTTCAGCTCTGGCTGCTTTTCAAATGACAATGAACGGATTCCAGGGAGCAGTGTACCTGGGTGATATTTTGATTACTGGTACAAGTGTATACCAACATCTTAAAAAATGTGGCAGATATTTTACATAACGTACTGAAAGAGAAATAAGTGTTTGTTCAAGAAGTGACCTTGTAAGCTATAAAGCAGACGCACAAGGCTTACATCCAATAAAAGACAAAGTGAAAGAGGCGCAATCACTCAGGAACATAACCAAATTGAAAGTCTATTTGAGTGGTTAGCACCTCTGCCTCACAGGACTGGGGTCATGAGTTTGATTCCCAACCATGGCCTTATCTATGTGGAGTTTGTATGTTCTCCCTGTGTTTGCGAGGGTTTCCTCCGGGTGCTCTTGTTTCCTCCCACACTCCTTAAACATACAAGTAGGTTAATTGGCTTCTATCAAAATTGACTCTAGTCTGTGTGTGTTAGGGAATTTACACTGTAAGCTCCAATGAGGCAGGGACTGATGTGAATGAGTTCTCTGTACAGCGCTGCAGAATTAGTGGTGCTATATAAGTAACTGATGATGATGAGTATAGCCCAAAAGACAGCTTTTTTCTAAGACCAAACAATTGCTACAATCATCGGACATACTAGTACATTATCAAGCAGATAAATAGTTTATTTTTAATATGCAAAATGCGTAGCCCGCAGAATGACAAACGGTTGTGATAAACCGATCCTGCCACAGGTGGCAGCAGTGCTAGCATTCAAAATTCTCCAGCTTTCAGTGGCAGTGGAATTGACTAATCACCACAACATCAGGGTGACTATCCCACAAACTACAGAGTTCCAAGTCAACGGACCTGTACAGATCAAGTAATTGTTGAAAATGAAGCATGGGAGAATGTCTCCTTTAATGGTAAGCATTCAAAGCCTACTAATATGACCTTGAAACTAGCTACGATCATCATAGTTCTATGTGAATTTGTGAACATGATAAAGCACAGATGTCACCCCTGTATTGACTTTGGTCCATTGTCTGACAATGGTATTCTTGTCTCTGGGCCCGACTCTATTTCTGCAGACTCCAGTTACTTTTTATATGTAGTGCAGTGCATCTGGAGAAGACTGAATTGCTTTTCTCTCAAAAAATAATCCATGCCAGAGAGCAGCGAGTGTGGGATTTGCTTGCACTGTTTCTCCTATTTCATATACATCAAGGTTTTTTTCTTTTTTGGCAGATCACTCTGTAGACCTATAACCTCACTTGTTATTCAGACAAATTAAGCACTTAACTTTGCTGCGCTGTCTTTCTGCCCTCCTTTCCTTCCACAATAAATTCCCTGGGAAAAAAATATGTGCAGCACTAGAGTGCGGTATTTGTGTAAATATGAACTGAGGGGCATATTTCTTGAGCAAATAAAACTTGTTAGAAACCTCTTTAACTACACAGCCATTAAAGTGAGCCAATTATTTACCGAGCTGGCAAAATGAAGCTTCAACCAAGCTGGTAATAAAAAGACCCAGAGGGCGTTAAAGTTGTTATCGCACTGTCAGAATTTCTCCCTAGAATGTAAATGTATTGCCACTTTGGTCTTTGCAGAATGCCCAGTAAGGTTCTCTTTCTAATCAATATAGTTAGGGCAGTCAGCCAATGATCGAGTCCTCGGCTAATGTTACAAGCAAGAAAAATGGGTGTCTAATGTTTAAGCGTTGCAGAATTCCTCTGGTGAAAGTGAAAGCTTTATATGAGCATTAAAACGAACCTTAATTGTACTGTACATGGGAGCAAGATAAAAGTCAGCCTTACGTCAATAGTTCTTTAGCTCTTCTGGGACCATATTTCAGGGTCAGTGGAAATGACGCTGTCTACATACACTGACACGATGTGAATGCTTAAACCATTTCTAAAATTGCAGTCAGGTTGAGCTGGAAATTGCAGTGTGAGTTACAGTATGCCCTTCACATCACTTTCTATTGGGATTAAGTTACACACTCCCCCCCATCATGGTGTGGAGTAGGAGACAGAGTCAGGGAAATTAATCCATTATGGCTGAAGGATCCATTTCAAATTAGGGGGATCATTCTTCAAGACTCAAAATAGCCTCCCTGTGAAAACTTGCAAAGCTGGGCGAAAGCCAGGTCTACCGAGCCCTCTGCTAACTTGTTTTCAGTATAGGGACAGATAGACAAACAGCGAACACCACCATGTTTTTATGTGCACCCTCCTCTCCAGCTGTGATAGCCATGACAGTTCCATTGCCACTATTGTAACTGTGTACTGCAAATGTTGTGTGCGTTGCAATTTTTTTTTCATTTGGATTTTGGCAGCGGCTTTTTTGGTAATATAAACACATATCTGGTTACTGCTGTTTGAGACAAACTGAAAGAGCTCTCTATCGTAATATCAAGTGTGACAGAAGTAGTTTAACTTCCTATTGCAGCAACAACATCATATATCTCCTTTATAATAGCTGTCAAGTACATATGGCTTGTGCAATGGAAACAGGTTACTACTGCTGTCACACGGCCCTCAGAAGAATTTAACATCTATCAATGAAAGCAGATTTTCACTCTCAGATTATTTTAATTTACTGATTTGTACATCATTCCCTCAAATATTACTGAATATATTTATATCATCAGTCAAATGTGTTTATTTTCATTATCCTTCACTAGGGCTCAAAGATGCTCTATGGGTTCAGTTTTATGTAAGCAATTTATCCAATGCAGGGCAGCAAAAAGTAAACGGCCATGCCCGATGATATAGATGCACGGCTAAAAAGCACAAAATGAAGCTAGAAAGAATAAGTTAGGCATAGTCTGTGCTGTTCTGTGCTCTGCTTCTTCAGCTATATAACTTTTAGTCTGTGGCTTCTTATTTATCTACATTCCACTCATCATATAATCACATTTCCATTGATCCATCCAGTCCTGGCCTTACATACACTATTGGCCGCAGGTTGCACTATTCTGAACCACTTCCAAGAGGAACACATTGTTATGAAAGTACGAGGCACAAGATAGAATTCTAGAACCAAGGCCTTTGCCTATTGCAACCCCTGTTCCATAGGCCAACATGTGTTCACCAGTATTTGGTTGTACCCAAGACTTCTACAGGAGGTATTAGAAGTCTATATTATATATATTTATTTATACACATATACACACAGTGGTGGAATTCCAATAAATTGTTCTCTGCCCTAATGACCATTTAAAGTAAGCAAAAAATATAAAGCGTTAGGTATTCTAATATTTTATGCACTTAATACTGAAATAAGAGCAGCAATACTGCATCTGTGTGTTAAGGAATTGTAGACTGTAAGCCCCAATTGGGCAGGGAGTGATGTAAATGAGTTCTCTGTGAGAGAGAGAGAGAGTGAGAGAGTGAGAGTCAGAGTGAGTGTGAGGGTGAGAGGGAGAGGGAGAGGGAGGGAGAGGGAGAGGGAGGGAGAGGGAAAGGGAGAGAGGGAGGGTTCTGTAGCCCTCTACAATTATTAATTTATAAAACAGCAAAGATGCTGAAAACAAGCTTAAAGAGATCATGAAATAATGGTTTGCGATCGCTTATGTAAATACTGAAAACAAAACACTGAGGTGTTCATTTAAAACTACAGACAAGGAGAGGGGCGCACGGAGGATTTTTCGGGGGGGTTTCCTCCGCCCCCGAAAAAAAATAAATTCTAGAAACGCGTGGTAGCTCCGTTTCGGCTGCACTGTAGTATACAGAAACCCCCCCTGCGTGCGCCACTGAAGGATAAAGGGCAACAAGAAAGACTGAATGGTGCCTTTAGATTTGGCATCTCCACATTAAATCACTTTAGCGTAGTTAAAATAAGGATTTGTGTAGTTGGTTTGCGCTATAAATCCAGAGAGACAGTGAATGGGACCATCTTTGTTTTCTGACTGCACGAGTGTCCATTAAAATGATCCCCTCTCTCTTTTTTTGTACAGAATGCATCTGGCATTAAGGCGGGGGTGTCAGCAAGTGAAACGGTGGGATTATTGTACAATTATAACAGTAAATAACTAAAGAAAAGTAAGCACTTAGGAAAAAAATGTCAAATGGTGTTTCCAATTTCAAATGACTATCCCCTGTTTCATACGTGCCAATCTATGTTTACTAGTATATTCCTTTGTATTTCTTACATCCATCTGGGTTTTCAGTCTTTTATAGTATCCAGTCTGTGGGTCTGTGAGAGAGAAGAGCTTGGTGCTTCTGCCCACAGTGGACATGTGCGTTCCACTGACAGGAAGTTTGGCATTTGGAACGCAAATGAAATGACGAACTTCCTGTCGGTGGAACGCACATGTGTTCCACTGCGGAACTTAAGGGCAGAAGCACCAAGCTCTTGTAAGTTAGTCTCTCTCTCTTCAAGGTATTGAGGCAGGTAGCGGGCGGCTGCTGCGCCCCCTTGGCCTTGCGCCCTGGGCGACGGCACCGCCCACACCACCCTCATTACGGCCCTGCCTAGAGCCAAATGGGGACAATGATGGAGATTCCTCAATAATAGCAATAAGTGAGGCAAAGGCAGAACCCAGCATGGCAGGAGAAACTAGCCAGACAAACAGCAGAGAACTAAAGCAAAAGGTAACTCATGGTCCAATAGACAAGCTGTGAGTCAGTTCAGGCAGCAATCAATAAGAAGAATTGGGCACACAGGCAGACGTCAGTACCAGGAAGAACAGAATCAGAAGTAATATGAACACAGGATATCAATGATTACAATAACGGTCATCTGACCATAATTTAATGCATACACAAAAGTGGAAGTTGCTCAAATCAATTTATAGGCCATAACAGGTGCTGAAAGGGTGGGGTTATCCTGCAAGGAACATACACACAACATTTTTTCCCCAGCACACTGCTATAGCCAGCAACAGATCTGCCATTTCTACTGTAGATAAAAATGCAAAAGTCTTTGTTGCACACATTTGCAAATGTATGTTTAAGCCATCCTGCCACGCCAAGGCGCTTTTGCTAATAGGATGGTCCTACTCTAAACAATGAGAGTCCCTATATTTGGGCCATACATATGTGTTTTTAAATTGAGAGCTAACTTACTAAAGAGGTACCCCAGAAGCCTCCAAATAGCAATCCAATGTCAGCACTCCCCCTCAGCTACTGACACCAACATGCCTCTCAGACAAATACAAAAGTGGAAGTTGCTCAAATCAATTTATAGGCCATAACAGGTGCTGAAAGGGTGGGGTTATCCTGCAAGGAACATACACACAACATTTTTTCCCCAGCACACTGCTATAGCCAGCAACAGATCTGCCATTTCTACTGTAGATAAAAATGCAAAAGTCTTTGTTGCACACATTTGCAAATGTATGTTTAAGCCATCCTGCCACGCCAAGGCGCTTTTGCTAATAGGATGGTCCTACTCTAAACAATGAGAGTCCCTATATTTGGGCCATACATATGTGTTTTTAAATTGAGAGCTAACTTACCAAAGAGGTACCCCAGAAGCCTCCAAATAGCAATCCAATGTCAGCACTCCCCCTCAGCTACTGACACCAACATGCCTCTCAGACAAATACAAAAGTGGAAGTTGCTCAAATCAATTTATAGGCCATAACAGGTGCTGAAAGGGTGGGGTTATCCTGCAAGGAACATACACACAACATTTTTTCCCCAGCACACTGCTATAGCCAGCAACAGATCTGCCATTTCTACTGTAGATAAAAATGCAAAAGTCTTTGTTGCACACATTTGCAAATGTATGTTTAAGCCATCCTGCCACGCCAAGGCGCTTTTGCTAATAGGATGGTCCTACTCTAAACAATGAGAGTCCCTATATTTGGGCCATACATATGTGTTTTTAAATTGAGAGCTAACTTACCAAAGAGGTACCCCAGAAGCCTCCAAATAGCAATCCAATGTCAGCACTCCCCCTCAGCTACTGACACCAACATGCCTCTCAGACAAATACAAAAGTGGAAGTTGCTCAAATCAATTTATAGGCCATAACAGGTGCTGAAAGGGTGGGGTTATCCTGCAAGGAACATACACACAACATTTTTCCTCCAGCACACTGCTATAGCCAGCAACAGATCTGCCATTTCTACTGTAGATAAAAATGCAAAAGTCTTTGTTGCACACATTTGCAAATGTATGTTTAAGCCATCCTGCCACGCCAAGGCGCTTTTGCTAATAGGATGGTCCTACTCTAAACAATGAGAGTCCCTATATTTGGGCCATACATATGTGTTTTTAAATTGAGAGCTAACTTACCAAAGAGGTACCCCAGAAGCCTCCAAATAGCAATCCAATGTCAGCACTCCCCCTCAGCTACTGACACCAACATGCCTCTCAGACAAATACAAAAGTGGAAGTTGCTCAAATCAATTTATAGGCCATAACAGGTGCTGAAAGGGTGGGGTTATCCTGCAAGGAACATACACACAACATTTTTTCCCCAGCACACTGCTATAGCCAGCAACAGATCTGCCATTTCTACTGTAGATAAAAATGCAAAAGTCTTTGTTGCACACATTTGCAAATGTATGTTTAAGCCATCCTGCCACGCCAAGGCGCTTTTGCTAATAGGATGGTCCTACTCTAAACAATGAGAGTCCCTATATTTGGGCCATACATATGTGTTTTTAAATTGAGAGCTAACTTACCAAAGAGGTACCCCAGAAGCCTCCAAATAGCAATCCAATGTCAGCACTCCCCCTCAGCTACTGACACCAACATGCCTCTCAGACAAATACAAAAGTGGAAGTTGCTCAAATCAATTTATAGGCCATAACAGGTGCTGAAAGGGTGGGGTTATCCTGCAAGGAACATACTCACAACATTTTTTCCCCAGCACACTGCTATAGCCAGCAACAGATCTGCCATTTCTACTGTAGATAAAAATGCAAAAGTCTTTGTTGCACACATTTGCAAATGTATGTTTAAGCCATCCTGCCACGCCAAGGCGCTTTTGCTAATAGGATGGTCCTACTCTAAACAATGAGAGTCCCTATATTTGGGCCATACATATGTGTTTTTAAATTGAGAGCTAACTTACCAAAGAGGTACCCCAGAAGCCTCCAAATAGCAATCCAATGTCAGCACTCCCCCTCAGCTACTGACACCAACATGCCTCTCAGACAAATACAAAAGTGGAAGTTGCTCAAATCAATTTATAGGCCATAACAGGTGCTGAAAGGGTGGGGTTATCCTGCAAGGAACATACACACAACATTTTTTCCCCAGCACACTGCTATAGCCAGCAACAGATCTGCCATTTCTACTGTAGATAAAAATGCAAAAGTCTTTGTTGCACACATTTGCAAATGTATGTTTAAGCCATCCTGCCACGCCAAGGCGCTTTTGCTAATAGGATGGTCCTACTCTAAACAATGAGAGTCCCTATATTTGGGCCATACATATGTGTTTTTAAATTGAGAGCTAACTTACCAAAGAGGTACCCCAGAAGCCTCCAAATAGCAATCCAATGTCAGCACTCCCCCTCAGCTACTGACACCAACATGCCTCTCAGACAAATACAAAAGTGGAAGTAGCTCAAATCAATTTATAGGCCATAACAGGTGCTGAAAGGGTGGGGTTATCCTGCAAGGAACATACACACAACATTTTTTCCCCAGCACACTGCTATAGCCAGCAACAGATCTGCCATTTCTACTGTAGATAAAATTGCAAAAGTCTTTGTTGCACACATTTGCAAATGTATGTTTAAGCCATCCTGCCACGCCAAGGCGCTTTTGCTAATAGGATGGTCCTACTCTAAACAATGAGAGTCCCTATATTTGGGCCATACATATGTGTTTTTAAATTGAGAGCTAACTTACCAAAGAGGTACCCCAGAAGCCTCCAAATAGCAATCCAATGTCAGCACTCCCCCTCAGCTACTGACACCAACATGCCTCTCAGACAAATACAAAAGTGGAAGTTGCTCAAATCAATTTATAGGCCATAACAGGTGCTGAAAGGGTGGGGTTATCCTGCAAGGAACATACACACAACATTTTTTCCCCAGCACACTGCTATAGCCAGCAACAGATCTGCCATTTCTACTGTAGATAAAATTGCAAAAGTCTTTGTTGCACACATTTGCAAATGTATGTTTAAGCCATCCTGCCACGCCAAGGCGCTTTTGCTAATAGGATGGTCCTACTCTAAACAATGAGAGTCCCTATATTTGGGCCATACATATGTGTTTTTAAATTGAGAGCTAACTTACCAAAGAGGTACCCCAGAAGCCTCCAAATAGCAATCCAATGTCAGCACTCCCCCTCAGCTACTGACACCAACATGCCTCTCAGACAAATACAAAAGTGGAAGTAGCTCAAATCAATTTATAGGCCATAACAGGTGCTGAAAGGGTGGGGTTATCCTGCAAGGAACATACACACAACATTTTTTCCCCAGCACACTGCTATAGCCAGCAACAGATCTGCCATTTCTACTGTAGATAAAATTGCAAAAGTCTTTGTTGCACACATTTGCAAATGTATGTTTAAGCCATCCTGCCACGCCAAGGCGCTTTTGCGAATAGGATGGTCCTACTCTAAACAATGAGAGTCCCTATATTTGGGCCATACATATGTGTTTTTAAATTGAGAGCTAACTTACCAAAGAGGTACCCCAGAAGCCTCCAAATAGCAATCCAATGTCAGCACTCCCCCTCAGCTACTGACACCAACATGCCTCTCAGACAAATACAAAAGTGGAAGTTGCTCAAATCAATTTATAGGCCATAACAGGTGCTGAAAGGGTGGGGTTATCCTGCAAGGAACATACACACAACATTTTTCCCCCAGCACACTGCTATAGCCAGCAACAGATCTGCCATTTCTACTGTAGATAAAAATGCAAAAGTCTTTGTTGCACACATTTGCAAATGTATGTTTAAGCCATCCTGCCACGCCAAGGCGCTTTTGCTAATAGGATGGTCCTACTCTAAACAATGAGAGTCCCTATATTTGGGCCATACATATGTGTTTTTAAATTGAGAGCTAACTTACCAAAGAGGTACCCCAGAAGCCTCCAAATAGCAATCCAATGTCAGCACTCCCCCTCAGCTACTGACACCAACATGCCTCTCAGACAAATACAAAAGTGGAAGTTGCTCAAATCAATTTATAGGCCATAACAGGTGCTGAAAGGGTGGGGTTATCCTGCAAGGAACATACTCACAACATTTATTCCCCAGCACACTGCTATAGCCAGCAACAGATCTGCCATTTCTACTGTAGATAAAAATGCAAAAGTCTTTGTTGCACACATTTGCAAATGTATGTTTAAGCCATCCTGCCACGCCAAGGCGCTTTTGCTAATAGGATGGTCCTACTCTAAACAATGAGAGTCCCTATATTTGGGCCATACATATGTGTTTTTAAATTGAGAGCTAACTTACCAAAGAGGTACCCCAGAAGCCTCCAAATAGCAATCCAATGTCAGCACTCCCCCTCAGCTACTGACACCAACATGCCTCTCAGACAAATACAAAAGTGGAAGTTGCTCAAATCAATTTATAGGCCATAACAGGTGCTGAAAGGGTGGGGTTATCCTGCAAGGAACATACACACAACATTTTTTCCCCAGCACACTGCTATAGCCAGCAACAGATCTGCCATTTCTACTGTAGATAAAAATGCAAAAGTCTTTGTTGCACACATTTGCAAATGTATGTTTAAGCCATCCTGCCACGCCAAGGCGCTTTTGCTAATAGGATGGTCCTACTCTAAACAATGAGAGTCCCTATATTTGGGCCATACATATGTGTTTTTAAATTGAGAGCTAACTTACCAAAGAGGTACCCCAGAAGCCTCCAAATAGCAATCCAATGTCAGCACTCCCCCTCAGCTACTGACACCAACATGCCTCTCAGACAAATACAAAAGTGGAAGTAGCTCAAATCAATTTATAGGCCATAACAGGTGCTGAAAGGGTGGGGTTATCCTGCAAGGAACATACACACAACATTTTTTCCCCAGCACACTGCTATAGCCAGCAACAGATCTGCCATTTCTACTGTAGATAAAAATGCAAAAGTCTTTGTTGCACACATTTGCAAATGTATGTTTAAGCCATCCTGCCACGCCAAGGCGCTTTTGCTAATAGGATGGTCCTACTCTAAACAATGAGAGTCCCTATATTTGGGCCATACATATGTGTTTTTAAATTGAGAGCTAACTTACCAAAGAGGTACCCCAGAAGCCTCCAAATAGCAATCCAATGTCAGCACTCCCCCTCAGCTACTGACACCAACATGCCTCTCAGACAAATACAAAAGTGGAAGTAGCTCAAATCAATTTATAGGCCATAACAGGTGCTGAAAGGGTGGGGTTATCCTGCAAGGAACATACACACAACATTTTTTCCCCAGCACACTGCTATAGCCAGCAACAGATCTGCCATTTCTACTGTAGATAAAATTGCAAAAGTCTTTGTTGCACACATTTGCAAATGTATGTTTAAGCCATCCTGCCACGCCAAGGCGCTTTTGCTAATAGGATGGTCCTACTCTAAACAATGAGAGTCCCTATATTTGGGCCATACATATGTGTTTTTAAATTGAGAGCTAACTTACCAAAGAGGTACCCCAGAAGCCTCCAAATAGCAATCCAATGTCAGCACTCCCCCTCAGCTACTGACACCAACATGCCTCTCAGACAAATACAAAAGTGGAAGTTGCTCAAATCAATTTATAGGCCATAACAGGTGCTGAAAGGGTGGGGTTATCCTGCAAGGAACATACACACAACATTTTTCCCCCAGCACACTGCTATAGCCAGCAACAGATCTGCCATTTCTACTGTAGATAAAAATGCAAAAGTCTTTGTTGCACACATTTGCAAATGTATGTTTAAGCCATCCTGCCACGCCAAGGCGCTTTTGCTAATAGGATGGTCCTACTCTAAACAATGAGAGTCCCTATATTTGGGCCATACATATGTGTTTTTAAATTGAGAGCTAACTTACCAAAGAGGTACCCCAGAAGCCTCCAAATAGCAATCCAATGTCAGCACTCCCCCTCAGCTACTGACACCAACATGCCTCTCAGACAAATACAAAAGTGGAAGTTGCTCAAATCAATTTATAGGCCATAACAGGTGCTGAAAGGGTGGGGTTATCCTGCAAGGAACATACACACAACATTTTTTCCCCAGCACACTGCTATAGCCAGCAACAGATCTGCCATTTCTACTGTAGATAAAAATGCAAAAGTCTTTGTTGCACACATTTGCAAATGTATGTTTAAGCCATCCTGCCACGCCAAGGCGCTTTTGCTAATAGGATGGTCCTACTCTAAACAATGAGAGTCCCTATATTTGGGCCATACATATGTGTTTTTAAATTGAGAGCTAACTTACCAAAGAGGTACCCCAGAAGCCTCCAAATAGCAATCCAATGTCAGCACTCCCCCTCAGCTACTGACACCAACATGCCTCTCAGACAAATACAAAAGTGGAAGTAGCTCAAATCAATTTATAGGCCATAACAGGTGCTGAAAGGGTGGGGTTATCCTGCAAGGAACATACACACAACATTTTTTCCCCAGCACACTGCTATAGCCAGCAACAGATCTGCCATTTCTACTGTAGATAAAATTGCAAAAGTCTTTGTTGCACACATTTGCAAATGTATGTTTAAGCCATCCTGCCACGCCAAGGCGCTTTTGCTAATAGGATGGTCCTACTCTAAACAATGAGAGTCCCTATATTTGGGCCATACATATGTGTTTTTAAATTGAGAGCTAACTTACCAAAGAGGTACCCCAGAAGCCTCCAAATAGCAATCCAATGTCAGCACTCCCCCTCAGCTACTGACACCAACATGCCTCTCAGACAAATACAAAAGTGGAAGTTGCTCAAATCAATTTATAGGCCATAACAGGTGCTGAAAGGGTGGGGTTATCCTGCAAGGAACATACACACAACATTTTTTCCCCAGCACACTGCTATAGCCAGCAACAGATCTGCCATTTCTACTGTAGATAAAAATGCAAAAGTCTTTGTTGCACACATTTGCAAATGTATGTTTAAGCCATCCTGCCACGCCAAGGCGCTTTTGCTAATAGGATGGTCCTACTCTAAACAATAAGAGTCCCTATATTTGGGCCATACATATGTGTTTTTAAATTGAGAGCTAACTTACCAAAGAGGTACCCCAGAAGCCTCCAAATAGCAATCCAATGTCAGCACTCCCCCTCAGCTACTGACACCAACATGCCTCTCAGACAAATACAAAAGTGGAAGTAGCTCAAATCAATTTATAGGCCATAACAGGTGCTGAAAGGGTGGGGTTATCCTGCAAGGAACATACACACAACATTTTTTCCCCAGCACACTGCTATAGCCAGCAACAGATCTGCCATTTCTACTGTAGATAAAAATGCAAAAGTCTTTGTTGCACACATTTGCAAATGTATGTTTAAGCCATCCTGCCACGCCAAGGCGCTTTTGCTAATAGGATGGTCCTACTCTAAACAATGAGAGTCCCTATATTTGGGCCATACATATGTGTTTTTAAATTGAGAGCTAACTTACCAAAGAGGTACCCCAGAAGCCTCCAAATAGCAATCCAATGTCAGCACTCCCCCTCAGCTACTGACACCAACATGCCTCTCAGACAAATACAAAAGTGGAAGTAGCTCAAATCAATTTATAGGCCATAACAGGTGCTGAAAGGGTGGGGTTATCCTGCAAGGAACATACACACAACATTTTTTCCCCAGCACACTGCTATAGCCAGCAACAGATCTGCCATTTCTACTGTAGATAAAATTGCAAAAGTCTTTGTTGCACACATTTGCAAATGTATGTTTAAGCCATCCTGCCACGCCAAGGCGCTTTTGCTAATAGGATGGTCCTACTCTAAACAATGAGAGTCCCTATATTTGGGCCATACATATGTGTTTTTAAATTGAGAGCTAACTTACCAAAGAGGTACCCCAGAAGCCTCCAAATAGCAATCCAATGTCAGCACTCCCCCTCAGCTACTGACACCAACATGCCTCTCAGACAAATACAAAAGTGGAAGTTGCTCAAATCAATTTATAGGCCATAACAGGTGCTGAAAGGGTGGGGTTATCCTGCAAGGAACATACACACAACATTTTTCCCCCAGCACACTGCTATAGCCAGCAACAGATCTGCCATTTCTACTGTAGATAAAAATGCAAAAGTCTTTGTTGCACACATTTGCAAATGTATGTTTAAGCCATCCTGCCACGCCAAGGTGCTTTTGCTAATAGGATGGTCCTACTCTAAACAATGAGAGTCCCTATATTTGGGCCATACATATGTGTTTTTAAATTGAGAGCTAACTTACCAAAGAGGTACCCCAGAAGCCTCCAAATAGCAATCCAATGTCAGCACTCCCCCTCAGCTACTGACACCAACATGCCTCTCAGACAAATACAAAAGTGGAAGTTGCTCAAATCAATTTATAGGCCATAACAGGTGCTGAAAGGGTGGGGTTATCCTGCAAGGAACATACTCACAACATTTTTTCCCCAGCACACTGCTATAGCCAGCAACAGATCTGCCATTTCTACTGTAGATAAAAATGCAAAAGTCTTTGTTGCACACATTTGCAAATGTATGTTTAAGCCATCCTGCCACGCCAAGGCGCTTTTGCTAATAGGATGGTCCTACTCTAAACAATGAGAGTCCCTATATTTGGGCCATACATATGTGTTTTTAAATTGAGAGCTAACTTACCAAAGAGGTACCCCAGAAGCCTCCAAATAGCAATCCAATGTCAGCACTCCCCCTCAGCTACTGACACCAACATGCCTCTCAGACAAATACAAAAGTGGAAGTTGCTCAAATCAATTTATAGGCCATAACAGGTGCTGAAAGGGTGGGGTTATCCTGCAAGGAACATACTCACAACATTTTTTCCCCAGCACACTGCTATAGCCAGCAACAGATCTGCCATTTCTACTGTAGATAAAAATGCAAAAGTCTTTGTTGCACACATTTGCAAATGTATGTTTAAGCCATCCTGCCACGCCAAGGCGCTTTTGCTAATAGGATGGTCCTACTCTAAACAATGAGAGTCCCTATATTTGGGCCATACATATGTGTTTTTAAATTGAGAGCTAACTTACCAAAGAGGTACCCCAGAAGCCTCCAAATAGCAATCCAATGTCAGCACTCCCCCTCAGCTACTGACACCAACATGCCTCTCAGACAAATACAAAAGTGGAAGTTGCTCAAATCAATTTATAGGCCATAACAGGTGCTGAAAGGGTGGGGTTATCCTGCAAGGAACATACACACAACATTTTTTCCCCAGCACACTGCTATAGCCAGCAACAGATCTGCCATTTCTACTGTAGATAAAAATGCAAAAGAATTTGTTGCACACATTTGCAAATGTGTGTTTAAGCCATCCTGCCACGCCAAGGCGCTTTTGCTAATAGGATGGTCCTACTCTAAACAATGAGAGTCCCTATAATTTAATGCATGTTAACTTCCTCAAGGCCGTCAAACTACATAAATCCATCTACTTGTAACAATTTAAATTGGTTCTTGTGCAGGAAATCATTGCTGCATAGAGTAAGTATGTAACCCCATGATGAAATGGGATTTCGGCATTGGGGTTACCACAGAAACCTAGGGACATTATTCATTGTGACATCACCAGTTCTTTCTTCTGCTTTGGATGGCCATGTCAGATCCAATCCAGTTGTCCCTTGTAGCTTTGCATTAATAGATCTCTTATAATAGTGATCTATATTAGTTTGTATTCTATTATCAAACATTAAACCCCTATTAGAGGTATAATGTCCAATTGGCTGAGCAACATTTTTTGGACTGCTGCCTAGTTGGCTAGAGTTCCAACTTTGGAATAGGATTGAGAGTGGGTGGCAGGATCAGAGGGTTTATATTTGCCTCTGATGCCTGCAAGAGAAAGGATAGATAAGAACATCTACTGCTGGTTCTGAGGAGCATGACTGGGCATAACTAGTCTCCAAGTTTAGTTCATACAAGCACATCAATATAACATTGACCTTACCTGGTGGTCAATAGGAGGAACCTGACCCATGCACTGACAGCAGGACCAGTAAGAGAGTTGCGTTGAGAGTTATGCTTGCCAGAATGCCAATTGGGAGACTAGCAAGAGCCATGCAGGGACAAGTGCACTTGTGGGCATGCTACACAAAGCCAAACCAATAAAGATTCAACCTGTCTAGAGATTAGAGACATGTGAGCTTAATGATAGAGCCTGGTATATGTACGCTGTGTAGTACCGCTGTTTCATGTTAGAGATGGATGGAGTTGGAGAGACCTGCTGTTAAGAGATCAGGGTGCTGTTAAGGACAGTGTAAAAGTTGGGAGGCAGACTTTGTGACAAGTGCATTTTCAATTATGTATTGCAACAACTAAGTGTGTGCTGTATATGTTTATTATAGTATTTGTGATGTGAACTGTACCGTTACATGTGTGATATCTGTGATTATTGTATACTAAATGTGATGAAGAACCACAGTGGGTGGTGGTCACAGAATAGATGCACAAGGCTTGCTCACTACTATATAGAGACAATAGTGAGAGGCGTTCTGCTCCCCGAGAGAGTAAACAGCACATGATCTTCTGATAGCACAACACAGAATAAAATTGGGATCACAATCCAATAGGTAGTGTCCGGTAATAACAGATATAAAACAGAAATGCCAAAGTACCAGTATATATTGTAGTCAGGTTCAAAACCAGAGGTGTAGTACTTTGGGAATCAGAAACCATAGTCAGAATTACAGTCAAGGTTCTGGTACACTAGGAGTCAAAAAATGTATGTAAGATCAAAGCCAGAGTCTGATACAATGAGAATAATAAAAATATATGGTTTGGTACAGCCAGGAGTTAATTCCCAAATTTCAGAGGAAAAGGCAAATCCATGTTCAAGGGATAACCAAGGGTCTGATACACTGAATCTGGAGAGTGAAACACTGGCGCAAAGGCAACATAATAGCTGATCCTATAAGTGTATCCCTATTGTAACCTACTGCTTGTTTGATATGTATATGTAAGTAACAAGACCCGCCAGCTGCCGCCAGCAGCCGAAATCTGACATACCCCTCCCTCCTGCACCTGAGTTCACCTGACAATTGAGCAAATTTGGCCTATATCTGTGTGCTAGCAGCTTGCGGTGCCCAGCCTTGACACAATAAGCAACCCTCCGCTGTAACCAAATGGCATGCACCATTGTAGAAACAGCAGTTATATGCAACAAGCAACCTGGTTTTCAAACGTCTATGTGCAAGGGCACATTTTCCGGTGGTAATTGCATAGACGATTACCACAATTCCGGCATCCTTCATACCTACAAAAAGAAACGATTGCATAAAAAAGTGAAGGCAATAAAAACAGACTTACTTGAAATTTGAAGATTCAGATGTCCGATGGCACCGGCAGGCTGACAGGAAATCCGTACCCAACCCACATTTTCCATTTTCACCAACAGAGCAAGATCCAAGAGAGACTGAGCTAGCCTGAAGAGACTGAGTAAGAGGTAGATGCATATGTGTGAAGCACCCACATCACACACAGGTATAAAATGGGCTACATAAGTGAAATAGAATAAAAATAGGTTAGAACATATCATCTCCATACCCCTCCTTCCCCATCTAGGTCCATTCACAGTCTCCAAAATAATATCACCAGTTCTGTCTGATAGCTGCATGATTGTCACTTAGGATACATGTGACCTAAAAAAAACGTACCATCACCCCAATTGTTATCTACCCACTCCTGGCTCTATCTGCACTTACACCCCCCCTCCCCTAAGGATTTATGCCACAAGTATGACCATGCTCTGAACACTCTGGACACTTGAAGTTCTACAAGAGCCAGCATATTGAAGTAGTTTATGGCTGTTACAGCTTTTTGTTTAAGCTATATGACACTTTATTACCCCAACAACCGCTGACTTCGTTAATACTAGGGAGGGGGTCTGCCCCATGCAGAACAGCCTAGGATTGTGTCACATTATCGCAAGAGTAGCCTACCAAGTGAGTTTTCCTGTTATAGTGTGACCAGCCCAGCCTGTCATAGCCTGGTGCTGGCTGCGGCATTTGGGAGGGGGGACCACACATTGTTCATCCCTCCTGCAATTACGACAGTCCGCCCAGGTTGTTGGTGCTTGGATCAATTTTTTTGGTGGGGGGGGGGGGGGGGTGAACCCTTTCTAATTTATTCAATTTACTTATTTAAACTTTTTTAATTTACAATGAAAAAGTCAGTGGTGCTGATCATCATCAGCATCACAGATATTTGCTCCAGGGGTTGAGCACCCGCATCAGATTCACCTCCCGACAGGCATATCCGTGCCAGCTTCAGACTCTAAATGCCTTAAAATCATCTGAAAACTCCTTTACTGTGCTCTGCCTATGATCGCATGCCGTTCCCTCACCCATTCCTCCTGTCCAGTCATTTGGAGACGCAAGATAGGGATACGCAAACATCTTCATACAGAAGGAGGCACACACATTTTTGGTGCTCATGTGCAGTACAAAATGTGTGTTTTGCAATAAGAAAATGGGAATTGCATCCAACTCTAAATGAGTCTCAATATATCTAGTAAATGATGGAGGTACAAGTTAAGACATTAAAGTCACATGAAGGTGAAAAAACTATTTTAAAAGACAACTATAAATTTATAATCTAATAATATATTACAGTAAAATAACAATTTTTTTCAATTTGCTAATTATTATTATCACAAATGGATAATAATCTTTAAAGCCCCTGGCTATAATCCCCATAATGTCATGTTTATGACAAGAGAGGCCCTATAGCCGAACGTACTTAAACGCAATATGTTTGTGTGTGCACAATGTACTTACCTATTAAGGGTTAAAGTATTGTTAAGCTGTCATCAGTCAATAGAATCCAAAGGGGAGGTCCTTGGATTCTCTACATAGGTTTTCACAAATTTCAATATTCTACCTCTTTTGCTCCAAAAAACCCCCCCTCTCTCCCTGTGCAATGCTAATGTGTGATTTGTTGCATGCTTGTTCCTAATGGTTTTTCTCCCTCATTTACAGACGAGGCACAGTTGGCAAGAAAATATTGTGGTCAGTGGCTAATACAAGACGCTTTCGTTGAATGGCCGCAGGTTACTTGCCCCTACAATGTACATTTGGCTCATGGTCCATTGTGTGAAGACCCTTTGACGTGTTTTGTGTGGACACGTCATTGTGAGTCCAGAGGGGGTGTTATTTCTCTATAATATGTTAAGCGCTGGCCATTCAGTAAGGGACGATATCCATGGTTTTGTGGATTCCGGGCCAGTTCGCCATCCACTAGTTTGGCTTAGTATTAGATTGTTTAGCTGAACTTGCATTTTGCTTTCTCTGCCCCATTTCAATTATAATTAAAACTGTGACCTTAATTGCAAAATTGATATCGGTGTCCATGTTTTTATTTCATTATTAGGGGCATATAGGGATATAGTGTGGATATAGAGTGCCCTCACGCCTCCAGAACAGGCCTGAAGGCACTCTGCTATACAAAATCGCGAATTTCCTTCTCCCCTTTAGGGTTGCGAAGGGAAATCTTCAATGTAGCCGAACCGTATTACCATAGAAAAACCTCAGCCATGTTGTTCATCCGAACATCGCTGCTAATTGAATATGCCCCTTGGAGAAATACGTTTAACACGTTAAAAGACATTTATTGTGCAGTGGGAAGAAGTATCAGCATCATACAGTTTACTGAATTTTATTTAAGTATAATTTTTGCACTTTAATATTTTTCAGTAAATAATAACTTGCAAATGCCGCAGAATAGGTATAGATTGTAAGAATTGCACCTTGCATGCAGAAAAAGAGAATTTTTATTGTGATTATTGGTCAATACTGAAAATCAGACTCATTTACAGGCACAAACATAAAAAAAACAACAAAACAATCTGGAACTGAATTCAGAATTCTGCCGCAAAACAGCTAATTTTACCAGTACAATCTTTGAGTTCAACTGGTTTATACGTTCTGCTGTGTGCTCTTGTTGGAGTACAACTGGGAGCATTTAAAGACAAATTTCTTAGGTAAAACATGTGAAATTTCACCGCCACATGCGGAAGGAAGCGAATATCTTGCAAAACATTTTGAAAATTGACCTAATTTGTCATCTCCATTATAAATGTTATTACTGGAGGCACTTTTTTAAAGAAAAGCCACCCTCCACTTTCACTAATATTTTTAATGGTATTATATTTGCTTGCATGATTGTGTAAGTTTTATGTGCAAGACAAACATCTGGGGGTAAATGTATTAACTTGCAATTTTTGCAACTCACCGCTATTCGGTGAGTTTGCAGTCAAAATTTAAAGAGGCAATGGCTTTAAAGGCATTGTTTTGACTTTAAAGCCATTGCCTCTTTAAATTTTCACTGCAAACTTGCCGAATAGCGGCGACTTGCAAAAATCGCAAGTTAATACATTTACCCACAGAAGTGCATATTTGACATATGCATATGACAGATTTCTGCACGCTGGAAGAAAAAGGTTCAAGCTTCTTCAGGTATAATGATGTCTACAGGATTAAAAGCCCATAAGAAAGAGTGGCACGGGATGTATTTGGCCCAGAACACAGGGGCCTGAGCCAAATTTCTATCTATATCCTTACACGCCGTTACAGGCAATTGTTTTGTATTGATGAAATTACAAAGCATTCATAAAGCAGAGCGGAGCAATGTAAAAGTTGACAAAGACTGCAGGCTGTGTGAGTAATTGTTTCCGTGCTTCCAATGCTTCGCCCAACAAAAGGTGCAGACATTAAATGATTAATTTCACGAATAAATGTCCATTGAAGCACCTGTTTTCCTTTGATGTGTTTATGTGTGCTACTGGTATTTGTACTTTTATCTGAGATCTCTGTTCCCAGCCCTGGCACGAGTGTACCAAAAGGTGAGTCTTTGTTAGCTCATCAGAACTGCTATGATAAAAGTTAATGCTTACCTGTCATAAGCTTTCGAGCCAGAAAAGAATGTCCAGGTTATGAGAACTGTTTATTTGATGGTCTACAAAGTTTGTACATTTTGGGGGGGTACTTAACTGCGCCAAATTGTGTTTTATTCACTATGCTGTAAACGGGACACAAATGGAGAGTGAAATGATCATAGATCCCTTACCTTAATATTAAGCCACATACATTAATAAAATGTTGCAATTCAGTATATGAGTCATTAAATCTCATTTTAAATTCTGTCTACATTGCCTTCACTAAAACGTTTACAGAATTCAATACAGCACTACAATGTACATAGTACAAGAAGGACAGTCAGTGCAGTTATGAATGCCCATGCAATTAATGGATTCCCAGGCTTCCTGAAACCAGTAGTGGAATAAACTAACATGCTGTTATTTAATTTTTCATTTATTACCCAAATCTCCAAGTGGCACAAGGGAGGTTGGGAAGAGTCCCAATGCTAGCAGCACATGGAGGGGGAGTGCACCTTTTCTTGGCAGATCCAATCGCCGTAGGAAATTCAGCCTCAGGCTGGGGCTAGATCTCACTATTACAATGGGACAGCATGCTGCAGATTTCTCTACTTTATCATCAACTTTATTTTTATCATAATCAACTTTATCATAATCATCATCCCACCTATGCACAAGGTGTTAAGTACCCACAAAATATACACCTCGCAACAGGCTTAATTGGAGATGCGACCTACTCGCATTAAGCTGCATATCCAGTGGGCATGCCACCCTTACCATACTTCAGTTGCTCCAGCTTGCATGTCCCCGAACGTCTCTCCAGGGTTCGGCGGCTGCAAGTCCAACTTACAAAGTATATTATGAATTGAGGGATGGACTCTTACAGATATATGGCAACTTGTGGTGAGTCTACTGTGTATGTCAGTGGAGGCTATTGACTAATACTGAAGTGTTCCTTCTCGAGAATGTAGAGATCCAAATGACTGGATAGCAGTAGCAGTGTTATATCAATCAGGAGCCTGCTGTTATTTTAAATGTATCCTCTCCTGTAGCTCTTTCACAGTGGTCCTAAGAGCTGCATTGTGTAAAACTTGGGAGTACTAGGAAAAGACATACTATTTTGACAGTGCAAGCACTCCCGGCCCAGGGGCAAATGCAGGATTTGTAGAGAGGGGTTTCCACGCTACGCTGCCAGTGGGTGTGACCAGCATGCATGGGGGCATAGCTATAATTTTAAACAGTGCTTGGCTGCTCTCCAACACTTCCTATCCACATCATATACATGGGGCAAGCCACCTCAAGCATACAGTGCCCCATGCTGGGAGGGGGTTTCCAGGCACTAGGAACCCCCCCCCCCCCCTCAGTTTGCCTATGCAGCCCACAAGCATACCTCTCCAATGTCCATATGCAGGCAGGTCTCAGTTCTATGGAAGTGTCCTGTCATCCCAACAGTTACAATTTTTGCGCCCTGCTGAGACTGCTGGGTGAGGTGTGTCTCACTCACTACTGCCATTGGTGTGCAGCAACAGATGGGTATTTTTAAACAATGAGAGGGGAGTCGGGGGTAGGAGTGCTAGGGGACCTAGCATACCCCAAATGTAGCCGCCATATCCCCAACATGACATAGCTATGTCCTTTTATTAAAAATCGAAATGACGGGAGATATACACAATAAGCCTTTCACTCCAGTAATAAGTAGTACTTTTTATTGTTCCTTATAATGGACATAAAAATCCCATATCACCACAATTTCAAAGAAATATATTGCAATACTGTTCAGACAATACTGGCGGGAGCAGTACAAAAATGCTTACACATTAAAAAATGCTTTATTCTGAGATAACAGAGCCAGTGTTGCCGTGGTACAAACTTTACCATGCAATGGGGTAATCGCTGCCAAAAGGTAACGTTTTCATGAATGTGGTGAACCAAAAAGAGTCCTATCATCCAGCAAAAACTCTGTTGTCACTGGTAATAGGGCTTTCACCCATTGATAAGTCAGCCTGATAATTGCAAAGCCAATTCTGTACTGTGTTTCTTCAAGTGATGAGTTGGGAGTGAAATGAGGTTTGGACAAGTAAATAAAGTATTGTGCCACTGTGAATTTTGCCTTCCTTCGTAAATGTATTCATTACTTCCTTGGTATCCATTAGCTGCTCAAAACGAATTCTCATGAAAAGCTTTTGTTCAAAATGCTTAAGAAAGCTGTCACACTTGAACGTCATATCAATTTAAACTGTCCCCTGAGTTCAGGATAATTAAAGTCATTTTTTTTTTTTCAATTGCCAGTCTTGTTATTCTAAAATGTATCATCTTTCTTGTTAAACAAGATTTTTTTGTTTGGCAAGTGCAGTGGAAATCAAAAACACGTAGCAGCATATTGTCTGCAGAGAGAAGCAGTGTGCTATCCGGGTGCCTCCACTGAATTCTTTATTTTGCTTAAAACTAAGATCCCTTCCACACATGCAGCAGACACATGTATTTAGTCCAAATTCTCTGTTTATAAATACATATGTGTAGTACGTGTGAATAGAATAATGTGCATATTTAAAGCAGTATGTAAATTCTTTTATTCCAGCTCAGCAAGTCCAGAAATCCTACTTTTATATGGAAGTGGGTTGAAAAACATGTGTCCTTGAGAGCATTGCATTTACTGATAGGCCCCAAACCAGCATCTTGCCTATTGCCCCAATGGGGTCTTATTCAGGCTCCGGCTCTAACTTTTAACATGAGAGAAGAAGCAAAGTAACTAGGGATAAAGGAGTATAAATTGTCTGCCTTGGATTAACACTACACTCCCAATCAAGGGTGGATTGGGAGTTTACAATGGCCCTTGAAAAAATTCTTGAAGTGACCTCAGGTGGGTGGGACCAAATCAACTGTAGGTGGGGCCAACATGGAAGTAGGCAGAGCTTATAACTACTGGCATTTGGTTGTAGTAACATTTAGGAAAACCTAGATGTGATGACTTAGTATGCAGTGGGTCATCTCTAAAGCAAAGCAGGGAAAAAGCTGCCAGTACTGTGTTATAAAATTACAAGAATCCTTTTGCATTATCTGTGACTAGTTTATGCCTCTGTGCTCTAACTTGTTTAGTTCCCTACTAAGACATCCTTCCAATATTCCATTCATACAACTATATCTTACTTTGTTTATCCAAGTTTAACTATTATGAAACATATTGGCACAATCAATCATATTTGATCAGTCTCCAGAGCAGCATATGAGTAGCTTATTCAATGTTTCATCTTTCCCTGACGTTACGAGATGCAGACTACCAATCAAATCTCTCCCTTTAATACATATAAAATGTGTACTGTGTGTTTCAAATATGATTAAAAATAATCCTTATAATAAATGGCTATTCAATGTGATCACCACAAAGGTGAAATGCTTCAAGCATCTGCAAGAAAATACTTCTTTTGTAACAATTGTGTATAAGTCCTAAATGTGCACAGTGATTGGTGGTGTTTTGAATTAATAACAGAGCAGGGATGGTTGCCATACAATGAGTTAAGTGAAGGGGAGAGCTATTCCAAGGGTTTGCTGGTGATATACTAAGTTCAAAGGAGGAAGTATTAATGATATTGTCAGTACAATGGGTGCTGGCCATATGTTCTACAAAGTGATCTGAGAATGGGACCAGTGCATGATAGAAGGCAAACAATGGAAATCAATGCAAGAACAACTAATGTATCACCAGAGCTGGATTAAGGCTTTGGGGGCCTAGGGCACTTAAAAAAAAAAAGGGGGTTATTATTTTAGAAAAATACACAGGCAAAACTGAGCACTACTGTTAGGTACACACAGGTCTGCCTTCACAAGCAAGCACACTGTGAAGTGGGACATACCTCCCAACTGTCCTTGCAGTCAGACCAAATTGTCACGATACAACGTAGAAATACAGCTAAAGAGCCATGAATAGGTGAAGAAACAAACGATGTTTATTGCTGGCAAATATAAACAGGTGATGAAATCATAAGTTTGCAGAAATACCAGATATTCAGCAGTTGCAGGTAAATGGTAGGTGAGGGAAGATTCCAGGCAACATATACAGGGAAATGCACAGGTAAGTCCCAGGTTCACATATGAAACAGATCAGCAGAATGAATGATGAGATCCTAATGCAGTAGAATCACAGGAACAATGCAGGCGGAAGAATCACAGGGTGTAACCTCAGGATATGACATCAATAACCAGCTATGTGTGTTGGGAGTGACAGGTATATAAAGGGAAATGAGAACACACCCAGGTGCATGGAATAATTAGTGAACAGTGTTAACTCCTAAGGTACTAGGAGCACAACAGGCACAATAGCAGCACCTCTGGTGAGCAGAGGTACTGCTGCTAAGACACAAAATGAACACAAAATAGTAAAGTCTGATAGTCCAGGTTAGGAGCTGCCATGCAAAGCAGTATGCTGCAGGCAGATTGTGACACAAATCTTGACAAAGCAAGACAGACACCCAAATTCAGGACTGCCCGACCAGATTCAGGACAGTTGGCAGACTGTCCTACTCTCTCCTACCTGCTGTTGTTACTTTCACCACATGTGGCTCCTGGTTTCTTTAGATCAGTTGCTGCTTGTCTGGATCCTGGAATGTTGGGGGTCTTATTTGGAAAAAAAATGCGTACATGAAATTTAGAAAACTCCAACCATCCCCGGCATTAAATCAATAGCATTCACATTTAATTATTAGGCCTCTCTCTAGCCCCAACATTAAATTAATAGCATTCACGCATGATAAATAGATCTATTTCCCTCCATCCAGCCCTAACATTAAACTAATAGTATACACATTTAATAAATAGACCTATTTCCCTCCAACCAACCCCAACATTAAAATAATAGTATTTCCATTTAATAAATAAACCCTCCCTCCAAATAGCCCTAGCAATAAATTAATTGAAATGACGTTTAATATAACCATTTCCCACAACCATCCCCGGCATTAAATATTTAATATTCCCATTTAATAAATGGCCCTCCTCCCCAAAATCAGCCCCATATTCAATTAATAGCCCCAAACCACCAAAGCATTAAATTGAAGGTTCTGTCACCCCATTTTAATTTAATAGGCCCCATCAATAAATTAAGTTGCCCTACCATCACCCCACCAATAAAATAGCACCCATTAAATAATTAGCTCCCACCTAAACTTCATTATTAAATTAAAAGCCTACCTCACACCCGTGTACTATTAAGACAGTCCCCCCATTCTCTCACACATTATAGCACCCACTTCTTTCCTTCACACATTATAGCGGCCCTCCTTTTTTGCTTCACACATTATAGCAGCCCTCTCCTTTGCTTCAAACATTATCGCAGGCCCCCTCCCTATAGTTTTGTATGTGCAGCCCCCCTCCCTATAGTTTTGTATATGCAGCCTCCCTCACCCTATAGTTTTCTCTGTGCAACCACTCTGTCCTGCCACAGGGCCTCCACTGTATTATTCTTCTGAAGCACAGTGTATCTCTCGTGTACAAGCTCTCTTAAATCATGGATCTCATCTGGTGGGTCATGTTTTAACTTAAGTACGGTCTCCTCAACTGCATCTATATATTGTTTTAAATCTCTGTTCAATGCAGCATATTTGTCACCCGCTGAGTGATCGTGCAGCGCACCCGACCCCCGGCAGACTTACCTTCCTCTGGCGATCCGCTCCGTCCCGGGTGGCGCCATCTTGGATTCGGGTCTACGCATGCGCAGACCTACGACATATAATACATCTTGCTCTTTTCCTATTGGCCAGGCATTTTGGCACCAAATTTAAAAGGCACCTTCTTTTAACATCCGGTGCCTGTTCCTTTAGTTACCCTTGGTGCTAGATGTGGCTACCAGCTTTCTACTTGTCTTCAGAGCTGACGCTCAATCCAAGTACCTGCATACCAGCTTTCTACTTGTCTTCAGAGCTGACGCTCCATCCAATTACCTGCATACCAGCTTTCTACTTGTCTTCAGAGCTGACGCTCCATCCAAGTACCTGCATACCAGCTTTCTACTTGTCCTCAGAGCTAACGCTCCATCTAAGTACCTGCATACCAGCTTTCTACTTGTCTTCAGAACTGACGCTCCATCCAAGTACCTGCATACCTCCTTTCTATTTGTCTTCAGAGCTGACGCTCCATTCAAGTACCTGCATACCTGCTTTCTAGTTGTCTTCAGAACTGACGCTCCATCCAAGTACCTACATACCTACCAACTACAGAACTGACACTCCATCGGCTGTTCCATATCTCCTGACTTCCCCTAAGGGTCTCGCTCAGTACTCTAAGCAGGGGCAGATGCAGCTAAGACCATACTGCTTTGCGGCGGTTCCTGGTGAACACCGTTTCCTTGTTAGACTCCGTGCCCTGCTGGAGTAGCACTAAACTGTACGAACCCTAGGATTCACATCGTAAAGTCCTGATCCTCGTGTGGAACCGTGATAATATTGCAACATGACGGATTCCATGCTGCCCACATGTTCCGTGTCTGTCTGAAGAAGATATAATGCCACTCCAGTTGTAATATCCATTACTGTGTCTACATTAGTTTGGCAGTTCTTCAGGGATGAGAGGGAGAAATCCACAGAGGAGAAGAAGATAAATTTGCGGCACAAGCAGACATGGTTTAATAATGTAGAGTTCATTGACAGCACTGTTATGCTTAAGGCAGCTGAGCTATTGGTAGCTTAGCTGCTAATAGCTTAGTGCAAGGACATTTCCATCTTGCACCACTTTTCTTTTCTGCCACTGCTGTGTGGCACTGCTTTGTAGATGTGCTATGAACTGTCGTGTGTTTGTGTCGTTGCTCTGTAGCTAAGCATCCAGCCAGCTCGCTGCAGTCTTTGGCTGAAAGTGGATGAAAATAATCACCTGTGAGCTGGTCAAAATTGACTGGAAATGACTGGAAATTAGTGTTAATGAGGTTAATAATAATCCAGAACCAAAGAAACAGTAAAATCATGTGATTTTAGCATATTTTATCAATTTTTCAAAAAAAATACAGATCCTAAACCAAAACACGCTTGGGCAGTTTTGCCAAGACCAAAACCAAAGCCAAAACACAAACTTAATACAGATCCAAAACCAAAACCACAACCAAAATCAGGGGGTCAGTGAACATCTTTAATAGATACCCTATTGTTATGGGCAGCTTTTTTTTAGCATAAATTATGCCCAACATGCGTCCAATTCAGCATCAAGGATCAGATTTAAGAAGTGATGTACATAAGTGAATACACTTATTGTAGGTGAAAATTAGACCTGTGAGAGAAAAAATATTCTTAATATATGAAAATCTTCTTCAGCTTGGGACCATGTAAAAGTATCAAATGATCACAATGATAGTGCACACCATGTGCCTCTATTAGGAAGTTGTGAATGCAGATGAAGTTGAGAATGTTGTGATGCAGAAGAAAAAATTAAAAACATGCAAACAGACTAAGGGGTAGATCTACTAAAAATTATGCATATATATATATATATATATATATATATATATATATATACATACATATACAAGTTAACCCGTGCATGATACTCATGCATTCTAGTCAAATCAAGCTACTTAAGGTGTTAAAAAGGTTCTTGTCATGCATTTGGGGCTAGGCCAGGCCTCCTCAGGGGAAGAGCGTTACTTCCCGACGAAAGCGCCCTTTTTTAACGTGGTTTTGTCCACATGTAACCACCTCATCATTCTTCTCCATCACCTCATCCTTCATCTTCATCGCCACATCCTTAATCTCCATCGTCTTACTGTTCTAAAACCTCTCGATACACAACGTTTCTGCTAAACACCTTATCGCTGTGCTCAATCAGTCTTCCTTGAAGGGCAGTATTCATAACCTGCACTTTCACATCACTGCTTCTCCGTACTCGTGAAAATGCGACATACATTTGTCCATGACCAAACACAGGCTCTGGTAAATAAATACCCACATGGTCAAGAGTTTGAGCCCTCAACTGGTAAATTTAGCCTTTACTACCCCTCCCACGGGGGGAAGGGGGGATGATGGAAGTTAACTGACTTCACTATTATAATTTTTTTGTCAAATAATGTCAGTATACCAAATTTCAGGTCAATTGGATGAGCCCTTTCTGAGAAAATAGTTTTTTTACACACACACACACACACACACTAACACACGCCGCTAGGCTTATATATATTATATATATATATATATATATATATATATATATATATATATATATATATATATATATATATATATATGTTATTGTTACTTTGTACCCCCCTCTTCTCCTCTAATTCTTAAATCCACAGAACTTCTAAAAATATTAAATAAATAAAAAGCACTGTGAGAGCAGCTGAAAACAGTATGGATATTGACAGTTTAAAGAATAAAATCACAAAACTATCATCATACTGACCAGAAGCCATGTTGTCTCTAGGTATTATCATGAGGGTTTGTGTTTTGTAGCCGGCTCAGTGTTGGAAGAGCGGATAATGCAGAGCGATATGTATTGGACGCTCAATCTACACTGAGGTGGTTCATAACTCTTTATACATAATAAAAGAGCTGGTTAACATTATGCCCATGAAAGCGCAGTAAGACTACCTTCTTTACCCCTCACCCATTGTTCATAACTCCCCTCCCCTTTCTCCCACCCCTGCTATTCATAACCACCCTTTATTCATCATCCCTTTGTTATTCTTCACTCCCTTTATCACCCCCAATGCTGTTATTCATTACACCCTTCATTATCTCCATCCTTCATTTCCCAACCCGTTATTCATTCCCCCCAATTATCATATCCCCACATTGTGTTACCCCCACCACCATCCCTTTTCATCACATTCACCCCTGTTATTAATTACCCCTTCATTAACCTTAGCCATTGTTGTTCATCACTCCATCTCTATTCACTAACTTCACCTCTGTTACTTATCATTAAACCCCACCATACCTCTTCATCACACCCCACCCCAACCCTTGCTATTAATTATCTTACTTCATGAGAAAGCGGTGGCTAAAGGAGTCGCTGTCTGCGTCTGATCAGATTATTTATCCACCGCAGCATGGAGATCCCAGTATGTCAGTGACTGGGAGCTGCATCAGATGTCTGGGACTCCTTTAGACATCATTTCCATGACCCTTTCATCCAACAATGAATGATGAGGAAGGGGAGGTTGTTATTATGGCATAACATGGATGCTCAGTGCAAATATTAAAGCTTTGGGTAAGATTCTTTCCCCCAGCATGTTGCACTCCAGGTTATCCACCCGATGAGCCACCCGGTGAGCCAGCTCTGGCACTGCACCTACATTGTACTCACTGGCAGATCCAAAGGAGGGCGATCGGGGAAATCTCAATCTTCAAACTTTTCAATTGCAGCCAAGAGGTCCAATCAAAGGGAAGATGGGGCGGGGCCACCCAGAGACAACCAATCATAGTGAAGAAGGGGGGTGGCTATGCTAAATCCCCTCTAAGTCTACCCCTGCTGTACTTATCAAGGGACACCCTAGCTCCATCCAACTTCTGCTCCTTTGCAAACTTCACCATCTACTGCAGCATGCCAAATCAAGGTGTTTTGAGAAAAATATAAGTGCTACATGTGCTCATTGTCTCGCCATAAATGAGGCCCTGTAACTTTTGAATGAGTTGGATATGTATTGTCCTAATTTAAAGTGCCAGAGGAGAAGGTGTGCTTTTTGGTACTCAGATAGGTTCATGGTTGGAGTGAGCAAGTAATTGTACTTCTAGAGAAACCTTTGAAATTCTAGATACAAACACTGATTAGCACGCTGCTTTAAGTATTTGAAAGTACAAAATGTTTATTCCTTTTACATAAATTTTCTTTCTAGCGTAACTTGACGGTTGAAGCTTCTCCATTCTCAGGAGAGACCTCAGCAAAGGAGGTGGACACAGTACAATTACATCAGGTAAAGTAAATAAACAGACAATTAAAAGGCAATCACATTGTTATTGCATACTCTTCATGGAAAAAGCAATTACATTTACAACAAGATTGCTTTTGGATTACTGGGATTAAGTGGAAGATAAAGGCAGCTTTCACAGGCATTTGAACAATTTCCTGAGACTCCCGTAATACCACTCCCAAATGTAGTTACGATTTTGTATGCACCTATGTTAATATTTAATGTCTCAGTGCCTGATTCATTAAGGCACACAAAATGTACGTTTAGGGCCTGATTCATTAAGAAAAGTAAAGCAAAAAAAATGAGTAACTTTGCACCGTGGCAAAACCATGTTACATTGGAGGGGGGGGGGGGGATCAAATTAAAATGTGGTGGCAGATTTAAAGTTGGGGTAGAACATGTTCTGGATCAGTGTTGGCAAAGCTGTGACACTCTAGGTGTTGTGAAACTACAAGTCCCAGCATGCTTTGCCAATATATAGCAGCTTATTGCTGGAAGGGTATGCTGAGACTTGTAGTTTCACAACACCTGGAGAGTCACAGCTTAGCCAACACTGTTCTAGATCAACTTTAAATGTCAGGGTAAAATTAAAGCTATCAAGTATTTGTGTGCTACATGAAAAAGTAACCTGGGCCTGATTCATTAAGGAAAGTTAAGCAAGAAATTGAGTAAGTTTTCTTGCTTAAGTTTTCTGGACAAAACCATTTTGCTATGCAAGAGGTGCCAATGAGTTTATTATTTTGCATGCAAGGAAAATACTGGCTGTTTTTTCATGTAGCACACAAATACTTGATTGCTTATTTGTACACTGAAATTTAAAGTTGATCTAGGAAAAAAAGAAGTATTTTCCTTATGTGCAAAATATTAAACTAATATGCACCCCTTGCATTGTACATGGTTTTGTCCAGGAGAAAACTTACTCCTTTTTTTTTTACTTACTTTCCTTAATGAACCAGGCCCATAGTGTGTATTTTTAAAACAAAACAAAAAAACTCAACAGATGTCTGTATTCAACTACAAGCAGATCTTAATCGCTTGTTGAATACGGATCTAGGTTAGAGATGTTCACTGACCCCGTGTTTTGGTTTTGGTTTTGGATCTGGATTAACTTTGTGATTTGGTTTGGTGTTTGGGAGCCCGATTTTTTTTTTCTAAAATCCCTATTATTTTTTTGCTAAAATCACATATTTTTGCTTTTTTTCCCCCCCAACATTATTATTAACCTCAATAACACTAATTGCAAGTTATTTGCAGTCAATTTTGACCACCTCACAGGTCACAATATTATTTTCATACACTTTCAAACAAAGACTGCAGCGACCTGGCTGGATGCTAAGCGATAGAGCAATAACTCAAACACACGGCAGTTCCTAGTACATCTAGGAAACATTGTCACACAGCAGTCTCAGTAAAGGAAAGTGGTGCAAGATGGAATTGTCCTTGGATTATGAAATCACTTATGGTTCATTTGATCGTTCCACCCGTTCCTTGGATAACTGTGGTAATTCTACAGCTAATACATGGCGACGAGCGCTGACCCCCCCACCCCCATCGGATTGCGTGCTTTTATCAGACCCAGACCAATCCAGGGTGCCAGACAATGCACTAAAAAGAGCCATTGTAATTCATAGAAAAAAGTAAGTTCATCACCTAGCTTCAAATAAGCCCCAATTTACAAAAAATAATAATATAGTTAGGTACCTTTGACGGTCAGTGCAGATTACACATCTATTTAGACATCCATGCTTACATTACTTCTGCAAGCAATGTTGTACTTTGTTAATAAAAATGTTGTCTCTATACCATACAAAAAAATAAAAATAATCCTCGACCATTCTTTGGTTCTTTGGATGTTGATAGTTGATAGTCGGATCAGGTGGAGTTTACAGCACAGGTGTCATTAATTCTGGTCAATTATTTTACAGTTGACAAGACCAGGGGGTAAATGTATCATAGTGCGGGTTGTACAAGTGGCAGGAAATCGGCGAGATGACAGCTTAAATTTAAAGCGGTGCTGACTTGTAAAGGGAAGTTTCCCTTTACAAGGCAGCGCCGCTTTAAATTTAAGCTGTCATCTCGCCGATTTCCCACCACTTGTACAACCCGCACTATGATACATTTACCCCCAGATGTCAAAATGTTGTGCTGAGTCATCTGCATCATCAATGGGTGTCTAAGATTTTTGCAAAGCACACAACAGTATATAGCACATCTAGGTAACATTGGCACAAAGCAGTAGCTGAAAGGAAAAGTGGTGCAAGATGGAATTGTCCTTGGGCCCTCCCACCCCCCCCCCTTATTTTGGACCTTAAAAAGGACATGCACACTTTAACAAACCAAGCACTTCAGCGACAAGGAGTGTCACTTTTGAGGCTGATGTGCTTGGTTTCTTTGGGCCCCCACAAAACAAGCTAACAATGGGCTTAAGGCACCTAAGGTAACAGTGCTGTTAATGAAATCTACTGTGGCTGTACAATGTGACTGCAGATTTAGAAGACCAAGCCTGCCAGCCCTATTATTTCTATTTCAGCAATGACAATTAGCAATGGAGCTCTCCTCTTTGTGTGTTACCTATATAACACAGTACAATGTGACTTCAGATTTAGAAGACCAAGCCTGCCAGACCTATTATTTCTATTTCAGCAATGACAATTTGCAATGGAGCAATGGAGCTCTCCTCTTTGTATGTTAACTATATAACGCAGTACAATGTGACTTCAGATTTAGAAGACCAAGCCTGCCAGACCTATTATTTCTATTTCAGCAATGACAATTTGCAATGGAGCAATGGAGCTCTCCTCTTTGTATGTTAACTATATAACACAGTACAATGTGACTGCAGATTTAGAAGACCAAGTCTGCCAGACCTATTATTTCTATTTTAGCAATGACAATTAGCAATGGGACAATGGAGCTCTCCTGAATGTCACTGGAGACTTTGAAGAACACTGCTACCCCTCCTCTTTCTTTTCTACCTATGACGCTGCCCAACTGCACTAGAGACTGCCAAGAACTGTGCTACCCCTTCTGTGTCCCTCTGTGAAATGGTGCTGGATCGCCATGGAGGGCGGTACTTATAGAATCCAAAACTCACGAGATCCAAGATCCGACGATGTAATGCTGACGTTTTGCCTCGTTTTCAATTCCGAGGGCGCATGAAAGTACTCGGATCTGCTAAGTTCGGGTGTGTTCGGTTCTCTGGGAACCGAGCCTGAGCATCTCTAATCAAGGTACGCTCTGGATACTTACAAAACATATGAGGAATTATATGTCCTAACAGAACGCACAAGAATAAAAAAGTATTCAATTGTTGTCACCTGTTAATAATATAGTCATTAATGAAAAGAATAGTTACATTTTTTTTTTCTTCCATGAAATACATTTATCAGGATGTTATTATTGCTTACTGTGCATAAAATACATTTTTACACCACCTCTTGATTGCATGCATATGGGATCGTCATCACTGTCAAGTGGCACTTACACCTACTCTGTAGTTAGTTAAACTGATAGGACTGAAAATCACATACCTTAGAGATGCCCAAAGCTTATATCAGACCCTACTGCGTGCGCTCGAGCTGGGCACGTCATTGCTGTACACTGACTAAGGGCTTACACCCCATTCCCC
The DNA here is from genome assembly GCF_038048845.1 of Mixophyes fleayi. Lineage (NCBI taxonomy): Eukaryota > Metazoa > Chordata > Amphibia > Anura > Limnodynastidae > Mixophyes > Mixophyes fleayi. Next base: position 75,665,901 of record NC_134405.1, read on the forward strand.
TCCCATCATCATGCTTCGTGGAACAAACAAACTTGTAAAAACTACCAAATGTGCTCTATTTGCAGTAGTTTCCCAACTCTGGTGTAAATGTACAGCAAACACCCATAAAGACTATCCAGCAATGAAAAGAGCTAATCAGGGTGTGATGTACCTCTGGAGTAAGACATGGCAAACATGCACCTTTTTTATTTTGTTTGTTTTTTCGTAAATGAGCACTTCTATTGTATATATTCAGACACCATGATTCAAGTTTTAACTAAATGTTCTTTAAATGTCTTTGAAACACATTTGTTACAAATATATTTAGGACTATAATTTATTTGTTATACTGTAATAAATACAAAAAAAAATAATGCGCCATTTTGTATTTTGAAACAATTAGTCACACACTATTTATTACACTTTGTGTTTCTATGCAGGTGGGTATAAAAACATTTTTTTTATTATATTGCTGTGCTGTGATACATACATACAATATCTCCTGCTTCCACTGAATACTATTGTTTAAAGGTTACCATAGTAACCACTTTTATCAATAACAATATCCTTCTACTGAGGTGCACTAATTATTTTACTGCATTCATCCTTCATGTTAGAAAGGATTTATGTCTTAGGCTAACGTAACCTGTTCATTAACAAGTGGTGATGACTAAACGTTACTCATATTGATTGCATGGGAATATAATTGATTTGCAGGGAGTCTACCAGGTTTTTAAGATTTCCCTCTGAAAGTTGTTGTCCCACATGGTGTCTATTTTGTATTTCACTCTCCCACTAAATCAGTTCTTTAGTAGTATATGTATAATGCAGTCTTCAGTATCTCTTATTATTATTTATGTATGAACAGCTGCACATCAGCACTTGTTTTGTACTACATACTGAATGTATTATTCTGTGTCTGTGTTTATTCTGTAACAATTAACAATTAATGTAGGCAGGGCCGAAAGGAATATCAGACTTCAATGTGGCAGCTTTAATTTCCAATACGCATGCACATTAGGATCGAGTAGTCACCCTCTCCCACAACATCTTCACATGTAGCCTAGGTGGGGTGTTACAGCACAAGCAAATAGGAAGCCATCAGTCCACACTGGCACTTTCTTTTTTCTTTTTTTAATACATTTTATTTTTGCAAAGTGACATGCACAAAAGTTTACAACTGACAGAGTGAATACAAAAATGTAAATAACAAGATTATAGCACAGGGTCTACGACCAGCATAGAAAATGAAATTCAACTTGTCAACCTTATAGTAAAATATGTGGAGAAACAGTTACCCAAAGTTTTCGTACAGGGGGAATGAAGAAGAAGGAAAAGGAAAGAGAGAAAGAGGAATTAGGAAAAAGGGAAGGGGAAAAGTTGTTCATTCCAGCGTGAGAGATGAAAAAAGATCTGGAAGGGAGAAAAGTAATAAAACTGTGTTATGAGAAAGGTGGGTATGCCTGAAAAAATGATAGCCATGGGTCCCAAACCCTGGTGACGGAATTGCGGATAATACTGGTCATATACTCTATCTGCTGGGTCTGCCAAACTCTGTTAACTATGGACTGCAAAGAATGAGGGGATTGCAGCCGCCAGTCTGCTGCTTTTTGGCAAGTTGCAGCTGAAAGAATGTGTCTAATTAGTTTATTCTGATGACGAGATGCCGAGGGAACTCCCATGGGGAGAAGAAAGAATTTGGGTTCCAGGGGTATGTTCTCCTGAAGAATTGATTGAATCAAACTTTTGATCTCAATCCAGAAGCGTGATAGCTTTGGGCACGTCCACCATATATGGAGGAATGTGCCTTCATGGGAGCACCCCCGCCAGTATCGATCAGATGAATCGGGGAGGATTTCACAGAGACGCGAAGGCACATACTACCAACGATATAGCACTTTATAGGTGTTTTCTTTAATTTGGACTCATATAGAACTGGAGGCAGCATTCTCATATATCTCAGACCATTCCTCATCTAATAACTCTTCACCAAGGTCCCGTTTCAAGGCCAGTTCATGGAAGCAAGCTCGTAATAGAGCGTGGAAATAAGAACTTTTGTTGAAGATTGGCGTAGACAAAGGGATTCAAAGGTAGAGAGGGCGCGGCAGGAGAGACGGTCTTTAACAGCATTATGAAAATGACGTCATTGCAGAAACTGGTAGAAGTGTTTTGAGGGAATTTGGAAATGAGCTTGGATGTCAGAAAATTGGGGAAAGGTCATGGAGGAAGTTAGGTGATTGACAAATCTGACTCTCTGCGAGTGCCATGGCTGAAATGAGTTAGGATGAAGTCCCAAGATAAAATCCGGGGAGTTAAATAACGGTATCACTGGGGAGGGATTGAGCGAAAGACCAAATTTGTGAGAGGAGGAGTCCCAAATGGATAATGAATGTGAAATAACTGGGTGAAAAGATCTTGGGAGCCAGAGGAGAGAGAGAGCAGCCCTAAACCTTCAACCTTGATTTTAGACGAAAATCTGGAGTCTGCTAAACCACACCATAAAACAAATTGAGCGAGTTAGGCAGAGTGATAGTATCTGCGGGAATCAGGAATCCCCAGGCCCCCCCCCCCCCCGCAGGGATTTGTGAAGAACTTTAAGTCGAACCCAGGGCTGTCTGCCCGATCAAACAAATCTAGTAACATGAAACTGGAGAAATTTAAAAAACGTAGGGAGGGATGCGAGTGAATAGGGAGAGTCTGGAAGTAATAAAGCAATCTGGGAAGGATATTCATTTTGTCGGCATTAATGCGGCCAATCCAAGAAATCTGAAGATGTGACCAAGCAGTGAGGTCTGACTTTATTTGATCAAGGAGGCGGGGAATTTAGCTTTAAAGAGATGCCGGTAACGCATAGTGATAAAGACACCCAAATATTTAATTTTTTGGAGGCGCCATTTAAATGGAAAGGAACGCTTCGGTAGTGTCTTATCAGTCAGAAACATTAAAATCCAATACCTATGTCTTGTCAGGGTTGATCTTGTAGCCTGAAAAATGGCCATAAAGGTCAAGAGGGGAGTCATCGAAGTGGTGGGATGAGTAATGGACAACAAAACGTCGTCCACGTAGAGCGCAATCTTATGACTAGAGGGGCCCACCAGTATACCAGCTATCCCCTCATGTAGGAGAGGAGTATCGAGGTTGTAGAGAGAGGAAAAACCTCCCTGAATTCACTAACAATCACTGATGGGTCATAAGTGATGTAGCCTGAGGGAGATTGTCATATTTTATCAATATGATTCAGGACTAGTTTTTTCAGAGTTTGCAAGCCAATACAGAGTTGTCTTTATCTGCCTTATCATAGTAATGTTGTTGGCGTTTCTGCATAATGATGACCGCCCTACGGGAAAGAAGGGTGTTTAGTTGACCTTTCAGTGAGTCTATCTGAGGAAGCAGGGCCGGGCCATGGTGAGTTTGGTGCTGTGTGAGAAGCAAGGCTATTCTAAGTTCCAAGGAGGAGACTTCCTCTGCCTCCTTTTTTCTAACAGCCGCCAACTGACTAATCAGTTGACCCCGTATAGTAATTTATGAGCCTCCCATACAATTCCTGGAGCCATGTCAGGGGTTGAATTATCCAAAAAGTAATTAGTAATGGAGGTCTTGATATATAAACAAGTGGATCTGTTAAGTAATAGTAAGTCATCTAGACGACATCTACTATGTTGTGGGGGCGGTTTAAGGAGATCTAGAAGTAAGAATACGCCTGAATGATGAGTCTTGCCTAACTTTCTTCCTTTCTCTTTAATTATAAAATGCAAATTTACAAATACATGTGGAGTGGCTAAAAAAGCAGAATTTGTAGATCATGTGCCTGATTCATTAAGGGACATATACTAGGGATGTGCACCGGCCACTTTTGGTGTCTCGTGTTTTCTGTTTTGGATTCGGATTTGCTTGAGGTTTTGGGTTCGGATTTGTTTTGCAAAACACCTGACGAAAGGTTTTGGTTCGGATTTAATGTTTTGGATTCGTATTTATTTTGAAAAAAACATAAAAAGTGTTAAAATCAAGTTTTTTGGGTTTATTTTCACACCTACGCTATTAGTAACCTCAATAACATTCATTAACAATCATTTCCACTAATTCCCAGTCTATTCTGAACACCTCACACCTCACAATATTGTTTTTAGTCCAAAACGTTTCACCAAGGTAGCTTTCTGGACTGCAAAGTGCAGTGGTCCCGGTACACAATTTGGTACCGGGGCCACAATATATCACCCTTAACTGGTCTGAATTCCACCAAAAAAGTATCTGGACTGCGTAGTGGAGTGGTCCCCACAATATAATAAAAAAAACCTCAACTGGTCTGAATTCCACCCAAAAAGTATCTGGACTGCGTAGTGGAGTGGTCCCCACAATATAATAAAAAAAACCTCAACTGGTCTGAATTCCACCAAACAAGTATCTGGACTGCGTAGTGGAGTGGTCCCCACAATATAATAAAAAATCCCTCAACTGGTCTGAATTCCACCAAACAAGTATCTAGACTGCGTAGTGGAGTGGTCCCCACAATATAATAAAAAAAACCTCAACTGGTCTGAATTCCAAGGAACAGATGGCGGACACCGGATGGACGTCTAAAACCAACATAGCAGTTAAGGGCGCAGTTCCACTTTTTTGTGAATGCACAAACAATTAACGTAGTAATAGAAATGACAGGTTTTTTTTGTTTTAAATATAGAAAGAAAGAAGGTAGTACTAGAAATGGCAGTTATTTAGTTTTTTTTAAATAGAGAAAGAAAGAAGGTAGTAATAGAAATGGCAGTTATTTGAATCCCCAGGAGAGTCTAAGTGGGGTGAGCCACAGAGAGATTATTTCCCTCAGTTTCTCTAACAGATTGTCAGTGTTATGCCTCTTCTTAAAACCTGTGATACATAACTACACACACTCGGCAAAGCTTTTACAAATTATCTGCGGCACAGGAGAGGACCACTAGACTGTACTTTAATAGCAGTACCTATTATTTTTGGGTACAGCAACAGTGAATGATCGTAGTTAGACTTTTAAATAGCAGTACAAGCTAGATTTTTTAAAATTTTGTAATATTTTTTTCCATTTATTTTTGGAATTTTTTTTTTTTATTTTTTTTTAAATAAATTTCTTATAAAATTTTTTATAAAAATAAATTTGTTTTTTTGGAACTTATGGATAACTTGGAAATAACAATGCCCTTAGCAGAACAGACCACAGGACACAGGAAATACAGAAAAAAAGAAGGTAGCAAAATAAATGGCAGTTCCTGTTTTTTGGAACTGCACAAACAGTGATGAAAATGAAGATGGAGCTGGTGGCATGTTACGGTCCTCTTCAGAGGACAATCTCCTGACCAGCAGGTCTTTGCACCGCTGTAGACTTGTGTCCGCTGGAAACAGAGACACAACATACGTTTTAAACCGAGGAACGAGAACGGTGGCCCGAATGTATTCCACTGACTTTAAAAGACTGACCACCCTCGGATCCTGGCAAAGCGTACGAAGGGCTTCATTCACAAGAGCTACATGCTTGGTGGAATCGCAATGGTGTACCAGCTCCTCCCTCACTTTCTCCAGCTGCTTCTGCAAAAGCCTGATCAGGGGAATCACCTGACTCAAGCTGGCAGTGTCGGAACTGACTTCTCATGTGGCAAGTTCAAATGGCTGCAGAACCTTGCACAACACGGAAATCATTCTCCAGTGCGCTTGACTCAGGCGCATCCCCACTCCTTTTCCTATGTCGTAGGTGGCTGTGTAGGCTTGAATGGCCTTTTGATGCTCCTCCATCCTCTGCAGCATATAGAGGGGGGAGTTTTAGCACGTCACTACCTCTTGTTAATTTAGATTGCAAGGCTTGTAAATACTTTAAAGATAAAAAAAGCAGGCTGCACAGACTGTGGAGCTAGAAAGTGAAATTAAATGGACCACATTACTTTGGTGGCTATCTATGCCCCCCCCCCCGCCCTACACTTATAGTTGAATATAAAAAAAGCAGCCTGCATAGACTGTAGAACTAGAAATTCAAATATACAAAGAAATGGACAAAGGCAGTTTGGTATCTGTCTGCATCAGATCCCCTCTCCACTAGGAGTAAAATAGAAAACTATTCAGCCGTTATATAATCTAGAATATAAACAGAAATTGAGAAAGGCAATTTGGTATCTGTCTGCATCATAATCATCAACATCCTCCTCAGCGCCAGCTACATCAATATTCTCCTCCCGGTGTACAACATTCACACCTTCATTAGCCAAATCTGTAACTGGACTGTGGGTGATCCTTCCAGCATATGCAGAGGGTGTGCTGCAAATGGTGGAAGGAGCCACCTCTTCCCGTACAGTGATGGGAAGGTCAGGCTTCGCAAACCACCAACACCCTTGAACTCGCCTTGGGGATTTGTGATAATTTCTCTTTAAAAGGCAGAGTTGTTTGCTGTGTTGTTGCTGACAGCATAACTCTCTTCAAATTTTTGTAGGGGGGGAGGAGGGCTTAGTTCCTTGGGTGAAGCTGAACCACTAGTCATGAACACGGGCCAGGATCTAATCCGTTCCTTGCCACTGCATGTCGTAAATGACATATTGGCAACTTTACGTTTCTCCTCAGATGATTTTAAGTTTCTCTTTTTGCTACTTTTACTGAACTTAGGCTTTTTGGATTTTACATACCCTGTACTAGGAGATTGGGCATTGGGCTTGCCAGACGACGTTGATGGCATTTCATCGTCTATGTCATGACTAGTGGCAGCAGCTTCAGCATTAGGAGGAAGTGGGTCTTGATCTTTCCCTACTTTATCCTCCAAATTTTTGTTCTGCATTATATGTAGCACAAGAGAGTGTACCCCGAAGCCACACACACTCGGCAAAGCCTTTAAAAATTATATGCGGCACAGGAGAGTACCACTGGACTGGAGTTATACAGCAGTACCAATGGACTTATACTGCAGAATCAGTGAAATTTGTAATATTGCAGTACCACTGGACTTAGAGAATGTGTTAACTTTGTAATATTGCAGTACCACTGGACTTATACTGCAGAATGAGTGAACTTTGTAATATTGCAGTACCACTGGAATTATACTGCTGAATCAGTGAACTTTGTAATATAGCAGTACCACTGGACTTATACTGCTGAATCAGTGAACTTTGTAATATTGCAGTACCACTGGATTTATACTGCTGAATCTGTGAACTTTGTAATATAGCAGTACCACTGGAATTATACTGCAGAATCAGTGAACTTTGTAATATAGCAGTACCACTGGAATTATACTGCAGAATCAGTGAACTTTGTAATATTGCAGTACCAATGGACTTATACTGCAGGATTGTTTTGTTTTTGTTTTTTTTAATTGGTTTTTTTTATAATTACTTTTTTGTTATTTTTTTTATAACTTTTTGTAAAAAATTTTTTAACTTGGGAATAATGGGGAAATAACAATGACCTTAGAAAGACAGAGCACAGGACACAGCACCACTGGACTGAACAGGACACAGCACAGGACCCAGCAGCACCACTGAACTCAGAAGGACAGAGCACAGGACACAGCACCACTGGACTGAGCAGAACACAGCACAGCACAGAACAGCACAGAACTGAACAGCACAGCACAGCACAGAACTGAACAGCACAACACAGCATAGCACAACACGAGCTATAGCAGGACAGAGGACCACCTAACACAACCTCCCTCTACCCTGATCAATGCCCGAGTGAAGATGGCGGTGACTAGCGGGGAATTTATAGGATCCGAGTATCGCGAGATCCGACAGCGGGATTATGACTCAGAGCCTCGGTTTCAGTTTTGCAATTGGCGGGAATACCCGGATCTGTCTCGGATCCGGCTCGGATCGGCAACGTTCGGGTGGGCTCGGATTTCAGATATCCGAGCCCGCTCATCTCTAACATATACTGAACATAATGTGCGTTTAAAAGAAATGAAAAAACGCACATTACAGGTATGCACACGTCCGAAATCAACAAGGTGTGGATCTGAAGGTACTGGTGCAGGATACCTTCAATACCTATGTGGAATATAAATTCACAACAAGAACAGACAGAAGAAAAAACTAATCAAATAATGTCACCTCTGTTTTTTCCATGAAATACATTTATTAGGATGTTATGAACTTCTTCTGTACATAAAATACATTTTACAATTACCTGAGAGACGCCCAGAGCTTGGATCTTGGATACACCCGTACTGTACATTGACTACAGGCATACACCCCTTCCCTGCCACCTTCCCTCCATAAAACAGTAGGCTATAGTAAGTGTCCATTGCGCTCGAAGTTGAATTGAACGTTGCTGTGTTCTGTGGCATATGGTCTGGTTCTGGGCATGTGCAAAGTGGATTTGCAGATTATATGCACAAAATTGCGGTTTACATCACTTAATGAATCAGGTCATGTATCACCAGAGCTTTGCACTTCTGTAACATGTGATAGCGACAGAGTTATGATGTAAGCTGGGGGATGAAGACTAGCAGGATGTTACCGAATAAAAGTCAGATAATGGAAGTAGCAGAGTTCCCAAACAGCACAGACTAGAGCCCTAATAAACTGGTGCAGGAAAACTGTGTTGTCAAATACAACCTTATATGAAATGAAGCTCATACATCCAATATGTGACAACAAGGCTATGTTCATTAATTACAGGACATGGCTTTCAATTTGACTCAAGCAATTCGTAAATCAAATAAGGATTTGTGACTGAACATTTTTTACTTTCTATACTGACTTCCAGGAAAAAACATTTACCAACTTAAAGACTAGATTTCTCATTTTATTCTATGCATCAGTAGGATCAATGTAGACAGGATTAAACATCTATTTTCAGTGATGAAGGAAGTCACATAGGTCAAATTGTCCAAAGAAGTGTAACTGGCCTATAATTAGGTTAAATCTTATGCGGGGTCAATTGGAAGATTTATCTTTCATCACATTGCCCTTTCTGTCTTACAGACAGAACTAGTCTGCTTTGATTAACACATCTTCCATCTGTTCATGTCTTATGACTTCTGTCTGCGTTAGAACCATTCCTTCCCCTTCTGCTTATACGCACTTACATTGCATTATGAGAGAAATTGATTATATACAAATGGCTGTTTCTCTCTCTATCCAAACTGTATTATTTTGCAGAAAGGCTTTTTATAATGCACACTATTTCTGTACACAATTTACATTTCACCAGAGATTATTACGCCAAATCCAAAATTATAGTAATAACAGCTGAGTTGTAAAGTTGTAGTTATAAAACAGATGGTATTTTCGGAGTGATGAGAGCAAATATGTACCAGTAAATCTTCTAAACACTGCTGCATAAAACTTCTGTCTCCTATAAGCAAGCTCTATTTAATATATTGGAAAATGATATGTCAGTCCTTTCCGTATTAGTTAAGATGAAAAAGACACATCGTTTATATATTTCAATTGTATACATTCTACCCTTTATCATTTTATCGATCAATAAAAAAGGTAAATAAAAATACCAAAAAAATATATATATTTTTTGAATTTGAAAAGGGTAATCTGATTTTGCAATGGATCAAAGTTTCAGTGTAATGTTAATATAAAGATGTTTATAGCTATTGTATTTACAAGGCTCTGTGTTAAACAGCAACTAGAAGTATTATGATTGCTTACTGGAATAAAGTGTGACCTTAATATCAGATAATCTCACAATTCCACCCCACCCAAAAAGAGAAATCATTAATGACATTAGCTATGGTACTAAAACCCTAATCTAACAATGTAACAATTGTTATAAAAATACAGATAATAATTTTTCTAGAACCACTTCACAAGACCTTCACCTTTAGTAGCCCTTTCGTGTAGAACACAATGGACCTGAGTCATTAAGGCAAAAAAGGAGTAAATGTTCTCTGGGACAAACCATGTTACAATGCAAGGGGTGCAAATTAGTTTTTTATTGTGCACATGAGTTAAATACTGGCTGTTTTTTCATCTAGCACACAAATACTTGATAGCTTTATTATTATTAAACTGAAATTTTAAGTTGATCTAGGCCATGTCCTGCCCCAACTATAAACCTGTGCCCACATTTTAAATTTACCTCCCCCTCCAATGCAACATGGTTTTGCCCAGGTGAAAATGTTACTCCTTTTTTATGCTTTGCTCTTCTTAATGACTCAGGCCCAATATGTTCAGAAATACTTGGTTGCCCCCAGGCCTTAACCCAAAGTAACCGGGGCTTATTAACTTCAAGCTATTTGAGATAGTAGGCAGAACACAGGAGACTAGTAGGGTACAGAATAATTATCATAATTTACTATTATTGTTATTTCTTTCTTTCTTTCTTTATTTATTAATAAGGCATCACAGATTCCGTAGCGCCGGACACAGAAGCAAGTAACAAATACATGACTTAATACACACAAGTAGCACAGATGAGAGCACGGTCGGATTGGGCATTGGCCTTCCCGGGAGGATTCCTGGTGCCCTCAGACAGAAGTTGTTCACATCACTTCCTGTATGTCTGATCTAATCTGAGGAGCGATGCTGCAGAAGAGCACCTAAAGGTAATTGAGGGGGCTGCTCATAGATAACTATTGGGAGAGAGGACTGCACATATACCACTATAAGGAGGGGGGGCTGCACATAGTAAACTATAGGGAGAGGGCCTGCACATAGAAAACAATAGGGAGGGTGTGGAGGGGGCTGTACGTACAAAACTATAGCAGAGTTCTCCCCAGCACCTATTTCCCGGGTGCTCCACCAGGCTGTTTTTACTTGCCACCCGGCTCTTGGTGTCCTATTACAATAGAATAAACCATTGTTACTCGTGTATAACAGGCACTATGTGAGCAGTACAGTCATGGCCAAAAGTTTTGAGAATAACACAAATATTATTTTTCCCAAAGTCTGCTGCCTCAGTTTTTATTATGCCAATTTGCATATACTCCAGAATGTCATGAAGAGTGATAAGATGAATTGCAATTCATTTCAAAGTCCCTCTTTGCCATGACAATTAATTTTATCCCAAAAACAACATTTCCACTGCATTTCAGCCCTGCTTCAAAAAGGCCAGCTGACATTAGGTCAGTGATTCTCTCTTTAACACAGGTGAGAGTGTTGATGAGGACAAGGCTAGAGATCACTCTGTCATGCTGATTGCGTTAGAATAACAGACTGGTAGCTTTAAAAGGAAGGTGGGTGGAGCTTCCTACATTTCATGCATCCAGCATTCCAGGATCCAGACAAGCAGCAACTGAGCTAAAGACACCAGCAGCCACAGGTGGTGAAGGTGACAAGAACAGGTAGGAGGTATCTTAAATGATAACCCACCCTGCCTTAAGTGTCCTGGGCCCCCCAGAGCCTTATTCCAGCTCTGATGATACTTTAGTGGCTCTTGCATTGATACTATTGCCTGCCTTCTACGTTGCACTGGTCCCATTCTTAGATCAATTTGTTGAACTTATGGCCAGCCCCCTTTGCACTGACAACAACATTAATCCTGCCTCCTTTGCACTTACTATATCACCAGCAAAACACTTGGAATAGCTCTCCCCTTCACTTATGCCATTGTCTGCCAACCCTTCCTGCATTGTTACTAATTCAAACCACCTCCAATCACTGTGCACATTTAGGGCTCATATACAAAAGTAGTGTTTTCTTGCAGATGCTATTTCGCCGTTGTGGTGATTGCACCTGGACAGCCATTTAATGTAAAGATTATTTTTAATGCATTTTTAAAACATTGCTTTACCGATGACCCACTGTGTATTAAGTTATCACATCTAGGGTTTCCTAAGTGTTACTGCAACCAAATTTCAGTACTTCTAAATCCCACCTACTTATGTGTTGGCCCCACTTACAGTTATTTATGTCCCGCCCACATGAGACCAATTCAGTCATTTTTTCCAGGGCTACTTTAAGTTCCCAATCCACCCTTGGATAAGTGTGATTATTGTTATGGGGACTCACAAGACATGAGAGGACATACAAGTCTGACAGTAGACAGACATGGGACAATGGGTAGAGAAGTCCCTTCCCATAAGAGATTACATTTCAAAGGGAGGACTGGTGAGAGACAGTAGGACCAACTGGGAGAAAATGGAGACAGCAGTGAAGGAAGAGGAAGTGATGGATAAGATGGTGAGTAGGTGGTAGGATAGGTGAGCTTGAAATGAGCAGAAAACCAAAGTACCTGGCACAGGATGTCAAGGTTACTGACAGGCAAGATCCGGAAACGAGGTCAGCAGTGCTATGGTTAAAGGCTTGCAATGGTTCAGACAGAATCATAAAACAGGCAGCTGTCAAATTTAAAATCCAAATAACAGGCAGAGTCAGAACACTGGCAGTAGACAAGGGCAAGGTTCAACAACAATCTGGGTCACAACAGAGAATCACAGAGGTAAGTACAGAGTTCAGCAAACTGGGTCACCAGTCAGGAAGTGGAGAGAGAGAGTTTACTAAAGGGTGAGGAACCAAGAGGTGAAAGCCTATAGATCAGTCACTTAATTAATGCATATGACACTGGGAAAATAGTGAATACAGAGCTTGGACGTCAGTTGCCGTTACTAGGCAAACAACTGAGCGCGCAATTAATGATCCTCAGGGGGACATTATGGTGGCAAGGGACATTTTCTATATTTTAAAACATAAAAAAATGACAAAAGACAATACAATAAAATAATCTTGTCAGCCAGTGTCCATTTACACAATGCAATCTTTAACCAGTATGCGATCTGCCCTGATTCCCATTCCCACAGCTCTTCTCATAGTATGACTGCAAGTGTTGATTTCGGCTCACTCAAAATAGACATGACCTGGGTGAATCATGTATGGTTTGGCTGGTTTGGGGTCTCCTGATGTTTTAATGTTAACAGGTATGCATAGGTATAGAGTCGCAATATGTAAAGCCCAGACCGGCACTCTATCCTTTTTTACCTTTAAATTTTAGTTATCTAAATATGACAAAAGCACATGCAGTACAAGAACTAAGTTAGTAAAACAGTGAAAATCCCTGCATTTTCTACAACCCGATTCTGCAAGGGGTGCAATGAAATCATGGAATTTTGAACATAATGGAAGACAATAAACCATAGAAATGAAGGCACAAAAACTAATATAACACTTAAGTTAAACATAAATTCATATTTTTTGGGCAAATTCCTATGATGTCAATAATACGGTACAGCACAGTGTAAGGAGTCCATCATCATTTAAAATTTTTAGGATATGAGAAGCTTAATCCAGCCCTCTCTAAATCATAGCCAGTGCACCTATCCTGAACGGGCAGCACAGTGGCCTAGTGGTTAGCACGTCTGCCTCACAGCACTGGGGTCATGAGTTCGATTCCCGACCATGGCCTTATCTGTGTGGAGTTTGTATGTTCTCCCTGTGTTTGCGTGGGTTTCCTCCGGGTGCTCCGGTTTCCTCCCACACTCCAAAAACATACTGGTAGGTTAATGGGCTGCTATCAAAAAAAAAAAAAAAAATTGACCCTAGTCTCTCCCTCTCTGTCTGTCTGTCTCTGTGTGTGAGTGTGTGTCTATAGTAGGGAATTTAGACTGTAAGCTCCAATGGGGCAGGGACTGATGTGAATGAGTTCTCTGTACAGCGCTGCGGAATTAGTGGCGCTATATAAATAAATGATGATGATGATGATGATGATGAACCAAAAAAGTTACAAAGATGATTATTTTGGAATTTATTAAGGAAAGTAGGGCAAAAAATGAGTTGAGTTTGCTCCTGGCCAAAACAATGTTACAATATAAGGGGTGCAAATTAGTTTATTATTTTGCACATAAGGAAAATACTCGCTGATTTTTCAAGTTGGACACAAATACTTGATAGCTTTATTTTTACACTGACATTAAAAACTGATCTAGGACATGCCCTATCCCAATTATAAATCTGTCCCCACATTTTAAATTATCTCCGCCACCAATGCAACATGGTTTTGCAAAGGTGAATGGTTTTTTTTTCTCGTTTTTTTCTAATCTTTCCTTAATGAATCAGGTCGATTATATTTACCACTAATAATTACAGAATTTTATTTTACATCAAGTAAGCCAAGCCAACTATTTTCAGAGGCACCAGAGACCTTAAACTTTAACAAAAAAATACCTTCATTAACATTTTCAGTGCTCAGCACAAAACTATATTCAAGTTTTATTAATGTATCTTAATTTCCTCATTTCCTCAAACGTGTTTTGTAACCCAATGAAAACATAAATATTTCATTTGCTTATAAACATGCGATCACTTTTGGTCTTCCTATTCCTCACACAAAGCTTTATTGACTCAATGAAAATGTACAACTAATTAATTTTCAGTCCCTTGGGTAACCCTAACACAGTTTTAATCTTCAACTTGTCCTGAAATCACATCAGAACAGGAGGCGTTGTGTCTTTTCTTTGGCTATTCATACACTAGTAGCGGTATTAATTGCCTGCCTAAACACCATGGGGCATGGTCATCAAAGGTTCTTATTTTCAAACGTGAAATAAATAAAATGCCCTGCTCTAGTATTCTACTGGGCTTACTCATTAAAGTCTTTCGAATATGAAACAGCTTGATGAATAGGCTACGTGTAAAATATAAGTATGAGCTTTGAGCATTGTGTGAACTGAGACATTTCCTTGGCGCAAGGTTGACCTTGAGACAAGGTCGCATGCTCATGGACAAACTTTTCAGAAAGTGGGGGGAAAATGAAAGAAGTGGCAACTTCAAGAGACATTATTTGTTTTAAAGACCATGTAATATGTGTTAGAGTAAGTTTATAGAAAGATCATTCTACAATGATTATTCTAGATAGCTTGGGTGACTCATCCTATGGCTTTTATCAAGTAGAAGGGGTGCCACAGACAGCTTTGTATATGTCTATAAGACATTAATTGGTTGTCATGGGGACACAATGGTTGACATTTCTGCCTCATTCCACTGAGGCCAAGGGTTTATCTCCATCCATGGCAATATCTGTATGGAGCTTGTATATTCTCTCTTCTGTGCTCAAGAATGTAGATTGCAAGCACCAATGGGGCAGGAACTTGTGTAAATTATTAAAATATTCTCTCTATCAAGTACAGCAAAGCAAATTGGCTCAATATAAATAATAATAAAAATAATCTTTTACTAAAGTAAGACCCAAAGAAGGTATATTTATATATATATGTATATATATATATATATATATATATATATATATATATATATATATACACACACATATATATATATATATATATATATATATATATATATATATATATATATTATATATAATGAAAATATAAAATAATGCTTTTGTAGATACCTTGAAAGACCGAAAGGAACCACATACTGTCATTAGTGTTTACTCTTCACTAGAAGTATTCAAAGATCAAAGGCAGGAAATTGTGGATTTTTGCCATTCAATGCACCATTAAACCACATGAAGTGACACGTATGGGGTAGAGTTCATTACAGAGAACATGGCTAAGGATTAAGAGGTGAATCTATATTCTTTTATGACAGATCTCTGTTTTATTTAGCAGTGAATAGAATGGAATATTTCAGTTAATATTAAACACAGTTTGAGCTATGGTGCTCTTTCGTATGTCTTATTTAGAATGAGTCATTCATTTATTTATACACTTTTGTTTTTAACAGAAATGCTGAAAAAAGTGCAGTATTGGGACCTGAGTCCTTCCCTATGTGAAGTTTACTTAGTCTGAATGCATTTGATGTGATACAGCAGTGCACTCCTCAATACATACCAGTCAACTCTCCACTCAACTCAATTTATGTGGGACAGCTGCGATTTGAGGGGACTGTCCCCTGATCCACAGATCAGGGCTTTTGTCCTGATTCAAGGCCAGTTGGGAGGTACACCAGGTGCCCCTTCAATTGCAGGTTCACATGGCATTGAAGGGATGTTTTTAGGGGAGTACGGTTCTTGGGGTGGCCCAGTGCTATAGATGAGTGGCCATGACCCATTCTTGTGCACACTCCACTGCAAAGAATGCCACAATTCCAGAGATAACATTTTTTGAAGGTATGTCAGTATGAGCAGGATGAGGTGCACAGTGGTCACTATGTAATGAAATAACTGTGCACCTCCTCCTGCATCTATGTATTAAGAGGTGCACCACTGACAGTAGGAGGTGATGAGGAGAGAGAGGGTTATGACATGGAAAGGGAGGGATGCATGGGCTGATCCAGGAATGGAGCAGCCATGTGCCAGTATTAGACTGATAGTAAAACAATTTACAACCTTTTCTAAACTCTTCAGATAGTTTTGCTTGGAGAATGCAGTTTTCTTGAGTGTTAGGCTCAGCAACGGCAAAAGTTTATATGAACGTTGAAATATGCAAATGTGCACTGCAAATGTTTTTTCCTACTCTTTTGTGCCATGCAGCTATTTTATCTCACCTGCGCCCTTTTTTTTATCGAGATGTACTTCAATTGGTGCATAAAGATGGCAGCAATAACAGAGTACCACATTTTCTTTATCCAAGCACTTGAGTGGATCGGGGCTCATCATTCTGAATGCGGTCAGTGATGCAATTGATTCTGCATTTAGCTATTGTCAGTTTAGGGAATGTCAACAATGCTCTTATTGATACTCTAATTGAGCTGACACATTCTCTACAGTGGCTGTGATCAGGTGCTGGCCTTTACTATCAGTGGGTGACCTTTGGCACCACTACAAAAGAATAACACCACCAAGAGTCCTCCTTTTGTCATAGATCATAGATTATAATACCCCTCTGGGGAGTTGTCAAAGTTATTATTTGTTATATGAGCTCACGGTGGTTGTTTTGTTTTCTCGCTTGACCTAATGTCCTTGTCATCCAGTACAAGGAGAAGACAAGAGAAGGAGAACTTCCAATGAGTCAAAGGCAAACTTGCCTTTACAAGTCATCGCCGCTTTAAATTTCCCCTGCAAAATCGACCGATTTCGGGCGACTTGCAGAAATTGAAGCTTCATACATTTACCCCCTGGAATGATTGCATTGTCTTCTATAGGCATAGCATCTGGGCCGTCATAGACCTTATCTGACCAGCTGGTATTATCTGTAATTCCTATACAGCAATGTGACAAGACACAGAGGGCCTGACTCATTAAGGAGTGCAAAGGAGTATCTTTGAAACTGGACAAAACCAAGTTGCATTGGAGGGGGAGCTAAATTTAAAATGTGTGGATACATTTATAGTTTGGGTAGGGCATGTTCTAGATCAACTTTAAATTTCAGTGTAAAAATAAAGTTATCAAGTATTTGTGTGCTATATGAAATAACAGCCGGTATTTAACCTATGTACAAAATAATTAAACTAATTTCACCCCTTACATTCTAACATGGTTTGTCCCAGAGAACATTTACTCCTTTTTTTTGCCTTACTTTTCTTAATGACTTGGACCCAGACACTTTAGAAGACTTAGAAGACACCAAGAATCCCCAGGCATTTGATATAGTTTCACCAAAGTTAATGCCTGGTGTATATGCACACAGTGACTTCACAGGAACTCCTCTGTTGGGAGTGAACATTTAAATATTATGTTTTTAAACTTGTGATTGTGCCATTATCATGACATGTACATTTCATCAGATAACAGAATTATAGAGAAATTCAAGGCTTTTACTTGAATTATATACTGCATCCAAACATTTGTGTGGGTCTTTTACGAATCCATTGGACCATTTCAAGAATATTGGTTTAGCCCCAAAAATGTCTGCCTCCATTATTTAAGAGACAGATACACTTTGGTTCCAGCATTCATGATACAAACAGCCCAGCCTGGCTGTGTTCATACACTGTTTCGTCTTGCAATAGAAACAAGCTCAGGCATTAAATATGAGCATGACGGCTCTTGACTGATAATGCTATTGATATTGATGTAGGACGAAGGACTACCTTCGCCACTAAATCAGCAATTGTGCAGCAAGAAAAATCTTTATGGATAACATCTCACCGCAAGATCAGGCCATCATTTATATACATGAAATTGTATGACAAAACTAATATCTCAGACAGGGAGATGCAGACTGAATCCTGCAGTGTAAGCACATTGTCTACTTAACAAACTTAAGATTTCCTACCTTTGACATTGACTGTAGAGTTACGGTGTTCAGATAGAACATTTACATGCGCCTGCCAATGAATTAAGCCTCAGTCTTACACAGTACGTGCATATAAAGTCATCCATCTTGCAATACAGGTTCACTTAAAATCACAATAGACAAGTAGCTACCAGTCATATACTGGACATGACTTGAGCTATGGGATTTAAAGAGGAAATTTAGTTTAAAAAAAAAAATAGGACATTGCACATAAGGGTGATTTCTCACTTCCTTTATAGTCAGAAGAGCCCATTTATTTAGGAAATCAAGTATGAGTTTATCATCCCTGCACATTCCCGTATATCAGAGAATATAAATCCCATTCAATTCACCACACACATTAAGACACACACTTCATAAAAGAACATTAAACCTCTACCTATATGATTTCCCTATAAACATTAGAATTCACTGAAAAAAGTAGGGATGTAGTTTGTGGCTTGAACTAAGTTCTAAGAAATTGAGGAATCTTGGAAAACAGATCCATATTACAAAACTATTAGAGTAAACTAAAACTAGGGTCTCAATATATTTATCAAAAGGTGAAAATAGGAGTTTGTCATCACCAGATATTTTTTTTTTTTATTCAAGCTCAATTGTACTTAAAGCAAAGAATAAGAGCTGGGGCTAAAGGGGCATAAAGAAGAAATGAGCTGGGGCCTGCAGGTCATGGCTTAGAGGGCCAAGAGTGGTTCTAGGGCCACATGTTGACATCACTGTTTTAAATAGTTCAGTTTTTAACCAAGCACACAGCTTTGATAAATTGCACCATGTGCTGGTATGTAATGCTCTGTATTTTCATACATTACTCTATAAATGGGGCATAACATGCAGTCGCTGACCACCATACCAAAATGTTGTGCTCCCTGCAAAACTGACCCAATCTTTTCTGAGCCCCCCCCCCCCTTCGTATATCTGCAGTGAAACCTCATTTGGATTTTTACATCTAGATGGGGGTGTCACTGAGCAATGTTCCTCCAGAGAGGATGGCCCAGCCTCACCAGGCCTAACAGCAGCCTCATGGACTGATGTGGTGGCAGTTCCACCCTAGCTCTGTACTACAATGCAGGATTTCTGGGGTATATAATAAGATGCATTTACACCTTCCAGGTACATTTCTGGAAATCGCATTACTAGGTGCACTTCAGCCAATGTAATAAAAATCTTTGAGAATACAAAGGTACCACATGTCATAAATAGATCTCTTATGCCAAGGCTGGATTAAGGCTTTGGGGGGCCAGGGGCACTAAATATAGGGGACCCTTATGTTCTAAAATTAAGGGCATAGTGTCGTCATTCACAAAAAAGAAAGTGACAACTGTGTTATTCTTACCCTCATATCTCTCTCATCGCCCCCTCAATATATCTCCCATTGCCCACTCCATCTCTCTCCATTTAAGCAATGGGAGTGATAACGATGGGGTGATGGGAGAGAGACTGAAGAGCCCTCCATCTCTCTCCCATTTCTCCTTCT
Source organism: Mixophyes fleayi (assembly GCF_038048845.1). Lineage (NCBI taxonomy): Eukaryota > Metazoa > Chordata > Amphibia > Anura > Limnodynastidae > Mixophyes > Mixophyes fleayi. The sequence goes on from NC_134405.1 coordinate 75,685,391, forward strand.
GTTGCTCTCCCATTGTCATCTCTGTTTCTTCCTTTGCCCCACTCCATGTCTTTCCCTTTGTCCAATTCATGTATCTCCCTTTGCCCAATCCATGACTCTACCTCCATGTATCTCTCATTGCAGCTCCCTCCATGTCTCTCATTGCAGCCTCCCCCTACAGTTCTGATTGCGCCCCCCTCTCTATAGCTCTCTTTACAGCTCCCTCCCTATAGTTCTCTGGGTGTGATAGGAGTTTGCAAAGACGATAATCCTGACAGCACTTACAGCGACTGCAAAATTCCGAATGCTGTAATTCCAAACTGCAGTGAATTCCAACTTATTGATAAACTGACTGTCAAGAATTCCGGCATTACAACATAGCTTTACATGGCAATACTGGCATGGAGAGGTAAGGGTTAACTTACGGCTTTGCCTGGTCAATCGCTCTACATCTGGGCATGAGTGAGCCGGCATGTGTGAGCTGCTGGTTCCACTTGGAAAAGAAAGAAAAAAGTTTAAAAATAGATAATATATATAAAATAAAAAAAATACTTAAACACCCTTCCTAACACATAAAAAAAATGCTTTAAGCGAAGAATAAAGATTTTTTTTAAAATGATTTTCATTTAATTTTCATTTGTTATGTCCATCCATCTTTATCAGCAGTAAGGCTTTCCTGCCTTTGATAAACAAATCCATGAATATACACTGGGTGGTGTTCAACTGGTTAAATCAGATTGTTCATGATAAAACACCTTTGTGTCAAAAGTATCTTGATGACACCTGCCTCATTAGCATCATGTCTTTTTTTCATTAACCGTTTTAATTCCTGTGTAAGCGGTAGTTTGAATCCTTTAGAATGTGAAGTCGTTATCATGCACAGTATAATGTGCATTATCTAGATTTTACTTGTTGCAGAAAAGTTAAAGGGGATCATTTTAAGCTTAAGAAACTTAAAATTTTTCCGTGAATAAATGCAACTTGTTTGTGCTGGCCCTGTCTTGCTTTCGAGGGGTTAAATCTAGATGAGAGGAAAGAGCTGAAAGTATCAATCAAGTCATCAAAGCGAGCAATCTCCCTAACTAGATCTACATGTCTGTGAAGAGTTCGCCGTAATCAAGTCTCCAGCTCTCGGCGTGAGAAATCAGGGGGTATTATAAGCAAGAAAGAAGCAGGGCTACCCAAGCTGCATAATCTCCATGTCTAATAGCCCACTCCAGCCGTGAAGGGCATGAAAGTGAGGGCAGGCGGAGAGGGTGGAAGATTAACGGAGAGATGAGAGTAGGCCCTCTGCCAGAACATTGGCAAGCAAACGGAACATCTTCGCTCATCACAAATGTAATTACAGCTGACAAGCTTGGGATAATTTTAGTAAAATTGGAAGATGAGCCATTTTAGGAATTGCACAAGAAGACTGATACAGATGTGACCTGCGTTACCTGCTGCTCTTTTACAGGATGAAACCATATTCTACCACGTTACGCTACTAAGATTTCTAGTAGGACTCACTTGTCTTCTGACATTGCTTTGGAAAACAACCAGGAACAGCATGAGTAGATGACAGGCGCCAGACTATATGCGTGCTTATTCTATCTCTGCTTTCATCCAAGTGTCAGATAACTATCAGCAATTCCTGAACTACAAATCCCATTATGTCTCAGATAGGGTAACCAAGTCACCTATCTTTATTCTACAATATCATTACTACTTACTGAAAGCAGACTAACTATCCCCAATTGTAGCCACTAACCATAGTCCTCATATTTTAAGAGACCCCAGCAGAGTGGGAAGCAGAAAACGATTCCGCTTCATACCAGGGAGATATTACTGCCGCACTTGCTGTAACAGATCTCTTTTGTGCTACTGCTGCTGTAAATGTTTGAAAGCATTCTTCAGTAAAAACTCAGAAATGACTATTTAAAATAATCTTGAACAGTATTGCATCGCTCAGTTGTCCCGGTGAACTTTTAATGGTAAATTAGGTGAGAGAAAATCTTTCATGTTGCCATTGTGAAATAGACCTTCTAAGCAGAATATGGTTATTCAGATCCAAAGTCACACAGGGCAGCATGGTGGCTCAGTGGTCATGAGTTCATTTCCTGACCAGGGGTCTTATATGTGTGGAGTTTGAATGTTCTCTGTGTGTTTCCTCTGGGTGTTCTGGTTTTCTCCCACACTCCAAAAACATTCTGTGGGGTTAATTGGATGCTGACAAAGATTAACCCGTGTGTGTGTGTGTGTGTGTGTGTGTTAGGGAATTTAGACTGTAAGCTCCATTTGGGCAAGAAGTTAGGTAAATGACAAGTATTCTTTGTACAGTTCAGTGGAATTGTTGGTGCTATATAAATAAATTATAATGATCTATTTTAATAAGACATAGAGCCCATTATTAATTTGTTGTTTCTCTTTCTATTTGTCCTATAAATTCTATGTCTCCCTCCCCCCTATTAGTGTTTCAGTGGCTGCACTTTGTGCAAAAGCCTAGGCAGTCTTTTGACCACCTTCTAGGTCAGTTGGAGGTGGGAAATGGGAGTATGGTTATTTAGTTAAAAAAAGACAGGGAAAAACACTTTTCGAAAAATAGCCCTGGAAAATATACATTAGTTGCATATTCCTGTAAGGTCCTCATGGGAAGCATTATCCTCTCCCCGAACATTTATCAGGAAAATAAAATAAACAACAAACTAAAAGTTCTTGAAAACTGGCCTTTTTATGCATCGACTTTACATAGGAAACAATGTTCTATCATCATTTTTTTTTCTTGCTTGCTTCAAAGCATTATTAGAGATTCAGCATAAAGCTGTACTTAGTGTCTGCAAAGAACTGAAAGAACAGTTTAGCATAGCTACAGTAAAATCCACCACACAATTCAGCAGGGTCCACTCAACATAAGCAAACGTGTGTACAGTTTTATAAAAGTTTAATTTGCTACATGACAGTAAATATGTATTGCACATTGAAGCCAGTAAGGCGGTGTTTGTAATGTAAATCCCTAAGACATACATTTTGCAGAAGAGAAATGCATTGTGTCCTTTAATAATAAATGCTACTCTGTTGGAAATGGGTGTACATAAAAATGTATGTAGCTCTATAAAATACAATGTACTGCTAGTCTATTCCATTAAATCAGAAAGAGGAAGAAAGGAGATGGATGATTGGAAGAAGCAAGGACATTTTTCAAAGCCACCCACTTTCTCTCAAAGTGTATAGCCAGAAAATTAATTTTGGGCCATTGATATTTATACTGTATAATAACAGCTGTGCCAAAGCTTGGCAAATAGAGAGATTAAACACTTCCAAATACAGCTGCATGAAGTGTCATAGATGGCGGCAGCCAGAGCCGTAACTTAGAATTCTAGCGTCTGGTGCGAGAAAGACAAATTCCGCCCCCTAGCACTCAATTTTAACCAAATTAACCTAAAATATTGCTAAATTGCGCCCCCCTTCAGTGTTGCGCCCTGGGCGGTCGCCCCTCTCGCACAGCCCTAGTTACGGCCCTGGCGGCAACCTCACTGAAGTTCCGATTTCCTACCTGTTGTCAAAGTTGCACGCGCAGCCAAGGGAGAAATCAGCGTGGTCGCACCTGCCTGCACATTCAGTCTCAGGTTGGGCCCCAGAAAAGCCTCTGTACTGGTGCCCAAGGTTCCTCTTAGCAACCCTGGATAAACAGCAAATTTCTGGAAGAAATATAAAGTGTCATAGAGGCATATCAAGTGCACATTTATGTATGTATGATATCACTAATTCTGCTAGATAGTAGTGTACATATCAATGCCATAATTAAACATCTAGTAAATATATGATTTGCTATACACTCAGTGGCCACTTTCCTTTGAGAACAGCCTGAATTCTTCATGGTATGGATTTAACAAGGTGTTGGAAACATTCCTTATAGTTTCTGGTCCATGCTGTGAGCCAGAAGTGCTAACCACTAAGCCACCGTGCTTCTTCATGACATGGCGCGGTATCTTGCTGGATGTAGTGCTTTGTATTCCACAGAATGGCATGGCAAAAGCACAGCTTGAAGATGTTATCGCTGGAAATTTGTACCGCTGATGAATGGCCTATTCTGCTGTTATATTCAATTTGTACAAAATCTCACAACAATGTTGCTTACCTCACCTATGCAGAATTTGGCATCAAGTGTTCGACAAGGATTTCCTCATCATATTTATTCTGCTGAGAATTCCCAGTTCTACCCCAGAGTTAATGGAACTTTGTCCTCCTATATTAGTAATGCAAAATCTGTCTCTGAATATAGGTGCTGGGAAATGAGCGAAATGAGTAAGATGAACAAAGGGGATTCTTTATTTCATTAAATAGATGGTCTGGTGTCAATTCATTATGTGCACATTGGCATCCTGCTACACCACTGGTGGTATCACCTCTCACTGGTGCCTGAAGCTTCCCTCTCACAAATCAAGTTCTCTCACATTGGTACTCAGTTGTACTACACTGCCATGTCAGCTCCACACCTCACTTTCTTGTTACTAAACCTTCATGTGCAGGGGCACCTGTCCATGTAACTACCCGTTGCATGCTGGGAAGAAGAGGAATGAGCTAAGCTTGGGTGGCAAGTGTAAGGATCTTCAGAGGTAGGTGTTAGGAACTCCCAAGCCAGTACAGTGAAACTCGGGGACTACTCAGAAGGCCAGGTGTTCACTGGAGCCCCTAGTGGTGGGGACAGACTGGGCTGCGGGCCGACTGAGGGTCGAGTAACATATACTGACTTAAAGGAGTACCCAGGAGTGGAGAGATTGGCGGGCTGTAGTTAAGAGGTATCCTAGGTCAAAGGTCACAAGCACAGATGCAATATCCAGGGACAAGCGAAGGGTCAGACACACAGGCAAAGAAGCTAAATCCGGAATCCAGGCAAAAAGGTCAAGGTCAGAATAGAAGGTTCACAGGTCCAGGAACAAGCAGGGGTCAAAACACGGGTAGTCAATCCAAGGTAGCAATAACCAAACAGATAGAACAAGCAGGCAGCAGGACTGAGGGCAGAACGCTATAACCGGCAATGAGGCTCAGTCCTCATTGCCTTAAATAGTACAGATGGCCAATCAGCACACAGTCCAGAACATGTCCTCAGCTGTAGAATAATAGCAGAGCCTGCAGCCAATCGTATCTGCAAGTACCAGCAGAAACTACAGCTTTAATCAGCCTAGATTAGCTGATTCCAACAGGTGTGCAGCGCTGGCCTCAACGTGTGCGCACGCGCCTGGCTGTTAAACAGCTGGCCGAGCGCGGAGTTTTAGAGATACTAAAGCGTCCCGGTTGTTGCCCAGGCAACCGGGACACAGAAACCGGAAGTGACGCCCCGGTTGCTGTAGCAACGGTCTGAACATCACTAGCAGACCCCGGAGAGTCGCGGCGGTACCCGCGGCCGCCGCGAGTACTAACAGTAGGTGGCTGAGTGTATGCCCCTAGGCTACCCAGTAGATGGGCAGGGAACTACAATTATATTTTGGAATGCTATACTTTATATTTGATCTATTTCAATAACTTTATGTTGCTGCCTTGTTACAGTACTGAGTTATCATTATGTGTTTATTCCTCTGGTAACCATGGAAACATGTTATTTGTGATGATCCAACTGGAATTTACTGTGTACATTTGACATTTCATAGCTTACAACAGACAGCTTACTGTGTAAATAGTTCATGATGAAAAACAGTTAAATAGGAAAAAATACAAAATAATTGGACACTGGGCTGTAGCACAATGTTTATTCTGATTAGTTGGGCAACTAAGCAGCAGTGTATACCTGGCTGAAGACAGCATTTCAGGGTTGTATGTGAGTGCCATCAGATTAGCTCACATTCTAACTTGGGATGCCATCTTTGGCCAATCAAACACTAATAAATATTGTGATACAGCCAAAGGTTTTCATTCATTTTAAGTCAGGAAATGTGTGTAATAAAAATTAAGTGCATTTATGATTGTTTCCATAAACTGTATATGTAGTATTTTCCTCTTGAAAAAGCCTCCACTACTTGTGTTACAACAGGTTATTAGGAGCTGTGACAGGACCAGGCCACACTGAGCTGTGACAGGACCAGGCCACACTACCAAAATAACATCTCCCATCGGCCCGTCAATTTGCAGGGTTACATGGAATATCATCCCAGGACCAGTTCCTAAATTTCGTGAGGGAGAGGGCTTATTCCGGACACATGGGGGAGTAGGAAGATAGGAACAGGAAGTGAGAGACAGCTAGAAGCCCTGACACCCTAAAGTGTGGAAGAGGTTAATTTCAGGAGGGACTGGGTGCTATCTAAGATCTGGAGGTGTAACAAGTCAAGGATTACCCTTTGTCTTTCACAGGACTGGCCCAGACATTGTGGCAGGACACAGCAGGGTTGTCACTGTGAAAGGCTGGCTCACCTCCACTCTCACTCCAACCCCCTGGTCCAGCACCCACCAATGCTCAAGAAGGATGGACCCAGGGGTTTGCCCAGGGGAGGGAAAAACACCATGGAAATTTTACCACAATTTTACCATAAGGAGACACTCCGGGAGGGGCACAAGTATTTTCTGAGGATTGAGTTCATGGAAGTTGCAGGGCTGACTGATGTTGAGTTTCTGTGCTCCACCAGCAGATCCGGTGATCAATACTGTTCTGTATCTTGGGGAGGAGGCTATTGCTCTATTAGGGGACCTATCATCTCCTCACTCCATCTGGAGATATTCGCCAGGTTCTGGGTAAATTGGTGCACCCACAGAAGTGGGAAGACTGATACCTGGAGCCCCACCACACTGGTTGAGAGTTGTCCAAGTGGCCTGGAACAGCAAGATGCTAGGAATCCCTGAACCTCCTGTGGAACTGTTGCATGATTAAGGTTGGTGGAGAACTTTGTTGTTGCTCCTATTGACACTGGTGATCGACAGACCTACTGTTTAAAGTGTGCAGTCTTATGCTCTGTTGTGTTATGGTAGATCAAGTAAAAATAGCATTGTATCTTTCGTTTTCCTCCATGCCTGTGTGATTCCTAAACCTAAGAGTGCAGGGTAACCTAGTCAACTTCAATTCTAAAAACCTGTTATCCTCACAGTACCTATGAATGTGTTTTTTCAGCCCTCACAAATGTTGCAAAAGTTATTATTATTAATGTTTATGTACAAGGTGCTACAAAATTCTGCAGTGCCCTACAGGCTAGTACAAAAAGAAGTCAAGAGAAGTCACAGCCCCTTTAGTTACGCAAATCAAAATAGGTTACATCTTCAGATATAAATCTGTTGTACCTTCTGTATGTAACCCGTGTTGCCCCCTATGAACCCTGGCTGATTATGGCTTCTATTAAGGCATATCAATAGGTATCCCTTGGGTCCTGAGGCATATGCCAGTGACTGGTAGCTGTGAAAAACCACATCCGCCTCCTATGGATGGTCATTCATTCAAGGCTGACCTGAATGGAGACAATGAAGACATCAAAAGTATAAATATATCTGTCCAGTGGTAACACGTGGTACAGTACAATACAGCAGTGGTAGTTACATGTTTTCTGTGAATTAGCTGATTATCTTCGTCTAATAAACGTATGGTTGCTAATCCCTGTCTGTTTTTCTTATACCATTCTTGATTATTAACTTTCTCTGTAGTAAAAACCTCCCACAAGTCATATCTGGATAGCAGCATCTCAACCTTAAATTTCCACAGCTGATAATGTCATTATTCAGTTTAACCACTGTTAGATGAGGCTTTAAGCTGACAGACATTTTATTTTCCTTCCTAATTCCTTTTTGAAATACAGCGTTGCGTTACTCACAAACAGTTCTACAGATTTCACTGGAAGGTTGCTTATATTCTTCTGTTGTTCAGTATCGGGGCTCATAATCTGTTACAGATTATGTTTCTTTGGACCAGCATCAACACACAGAAAAATATTGTGGGAGAAATGTTACTAGAAGAAAAAACAGTATTACAACTTAAGAGACTGCACAGTGACAATTTGATATAGAGCCACCTAGTGTCCCTTCAATATAGTCACCCAAATTATACTTAGCCTGTAGCTGTTGTTATCCTTCAACAAGTTTTTCATGCACCAATAAATCGATTATTTCAGTCTCTTGTGTGCCCTAATATTATTGTTCTTTGTTTTAGAGAATACATCTTCCAGCTGTTGACGTGTCAATAGTTATACAGTTATTTTTCATCAATTGAGATGTATAGTACCTCAGCGTTGTACTGCTCCAAACTTAAAATGATGCTTTTTTGTGGCATTCCAGGAGCAATTTATATTTTTGGCGAAGACAGATAGGATTCAGAATTATCAATGGAATTTTCTCTCTTAATATATTTTTTTTCTATAAGCCACTTAACATGCTTCATGAATTTATTATGAGTGCTCTTCTAAAAGTTAATTATTAAAGCTGTTTTATGTACCCATTTATAATAAGGGTTCATGTTTGCATTATTTTACGTAACCCCTGTCACTGTGTGTGGTTCTGGGGTGCATGGGTTTCTCTACGCCTTGGCTAGCTCTTTGAAATGAGTATAAATGAACAGAGGGTCCCAGCACATTTTTCAATAAAGTCTCTTTAAAGGTATTGGGACTTAGGATGCAGTACAAACAGATATCTCAATGATTTTTAGTGGTAGATCAACTCTATCACAAAATAGAAGTCTTTATTTACATTTACACTTATTTTCACTCCAGCATGATTCTAAAATGATTGAAAACAAGACTCAAATAAATATGTACAGCTCCTGTCTCCTCCAGCACAGATCTTAGTCGGATAGTAATAATATGGTTACAGCATAGATCTCCCCTCCTGCACCATTCCTTAGAGTATTTAACTAGATGATGAGGGGCAAAACATTTCCCAAATCTAGGAAATCTTCTCTCATCTGCAGTCCTGACCCCTCCTCGGCAAGGGTGATTTTTCACTTGTTTGGGCTTTGACACTTCTTCTCAAGTGCACTCTCAGCCATGCTCACCCCTTCTCTTCCAGGATGCTTTCTCATAGTCACATATTTACACAGTTGATAAGGTTGAAAAAAGACACCAAGTTCAACCTATTTGGATGTCCTGTGATCCGTCACTTATATTTGAAATTGATTTAAATGAAGCAACCGCCAATCTATTTCAATCGGGATAAATCCCTCCTTAACCAATATTACAGTCCTAATTCTCCTGGATCCACTACTATCCTTTATTTAAATTAACTGTCGTAACCCTGGATGCTCTTTCCCACTAAAAATTCTTTCTTAAACATATCAATTGAATATGCCATCACTACCTTCCCTGGCAGTGAAGTCCATAGCTTGCCTGCCCCACTGTAAAGAACCCCTTCATTTGCTGGTTGTGAATCTTCCTATCCTCTAACCGTAAGGGGTGACTGCGTGTCCTGAGTAAAGTCCATGTGGTAAAAATTCCAATGAAAGTTATCTGTATTGACCCTTAATGTATTTGTATGTGTATAGTAATCATATCCCTTCTTAGATGCCTCTTTTCTAACGTAAACATGCCTAAACTAGCTAACCTTTTCTCATAACTTGGTGACTCCATTTATCAATTTTGTTGCCCTTCTCTGAACCCTTTCTAGTTCCAAAATGTCTTTTTCATAGAGTGGTGCCCAGAATTTTACTGTGTATTGAAGATGAGGTCTTACCAACGACTTATATAGTGGCAAAATTACACTGTGTTCCCTTGCATCTGTGCCCTTTTTATGCATGCACATATATCATCGGCCCTTGCAGCTGCTGCTTGACATTGAGCACTACTGCTAAGTCTACTGTCTATGAGCACTCCCAAATCCTTTTCCATTACAGATTCCCCTACATTTATCCCATTTAATTTATAGATTGCATGCTTGTTTTTGATCCTTATTTACATTTAAATCTCCCTTGCGGTCTGACACTCTTTATGTGTTCTCTCAGCTCTGCTCAACCCTACTCTACAGGGGTAACTATTCATTTGTTAGGGCTCTGACACGTACTTGCTGGTGTTCTCTCAGCACCCCCTAACCCCTCCTCTCCGAGGGTGACGTCGCACTATTGTGTTGGTGGGTGTCTCGGTCTCACACATAACCCTGTCTCTCTAATCTGGTGCTGTCTATCCCTTGAGATGGTGCACTCAGCCTTTAGCTGCTGTCTCTCTGAGTCATAGTTAATTCTGTACACTCCCTCTTACTGAGGGTATGCAACCACATTCTGAGGTAATTTCTCCCTCCCGCCTTATGTTGCTAAGCAACTGTTCCTGGTTTATCACCTCTGGGTCTTAGTACTGGGACCACACATTCAGTCAATAGGGAGGTGTCAATTCACCACTTTTGAAATTGTAATTTGTTAAATCATAGATTAAGTTTGTAGTTATTCAGAATTCTTACTAGTGGCCTACACAAAATAAATTGGAAAAAAAACAACAACTATCAAACTTTTTATTATTTAATTACAAAGTAGGGCTGGTTATGATGATAATATATCAAGCGGCTTGCAGTTTTTCCTCAGTGGTTATCCCCAAGGCTTACAACCCCCCCCCCCCCCCCCCAATCCCCCAGCATGCAGTGCTTTTGGTGTGCAAAGCATTTTGTTGATGACACGCAAAATCTGCTCTCACTTTAATTGATCCTACTCAGCCCAGTAGTTTGCAATTTTCCCCCCAGTTGGTTAACCCCAAAGCTGACACCCGCCCCTATCTTCCCAGTATACAGTGCTTTGGACATACTCTCATTCTAATCAGTCCTACACAGCACAGAACATATTACATACACTTCAGGTTAGGAAGAAAGCTAAAAGCTGAGGTCCCCACCAGATGGAATAGCATTTTCATTATTCTTGTGCTGCTTCATAAGCAACAAAAAGCCATCAACTATGTCATGATCCAGGCTGCTGATTGGTTCTTAGTGACATCCTAGGCCATAGTAAATCATGGAGGACTTATGGAAGTTGCTCGCACCCTTCAAGGAATTGCTGATTTCAGCCTTGTGTGCAGTGACTGAAGAGTGTGTTGAACCCATGAAGGCCCAGAGCATATAAACATGCGTGCCCAGGCTTGAGCAGTCTGCCCAGGTCAAATAAGCCAAAAGATCTAACACTGGTTCTGAATTGTTAGAAAGCACATTACTTTTTTACACATGTTTTCATTTGCAAATAAATATTGTTGGATTTTAAATGTGGTTATGCTGATTCTCTGGCAATTTTTTTAAAAAAAAACAACAGTTGTTAATTCTTAAATAAATGCATATTAATCTTGCATTTCTCACATTACTATAGGTGTTAGTTTTGTGTTGCTAACACACAAAATCTACTCTTGCTTTAATGGTTCCTACAAGCCCAGAGCATGTTACATTCACTTCAGGTTAGGAAGATTGCCATTGCACAATTGAAAATAGAGGCCCCCGGCAGATAAAATGAGCAACAGAAAACAATTAATGACTATGTGTTGGCATATTCCAGGCTACTGGATGGGGCCTAGTGATATCCCAGGAAATGGCACATTATGGGGCATTTATGACAGCTGCCTATGCCCTTTCAGAGATGTTAATGTTAGTCTTGTGTGCAATGAATGAAACATGTGCTGTAGCTATCAAGGCCATAACCAAATTAACTAGGATCCTCAGGCTCATCTTTGTTCAGGTCAAAGAAACTATACATCTTAATGTCATATGTAAAAAAAGAAGGAAAAAGGCTCCTCCTAGTGCAGGATGACAATCAAGTGCTTTATCATGCCTGTATCAAAAAATGTATACCATACTTGCCAACTCTCCCTGAATGTCAGGGAGACTCCCTGAAATAGGGGTGATCTTCCTCACTTCCTGAAGAGTCTGGCATTCTCCCTGATGCTGAGCCAGTACAAGATGTGGTTGGATTCGCCATCTGTGGCATGATGACACAGTTAAGAAATTGTGTTCTATGTCCATGTATTGATGCCTATGGAGCTGGCCATTTTCATGGAGACCAAGATTTAATCAAAGACTGACAGGTAAGACAACATGACTTCACTAATGGAGACAGAAATGTAAAAGACACTTCAGTCTCTAGAGATTCATTAGCTGATTTTCTTTAACACATAGTTGCCTACTCTCCTGGAATGTCTGGAATACTCCCACATTTCTGGGAGACCTCCCGGGAGAGCAGGGCAACCTCCCGGTTCTCGTCCCCGCAATAGATAAGTGGCAAGGGGTGGGGCTTAATGACAAATATTGTGTCATTTTAGCCACGCCCCTTACTGTAATTCACCAAAATTGTGCCAAAATTGTTTAGGGGTGGGGCCAAAATGATGCCATTCGTCAAGTCCCGCAACCGCACGCCCACCTCCCCCAATATCTCCCTGCAGCCAACGAGGAAAAAAGGGCAAGAATGATGTATACCATATATGAAATAATAAACAGCTTATCTGTATATCCTGTATATCATAAATCCTGGATAATCTTCAAGTTCCATGTATGCATACATGTGAAATAAGAAAAAAACAAGAAAAACAATTGTGTAATATTGTAACACAATATACACCCATGAAAATACACATGAAAGAAGTGTCTCCGTACCAGAAAGATTTCTTTCAACCAGATGTACTTCTTAATTAATCCAGAATCACCCTTCCATGATCATGATTAGCTCCAATGAAAAGGTGATCCTCACACTACATAGTGTAATATTTTTTTAAAAAAACATTTATTATATACAGAAAACAATACTTTTGCCCGTACATCAATGAAAACAAATAAAAGAATTAGGGGTCTATTTATAGGAGTGAAGAGCCTTACATTCGGCAAAACTGATGGAAAAAGCCTCTTTCACCATTTTGTCCCATTAAAAAGAGGATTTCTCCGGCCTTAAGCATCCTTCAGCTGTTTAGCACCGTCCCCATAGACCTCTTTGCTTTTCACCACTAGCACTAAAAACCCAATGTCATTCAGGGTGGTGTTACTTACCCTTTTCAACGGAGTGCAGTCCCGCTGTAGAGGATCCTCTTCACAGGCTGCATGCTCCTCCCGTTCTTAGGCCAGAGTTGACTTTACTGCACATGTGTGACATTGGAGTATGCACAGTCAGTCAACCCCGTTTCTTCAGTAGAGCCAGTCCCTTTCGTCAAGAAACAAGAGAGTCGTTTTCACAGCGGATCACAAGGCAGGTAACTATTATTAAATAGCAGTGGTACATGTTTCTGTATCAATGTGACCATTAGTGATTCAGATCCTTAATTACCGCTGTGCACAAATGATAAATAGACCCCTTAGCCGCCATGTAAATCCTCGTCCCTTCTAGGTAGGAGTGACTAGACAGAGTCGCCATTGAGAACAATATCTTTTCACCTCTACCTTTCACTTTACATGTACAATTATTTTGTGGTGGTTTGGAGGTTTGAACTAAATATATATATATATATATATATATATATATATATATATAAATGCCTAGTGGCGTGTGTGAAAAAAAAAAAGCAAGATGCAGTGCCACCTGCTGGGCAGAGTTATACACTGACCTATATATTTCTTGAAGGAAAAGTGACAGTTGGGAGTGGTTGGTGGTTGCCGGGGGTGACAGTGGAGAGTTTTTAACACCTTAAGTAGCTTGATGAAGGATGTGGCGATGAAGATGAAGGATGAGGTGATGGAGAAAAATGATGAGGTGGTGACATGTGGAAAAAAACACGTTAAAAAAGGGCGCTTGCGTCGGGAAGTAACGCTCTTCCCCTGAGGAGGCCTGGGCTAGGCCCAAATGCATGACAAGAACCTTTTTAACACCTTAAGTAGCTTGATTTGACTAGAATGCATGAGTATCATGCACGGGTTAACTTGTATATATATATATATATATATATATATATATATATATATATATATATATATATATATATACATTACCCAAAGTAGTGAAACTGAAAGCCCTAATCTGAGCATTCAGTTCCACTGTGTAAAGACTGACCCACCAGAGTGTTGTGTGCAGCATTTTAACTCTTTGAGACAATTAACCTGATTCCACAAGACTGTTCATTATACCTATATAGCTGTATCCTGTGTTCAATAAAGCCAACATTGTAGTTAATATTGCAATTTGTATTTAACATCCTTACTCACATCTGCAGACAACTATTACAGTCCAATAGGCATCTGCCAATAAAATTAGACTTATAACAACCCCAATCTCAGCAATAAAAAAAGATCAAACTTATCACCACCTTAATTTCAGTCTCAAACAGGGCTTTACTGCACATGTGCAAATACTCCAATGGCCGGCATCGCTAGGCCACCCTCACTTTCGGACATCACAGCTACTGCACCCCTCTTAACCGTGGTAGATCATTTGTAGGTGACTCTAGAACTGATCTTGGTGCATTTTCCATGCATTATACAACATGAGGCAAATGCATCGTTAGCTGAATTCAATAGAGAATTCGATTGAGAACTATGAATAGTTACGGTACTGACTTCAAATTCTAAACAGACCCTGGTGTAGTGTAATGCATTTTTGGTTCATCTAGAATTTAATTTCAGTATCATGACTACTGATAAAGTGTTTCCTATAAAGATGAATAAATCACTACGTAGAGAACACCTAATGCTGGGTTCACTAGTAGCACAGGGAAATGTACCATGCGTAACTCTGCAAACCCCTGTGAGTACTTACTCTTCTGAGACCTGGGAGATATAGGCAATGATTTTGAGCAGTGATGAATATAGCTAAAGCCATGCTGTAAAAGAAATGTATACAGGAAATTTTGATCCCCTTCAAAACTTTATTTAGAGAGAGGGATGAAAAGACAGTACCATAGTCCATTATGGCCCTTTCTGTTTTAACATACAGTCTACACAACATACAATAATTATTGTTGTTGCATGTTAAAGACACTAATGTGGTTTAAGTGGTAAAGACAGGCCCACCTTAATAATGCTCACACAGCATAAAACAGACAAAGTGCTATAAAGGACAATGCAGCTGTTCTGTACCATCCTGATTCTGCTTCAAGTATATTTTTATTGTTGTCAAAACTAAGACAGCACTAGGCGTAAAAAACCCTTCAACAGAAAAATGTACTGGAAACTAATAAACGGCTTATTGTAATAGAGATAGCTCCAGGGCTTTAATAACCAGATCTCTTAGCTCACGTCTGTGGAGTCTTCTGTAGCAAGCAAGACCTACATTGAGAGTCAGAATGCTAAAACAGATCGGTTGGAGCAATAATGTTGACTCTATTTTTTCCAGCTCTTTGCAATTTTTATAAACTTCTTGCAAAATTGACTTTATATTATATTTTAATGTTGCATTTGGAGGATTTTAATATAATTCCAAATATTAGCATTGCTATGAGGAGTGTGCCAATAAGAGAAACTTTACTGCCCTCTAGTGGAGAAAATGTGGGAAGGGAATTGCAGAATTTATGCTTTTAAGGCCTAATACACATAAATGCAGATGTTGACGGTCATATTAAACTGGATCAAAAGGAGCTAAATTAAGCCCCGTGCAGCAGAACTTAGTCTGGGAACATTAATGTAAATGTGAAAATAAATGGATGGCTTACCGCAAAAATGTCAGCAGCCGATGGCTAAATGTAAATTATTAAAAATATAAATCTATCTTTAAAGAGCATACACGTGATTTATGGAAAGTACAAATGTGAAAAATCCTCTATAATACAGCAAAGTTAACAAATGGTTATCAGAGCTCTTATTTTCATGTTATTACTTATAGTCCCAAGGTGCCGAATGCACTAAGTGAGTGTTGAACTTAGAATAATAAAGCTATTGGTTACTTTTAAAACAACTATAACTTGCCTTTTTTTCTTTCCTTAAAGTAACGGTAAATCAGTGCGAGTGTTACTTGCTCACTTTGGGGCTCATGGGAGCATTTGTGATCTAACTGCAGGCAGGAAAACATGTAGACATGAAAATGCACATTCATATATTCTGTCACACGCACCTCAAGGTGTACGTCAGGAGTAACAAGTGTGTATGTTGACTCCCCACGGTAGCACAGAGAAAGAGGAGAGATGTGGTTTGACAACGTTAGTAACAAAATGCTAAGTTTGCATTACCCTATTTGTATACAATGTAGCAATGAAATGAAATATCATGTGCACAAAAAACAATTGTTTCGTGACTGTTATTAATAATACATTTACCATATAAATAATAATTAAATGAAGATACAAAAAAAAAAAAAAATTCAAATAAATGAGTTTAATGTTTTCCTCTTTAAAAAATCAAATGGGAATATCCTTTTCAGCAGCTGTCCAAATGGAAATATCAATTAGGTAATACAGATGGACGGCTGGCTTCACATAGTATAGCAATCACATTAATGTTTTAAGTAGTATCAGCTAGACAAGTCAATCTGCAATCAGCCAATCAGAAGTCACTAACTAGTGGTGCTGATCATCATGATCATCATCATCATTGTGTCTCGTTGCACCGGTCCTCCAGCAACAGCAAGAGGTGCCTGCAGTCAGGTCTAGCCCGGTCACAGTGAACACGCCCTTACTATGATCAGCCTACTCTTGCTTGCCCTTTCTCCCTCCCGTTTTGCCCTTACAGTCATAAGGAGTTATAAGAGTAGGACATACGCATACTTTTTTTTATACATAATCGCAGTAAGAAAATTAATATTCTGCGCAAATAAAACAAACCTACATCTGAGTATTCGTGAGCCGCATTATCTGCATCTTTCTCCATTCAACACTGAACAAGACTGCAGTTTTTGTAAACTTTTATATCAGTCAAATGCAAAGCTGAAATATAAATAGATACACTACATGGACAAAAGTATGTGGCTACACCTGGTCATTATTGAATTAAGGTGTTTAAATCAGAGCCATTGCCATTGAGGTGTATAAAATTGACCACTTAGCCACCTCTCCATTTGCAAACATTTGTGATACAAAATGGGTCATTTTGAAGAGCTCAGTGACATCAAGCGTGGTAATGTGATAGGATGCCACCTTTGCACAGTAAGACAGTTCGTGAAATTTCATCCCTGCTGGATATTTCGCTTTCAACTGTAAGTGATATTATTACAGAGTGAAAGTGTTTAGGAACAACAGCAACTCAGCCACGAAGCGAAAGACCACGAAAAATCTCAGAGCGAGATCAACGACTACTAAGGCACATGATTTTCTCCCTGTACGGCGCTACGGACACCTTGTGGCGCCTTATAAATAAAAGTTAATAATAATAATAATAATAATAATAATAATAATAATGATGCATAAAAGTTGAAAACGCTCTGCTGATTCCATAGCTGAAGAGTTCTGAACTTCCACTGGAATTAATGTAAGCACAAAAACTGTGCGGCGGTAGCTTAATGAAATGGGTTTCCATGGCCGAGCAGCTGCATGCAAGCAGGGCCGGATTAACGGAATGGAGGCCCCTGGGCTAAGGGGGCCCCCATTCCCCCGTGAGGCCCCCCCGTTAGCAGATTGGCCCCCCTGTTAGCCGACCGCCCCCCCCCCCAAGCGCTTACCTTCTCCTGTCACTGCAGTCCTCCTTCCGCTGCGCGCTGTAAGCTGCTTACTGAGGAGATTTCGTGACACTCTCGCGAGATCTCCTCAGTAAGGAGATTACTGAGCGCCGGAGAAGGAGGACTGCAGTGACAGAGCTCAGCATTGATCGGGTCGGGGGCGCCCCCGATCAATAAATCTGCTGAGCTCTGTCAAGGGCCCCCTGGATGCCCAAGGCCCCTGGGCTGTAGCCCAGTTAGACCTCGGGTTAATCCGGCCCTGCATGCAAGCCTCACATCACCAAGACCAATGCCAAGTGTCAGATGGAGTGGTGTAAAGCACACCGACACTGGACTGTGGAACAGTGGAAACATGTTCTGTGGAGTGATGACTCACAATTCTCTGTTTGGCAGTCAGATAGGCGAGTCTGGGTTTGGCAGATGCCAGGAGAACATTACCTGCCTGACTGCATTATAAAGTTTGTTGGAGGAGGGATAATGGTGTGGTGCTGTTTTTCAGGGTTTGGGCTAGGCCCCTTATCTTCAGTGAAGGGTAATCTTAATGCTTCAGCATATCAAGTCATTTTGGACAATGTTATACTTCCAACTTTGTGGCAACAATTTGGTGCACAAAGCAAGGACCACAAAGACATGGTTTGATGAGTTTGGTGTAGAAGAACTTGACTGGCCCACATAGAGCCCTGACCTCAACTCTATTGAACATCTTTGGGATGAACTAGAATGGAGATTGCGAGTCAGGCCTTCTCGTCCAACATCAGTGTCTGACCTCTACAGAATGAATGGACACAAGTTAACACAGAAACACTCCAACATATTGTGGAAAGCCTTCCAAGAACAGTGGAAGCTGCTATTGCTGCAAAGGAGGACCAACTCAATGTTAATGTATATGTATTTGAATGCAATGTCATTACAGTCCCTGTAGGTGTAATAGTCATGCGTCTGAATACTTTTGTCCATATAGTGTATAGAAAAGGTTAACGCTGGAGCTCCGGATCACAACAGCAAGGGGCTGGGCAGACTGATTGACCGCTCCCCGACCGGAAACGCTAGGTCTGTGAGAGCCTCAGGAATGAGGGGGGATATGCTAGATACCCGATGGCTCCCCATTTGGAAAGGGGAGCCTTTGGTAAACCAGGCAAGCAGAGCTCTTATTCGTTTGGGACGGGACATGTCTGGGGTATAGAATTTGCTAGTGTAGCTGTTAGGACTCTGCCTGTATCTTATATCTGGCTGCAGTAGCTCAATACCACTAGAGGTGCTTCTGTTTTACCCTTCTACATTCCACCTCGCCTGCAGGAGTTCATCTCCTTCCCTTGCCTGCACCTGTTCCACTGCCTTATATACCTGCCTCAGTCATTGGTCCTGGCAGTACATCGTTTGTCTCTGGCTGCTGTTGTTTTTCTGCTCTCTCCAAATAACCTGCTCTAGTTTGATACTTTGGTTTGACATCTACCTGTGCCCTGACTATCCCTGATTGCTGCCTTGATTGACCCTTTGCCTGTAACCCCGACTAATCATATCGCTGCCTGGAGAGACCCTTTGCCTGGTATTTGACTCTGCTTTTTGTCTGCGATTCCACTTCCCAGTCTCAGGTTCATGGTGTGTGCTGTTTGCCTTATTGGACTTACCTGTTTTCTGCCTGTTGTCTGGGATACCATTTCCCCAGCCACAGGTTCGTCCGCTGTCTGCTCCTTTGGACTTACCTGTGATCACTGTGTTTAACTATCCAGATTTACAGTTTGATCTGGCCTCTGCTTGTACTGTGTTGATCTCCAGTGCCATCTCCATACAGGCCACTACTGGTATTACATCCAAACGTGAATCTGTATTGCTATAGACTGAACTATTAATCATTTCCTGCATTCGTGGCTCAAACCTGATTGTCCTGCTACCTTGTACTGCGGTTAACGCTTCTTATCCTGGAATTGTTGTGCTATGGACTAACCTTGCTATTTTCGCATGTTTGAAACACACCATCGCTTGTTCTGAGTTGCTGTTTATAGATTCTCTGCACCAATTGGCTTTCCACGTGTCTCTGCTTCAATAAAAATACTTTGTTTTCTTCAAACACTTCTGTTTTCCTTGGTGTTCACACTAGGAATCATAACAGTGACGTGGGGCAGGGTAAAATGGCAACTGGGTAAAGTTGCAGTGTGTGAGGCGGAGAACGGCGAGAGGGGAGGGTGGTCAGGACTTGACAGGGAGGGAGAGAGGGAGTTACTGAGGAGAAAGATAGGGGATGGGTAGCTGAGAAGGGGACAGACTAGGATGGAAGTGTTGAAAATATAGATGCAATGCAGATAAACAGTTCTAGTTTTCAAACAGATACTGAGCTTGTCCAGATACACAATCCTTCCAGTTATTCGGTGCAGGAACATGAGACCCAGCAGCCATTGGCGTAGGGGTATATATAGAAGCCTGGACACTCCCAGTGGATATTATTGGCTGGGTTTTCAGGATACTTAACTCTGAATAGGTAAGTGCTATGACAGACATGCACACATGATTTTAAATGCATTTGGCTGATGTGCAATTTGGATTAATATGGAGATAAAGCAGCCAACATGCGAATTGTAACAAATTCTGAGATACATACACACACGCACATACACTCAGGCACATATACATGATTAGTAAAAAATTAATAAGATATTGTACCTGCACATTGATTGTCATTTATTATATGTACCATGTGTAAATTGTTATTGCAATTATATCATTGTACAAGAAAAGATCCTATTTCATATATTTATATGTATCTATTCATATATCTGTGTTGTGAATATGAATTTATAATGTCTTGATACAGGAGATAATATACATATAGAACTTGGTGAGATACAGAAAATTAGGTTCAAAGGACTGGAGTAGGCGAATCAAAAGAGGGAAAGTGTAACAGCGTGTGGTTATATAAGGAGCGTATCCAAGAGCAGAATACGAAGATAACATGTGCAATTAAGGCTAAACACAGGATCTTTTTCAGGCATATATGTGTATGTGTTTCTGCAGGTCTGTTTGAGCCACATTTGCAGAAAAACAGTCCTATACTGTAGTATGCCAATGTTAGAATGCCCTTACCCTCCACCTCGCCAGGGGCAGATGGGGGTAAGTACCAGAATCATGCAAGTCTGTATAAGCATGTATATGTGCTCTCTCATTCAGGGGATGCACAGAGCAATTTCAAACTAGATACACTATGCAAACTGGCGTGTATCACACTCTCCATCAGCCCCAATATCTGTATTTTTTTGAATTGTCTATTTTATATTTAAATGTATTTATTGCTTTATTCACAAGTTTGCCAATGACTCCTCCCAATGTGACGTCAGTTTATTGGTAGACGCGCCAGAGGACTAAGCTGTAGTATGAGGCATTGCACAGCTGAATTGTATGTTTTATTATTTTTTATGTATATAAATAAACATAGTTTGTTAAATTGTTGCCATGTCCTGATGAAGGTACATAATCTGTTAGGGTAATATAACAATGCTAGAAAAATAAACAGCGGCTTCAAACAGAATAAAAGTGTAACTCGACAAAGTGTAACGACAATGCGCTGCTAGAACAAATCCAAGATCACCATTTTTTATTCCGCCACAGTAAACTAACTTAAAACCAACAAGCAGGGCCAGTAATAACAGTAACATAATATGTTCAGGCTGAGTTGTAAACTATAGCTCAGCTGTAATGTTACACGTCAGTGAAGGTTCTAAGCCTTAAGGCTATTGAATAAAAATGGCACTTTGTAATAAGGAGAACAGAACAAAAAGTCTACAAAAATAGAACCAGCTTTTGATGTTGTACAAACAGCAGCCAATCCCCCCAAGACACCTTTTGTAAACTTTATGTGTGATGTTTTCCAGGTCACAACTAATAGGGTCACATTTCGAACTAGTATTTTCACATGTTGTTTGCTTAAGTCCGACAGGGGATATGGCTAAATTATAAAAGGAGAACATTTCAGTACAGATGGGTTATTGACATTATAATTGAATTTAAACACACAGCTGCCACTGAATACAAAACAGTTGGGGCCATAGACAGCCAATGCAGAGCTGTCCTCTGGTTTGAACATCACAGTTCTACTTATTGAGCCTTGTTTTACATTGCTGTACATGGCTGTATAATATTGGTGCCCCTAGGCTATTGGGTATCTCCATGTATCTGGATGAAGGGGATTGGTAATCTTACATTTAGGGTAATTTCACCACTTCTCAAGTTTCATTCAAGTTCACTCAAGTTCTGTCTTCTCATCAGGGTCGCAGATCTTGGCAAGGTCTTCCAGGTGATGACTTGGGAAACCTCTGACCGACTCCCAATAAATGGGTGACCCATACACAGAACAGGAGAGGGTGAAAGGCCACTTGGTATGTTTATTAATGGGCCAGGTAATGGAAAGGCCTGTAACCTGATAAATAAAGTGGAAAGGGTAAATTATTTTGACTCTAATAAAGGGGTTGAAGTCAATGTAACCATGAAATATAACTGACATGCAATGACAATGGTACAATATTAATACAAAACATTAAAAGAACAATAGCATTAAATAATAGCAACCAATCATCACAACATTCTAGCAATGCAGACATGCAATATAAGAATCAGTTATAGCATTGGGGAAGTGGAAGATTCAATAATGGCAATTACCTCAGTAACACTGTGATCATTTTTCTAACTTTCTAGAATGAGGCTGTGTATCAATATCATGTTAGATGTCACACCCGTTGCTCAATTCCCTTGGTAAGGGCGTGGGTTTCACAGTGGACAGCACCCTCATGTAAACCTACAGGTACCAACCCTGATCTAACTAATGTCTCGCACAGGAAGCATGAATGAAATGAACAAGCTAGATGCTGATGAATGCAAACTCTGAGCGTAAATACCTTCTCCGGGTCATAAAAAAGATTAGGTAGCAGCATATAGTGTTGGAAGTCTTTACAGCTATGACGCTAAATATAATAATGAGCAATAATAATGAGTCTCCTGACATTGACGACCATAAGGAATACAACTCTCACTTTGACCAAGACGATATTACAATTACACACTCTCACAGTGACTTCTCCTTTCTATAGGTTTAGTGGACTTAGCTGCTCTCCTTATCTCATGGGCTTTGCATGGTGAGTTGGTGGTCCTATCTCCAATATGGCCGCACCTCCATGCTTTACATCCTTTTTCCTACTCTTTTGTGCCAGTCTCTCGCATTTGGTGGGCTCTGTCCTTCTTTCCTCCTCCTTCACTCCTCAGGCAATCTCGAAGTTGCAGTTTCAAACAATACCCTCTTCTGGTGGTTCCTCATCACCTTTCACTCAACTCCTGTAGCAGGATGCATTCCAGACTATATATCATTATCTGTATCAGTAAAGAATTACTTTGTGCCATTATTTAACAATATGTTATTATAGGGGCTACTTATTGCTCAGGAGTCCATTTCACAGTAGGTAACCATTATGGAGGTTCACATATTATAATTGAATACAGACATAAACACACAAATTAAAAGGTGCTTCACAAGGCAGCATCTTTAATTGGTCATGATTGTGGTTAATTTATGCATATATGTCAGTTATTTCAGTATGTGAACCTTGACAATGATCACTGACTGTGTCCACCAAAGCGTCAGTGATATTAAAGCAGCTATTTTTATAAATCATTGCATGTCAGCTTAGCTTTTATCTTTATATACTGTGTGTATATATATATATATATATATATATATATATATGCAAGTTAACCCGTGCATGATACTCATGCATTCTAGTCAAATCAAGCTACTTAAGGTGTTAAAAAGGTTCTCGTCATGCATTTGGGCCTAGGCCAGGCCTCCTCAGAGGAAGAGCGTTACTTCCCGATGCAAGCGCCCTTTTTTAACCTGGTTTTGTCCACATGTCACCACCTCATCATTTTTCTCCATCACCTCATCCTTCATCTTCATCACCACATCCTTCATCAAGCTACTTAAGGTGTTAAAAACTCCCCACTGTCACCCCCGGCAACCACCAACCACTCCCAACTGTCACTTCTCCTTCAAGAAATATATAGGTCAGTGTATAACTCTGCCCAGCAGGTGGCACTGCAGCATGGGTTTTTTTTTCCACACACGCCACTAGGCATTTATATAGTAGATATATATATATATATATATATATATATATATTATAGGCATTTGTCAAGGTGGGTTGGTATATGGTTGTATACCGCCATACCGCCACTTCTCCTACTGCATTCATTGTAAAACTGTCAAATTCCATTTACTTACATTTTCCATACTTCCACTTCTAAACTTCCATACCGCCCCTTCAAGATTTCCATTTCGACCACTGTATATAGGTATATGTAATATATAAACCCACGCTTAGGTGAAGAAAATGTTATTCTTTACTAATATATCTATAACTGCTATTTTGCTATTAAATGATCAGGATGGCACGCCTCTTGAATTTTTCTAAGGTACACCTGTGGGTACACATACCAGGGGACAAGAAACCTTGGATTAGTGAATTAGTGACATAATTGAGGCAAACTGAGACAATATCCAAGTGTACACTACTGGGGTAGGAATCTTGCCAGTACACGCAGCCTGTAAACATTAAGGGTGACCTTAGTGACCTCCGGAGTATCCTCTGGCATGTTTTTACTTTGGACCAGTCCCTATGTCCGCTCTCCCTAACAAACACAGCAGTTTGGTGCCTGGAGAGAGAAAGTAAAGTGCTGATGTTACTTCTGTGCCAGAAAGCAGCCATAGTCAGTAAACCTTTTCTAGCATTCTGATAGTGCCGGTCTTTCATAAATTGTGGCTGGGTGCTGTGAGCATTCTAGTGGTTATGACCACTTTTGGGGACTTCAAAGAAAGCATTGAATAACCACCAGAGATTTGAAGGTCTACTTTGCATAGCTACCATATGTTTGGGGTTTTTCATTGTATAGTCACCAGAGATTTGGAATATAGTGGTCACTAATATGCTCGGTTAATCACTAGAATGCTCACTAAAGCAATCATTTAGGTGTTCCCTATATTATATGTTGATCACTAAGTAACTTTATGTATTGTATATTAGTCATTACAATGTCCCCTGCATTGCATATTGGTCATTAGAACGGTCCCTCTTTTGAATATTAATCATTCGAATGATGTTTGCAGTCACTAAAATGTTCTCTTTATTGTATGTAGGTCACTAACTAACTTTATGTATTGTGTGTTCATCATTAGAATTAGCCTTGTTTTGCATATTGGTCATTAAAATGTTCCCTGTATTGCATATGGTTCATTAGAATGACCAGGGCTGCCACCAGAAATTGGAGGGTCCAGTAAAAAGGTAACAAGCAGGTCCCCCCTCCTTCCTTCTCTCACCCCACTCTCATTTTTAAATTATTCTCTACCCAACATTTGCCCCCTTCCCCATTCTCTACAGTCACCCCCATCATTGGTTCCATCAAACCCCTGTAGTAGATTACTTACCCATCTTCGTCTTCTTGCTGTCTCCTTTTTTGACTCCTCTCTATTGACAGCGCTGTGACTTTATTAATTACATGACATCAGCGATGCTGCAGGAAGCCTCTCTGCCTTGTTGTGGCTCTCTGTCTGGGAGCCGGGCACGTGGAGGGCTGAGACTGAAGCAAATGGCGGCTGTGGGGCCCTGATAACTTGGGAATGGAGGCAGAAATGCCAACTACAAGGGGGCCCACTGCTGCATCCTTAATTACACGCAGAGGTCTCTCCCCACTCCATCTCTCACATGTCAGGGCTGCTGCTGCCTAGAAATGGTGCTCACTACCTCCTTTAATTCATTGCAGAGGCTCTCATCCCAAATACATTTATTTGGGCCCAGGGTTGGGTGGGCCCCACTCTGCTGTTGGACCCCATACTGCTGTACTCCCTGTACCCAGTGATGCTGGCCCTGAGAATGATGTCTGTATTATATATCTGTGGTGGTCGAGTACTGATGGGAAATCCTTCCCTTACCTTGTCCTCCAGACACGAGTCAGGTTCTTTTCTGTTCGGATATCCGGTGGTCAGGAAATAAATACTTCAATGAAAGGGACAAGGATTGGTCAAACAACTTGGGTTTATTGAGAATGCGGTAAGGATAGTTTTGGTAAGACACCGCGCCACTGACCCCTTCAGCTCAATAGTAATGACAAAATAATGTGTCTGATCAGCATAGAGCACAATAGCATTTAACATATCACATACACCTGGTGAGTATAAGGCACAATAGCGATACCATCTTCAATGCACATTGTCTAATAAGGCACACTGGTAATCACAGTTACTACTTTCAAGTTAACACTTGAACACTCCCCCACCCTCCTCGCTCAGGTATCTGACTGCCTCTCCGCCATCTCCTCCTGGATGTCGGAGCGCTTTCTCAAAATCAACATTTCCAAAACTGAACTCATTGTCTTTCCTCCTCCCAACCACCCATCCCACCATGACCTCTCCATTGTCGTTAACAACACTACCATCTCCTCTGTCACCCAACTCCGCTGCTTGGGTGTCACCCTCGACTCCTCTCTCTCTTTTGCCCCCCACATTCATTCCCTTGCCCAAGCCTGTCGCTTCCAACTATGCAACATTGCCCGCATCCGTCCCTTTCTCTCTCAGGAGGCCACCAAAACCATCATACATGCACTCATCATCTCCCACCTGGATTACTGCAACCTCCTCCTCACCGGCCTCCCCCACTCTCGTCTCTCCCCCCTCCACTCTATACTCAACGCGGCCGCAAGACACATCTACCTCTCACGCCGCTCCTCCTCTGCCTCCCCTCTCTGCCTTGCCCTTCACTGGCTCCCCTTCCCCTACAGAATTCTTTTCAAACTCCTCACCACCACTTACAAGGCTCCCTCCCACTCTACTGCCCCTTATATCTCCAATCTCCTCTCCATTCACACTCCCGCCCGCTCCCTGCGCTCGGCCAATGACCGTCGCCTCTCCTCCACTCTGATCATCTCTTCCCATTCCAGAATCCAGGACTTTTCCCGTGCAGCCCCCCTTCACTGGAATGACCTCCCTCGCTCCATCCGCCTCTCTCCCACTCTGTGCTCCTTCAAACGTGCACTCAAAACTCACCTCTTTCTCAAAGCCTACCACCCATCCACTTAACCCCTATCTCCTCCGCTCATTCTCCCCTCTCTCCCATTGCCTCAACCGGCTCCTCTTGTGCCTGGTCTGTCAACCCTCCCTTAGGATGTAAGCTCGAATGAGCAGGGCCCTCTTCCCTCATGTCTCCTTACCCTTTCTTCTGCTCCGTGTCTATTGCATCTGCCTGCCTGGAGTTTCTGAAGTATTGGTACTTTTTGTTTATTGTTCTGTACTGTTATACCCTGTATAGTCTACTGTTTGTACTATGTGCGGCGCTGCGGAAACCTTGTGGCGCCTAACAAATAAACGATAATAATAATAATAATAATAACACTATTTGACTGGTGATGATGCAAGAACCATCAATAATAACCCATCAAGACTCTTACGGTCACTACCGCGCCCACTAGAGGGCTCCTTCTTATTCAGGTGTTTGGGGTACCGTGCTATTCCCTATGAGTCAGGCGCCCCACTTTTAGCATCTACCGCTGAGTTAACTTGAATCGCAGCAGTACCACTAACACTGAATGTCACACCTTCAATATTAATAAATCAATTCTTAGGTAAATCACATAACATTAACATCCATCTAAAACATTTGGTGCACCAATATTATCCCTGGAAACGTTACCATATTTTCCAATCAGTCCTGGGCTGACCTGTGCACAGGAATTTTGTAGTGTTCAAATGTCCTGCAGAGGTTCCAGAAGGGTTAACAATCCCGATTAAGTCCCTGTACTTTCTCTCAAAAGGGTAGATGTCAAACTGTAGGCTGGGTTAAAGATTATAGTAAAACACAGGACTGTTGCTCAATTCAGTCACAAGATGGCGCTGTGCTCTCATAAATCAATGCGTCTCTACTAGCACATGTACTCTGCATGGGGGATAGAGTTCAGATATCAGCCCACACAGGATTTAGCTCAAACGACAGTCTTAATGGTTCCCTGCAGCCTGTGTAAAGGTATAATCTGAGGGAAAAGCTCCCAAGGAGGGCACAATATTCTTCCTTGTACAGAAATGCAATGTCAGTTTGGATAGATTCTCTCAACTCTCTTCCCTCTGACGCTTGCGTGTGTGCAGTACACTGCAGGCTAGGATTTTACCTTGAGAAGGTTCTGCAGTTCGTGGAGACTGTCTTGGAACGTCGCACTGCGTGTCCCCAGCCGTTCTCCAGCCATGTGTGCTGGCAATGTCACCAGTTCCAGCAGCAGATCAGTCTCTCTGCTCAGCTGCATGTCAGCTTCCCCTATCTTCTAAGATGCCACACACTCCTCCTTCCTGCACATCCTCTTCCTTTTACTCCCCCAACCAATCAGGACCTTCAACCTCCTCCTGTCAATCACTCCTGGGTACGTCTTCAGAGCACAATTAACCCCTTGTAGCCCTGCATTTTAAAAGCGTTTATGCACTCCTCTGTGCTGTTCAACAGGGCTTTGGGGCACCACATATCTTTTGCTAAAATACAATCTGTATAGTATATCAGTGTCTAAAATGCACTCTCTATTCTATAGTGGGCACTAAGATGCTATATGTATTGTATTTTGGTGATTAGAATGCTCCCTGTAATGTATATGTGTATCTACAATGCTCTTTGTATTTGGTATATATCACTAAAATGCTCCTTGTTTGTTATAGGGGTCACTAGAATACTCTCTGTACTATTTAGATATTATTAAAAGGCGCTTGCGCTAGTAGTATTCAACACAGTTACATACCTTCCAATAATCTCAAATGTGTCAGGGCAGCCCAATTCATGTACCCCAAAAGGGACAGGGCTTACTGGCAAAATGTTGGGTGGTATTTGGTTGACCACAACCTTACTTGTATTACTTTATGGCATAAAGTGATATAAGTAAAATTATAGTCATCTGCTCTCTACTGCAAGATTAGTACTGTCACAAAAGTATATCTCTTTTCTTCTACTATCATGATTTATAATGTCTAATGTTAGAATAGTGGCGGGTATTCTGTAGATTGTAAACCAGGGCAGCACCGTGGCCTAGTGGTTAGCACTTCTGCCTCACAGCACTGGGGTCATGAATTCGATTCCTGACCATGGCCTTATCTGTGTGGAGTTTGTATGTTCTCCCTGTGTTTTTCGCGGGTTTCCTCCGGGTGCTCCGGTTTCCTCCCACACTCCAAATACATACTTGTAGGTTATTTGGCTGCTATCTAAATTGACCATAGTCTCTCCCTCTCTGTGTGTGAGTGTGTGTCTATATTAGGGAATGTAGACTGTAAGCTCCAATGGGGCAGGGACTGATGTGAATGAGTTCTCTGTACAGCGCTGCAAAATCAGTGGCGCTATATAAATAAATTATGATGATGATGAGGTTGTTCAGATCAGAAATTATTAAAGGACTGGATATAGAGCTTGAATTCTCTTGCTAGTAAGCTCTGTACTACTGCCACAGTTATGCTTGTAACACTATAAACTTTTGTTGTAATATATGTTTAAAGGATTGAATGCTACATTTACATATTATATTATTCCACTTTAACAATTTGGTCTGAGATAACAGTATAGTAATAATTATTGGTTTTATCAGTGATATTTCATCCATTATTTACAATGGTGCTTATGTAGAGATCTGTTCATCTAGAAAATGACAGTCACTAAAGACTGATAATTTATGAGTGTTGACATGTTTGACTTCCAGCAGAGACTAGTGTGGGCAGATACTTGCAATCTAGTTTAACAGCAACAGCGAAAAACAACATTAGGGCAGCTTTTAAAAAATTGACTGTAATGATTTTTCATGGAGAAATAATGCAGCAGTTTACAGAGTTCCACACTGGCCCTCTATATCATAAATTACACGTGAGATGTTGTAAATTACTTCTCATAATACCAGCTTTTCCTGGAAACCTATGCAATACCTTATTGTGCTGGAGCCAATAAAAATGACAAGGCATTTACCAAAACTGTGATTCAGGACTAAAAGTGATACACATCGTCACAACTGTCACAGCGTTGATATGACAGGAACATGGAAGGGATTATATATGGGCTTTATAAGTATCTTGCACTGCTGAGTCATCTACAGTAATTAAATAGAAATTGACACCCAAGAGTCATAGGTATTAATGGACCACTAAATCTTAAACAATTAAAATATAGTAGTGGTTAGGGGTTACTATGTTCACATTGTGGGCTAGATTTACTATGCTGCGGGTTGAAAAAGTGTGGATGTTGCCTATAGCAACCAATCAGATTCTAGCTGTCATTTTGTAGAAGGTA
Organism: Mixophyes fleayi; assembly: GCF_038048845.1. NCBI lineage: Eukaryota > Metazoa > Chordata > Amphibia > Anura > Limnodynastidae > Mixophyes > Mixophyes fleayi. Next base: position 75,715,094 of record NC_134405.1, read on the forward strand.
CTAAATAAATGAAAGCTAGAATCTGATTGGTTGCTATAGCCAACATCCACACTTTTTCAAACCCGCAGCTTAGTAAATCTATCCCTAAATCTCCTGCTTAACTTTGATGCACCGTTTGCTCAATCCCCAAAATGTCCAATGGTCACATTCGTTTTCTGTCTAGTTGCCTTGATTGTCTCGCTCAAATAGAGAGTAGTGTTGTTGATGCCCCTCCCACATCAACTGCGCACACGGGGGCATCAAGAACGCGCTACTTTTTTAAACAAGTGGGTGAGATTATTGCAGGTTTTAAAAAGTGTGGTCGATTGAGAAAATAATGCATCACATGTAAGTAAGAGACAGGATTCAGGGGCAGATTTATCAAATGATGAAATGTGGGTGTTTTTGCCAGCAAAAACACTCTTGTCATTTCTCTTTCTTTATAACAGTGTTTACCATCGCTTTTGCATTGGTATTGCGGCTATACTTGTTTAAATAAATGATTTATTACAGCTCCGGTCTAATTTAAATGAATTCAATGTTTAGAGATTTTTAAATTGTTTTTTTTTTTTATCTGTTTTGAACTATTATATTAATTTGAATTTTATAATTAATGGAACTGAAAGCCCAAATATGGGCTTTCAGGTTCACTGAGCATGCGCAAAGCAGCCAGCTGACTCCCGCATGCGTTTATCAGTCTGGCCCGGCTGATACACGTTTACCCTTCACTGTTTCAGGCCAGCATCATAGAGGCCACCCCTGCCTCTCTCTCTTGCCTGCTAAGGTAAGATGTTGAGGGCAATAGGGGCACATCGATCAAAGGTGGGTGCCCACATACCTGTCACAGGCCCTGGACACAGCAATGTAAAATAAAAACAGTTTTACTCTGTGCATCTGTTAAAAATATAGAATGAGAGCAAAAGATCACTGGCTCTGATCTGGCACAAAATACAAATCATTTTACAGAGTGAAAATAATATTAACATTGCACCATCGCCCCTAAAATGCAGCCTCTCCGCCCCTTTATCTCATTTCAATAATTTTTCTCCACAAAAGGAAATCTTGATTCTGCTCTGATCCACAAAACTCGGTGCTTCAGTACTAGGGGCAAGCCAGGGCCCTCTTAACAACCTTTTGGGCCCCACGCAAAGCAGTGCACCGGGGCCCCTATGTATACATATATATATATATATATATATATATATATATATATAAAAATAAAAAAAAGTGGCTATATATATGGGCCCTGCAGCCCAGGGGGGCCCGTCAGAGGCAGCACAAAATAAAACCTGAAGAAAATACTTACGTTGCTGTCAGCTGGCGATCCGGCTCCCTCCCTGGTCTCCTCCTCCGTCACGCTCCGCAATGGATGTCGGGCGGACGTGATGACATCACGCCCGACATGCGCTGCCAGCGCCGCACGGAGGAGGAGACCAGGGAGGGAGCCGGATTGCCAGCTGCCAGCAAGGTAAGTATTTTCTTCTTCTTTTTTTTCAGGGTTTTTTTTGTGCTGCCTCCGATGGGCCCCCTGGGCTGCAGGGCCCCCGGGCACCTGCCCATTGTGCCCAATGGGAAAGACGGCCCTGGGGCAAGCAGAGTCGGGGGCCAAGGGGCATCTGCCCACTGAGCCGGTCCCATAGTGGGCTACCTTGGGCCGAGTCACTGGGCTACCTGCATTTTTTTCCCTGATCAGTACCCTTACTTTGCACTTTACAAGGACCGCCCTCACTCCACCTCAACTCCTCCCCTTTTCCTGTGCAAACTTCTTCTGATGAAATCTTGTTCCGTACTTACGCACATTGGGTTGCACAGCAAATCCTAGGTCAAAAGTGAAAATTTTGCATTCCACTTCTATAAATAAAGCAGTTTCCCTTTCCTCTGTAGACTTCACATAGTTCCAGCATATAGTGACAGTTTCACAATCTAAATTCTAGACAGCGCTTGGCTTGGGCTGAGGGAACAAGCAGACGCTGTAGACTTTGAACAAAACAACCAATGAGTCTGTCAGGTATCAAAACATCTATTCAAAAGGGAGAGAACGCTAAGAACCGTGCATTTAAAGAAAACTCCCAACTGCTCTGTCAGATACAAATTGAACGTGTCAACATCTCCAAACAGATTTAGTAAGAGCATTAACAATGCTAATGATGTATGGCCGTGTCAGGAAGGATTTGAATGCCTTGATATACACTGCAGCAGCAGACAATGCATACAGGACTTCATGCTAATGAGCAGCCTCTGCATTCTCCTGAGAGATGAAATAAATGGAAACAAGTGGCTTATTCAATAAACTCTCCCCTGACGTTAAAAATAACGCTTGACACAATACATGGGATAATGTATCCAGAGAGATAGATATACACACTATGAAGTCTATATATCAATGAACGCCAGCGATAGGATTATTCTATCATTGCTTATCACAGCAATAAAAATTCTCTTATGCCCACAATGTAACAAAATGATATATCCGTGACAGCTAAGCTATACTCAGCTTCATGGTGATATTAGTGGGGAGCGGTAAGGGTTAACTTATTGCTTTGCTGGGCAGTCTCAGCAGATATGTGTGTGCGTGTGCAGCAATAGGACTTTTCACCCATTGATGAATCAGCCCCTTAGCCTAGACAACTGAAAATGCATTTTACCGCAAAAGAAGGCCTAGTAAAGGGGACATCAGGATTGACATTATTTAACAATACAAATATTTTAATCTATTTCTGTTAAGTAGATAGGTTTACTGATGTGTTTATTTTTATGAATACTGTGCATCATTTGTGCATAAATGAATCAAGGGACTTACTTCAACTTATTTGAAAAAAAATGAATCCAAAACCTCTCCGTTTTTGGTCTGTTTGCATGGCTTAAAAGCCCAGCAGTGGCTAGCAAAATCAGGAATGTTTTAAACTGTGCACCCGCTACACCCCATTATGCTCTACTAAATGAAGTCTTGTTTTTTTGGGTTCTCAGCCCTCCACTTCATTTATCCTGCACCACAGAGGTGAGTTTATCACTCCACAAAAGATTAGCTCACTCCGCGATGTATACCATTTGTTGTGCAAACCCATGCATTAAGCACAGACTACAACAGCAGTCTTATGAGGCCAAAACAGTGCTGGCAGATTTCTTTGACTGCATTTTACAACACCACAGTCTTGCCGCAAACCATGAAGAATAAAATAAGATAAAACACGTGTAGTTATGTAGACACTCTATAAACTTACATACAATATACTGTATATGTACATACTTGCTGTATAGACTATAAAGATCATTTATACAGCACTGAATTATGCATCTTTTCATGGAAGTAGCTGTGCAGATTGGGATGTTCCTGGCTGGTGAACAGGCAGGTCAGATGCATGAATGAGAGCCTAGTTTTGCAGCCAAATGCAAATTTACGTGTAACTTCCTGGACCCAGCGTTTACCTGTAGCAGAACTTGATACCGGAATATGATTAGCAGAAGTGGGAAAGCTACCAGCAGTAGGGGGCTGTCCAACTATAGTAACCTTGATTCCTGAGGAGTGAGGACACAATAAATTGCAACAGAGCTCACCCCAAAAAAAATTTGGCGCCAGGGATGATGTAGATGGAGGGAAAGAGCAAAAGTGGAGAGGTGGTAGACACAGTCATTGCTGGAGCTGGAACCCATACCCTGAGGAGCACAGAAACTTGAAATGCTGTGCAGCTACAGCTATTGAGCCTGCCAGGGGAGACTGTGGGAGATGAAAAGGGAGACCCATCCTTTAGACAGAGCTGCAAGTCAAACAGAGTAAACTGCACTTTTAACTGAGAAAGCTGCAAGCCTTACAGAGAAGGCTGCTAATCTAGTCCAAAGAACTGCCAACCTATCAGGAAGAATGCTAGAGCTAACTGTCGGACTAACAGTGATTCTCAGAGGAGAGTCTGTCACTGTTAGAAAGTAAGCTTTCAGAAGTCCTGTACAAGCTGCCAGAAAAACAGGGGGAGATCAAGTTCAGCCCATAGTTCCAGGACAAATCCAAAATTGTTCCAGTTGTCTGTTGCTTATCCTGGTTCCTTACCAATGTTCCAGATTCCCGCTGCTGCTATTGCTAACACCGTAGCTATATTCCCAGTTCAGTGCTCTATTGTCTATGTGTGTCAGTGGCCAATGGAATCTTATGTCCTTTTTATAAATTGGGAAGAAAGAAAAAAAGAGACTCACACCATTCCGCCCATTTGTCACATATGCTTTTTCTTGTCGTCTGGTGACTTTATATTTAGGTCCAATGCAGAAGTGACGGAGAATGTTAAAATGTATCATAGTTTCACAAACAAAGGTGAAACCCGCCAGTGTCACAAACATTCAAACTCTCACTATAGGGTTGCTGCAGGCAGTCTCAGGCAGTCTCAGGCAGATATATCTGTTTCTTTACTTTCCTGCAGCTTTGAGTTTTGTACCTCTCTTTCTCGTCCCAGTAACTATCCTTCTTTTTCCTCTAAATTTACTTTCCACTTCTATTTTCTCTTATGCATTATTTTGCTTTCCACTTACTGCTCCATCTGCCATATTTTCTCTCTCATTTCTACTCTTTCCATGACTTTTGCCCATCCCTTGCTATCTCTGGCTCACAAGTAATCCAACAGGAACGAAAGAACCTCCAAAATGGCACTCGGACTCTACTGATGTTGCCGTTGCACTCTCCAGTTACAACTCTCTGAGGGGACAAACCCATACTTGCCATCTTCCTCTTTCTCCCATCTGGAAGATCCCAGAGGGGAGTTGAAGTGCAAGCACCGAGCGGGGCAAGCTTCATGGATTGTGTCATTTGGCCTTGCCAATTGGAATACAATGATGCAAACACGTCAATTTGCTGGGGGGGGAAGCATTAAAATAATTTGTGAAGAATTGCGCCATGGATGCTCCCATCTCGCCCACTTCACTAGAAAGTGGGCAGGATATGGGAAATAAGCCTCCTTTCTCAGTAGTCTCCTGGAAATTCCTGGAGAGTGGGCAAGTATGGACAAACCAAAGGCTTGACAGCAGCATAGGTACCATAGGTTGGTACTGTATCCATGGGCTCGTTATTGTTCTCGACGATCATCACCATTAGCCCCTATGATAGATAGATAGATAGATAGATAGATAGATAGATAGATAGATAGATAGATAGATAGATAGAATATTTTTCTTTCATAGGAGTTGCTGGTTTCTAAGATATATCAGATTGTGCAGCAATACAATGTTAATAATAATTGGATTTTATGTTTGTCTGATTTAAACCGAGACTCAAACACAGAGCAGTAAGGAAAACAGAAGGTAACAAATAACCCACACAGTTTTGTGCCAAACACTGATTTCCCAAACATTGCTGTGATATGAGAACTGCTTGTTTCAGTTATAAGCAAAATATGTAAAATATTTATCAACAGCGGCCAACCATAGCAGGAGCAAGTAATCAGAGCATGACCTGCAGTTCATATCTTGGATAATATATTCGGCGTTTATTGATTTGTTTTGCCGATAATTGCACTCATAACAAACTGAGCGTCTGAAAAACAATATACCCGTGTCTGCTTTTTATGCAGGCTTGCAATCGTCAAGTCAGAAGTCTCTGCATAGGCAGAATGTGTTAGCTTAATAGCAATTTGTTATTGGAATGCTGCTATCTTGGGCTGTACGAGTTCGTGTTCACTCGCATCCATCATAGTGACGTTGTTTTATTATACAAAGTTTATTCTTTTATTTTTCGCAGCTATGCTCAGCAAAGCGCTGCTTGTTTATGATATGTATTAGCAGAGAGCATTGGCTCGGCTGTTTAAGTATGATTTAACCTGACTCCTGAGTTCCAGGGCTCGACATTAATCCTATATCAAACCTTATGTGCTATGTTTTACACCGTGGTAGATGCCCTTCCTCGTGGTTATCACATAATCTGGTTTTGATAAATGTCTTGCCCAAGTTCCAACCATGTCACAGTAGCTTCATACCATGTGAGGTTAGGGAGCAGCAGGGGAGGGCTGGCAAATTTTAGCCCGGGAGACAAGATTTGACTTAGCAGCCTATTAGGAACATTTTAAATGAAAAAAAAATGCAGGTGGCCGAATGACCCAGCCTAAGGTAGCCCCCCTGGCCCCCAGCCCAGCCTGCCCCTAGGGAGCAGCCATTTTGCTTGATTGAGCTTTCAGGGCACTGTTGAGAATTTCATGTACATTGGTGAAAGGCAGAAAGAGTTCACGTGAACCCGTCCTGCACACACATTGAAGTCAGCCATTTTGTACCTCAAATGATGTAAATAATCTCTAGGCCACACTCTCATAAATATTGGTTCATCCACATAAAGGTTGATTCATTTGAAACGATAGGTAGATATTAATGCTACTCACAGTGAGCTGGCATTGCTATTATGAGCTTAGACGTTAATTGTACCTGCCATTTTCAGAAATACCTCAAGTGATGTCAGAATTCAAATAAATTGACTAATACTTTGACCCTACTTTCTGTTCCTTTTCAGTTTTATTATGATACTTAAGTAATGAGTCATCTGATTTCTGTAACTCATATGCTGCTTATCTAGATGTATTTATTTCTGTCATATTTTAAACATGTTACAACATATATTTAGCATTTTGTTTCAGGTAAATCTATTTGTGTAGTCCTACTTCCCAATGGTTCTATTTTTGTAGAAAAGTGCCGATTTTCCACTGCAAAAAGAAGTATGCCTCTAGTGATTATGAATCGAGACTATGGCCATTGTTGATTTGGTGGTCCAGAGGTGTGACCTGGTCTGATTGGAGTGTGCCCTAAAGTGTCCTATTTCCAAATTCATGCCTACCATGGTCCTGATTCTGGACTGCAAAATTGGCGAGGCTTAACATGCAAGCGGGTAGGGTTTTACCCAAAGTTGCACATTTGTGGCAGTGTTTAAAGGTGTATTATAGGTTGGTATTCTTTATAGGATCAGGATTAGCTACTCCTAGCCTGCCCCTTTTTTCAGTTTTAAGTCTTAAGCCTGCTGACTGAAATTATCCTCCAATAGGTGTACTATTGCATACAGGGCTGCCATCAGAAACTGTGAGGCCCATTACAAATGAAGTATGCAGGGGAGGTGGAGGACAGGAGACAGAAGGGAGGGGGTGAGGCTAGAAATAATGGCAGCACATTGGTGGCTGTTCCCAGGGAGAGGCCTGCCCTCTTTAGGACAAGGCAGGCTCTGATAATGCATCACAGCCCCCTTCTGCAAACCTGCGGTTCCACTCGCAATGAGCGAGAGCCTCAAAAGATTATTATAACACTCTGGCCTTGAATGGTGGACACCCAAGCAGGGTCAGACTGGCCCAATGGGGAGCCGGTATCCCCCGGTAGGCCCCGAACCTGATCGCTCCCCTCTTCATTAGTGGGGGAGCAGGTACTTTAAAAAATAAATAAATAAATACTCATGTGATCACAGTGCCGGCGCCCCTCCCCTCTGCTCCGTTCTCACTGAAGGTTAGGTGTGACATCATCACGCCCGACGTTCAGTGAGGAGCGGTGCAGAGAGGAGTCGGCAAGAAGAAGAAGAGAAGATAAGAAAGAAGCCAATAGAAAAGGTAAGTGAAGGAACAGAAGCAAGGGGAGAAAATGCAGCATGGCAGAGTGTGAAAGGGCCAAAAGTAGCATGGCAGAGTGTGAAGAGGGGCCAAGGGAGCAAGATACAGTGTGAAGAGTGGCAAAGGCAGCATGGCACAGTGTAAAGAGGGGCAAAGGCAGTATGGCACAGTGTGAAAGGGGGCCAAAGCAGCATGGCAGTGTGTGAAGAGGAGCCAAAGCAGCATGGCAGAGTGTGAAGAGGGACCAAAGCAGCATGACAGAGTGTGAAGGGGGGCCAAAGCAGCATGTCAGAGTGTGAAGAGGGGCCATAGCAGCATGGCAGAGTGTGAAGGGGGGCAAAAGCAGCATGGCAGAGTGTTAAGGGGGGCAAAAGCAGCATGGCAGAGTGTGAAGGAGGCCAAAGCAGCATGGCAGAGTGTGAAGTGTGGCCAAAGCAGCATGGCAGAGTGTGAAGAGTGGCCAAAGCAGTATGGCAGAGTGTGAAGAGTGGCCAAAGCAGCATGGCAGAGTGTGAAGGGGGGCAAAAGCAGCATGGCATAGGGTGAAGAGGGGCAAAAGCAGCATGGCATAGGGTGAAGAGGGGCAAAAGCAGCATGGCACAGGGTTATGAAAGGGGGCTAGGAGAAGGGGGGAGCAAAAGTAGCATGCAGGGTGCAGTGTTATCATAAGGGGGCACAGCATGGTTATGAAGGGCCACAGTAATGTGTGTGTGATGGCACAGCGGGCTTGTGGCAATGTAATGTGTGTGTGGTAGGTGGTGGCTAACTAATGGGTGCTATTTTGTTTGTGGGGTGATGGTGGGGCAATTTAATTTTATAGTGAGGACTATTAATTTAAGATGGGGTGGTTTGGGGGCTATTAATTGAATGTGGGTGTCACTCACCGGACTGTGAGTGCTACTTCTCGTGTGTTTAGGAACCGTGGCCGTCCGCCATCCTGAGGGTCTGCGCATGTGCAGCCCTTTCAAGCCTTCAGTATCTGTTGCTTTTCATTAACTGGCTGATCAGGCAACACTCCCTATTTAAAGCACCTGTGGTCAATACCTCGTTGCCTGATCTTGGAGTCTCATTCCCATGAGCCTCTGAAGGTGTTCCTGTGTTTCCTCGTGTATTCAGCTCCTGCTGATTCCTGTTATTTCTATTGTGGTTTCCAGACCACTTCAGCTCTCCTGTGTTCATCGTGTTTACACCAGCTGATTCCTATCCGCTGCCTCCGTTGTTTCTACAGAGTTCCTACTCACTTCAACGCTCCTGTGTTCATCGTGTCTTCACCAGCTGATTCCTATCCGCTGCCTCCGTTGTTTCTACAGAGTTCCTACTCACTTCAACGCTCCTGTGTTCATCGTGTCTTCACCAGCTGATTCCTATCCGCTGCCTCCGTTGTTTCTACAGAGTTCCTACTCACTTCAACGCTCCTGTGTTCATCGTGTCTGCACCAGCTGATTCCTATCCGCTGCCTCCGTTGTTTCTACAGAGTTCCTACTCACTTCAATGCTCCTGTGTTCATCGTGTCTGCACCAGCTGATTCCTATCCGCTGCCTCCGTTGCTTCTACAGAGTTCCAGCTCATCTCTACTCTCCTGTGTTCATCGTGTCTGCAGCCAGCTGATTCCTATCCGCTGCCTCCGTTGCTTCTACAGAGTTCCAGCTCATCTCTACTCTCCTGTGTTCATCGGGTCAGCGCTCCGCTGCTTCCATCTCTGCTACTGGAGTTCAGACCGCCTCAACTCTCCCGTGTTCTTCAAGTTCCAGTTCCATTTACTACTGCTTCCAGAGTATTGCCTCGTTCATAATGGTTTACCTGCCGTGCGCTGCACCAACTTGACTACCTCTTCCACCTTCCAGTGATCTCTCCTCCTGCCGGCCTTCAGCCGTTCAGGTATCCCTGCACGTCTCTCTGACAGCCTGCTCTCCTGAACCGCGGTATGCATACTTCTCATTGACTTTGCTTGTGTGTTGCATATCTAGCTGGACTGAGTTGTGTTCTCCTCCGGAGTCCTCTATCCACTGAGACTATCGCTACCATTGACTTTGTCTCCTATTTGCCTGGATTGTTATTGTGACTTTGTATACTTTAGCAGTGCTGATCTGTTACCATTGTATTGGGATATCATCGTGGGATCAAGTCCTGTGTACCCGTGTATACTCTGCATAGCATTCATCTCCTCGTGCCCTCCTCACATATATATTGCAGTAGTACAACTTGCTATATGCAGACCACTGATTCCAGTTCCTTGTGACACCAGTTTCAAGTATCCTCTCACATAGCAGTGGTACAACTTGCTATACGCAGACCACTGACTTCCCTGTTCTCTATCTTCACCTGGATTCCATTCCTTTACCTAGACAGCGGTACAACTTGCTATACGCAGACCGCTGACTCTCACTACCTCCTCGCTACCTCTGGACATTCCTCCTCACTATAGCAGTGGTACAACTTGCTATACGCAGACCACTGACTACCCTCGTGTTTCCTTGTCCATCCAGTTCCTCGTGTTCAATTATATACCCACTACCAGTGCTGCTAGTCATAGACTTTCCTCGAGCCTTCTCTCACCATCTGCTGTTGATCCAGTTCCGTTGTCACCCTGCTACCAGAGTACCTACTACCATCTATATTACTCTGGTAAGCCAACATCTGGTGATTTCCTGGGCAAAGACTCCTAGTGCCCGTGACAGTGGGGCTGAGTTTGAGGAGCTTGAGGTCTATTTATTAAATGTTAATATGAATTATTTAATGGCAGTGACGGTTGCAGGAAATAGGTATATTTATTATACATAAATGTAATTAATTTATTGCTGGGGCTGTTTGGAGGGAGGAAAATGGGTTAATTTATTAAATGGGCATATTATTACTTTAATGTTGGGGCTGGAGGAAGGCCTAAGTATTAATTGTGGGTCCTATTGATTTAATGCCTGGCCTGATTGGAATTTTCTAAATGTACCTGTCACGGTTCTTACGAGGAGACTCGGTTGATGTAGCGAAACCAAGAGCTTCGAACAGTTTTGCACTACTCCAACAGGGCGCAGAGTCTAATGAGGAGACGGTGTTCACCAGGAACCGCCGCAATGTGGTATGGGCTTAGCTGCGTCTACCTCGCAGGTCGCGGTCCCTCCTAGAGCACTGTACGGAAGTCCCTGGGAAGACTACAGGCAATAGTACCGTAGGAAGAGCGGTCAATGCTATAAGTAATGGCAGTGAAGATGTCGGAGATCGGTATAACTCTGCCGGCCACTATGTGGCAGATGAAGTGGATACAGGAGTGTGAGCGTCAGCTCTGTAGACCACTATGTGGTGTAAAGTTCAGGAGAATGAGCGACAGCTCTGCAGACAAATGTAGAGTTGATTTCAGGGGATGAGCGTCAGCTCTGCAGGCCACTATGTGGCAGATGAAATGGATACAGGAAGATGAGCGTTAGCTCTGTAGGCCACTATGTGGCATATGAAGTGGATACAGGAAGGTGAGCGTTAGCTCTGCAAGCCACTATGTGGTGGAGAGTTCAGAAGGGTGAGCGTCAGCTCTGCAGACAATGTAGAGGAGGTTTCCGTAGATGAGCTTCAGCTCTGCGGGTCACTGTGTGACAGATGAAAGGTACAGGAGAGTGAGTGTCAGCTCTGCAGTCCAGAATGGAAGGTAACTGCAGGAAGGCAACAGGAAGCCACCTCTATAACCAGGAGGTGACTCAAAGAACAGGCACTGAAGATAGAGAGGAGGTGCCTTTTAAACTTGCCGCCAAGGAGAAGGGCCAATCAACTGAAGGCAGAAGAATTAATGCAGCCGCCGGGTCTGTGCATGCAAGATGGCGGCGCCCAGCGGGTGCGCTGCCCGAACACCCGGCGCATGATAGTAGCCATTATTTTTCCAAATAGGGCCCCCAACATTCCAGGATCCGCAAATAAAGAAACCAGCAGCCACAGGGGGTGAAAGTGACAAGAACAGGTAGGACAGTTTATCAAATGTTTTGATTCTAGTGGGACCATCCCAATTGTTGGTAATTGTTCTGCCCAATCTAAGGGGCAAGTCAAGACTGTGTACTCTTTATATACACACTGCATTCTTTATATACTACACTATGGTGCTAGCTGTCCTTTGTGGGCTGACCACTCCCCCCTAGTGTCTGGTCCCGCCTCTATGATGAATGGCCACACCCCTTCTGGTGGGCCCTTAGCGTTGCAGTCCCCCGGTGAGTTCTTAATGCCCCAGTCCGACACTGCACCCAGGTCAGTTCGACCCCATTTTGCCTCAAATTTAACATTACTATTTATAGTCTGTTAACTACTGACTGAGAATTTAAAATTGGATGGCACTCTAAAAAGAATGTAAGAATCGCCAGAATGGGCAATTCATTCTCTGTCTTCCTGTGTCTCTCAGCCCATGCTTTTCATGGTGGTGCTTTCAGAGCTGCTAACTTTGGGAATACAAAGTAATAAAATCAACAAATCAGATATTATTACATATCTAACCAGACAACTTTAACTGCCAGCTGATCAGAGACCATCATAGGCAAAGACTGATACATTGTATAACAGCCACCAGAGGAAGTCCTTTCAGGTCTTGCAGTATCAATGACCAAATCACCAGAAAAACAGAAAAGTTAAATTTAATGAAAGCTATGGTTATAAAGTTCAAGGAGGTTGAAATGTTAATGTGATATTTATACGTTTGCACAGTGTACCACTTGATTTTACCACCTATTTGCTCACCTACTTTGTGGAGGAGTCTCCAGAAAGCAAAAAATAGGCATGCACATTGATGTGCGCAGGGTACATCATATAGGTGCCAAGTGCAAAGCCATGGCATTTTGCTGTGCACATCTAAGCCCCATCTAAGCCCCTATTTATTATAATGTGGCGGATGATTTTTTTTATTGCCACGTTAAGCAATTCACTTATCGCTGCAATGTGTCAAGAAAATCTCGCAAGCGCACTTACCATTATGCCTGGCCAGTCTCTGTAGATATGCGTATGTGTAATCCGGCTAGCTGACACATACATGTACATTGGAAGTGTAAGCCCAAATTTGGATTTTCAGATGAACAAAAAAATTTTTTTACAAAAAAATAAATATATAAAGCAGCAATTTCACATAGAAAGTTTAGTATTTTTCTTTAAGCAGCAAGTTAAGTACTTTTTAAGCATGCTTATGATGCCATTTTTTCTTTGTTGTATTCCTACATATCATTATCTGCTTTGCAAAATGTATTTGGAGGGCGCAAAGTATGGCTGCCAGTCACACACATGCTCTCAGCTCTCTGCATGACAGGTGAAGGCAGGTGAAATAAGGAGGGGGAGGATTTTACAGTTTACAGAGCTCAGAGGGTATTCCAAAGCCTCTCTGCTCAATACGTCATGTGCCTTGTGAGTGTACTTGCCATGATAGTCCATGACACAGTGCAAAATTATAAATCAGCAGCCTTAAGAAACAATCCAAGAAAAAGTGGTAAATACAAAAAAAAAATCTTATTTTATCCTGCCACAGTGATTTATGGTAAAAACATATGTCATTTTTTCATGGGATTATTGCTATAAAACATATTCAACATTGAAGAAATGTAACACAGCCAACACATACATGCATATAACTTATATAACACAGGGTGATAAAGTGTACTTTTTATAGCATGCTTTTCATAGCATACAAATATGTTGTTGGACCTCCTTGACTTGGGATTCCTGCCCTCTCCAAATCATAGGCAGGCAGCTAGAGTAAAGCCATTTTATGGAACTCCCAATGATTGTGCGCTATGAGACCAGGGAGACCCATGTAAATGAACAAAGCTAAACGTCTGCGCGTGGAAAAGTACAAATGGACTATTGCCTGAAGTTTCCCAATGTATTAGTAACACATGCGAGAGGAATAAAATATTGCTAGGATTGGAATATAGCTTTTTTCCTAGATATACAAAGGGTCATTGCCCAATTTATGGCCGCAGAGGGCATTCCCCCATTTTCAGCTATTCATTTCATAGAAATAACCGCCAAAGAATTGGCATTCATGCATTGAATAATTACATCCAGGCATTGATATTACACAGAGATACCCCCATTGTGAGTCATACATTGGACTGAGATAATGTCATCGGCAGACAAATATTTTAGGCAAAGTCTCGATTGCCAGCCATGTATTGTACCACTCTCCAATTGCTATCCATATAGTTCAAGAACAGGAAGGATACATATTGTTCCCCATGCAGAATTTCCCTAAGACACCAGTCACCGCTCTAGACTGAACTTTAAGAGCAAGAGCAGACGACAAATATACACTGATGTTGATGACACTAGCACTAGTTAGCTGCTTCTGATTGGCCGATTGGAGATTCATCTCTGAAGTTGATAGGTGTCTTCTGCATTGTTACTTTCATTCGTACATGAGAAAGAATATTATATGAAGCCTAATAGAGAATGTGTTTAACAAATGTTAAAATAAAATGTTCTACTTATGACCTGGTTGTGTGTGTGTGTGTGTGTGTGTGTGTATGAGGGTATGTATGCCTGACGTAAACCTGACATGTATGCTACAGGGGCAGAGCTGAGATGTCTCAGCATAGGGGCATAAATATACTTATTTTTATGGGTATTTTTTATTTTTTTGTGTAATAAAATAGTAATAAAGTCAAGTACAAAGTCATTAAACAGCAATAAATTATAGTGAAGAATACTACAAATCTGCTACAATTAGTACAGCTGCAAACTAACAACATCATGAAAGGAAATATGCTACACTGTTAAACACACTGTTATTCTTGCTATATAAAAAGCCTCAATCAGAGCATTTTAGACCCTTTACCTCAGCTGCTTATGCCTCACTTACGTTGGTCTATTGTGTAAACATCAAGCCATCAATCTGTGCTCCAAAAACATGTCAGCAAGCAGCCAACGTGCCACAAATAAAATTCAGATCCATGCCAGGTTGCACAAAGGACATATATATACTTTTCATGTGCCAACATATTTAAAATATGTCTATATGTTTTGTAGTTTTTGATTAAAAAAATCTACTATGTCATAAGGTCTTTTGCTCCAGACAATGATTCCGGGTCATATTTAAAAATATAAGTGCAAACAGAATGGTAAACATCTAGAACATTACAGTTATCTACCCATGTACATAGTCTTTTACATTAATCTTAATAGTCTCATTTTATGTACCAATATATTATGTGGTTATGTGAAACATTATCAAAAACATTTGAAAAAGCCAAATATATCATTTCTAATGATCTACCTAGATCGAGTTTGCACCTTGTCTTCTCCTAAACACCAATTAGTTGGGTTTGGCATAACTAGTCTTTCATAATCCCAAGATGACATAGTGTTATGAGTTTACCATCTATAACACACTTCTGATTGGGGTTATCAGTTTACCATCTATAACACACTTCTGATTGGGGTTATCAGTTTACCATCTATAACACATTTCTGATTGACGTTGTTATCAGTTTACTAACTATAACACATTTCTGATTGACATTGTTATGAGTTTACCATCTGATTGACGTTGTTATGAGTTTACCATCTATAACACAGTTCTGATTGACGCTGTTATCAGTTTATCATCTATAACACTTTTCTGATTGACATTATTATCAGTTTACCATCTATAACACACTTGTGATTGACATTGTTATCAGTTTACCATCTATAACACATTTCTGATTGATGTTGTTATCAGTTCACCAGCTATAACACTCTTCTGATTGACGTTGTTATCAGTTTACTAACTATAACACACTTGTGATTGACATTGTTATCAGTTTACCATCTATAACACTCTTGTGATTGACATTGTTATCAGTTTACCATCTATAACACACTTGTGATTGACATTGTTATCCGTTTACCATCTATAACACATTTCTGATTGACATTGTTATCAGTTTAAAATCTATAACACACTTGTGATTGACATTGTTATCAGTTTACCATCTATAACACACTTGTGATTGACATTGTTATTAGTTTACCATCTATAACACACTTGTGATTGACATTGTTATCAGTTTACCATCTATAACACACTTGTGATTGACGTTGTTATCAGTTAACCATCTATAACACATTTCTGCTTAACATTGTTATCAGTTTACCATCTATAACACACTTGTGATTGACGTTGTTATCAGTCTACCATCTATAACACATTTCTGATTGACGTTGTTATCAGTTTACCATCTATAACACATTTCTGATTGACATTGTTATCAGTTTACCATCTATAACACACTTGTGATTGACGTTGTTATCAGTCTACCATCTATAACACATTTCTGATTGACGTTGTTATGAGTTTACTATCTATAACACATTTCTGATTGACATTGTTATCAGTTTACCATCTATAACACACTTCTGATTGACATTGTTTTCAGTCTACCATCTATAACACATTTCTGATTGACATTGTTATCAGTTTACCATTGTCTGTAACACACTTCAGTTTACCATCTATAACACATTTCTGATTGACGTTGTTATCAGTGTCACGATCTGCCTGCAGCATACTGCTTTGCCTGGCAGCTCCTAACCTTGACTATCAGACTTTGCCATTTTTTGTTAATTCTATGTGTTAACAGCAGTACCTCCATTCACCAGTGGTGCTGCTTTTGTGCTTTATTCTTGTGCTTGAGGAGTTAACCTTTATGTTCACTAATTATCTCATGCACCTGGGTGTGTCTCATTCCCCTTATATATACCTGTCACTCCCAGCGCACATTGCTGGTTATTGATGTCATATCCTGTTGTTGCACCTTGTGGCTTCTTCCTCCTGCCTTGCTCCTCTGGTTACATGCTGCATGGAATCTGTTCATACCTCCTGCTTCCCTGCATTAGCTGTGTACCTGCTGGTTTCTGGTCATTCATATTACTTCCTGCATCAGCTTGCACCTGGTGTCTATGACTACTCTTGATTACCTGTTATTTATACTTTTTCTGCAAATAAACAGAGTGTTTTCACCATATTCGTGGCTCCTAGCTGTACTCCTGTATGTAACCGTGACAATCAGTTTACCATCTATAACACATTTCTGATTGACATTGTTATCAGTTTACCATCTATAACACACTTGTGATTGACATTGTTATCAGTTTACCATCTATAACACACTTGTGATTGACATTGTTATCAGTTTACAATCTATAACACACTTGTGATTGACACTGTTATCAGTTAACCATATATAACACACTTCTGATTGACGCTGTTATTAGTCTACCATCTATAACACATTTCTGATTGACATTGTTATCAGTTTACCATATATAACACATTTCTGATTGACATTGTTATCAGTTTACTAACTATAACACATCTCTGAATAGCATCTTTTCCAATTACTTCAAATATATTAGTCATAACTGATAGGCTTAACTCTCCATAATACTCTTCTTCTGGTTTTGGTGCTTTTATAAATATTGGTACCACTTCTGCTTTACAACAGTCGTGTGGTACTGATCGAGTTATGAAGTGATCCAAACATCTAAGAATTTGTGATCAATCTATTGCTCAACTCAGTGTTTGGTGGAGTCCTATAAATTATGCATAAATACAGAATATTACTTGCCTCAAGTCCAAGAATACACAGATCTGGAGGGTCACCCAATATCTGCCAAGCTTAGGGGAAGCTACAGTGGCTCCTTCCGGGAGAGACCTAACTAGATATTTTAGAGCTTTAGGCAAAAGAGAATACTGGAGCCCTCCCTCCCCCACCATAGATCTTGGTAGGAGTAGAGGCTGCCGGAGCCATCCTACAATGGTGGTGGCATGTCTAACCCTCTACAAGATCAAGGCCACTCTCCAACCCTGTTATCACGATCTGCCTGCAGCATACTGCTTTTCCTGGCAGCTCCTAACCTGGACTATCAGACTTTGCTATTTTTGTTAATTCTATGTGTTAACAGCAGTACCTCCATTCACCAGAGGTGCTGCTATTGTGCTTTATTCTTGTGCTTGAGGAGTTAACCTTTATGTTCACTAATTATCTCATGCACCTGGGTGTGTCTCATTCCCCTTATATATACCTGTCACTCCCAGCACACATTGCTGGTGATTGATGTCATATCCTGTTGTTGCACCTTGTGGATTCTTCCTCCTGCCTTGCTCCTCTGGTTACATGCTGCATGGAATCTGTTCATACCTCCTGCTTCCCTGCATTAGCTGTGTACCTGCTGGTTTCTGGTCATTCATATTACTTCCTGCATCAGCCTGCACCTGGTATCTATGACTACTCTTGATTACCTGTTATTTATACTTTTTCTGCAAATAAACACAGAGTGTTTTCACCATATTCGTGGCTCCTAGCTGTACTCCTGTATGTAACCGTGACAGTATAACCAGCCCAAAAAACAGCTTAGGAGTCAGGTGAAAGTTTTTTATTCTGGGACATTTTTGTTCTGCAATTCATTTTTTTGTTTACTTTTGGAACATGTCTGCCTTACCAGCTTTTGAATTGCCACAGCTACAGGCTTTACAAATGGACATAATCCTGTTACGCTCCCAGCTGGCTAAATTTTCCACTTTGCTTATGGACCCACTCAGGAGACTGTCAGATTCTATCTCTCCTAATTCAGAAGTTGCTGATCTGTCCCAATCCACCTTCTCTGCTGATGAACCTGTGCAAATAGCACCTCTTAAAAGTGCTTCTACAAATTTGCTGTTTTCTAAGAACTATGGGGTAACTAGTTCCCAGTTCACAGGTGGTCCACGCCCCCATCTGACCGAAGAGGAGCGACAACGCAGAATAACAAACAAGTTGTGTCTCTACTGTGCCAGCAATGCACATTTCTTGCAGGACTGTCCTATCCGTAGACCACGTCAGCTTACTGAACCATCTCCTGTTGTTTCCTCTCTGCATTCCAAATCTGTTTATGCTCCACCATTCCTGTTCTCTGGGAAGAGACCCAATCTGCCAGCTCCAGCCGCCTGTCCTGAGGCGCCAGCTCCAGCCGCCTGTCCTGAGGCGCCAGCTCCAGCTGCCTGTCCTGAGGCGCCAGCTCCACCCTCCTGTCCTGAGGCGCCAACTCCCTCTGTCTCCTGTTGCGAGGTGCCAGCCTCTGTCTCCTGTTGCGAGGTGCCAGCCTCTGTCTCCTGTTGCGAGGTGCCAGCCTCTGTCTCCTGTTGCGAGGTGCCGGCCTCTGTCTCCTGTGCCGAGGTGCCATCATCTGCCTCTTGCTCCAAGGTGCCATCATCTGCCTCTTGCTCTGAGTCTCCTGCCACTGTGTCCGGTCCTGAGTCTCCTGCCACTGTGTCCGGTCCTGAGTCTCCTGCCACTGTGTCCGGTCCTGAGTCTCCTGCCACTGTGTCCGGTCCTGAGTCACCTGCCACTGTGTCTGGTTCTGAGTCTCCTGCCACTGTGTCCGGTCCTGAGTCTCCTGCCGCTGTCTCCAGTTCCGAGTCTCCTGCCGCTGTCTCCAGTTCCGAGTCTTCAGCCGCTGTCTCCAGTTCCGAGTCTTCAGCCGCTGTCTCCAGTTCCGAGTCTTCAGGCGCTGCCTCCAGTACCGAGTCTTCAGCCGCTGCCTACAGTACCGAGTCTTCAGCCGCTGCCTCCAGTACCGAGTCTTCAGCCGCTGTCACCAGTTCCGAATCTTCAGCCGCTGCCTCCAGTTCCGAGTTTTCAGGCGCTGCCTCCAGTACCGAGTCTTCAGCCGCTGCCTACAGTACCGAGTCTTCAGCCGCTGCCTCCAGTACCGAGTCTTCAGCCGCTGCCTCCAGTACCGAGTCTTCAGCCGCTGCCTCCAGTACCGAGTCTTCAGCCGCTGCCTTCAGTACCGAGTCTTCAGCCGCTGCCTCCAGTACCGAGTCTTCAGCCGCTGCCTCCAGTACCGAGTCTTCAGCCGCTGCCTCCAGTACCGAGTCTTCAGCCGCTGCCTCCAGTCCCGAGTCTTCAGCCGCTGTCTCTGTTCCTCAGCTACAGCCTGCTCCAGAGGGGGCGCTGCCCTTAAAGACTTCCCCAGAGGGGGCGCTGCCCTTAAAGACTTCTCCAGAGGGGGCGCTGCCTTTACAGTCCTCTCCAGAGGGGGCGCTGCCCTTAAAGACTTCTCCAGTAGGGGCGCTTCCCTTAAAGTCTGCTCCAGAGGGGGCGCTGCCCTTAAAGTCTTCTCCAGAGGGGGCGCTGCCCTTACAGTCTTCTCCAGAGGGGGCGCTGCCCTTACAGTCTTCTCCAGAGAGGGCGCTGCCCTTACAGTCTTCTCCAGAGGGGGCGCTGCCCTTACAGTCTTCTCGAGAGGGGTAGCTGCCCTTACAGTCGCCTCCAGATGGGGAGCTGCCCTTACAGTCTTCTCCTGAGGGGGCGCTGCCCTTACAGTCTGCTCTAGAGGGGGTCCTGTCCCTCCAGTCTGCTCCAGAAGAGTTGCCTGTCCATGCGGTTCAGCCCGAGTTGCTTGTCCATGTGGTTCAGCCCGAGTTGCCTGTCCATGTGGTTCAGCCCGAGTTGCCTGTCCATGCTGTTCAGCCCGAGTTGCCTGTCCATGCCGTTCAGCCCGAGTTGCCTGTCCATGCGGTTCAGCCCGAGTTGCCTGTCCATGCGGTTCAGCCCGAGTTGCCTGTCCATGCGGTTCAGCCCGAGTTGCCTGTCCATGCGGTTCAGCCAGAGTTGCCTGTCCATGCCGTTCAGCCCGAGTTGCCTGTCCATGCCGTTCAGCCCGAGTTGCCTGTCCATGCCGTTCAGCCCGAGTTGCCTGTCCATGCCGTTCAGCCCGAGTTGCCTGTCCATGCCGTTCAGCCCGATTTGCTACACTATGCGGTTCAGCCCGAGTTACCACTTGGTGCCGTTTGCTCTGAGGCTTCTCACAGCGATGTCTGCTCTGAGGCTTCTCACAGCACTGTCTGCTCTGAGGCTTCTCACAGCGCTGTCTGCTCTGAGGCTTCTCACAGCGCTGTCTGCTCTGAGGCTTCTCACAGCGCTGTCTGCTCTGAGGCTTCTCACAGCTCTGTCCCCTCCGAGGCTTCTCACAGTGCTGTCCCCTCCGTGGCTTCTCACAGCACTGCCCCCTTCGAGGCTTCTCACAGCACTGTCCCCTACAAGTCTGCCGCCCAGTCCCGGCCTGCTGCCAAGTCTGCCACCCAGTCCGGGCCTGCCCCAAGTCTGCCGCCCAGTCTGGGCCTGCCCCCAATTCTGCCGCCCAGTCCGGGCCTGCCCCCAGGTCTGCCGCCCAGTCCGGGCCTGCCCCCAAGTCGTCTGCCAAGTCCGAGCCATCTGTTGCTGAGGGTGCTAAGTCTGAGCCGTTGCCTTTCTTTGAGGGGCACATTTCCCAACTCTGTGCCCTTGTGAAATTTGCTGCCTCTTATATGCCCTCCATACTAGAGCTTGTTAACAACCCTAAGGGACGGGTACTGTTCCTAATTTCGTATTTTAAAGGAGAAGCTTTGGAATGGGCAAATCCATTTATTGAAACCTAAGATCCCATCCTGTTTGACTTACAACGGTTTGTTGAGGAAGTAATCAAAAAGTTTTCTACAACCCCTGCAGTGCCATCCTGTGGGTCACCTGTGCTTTCAGCAACACTACCCGGCACTACAGTCCGAGAACTACCCTTGTGCTCCACCCAGTTGGCACAGGTCCCAACTCTAAGGAAGTCCCGTAAGAGAGGAGGACGTAAGAGAAGAGGTGGTTCTGCAGTGCTTGAACTGGCAGCTGGCATGGCCTCCTTTGTCCTTTTGCCCATGGACGAGGACTTTTCTGCCGGGCCCCCAATTCTGGACTATGATTCCGATGAATTCAGACATTTTAGGTAATTGGGCGTCTGTAATCCGCCCTTAAGGGAGGGGGTACTGTCACGATCTGCCTGCAGCATGCTGCTTTGCCTGGCAGCTCCTAACCTGGACTATTAGACTTTGCTATTTTTTTTAATTCTATGTGTTAACAGCAGTACCTCCATTCACCAGAGGTGCTGCTATTGTGCTTTATTCTTGTGCTTGAGGAGTTAACCTTTATGTTCACTAATTATCTCATGCACCTGGGTGTGTCTCATTCCCCTTATATATACCTGTCACTCCCAGCACACATTGCTGGTTATTGATGTCATATCCTGTTGTTGCACCTTGTGGATTCTTCCTCCTGCCTTGCTCCTCTGGTTACATGCTGCATGGAATCTGTTCATACCTCCTGCTTCCCTGCATTAGCTGTGTACCTGCTGGTTTCTGGTCATTCATATTACTTCCTGCATCAGCTTGCACCTGGTGTCTATGACTACTCTTGATTACCTGTTATTTATACTTTTTCTGCAAATAAACAGAGTGTTTTCACCATATTCGTGGCTCCTAGCTGTACTCCTGTATGTAACCGTGACACCTGTGCTGCTCTCTCCTACCTGTTCTTTGACTACCTGGTGCTGTTGCTGGTGTCTTAAGTTTACTTGCTGCTTGACTGGATCCTGAAATGTTGGAGACCTGTTTGGAAAAGAGATAGTTATTATTCACCTCCTGGAAAGCTGAGCATGGAGTGAATAATTAAGGCCTCTCTCCCCCTAAACCAACCGAACATTAAATCAGTAGCTTCATTTGTTTAATAAACAGGCTTCCTTCTACCCAATCAGCTCCAGAGTTAGCAATCATATTTAATAAATATCCAGCCCCAAAATCAAATTAATAGCCTACAAATTTCCCTCACACTTAATTCAAACTATAATTGCTAATAAAGACATCCCCCACCTTTTGAATACTGATTGATATTTTTATAATTAGATTTAATTACTTATTATGTTTTATAGTATTTATGTACCATAAATGTATGTACTGTAAAGAAAACCCCTCTCTTCTCACCAACCTCCAGCTACCTGAATCTCCCCTCCTTTTTCTTTCTAGCACCATTCCCCTGATCTTTCCATCCACCTCCCCATTCTCTGAATCCACCTCTCTCCCCCTTGAACTCTGCAGCTACTCCCTCCGTCCCCCTTTCCTCTACAGTCACCTCTCCCCCCATACACTGCATCCACTCCCCCCTCCTCTGTCCTTCACAGCCACCTCTCCCACTCCTTGTTCTGTACAGCCACTCCCCATCTGTCCCCCTGTTCTCTGCAGTCACCCCCCACTGTTCTCTGCAGCCCCCTATTCTCTGCAGCCAACCCCCCACTGTTCTCTGCAGCCCCCTGTTCTCTGCAGCCACCTCCCCCCCCCACTGTTCTCTGCAGCCCCCTGTTCTCTGCAGCCACACCCCCCCCCCCACTGTTCTCTGCAGCCCCCCCACACCATTTTATTCAGCCCCCTTTCCCTCTGTTTTCTATAAAGTATTCAAATTACCTTTTCTTCTTCTTTTCTCTTCCTGACGGCTTCTCTGCTTTTGCCTCTTCTTTCTTCTTTATATTCGTCCTGACTACACTCAGCTCTTCTGTATGACAAAGTTGTAACGTCACAACGCTGCTGGGAGCTGGGCAGATGCTGAAATACGGTGTTGTGCACTGCCAGCCCCACATTTCTATAGACCTGGGACAAATAGTGCTTGGACATTGTGCCCCCTTGGGATTGTGCCCTGGGCGATCGCACCACCAACATGCTGCCTGTATGAAAAAAGAAAACTTTCTTTCCAATGGAGAGGAAAGTCCCTCAATGTCTGCCATGGTCTGAAAATGATGCAGTAGTTTGGATAACATTTTTCTTTTAGATGTATCACCACTTAATCCTAAATTATACGAGTACTATCTAATGCTGTGCATGGGATCTTACTCTACAACATATTTCCTACCATGTTTTCCTCCTTTAAAAACACTGTTGTGAAAGAATGTAGATCAGACGTGAGCTCTCTCTTTATCATCCCAACCAATCTCACTCAATTTATTGATTTTTATTTTTTTTTTGCTATTTATGTACTTGACATTTTTTTTAGGATTAGACTTATTTTTTAGCAATCCATTATTCAATCTCTATCTTTAGCATCCTGATTTCCATTTTAAAGACTTTGTTGCTTTCCCAGTATTTACGTAATGCCTCCTTAGTCTCTTAAAGGTTTAATACTTTTAAGGCTCTGTATCACTTCTAACACTTTCTTATTTAGCCACATTGATTTATTCTTAGTTCTAGAGCTTTTGTTGTCATAAGGTATCTACCTGCAACAGTACGTGTCTAATACAGTTTTTAATATGTCCCATTTGGCCTCTGTGCTATTATCTGAGAGGGCACTGTACCAGTCTATGAGCTTTCCTCGCTTCTCTAAGCTGATTCAATTTATGTATTTCTGAATGTAATGGTTTGTAGCTTTTCCTAAAAGATGTCTTCTTAAAAGTCAAATGTTATAATATCATGATGATAACAAAGTTTACAAATGTCTTTGTAAATAAATAGATGTTACCCCCATGTTATAATAAGGTAACCCAATGGGGGTATAATTCTTAAATCCGTGGTGGGCAACAGGTGACTCAGACTAAGGGTAAGTAATTATTAGGCTGTAATTAGGTAACTAGATTATCTAGTGAGTGGGGACATGTAAAGAGATCTGAGAGGCATATGGATATGGGGATGTGAGGAGGCCAGACTGGCATGTGATGAGGCTTATGGGGTCTCAGTGGCATGGGGGTACATGTAATGAGGTCTGAGTTGCATGTGGAAAGGTCTGAGTGGCATGTTGGTGAGTTCTGGAATATGTGAGAGATCTGAGCGTTTGTGGAGGTCAGAGCTCATGTAGGGACATTTTATGGAAATTGAGAGGTTTTGGTGGCATTCTATAGTAAGTGGGGGATCTGAGTGGCATGTGGGGAGCATACAGGGAGGTCTGACTGTCACATTGGGAGGTCTGAATGGCATGTGTGGGAGGTCTGAGTCGTATGTGGTGGAGTATTGGAGTACATTTCGGACGACTTGTGGGGAACTGAGTGCACGTGGGGTCATTTTGTGGCAACAGGGGGTCTGAAGGCATGTGGGGGAACTTTGGAGCAAGAGGGAAGTTTGGGTGGCATCTGGTGGAATTTTGGAACAAGTCAGTGGCATTTTGGGTTGAGTGATGTGTGGTTGACAAAGTCATTTTGAGACTGTTTTGTTATTACTGAAATTAAGGGTAATGTCTGGTCCTTTTGAAGGTTGGAGGGTCGCATATTCAGCCCTTGAAATATATCATGTTTTCCATCAGTGCCTTACATAGTGCCAAAGTGCAGTAACCCATAGCAACTGGGCATTTGCTTGCTTTAATTTAACTTGCAAGGGATTGATCAAAGCTTATTACAGATCAGTTAATTTTACTTTTTACAATTTTTAAGTAAGTTAATTACCCCATTGTTCATTAAGTGGGTAGATACAAAAGGAATACAATACAGTGAAATACTATAAATACTTAATAATCTCCTGCTTCAAGATGATTAATTACTTTTGGTGTCAATGATTTTTTTTAATACAGCAGTTAGCAATTGTAATTATATACAAATCAAATTAATTCTAAACACAAAAATAATAAAAGCTGCATTATGATCATAAAAACACATTAATAATGCATGAAATTTGGGTAATTTCATATTTTCCCACTGAGTGATAAATTAACAGTTCTATTTTAAAACCTGGGACAGATTGCATGCATACAGGTGTTAGGGTAATAAAACAGGAATTTATCTGGGTTTACAATGGATATATGGCTTCTTGCCTCTCGGAGTTACTGATGGTAAAATGTGTATTTAATTTACATATAAATATCTCCATTATTAAATGGACCCCACGTTTTTTGGAGGTGACAGGTTCACCTTTACATAATCTTGATCTGAATCTTGTTCAATTGTTTCTGTATTTATATATTTTCGTTTACTTCCCCGTCCACTTTTTGAGCACTATTTAGATAGTCCTCTATATATTTAGTTTGAAAGCACAAATGAAAGGGATTGCCCAGTTAATGTAGAAATATAGCACATGACACTGTAATAGAATGTCAGGACACCTGCACCATAAGGTGGATCTACAGACCAGACAAATCATTCTAGGGGCTAGATTTACTAAGCTGCGGGTTTGAAAAAGTGGGGATGTTGCCTATAGCAACCAATCAGATTCTAGCTATCATTTTGTAGAAGGTACTAAATAAATGAAAGCTAGAATCTGATTGGTTGCTATAGGCAACATCCCCACTTTTTCAAACCCGCAGCTTAGTAAATATACCCCCTAGGGGTGCTGCAAGATCAGTGTTGGTCATGAGTCGCTTAGGACTATTATGAGGAGTCAGAAATGGTGATGGGGGAAATGAGGGACAGTTTAACTAAAAGCACAATCACAAGATTTTATTGTACACAAAATACTAAAATACATAATAAGCATCAATCCAGTTATAATGTAAAACATATCAAATTAAAATATTTCACTATGAAAATATCAACTTTAAGCATCTTAGAAAAATCTTTATCATTTTCATAGATGAAATCTGCATGGAAAACAAGGCAACATCTCATGTAAAAAAGAGAGTTTTTTTGGATGATCATGAGGACTATCCTGCCATAGGCCACGCACTCATCTGTCTTTGACATGATTTCAGATGAAATGTTTCCAGCTTTTTCTACCCAGAAGTCCTGTTAACCAGCCAAAGAACAGTAATGATGGCAACAGATGATGCCACAGCTCCAGATGAATCCAGCAAGATATTTTTCTTCCTTATCAAACATTAACTGTTAAATTAACTGTTTTAGTGCAGTCATTTTGAACACTGTTCCATTTCCCCCTCTTCTTCATATTCTGATGCATGCTAATCTTAAATACACGAAAAAAAAAAAAATGTGTTGAAATTGTGCGCACTTTGGAGTGTGAAGATGTAGGAGAGTTTATCATTGGGGACGATGTATTCTGTGGTTGTTTAATGTTGCCACCAGTTTAGCTGCAGTTTGGCCATGGTGACCTCACAATGGTCAATCACACTTTCAGCACCAAGAAGTATAAAGTATACAGGTTATGATGAATGCTTGTCTACACAGCTCCCTAGATCAGGATCAATATCTTCGACATCAGTCTGTGTACATTCAAAGTTCTCCAGGCTTTTTTGCCTGGAGAATCAACTGTTACTGAGGCCAGCATATGTGATTCACAAGAGTTCTGGCCATCAGACCTCAATCTACTAGTTGGAGAGGGGAGTGTGAATATTAGCAATATTTATTTTTCCTTGTATTCTTTAAAATTGTTTGGATGTGGAATTTAGTTGGACATACAAGTGAAGCAACTGTAGTTCTATATAAACAAAAAGGGTTCCTACACTATTACAGCATCTCTTCCTGTGCATTAACCAAACTCCAGTCACTCAGTTTGTCGATGACACCTGTATTCACAATAGACATAAATCAAGTAAGAGTACAAGTGACTGCACTCTTAACGTTGCATGTTATTGTCTCTGTGCTCTTTAGTCTACTCTCATTTCCCCATACCATTGAACAGTTCTGGAGACTCCATTACACTGATATCAGTCTCTCACATTGCACTAATGAATTATCCAGCTTCCTCATTGGCGGTTGTTTTCATGGTAGTGCAGTGGAGTCAGGCGCTGCCTAAATTGGAAGCATTCCTTTCTGACAAATCACATCAGAGAAGTGAATAACTACACCTCATACACACGGCTCAGAGACAATAAATGTTACAGCCTTACAATGAGGAGAAATGAGACATCGCATTCCCACAGGACACAAAATACATCTCAGCTTATGACAAGTTGTTAGCATTATGGATAGCATCTGCCTCGGCCTTTATCATGTTTTAAATTTGTTTTCCCCCGATCACTGCGCTGCCCGATATTAGGATTCTGAAATGTGAGCCAGAACACACACTACATTACCGCCCTGCTGAAGTTGAAGTTTATTAGATGTATTATTGCATATTTTTAATATGACTTAAAAAAAAAGGAGAGGATGGGAAATAGGCGCGCTGAAATCGGATAAAAAAACATGAGCACAAATAAATTAATGTTCTGATTATGCTGATCAGTAAATGTATTGTGCCGCTTAAACTAAGATGGAGAGATACGGTTTTGCATATATTGATAATCATGAGTGGCACAACTTTAGTCTTCTGTAATATTATGTATTAAAAAAAAGGCATGTGTATATTAGTTTTCTGTCTGTGCAGAACAACTGCTATATTGACAGCGGAGGGCTGGTATATTTTAGCTCGGGGGGCAAGACTCAACATTTTAAAGGGAAAAAATGCAGATGGTCCAGTGACCCAGCCCAAGGTAGTCCACACTGGGACCGGAACAACCTCCCCATGTAAATTGACAAGTGTTTAGACATATCATTTTCTGCTCCACATTTTTCCTTATGTCCAGGGTCCTTTTCTTTATGTGTCATTAATGCCTGTCATTGTACTTGCGCTTATTTTCCTGTACTGTAAATGACTGACTATACTGCTGTAACTTTGTAAAGTGCTGTATTCACAGTGGCACTATATATACAAATGTACAGTGATACTATGCCAAATATTTTAAAATGGTTTGTTAACTCTTCTTCTTTAGCCTTTCTTTTAATATACATATTTATTTATTTATTTGCTATAAAAGTCTTATGTCTGATACCTTAACCTCTTTTACCTTCTTCATCTTATTCGCTATAACCTTAAAGTAACGACACGAGACTTGAAATAGGGCACAAATAAATGATTTTATTTAACTATGGTGGAGGTGAATAAAGCAGTCAGACCGACGTGTGCCAGGCAAAACCCAAACTGTCCTAGCATCTCCTTAGGACTACTCACTGGGGAACAACCAAACCCCTGGGTTCAAGTGGGGGACCAACAAATAACACCCCGGGCGCACATATCTACCTGGATGGGGCACCACGTCCTAATTCTACCGAACCCACCCACCTCTGGGCTATACGGAAAGCAACCACAGGGCAACCCACAGGGGCGGTACCTGAAACTAAGACTATTAGCCGATTCACTCGAAGAGAGGGGGGTTCACCATGCCCAATACAGTAACTGTGCGCCCATACAATCACTGGCCGTCGACTGTACTGCTTTTCCGGCCAATACTCCATCCATCTTCGCTGAGAACCATGCCTGCCTCCAACGCTGATATCCATCGTAACAGCATCCAGTCGACTCCTTTTCCTCCCTGGAACCAAACGAAAACAGGGAGGGTGGATGGGCAACATCCAGATCTGCAAAAGGCTGAACAACACTCCGCCCATCCAACTTATAGCCCTATACCCCTCCCCTATGACACCGGATGGGCATACCAAAAGTTAGCTGTTAACACTCTAGAGAATAACTCAGTTAAAGATACAGCAAAGCTTTTAATTATCCTTCACTCCTATGCAGATCTTAGTTCTTATTCCCCATATATAGCTGATTAATAAAACCATGTCTCTCGACTGGACTTATTGACTCTAATAATTGCCATTTCTTGTCCAGGGGGTATATTTACTAAACTGTGGGTTGGAAAAAGTGTAGATTGTGTCTATAGCAACCAATCAGATTCTAGCTGTCAACTTTTTATAAGTGTATAAGATCCGTCTATCTTCTTGTTGATGATTATGTTTTGTTTTGTTTTTTGTTTTTTTTTGTTAACTACTTTCCATCTATATATATTGCAAAAGATTAAAAACAACATACCAAAAGGAGTAACTTTATGTGGACCTAGCATCTATATACACCGATGGTAATCGGATTACCGATTACCACTATGAACTGCTTGAACACTTAGCCTGCAGGGTCTGGACATTGCCGCTTTAAATTACCATTGAAGTAAGTCGCGCCCACGTCACACTGCAGCGCTGGACAAGTCTCCAGTCGGAATCGCCGCCTGTCAGCCTGCGCTGCCTTCGGACATCTCCCTTGTCGTCTTTCAGGTAAGTCTGCATCTGTTTCATTCGTCTTCTGCCATCAGGTTTTTTATGTAGGAATCCCAGTTGTCAGAATAGTGGTAATCGCTCAACCGTACCCACCCCACACTTTGTGGGATGAACCTACATTCATATTAATTCAGCCTACAGCCATATTTAGAGGTAACTATTGAAATCCTGAGGCATGAGGCACAAAATGGCTGTTGCATTTTTCTGTGATTTCATTAGTTCCCAATGAATTGACAGATCATTGGCTACATATTGGCTCATCCTAAAAAATGGCTACCTCCATGGTCAGAGGCGAAACTATCGAGCTGTGGGCCCTGGTGCAGGGAAGCGTGGAGGAGGGAACTGGAGCCCACAGCTTGCTAGTTCCCCTATTATCTCCATGGGCCCCGGTGCACCGTACCTGCTGTACCAATGGTAGTCCTGCCACTGTCCATGGTGTATAACTGTGCATCTGTGTGTAAGTGTGAGGTCACATTGACAGCTTTACGTTTTCTCAGCTAGATAAGAGACAGTAGTCTCACATATAATAGCAACTACAAATGTGTCAATTCTCAAAGGGTTTAGTGTTCATATTGCTCTTTTTGTAGAAAAAAAATATTGTGGATCATATGTAGGAAAATTGAGGCTTTAATACTAATATAATGATGTATGATTATGTTTCACAGACAGAGGCAAACACTTGGGAGAGATTTCATCCTCGTAAAAAGTGTTAAAGACATAAAAAGTGACAGACATAGAATCAGGGAAAAAAATCTGTAAGGTTTGATAGGTAAAAAGAATAAATATATCTGTCAGATTTCAGTGGGAATTTCACTCAACTTTCCTTACACACAAATAGGTCACACATAATGGATGATTGCTTGTAGCCGTTTTGATTAAGGTTGATTATACACCAGGGGGGTAGGATGACTTATTATATTACATTTTCAAAATAAATTATCCACGTCATACAAAGCATGGTCATTTATGACAAATGACACTGCGTGCAAGTCAATGTGACTTAAACACAGCATTTGTTCCCAAAGGGATATTTGCTAAATATTTATTAAAGCAGCTAGTGCAGCCTATTAGATAACCTGTCAAACCTGCCACCTACACCAGTGGTGGAGAGCAAAGCGGGTCTACCCACAACAGAGGAATATGCACAGACCATAATGATGTGCTATATGTTTTTGTGTAGTTTTAGAGGGGACCTATCGCCTACACAAATGTGGTCATTTCTGGAAAAAATGCTCTGTTTACAGCAGTAGTGGACAGGTGCTGCACTGCAATGTGGGAATATTTAGGGGGGGGGGGGAGTAACAGGACCACGCCCCCTGTTCACAGTGTGTTGGGAAGTTTGTGGAGGTACAGAAGTTTGCACTGGCAAATATAGTATGGAGGAGTAGGCTGTGAGAAGCGCAGTGCGAAAACAAGAGCTAATTCATACTTGCCTACTTTTAGGCACTGAAGTCTGGGAGATCCCGGACAGGGGGCGTGACTAGAGGGCGGGAGGGCGCCTGGGCGCCCCCCACCTCGAAATTATGTTTTGATGCGGGGGATGTGGCCAAAATGACGCGATTCACCGTGAATCGCATTATTTTGACCAGGTATTTGCCAAATGCGGGGGAATTGCCTGCTCTGTCGGGAGCCCGTGAGACCGAGCCGGATTTCGGGAGTCTTCTGGACATTCTGGGAGAGTTGTCAAGTATGAGTTAATTTTGAGGGGTGAGATTATTGAAATGACATAAAGGGGTGGCGAATACACATTCTTAAATGTGTTCCTTTCTGTGATGAAGGGCACACAAACATTTAAACTTTAATTTTCTACCTGCTTGGAGCGCACTTTGCATCTTGTCATGACACTCATGGCTGTGTAATTGGAGTATTTATTACACTTGAGGGCCAATTCAATTCGGCCACATTATTCTAGGAATAATGCGACCTGCGTATTATTACCGTTACTATGGTAAAAGTGCGGTGTATACCGTTAGTACAGTAAATTGACGTTGATTTTTGCTTGCAGCCCTCTGGACAGCGAGCAAATATCTGGGTTAAAATTACAGTATTAGCAGTAATACAAATAGCGACGCATTTTTCCTACACTAACGTGGCCGAATTGAATTTGTATAGAACTTGTAAAGGATCAACTTTACCCAAAACTAAAAATATTACTTCATTAAGATAAAATAAAACACAAAAATACTTTGTATTTATTCTGAGTCTGGCATTATCCCAATGCAGTAGACCACCTCGAAGTCTCCAACATTCCAGTGCTGCGCTCTTCTCCCATACTAATATGAAAGGAATATAATATGGACTAATGCTAATGTAACAGGCACCTTTTAAAAACACAAAATGGTATTGTTGATGCTCCGCCTATGTAAACCTTCCATTTGCATGACTAATTTACATGTTTCTCTACATAGTCATCAGTCCATTAATCTTGGTATTTGAAGTCCTGAAGAGGCTGCTGTAATAATTAAAAATGAACACAATTGGATCCACAATACATGTCTCTGTATAACAGGATGGTGTAGAGATGAGCAAAGCTGCTGTGAAATTTTGCAGAGAAACCGGCTATTTAGCAGAGTTCCTTGAGTCTGTGTTCTACATTTGCCGTTCCCCACTGTATTTGTATATTGTGCATTGCGCATTTCACAGAATTTATAGTCTACTAATAGAACTGGGATAATGATGATGTCAATTTATTCTGCTCTACGTGTTGGTTGGGGTAGGACTGGGAATTCCAGACAGAACAAAAAATAATATTTAAGGCCAAATTCCACCGGAGAAACATGCAAAATTCTGGAATGGGGAGAATATTTCTTGAAACAGTCGTGAAATTATTTCTTATCACTAGAATAATCTACTATGAAATAAAGTAGTCTGTGACAGACAAACATGTATCTGCAAACTGAAATGGCCAGTAGCTTCATTGATAGATACATAGAGAAAATGAGATTAATGACCTGCTTTGACAACAGTGTTATCTCACTCTGCCTTATATTATGTATCTGTATAAAGCTTACAACACTCACATGTTGATCTTACCCATCGGGTCCTGTTTGGAGAGAGAATTTTTGATCAGGATTTGCCTGTGTATATAACGTAGAGGATAGAGTATTCCTGGAGATCTTTTAATCATAAAACTAGGTCATTACCCTCATGATGTTATTGCTTTATGATGAAGCATACAATTCAGGACACATGATCCTGTATCACAGTGTCCTTGTTCTGTCAACCAATGCATTTTATACATTCCAGCCTTCCCATTATGCCTGAGTAATATTGATGGGAAGACCCATAAGGGCAAAGGACTGGAACTTTCATTCTGCCAGCAATCAATCTAAAGAGAGTCAGGTTTCATCTGAGCACACCAAGGCCTAGTACACAAACAAGTCTAAAGAGCAATACCTGGTAGATATTTACTTGCTGTGTTTAGCTTTTCATGTGTGTTTACAATGAATATAGCTTAGTCTATTTAAGCACGTAGCCAAAAGTGCACATATTGCGTGGTACCTGGTAGTATTTACCTTTAATTGGTGGAAACATAAATGTTCCAAAATAGCTACTGTACTGGTGACTCCGCAGAGGCGATCCATGCATGGCCAGACAGGGAGCCTTAGAACTTTATGGGAGCCAATCATGTTACACAGACATAAAATCTTGGGACACCCTCTTCCGCCAGGTACACATTGTTGCTACCATGTCTAGAGGCCAATTTCGGTAAATAATGCAATGTTGCCTAATGGTTTCATCCCTTTTAAAGTGACACTAACTAAAATTTGTCTTTGTTTTGTTTAAAAAAAAAAATACATTTGTTGGCAATGGTATGAAAATAAACGTTCATCAGGGTTAATATCAGAAAAGAAAATATGGCAGATGTGTGATATATGAACAGCTAGGCATTTCTAGCTGTAAAAAATTGTGAGAGTAAGTAAAGGTTTGTTGGTAGAGCGAAGTAAAAACAGTTGTAGCGGGCATGGCTTAAACAAAACAAGGGCATGAAATTATTGGAAGGGATATTTATGTATTTTCTAATACAATTATTCCTTTAAAAGCATGCACTGCACTAAAATATCAATGACCAGCATACTGCAGCCAAAAAGAAGGTTTAGGTTATATTGAAAAACTATATATTTAGTATGTTGTCCACAGTGCAGTGCGTTGAAGCATGAAATAGTAAATACATAGCATGCTTGTTATAGGAAAAAGTAATACAAATCCAGTCTTTACCATACAAACAGCGCTATATCAAGATATAGGCCACCACAATAGTATTAATTTTATATGTACAGTAATATGGCAAGCAGAATATTATATATATATTGTGGCAATAAGGGCAGTTTGCCACACAATAATAGAGGAGAGACTGGTGGTTTCCCTGGGCCTAATCAATTAAAGAATCAGCTAGTGCAATGCTTTGACAGGAAGCTTAAATAGCTGGATTTGTTCTGTGGGTGGAAGACTGGTGGCAACAAGTGTCCAGTGTCCAGTTAGGGAACTAATTGTAATAGCCAGTTTTAGGGCTATGGGACTTTGTAAATGTTTGGTGTGATTGCTGAAGACATTGCAGAGACTGTATTATCCATTCTGAAAAGAAAATAAACAGCAAAGTGGTTCAGCAAAACCTTTGTGAGGAGCAGTTTGACGTGCTTTTATATATATAGATATATATTATTTATATATATATATATATATATATATATATATATATATATATATATAGACACACAAGTGGTGATATGTCAAATACTATCAGTAAGACATATTAATTCCAATAACATGTCAAAAGTTGAGCTTAGAACTTGGCCAAACAAGACACACAGTGATGCGACATTTCTGCACATTTTAATAGGCACGTGTTGCTAAGCACAGTAGTAATGTATCCAGAAAGATACCTAGAAATGTCATTACAACATACTCAGTGTTTATGTATCTTGAATAGCCAGTGCATGCAGTCACAGCTTTTTCTTCTTCTTACCATTCTACTGTATTTCATAATATCCCCTGTAGTACTTCTTAAGCTCCTCTACTCATATGTTCTTGTGACCCATATGCAGCATAACATTAGCCTAATAAAACTGGCTATGATGATGGGATAATGTGTGCATTTGAATTCATCCCCTTAATAACACTGACAAAAAGTAGCCTTCCCTAATGGTCCAGGGAGTCTCGCTGATGCTGTGCTGCCTGGGTCACCATTTACTCTGACTGGGTCCATAATTTAATTAACTGATTTACTGTGTGCTTACAATCATAATATATTGCCTGGGTACATTTTAGGATGAAAGCAATCACAGGACTGAAATAAGTGAAATAAAAATATAAATGAACTGTAACATGGAGAAGGGAGAGGGGGGGAAGAACCTAAAGCTAGCTGAATGCTGAATTATGGGGTCACAAGAATACTTCATGCCCAGTGTGCCTAATTTGACACTAGATGGAGATTTTGAAGCAAGAAACCCTATCCTCTCATCAGTTAGGATGACAGATTTTAAATAGGATCTACCTGAATGCTGTTTTATTCAGCATCAGAAAGAAAATATGACTTTTTCCAGATTAGAACTTTGTAGCTATAGCAGCTGATCACTAAGCTTACGATATGGGCGGCACAATGGCACACAGTGCTGGGACCTTGGGTCACATTCTGACCAAGCTGTGTCCTACAAGCCCGGAGAATGTTCATTAGGATTTCATCAAACTCTTTATAAGCAGAGTGCAAGTGGTGACAAGAAAAGTACAGAGTAGTCCCAGTCATATACCAAATACACCACACAACACAATGACCGATGTCGCCCTAGCTCTATATATACTGCAAAATGCAAATTTTCAAATAAATTTTTATGCCATTCTGCAGAACAGTGAATCAACATCAGAATGTATTGCTGGAACTTTGCACATCTGCAAACCAGCATTCTCCACTATAAAAGTAAATCTGCATAAAATGTCAGTGATTTCTCTTATCTGTAGTGCTAAGAAAATGTTGCTTGCATGCATTGATAATCATTGATCCCCAAGCTAACACACATGATCTGTTCACACAGTGAACCTGAATCATTAAGGAGAGCAAAGCAAAAAAAAAGAAGTAATTTTACTCCGGGACAAACCATGTCACAATGCAAGGGGTGCAAATTAGATTATTAATAGCACGTAAGTTAAATACTGGCTGTTTTTTCATGTAGCATACAGATAGCTTTATTTTGACACTGAAGTTTAAACTTGATCTAGGACATGCTCTATACCAACTGTAAATCTGACCCAGCATTTAAATTTTTCCTCTACTTCCAATGCAACATGGTTTTGCCCAGTGTCTCATTTCATTGCCATCACCTACAGCCCTAGTGACCATTTGGTAAACACAAATGAAAATTAGTTAGCCAGTGGCCCAAGCCAGGGTTTGACATACTGAAATACTGACATAACAATCCACAGCTACCTGGTATTTTTAGTGTAAAATTTGTAGGTGATGATAGTGACATTTTTATGGTTTTTCTTTTAATTGTGTAAAATCTACTTATATTTCATGTATGTTTAAAATACTGCAATCTAAAGTACAGACAAACATTAAGCTTTTTTAAATAGCCACAACACGATTTGAGCAGTTAAGCTTCTAGTGCTCATTGAGACATGAAGTAAAGGTTAGTTAGCCTATGCCCAGCAGGTGGGAAGCCTATATTTATATTGCAGTGTGGAATGAACAAGATGTTCTAATTCAGCAGTAGTCTAGTGGACTCATTTGTGCACAACTTGTAAAAACATTATTCTAATCTTCCACAGTCTGTATAATAATTCTAGTCACCATATTCTGAAATAACTCTAATAAAGTCATTATGTCAAATAAAGAAAAGAGAAGAATAGAAGTTTTTTTTATATTATTTAATAAAGTGGTGAACAAGTCTTTTATTCAAATAAAGTGTGTTTCAAAATGGTGTCTGGGTTGTTATTGTCATTATTTTAACTTTTTCAGTAAAATGAAGTCTTAGTGACCCCTATCCATAATAAGGGGACCCCTGGTAGGGTGGGCAAAGTAGGCACTCCATGGGTCCCAATTTTGTTCATTACCCTGGCTCCACATTCTAGATTTGGGAAGAGCTCCAGTATTTTTCAACATGAGATGTTATCTTCTGAGGTGGCTATCCTGGTGCTGTTTTTTAACTATGGCAAGGGGACCCCACACTCGCTGTGGATACCAGCGCAGACCCAACATATGCATACTATAAAACATATTATTTTCAACACTACAGTGGATCTTTGTAACTGAATACTGCATAACTCTATCTGACATTGAGTAGATCAGAGAGACAGACCAGCAGCCAAGGCCTGAGTATGTGGATGGGTATTTTCACTGCAAAGTTACACCAGCCTGATTTGCAAATAAAGTTCTTTTGTCACCCTTTAGGCATATTCTTCTACCCATTCAAGTCATTACTTCTATTGTATACTTGCTCTCATGGCCTTTCTGGGTAGTGTATCTTATTTGTCTCTCTGACCTCAGCTCCTCATGGGTTGTCCATTACTTATGGTGTATGTGAATTTTACATACATGCCAACAGGTGACATAGCTCTTCTACGTGACTCATGATTTCCCACCAAGTTACATAGTAACAGGTAAGCAGTGCTTACCCCAGGACTGTGAAGCAAGAAGGTAATAAATGAGGGTGTGTTCTTGCATTATCAGGCTATATGGGGACATTATGAAGCTATATGGAAGTCTAGGAGGGACATGGAGGCAGTATCAAGCTACTGTATAGGATTGTGCAATATTATGAGAATATATGGTGTCACAATGTGTTAGGATTCCTAACATGAACTCCAGAGAGATTGATAATGTAAGAGTAAAGTGTCTTTATTAGGCAGAGATTCACAGGCAGAGAATGGTGCAGTAAATGATAACAGCAACACAGTTCAAGGCAGCAGATACAACAACAGGACTGGTATCTCAGGAAGTCACTATTGGTAGAACAGTTCATAGAGGCAGTACAGGGTAGCTGGATAGCAGATCTAGCTCAGAGGCTGGAGAATCAGAGGAGGCTGAAGGCACACAATGTACCACGGTGTCAAGATACCTGGTAGACACAGGAGGCATGAGGCACTAGATGCTGGATAACCAGAGATAGCAGGATACCTGGTTTACTCAGGAGGCACAAGGCACTGGATGAACCATGGTAGACAGGACACAAGGTCTTGCCAGGAGGCATGAGACACTGGATGAATCCGTGGGTGTCAGGATAGAGGAGGGTCAAACAAGCAAAAGGGTCAAAAGCCAGGAGAGCCACAAAGGTGCCAGGGAATGATCTGGAGCACAGTCAAGAACATAGCCTAGGTCTGTGTCAGAAGATAAGCAGTGAAGCCGACAAACAAGCAGGGGTCAATTCCATGAAGTCAGACTGGAACAGGACACAGGATACTCTGGAGAATCAGCAACAGGCAAGAAAACAATGAACTGCTAGAGATTACTGTGAGAGGAAGTCTTATAAAGGCAGTGAAACAGGTGTGGGTGCTGATTAAGGAGAGGTGTTATCTCCTGCTAGTGAGGTGGAATGTACAATGGTAGGACAGCAGCACCTCTGGTGGTAGGGAGGTACTGCAAGCCAGATTCCCATAAAGGCAAGTGGCATGTGATGGTATTATGATATTATATTATGAGGCAAAATGGTGGTATAACACATCTATATATGATGTCCCGTGGCTGTTATACTTTTCCATGTAACTGTGAAATGTGGATATACTGTATATGCTATATTAGTTGTATATTGTATATGTGCAATGTTTGCTTTTTTACTATTACCAAGACTATTACTCTAATGTATCCTGTTAGGCTGGAGAGCCAGTTCCAAAGAGAGTCAAACATTAATCATTGTCTTCCAGCACTCTGATTGGTGGATATTGTCTGCCATTTACTGCCAATCATAGTGCTAGATGGTTATTGGTGGATAGCACCAACCATTCACTAACAAAAGTGTCAGATACTCACTAAATAGTCCCTGCATCCTAACTAGTTAATGGCCAGCG
Source organism: Mixophyes fleayi (assembly GCF_038048845.1). NCBI lineage: Eukaryota > Metazoa > Chordata > Amphibia > Anura > Limnodynastidae > Mixophyes > Mixophyes fleayi. The sequence continues at coordinate 75,753,343 of NC_134405.1, forward strand.
CAATTCAGTCAGTGCATCTAGTGGGTATGAAAGTTTCGCTGAGTTCCCCTGCTGCAGAGAGATAGTGCAAGATTGTAGGATTGGTAACAAAACTATTGGCATTGCCGCCAGTGATCTGTGCTCTGTTTTGTAAGGCCACCAGAAATTTGGAGTGTGCACTGTATTGCCAGCAGGTCTGAATATCACCAGTCTGAATTATCTTGTATATATGGACAACTTATCAGAGCATTATTATAGCGCCATGCATTGTCGTCTTTGTTGCAAACAGCGCATCTATTTATGTATTGTACTAACTATGCCTTAATCCAGCAGCAGCATTGGGGACATACTACATTTGCTAAAAACTTACTTTTTCCATTGCTGTGCTCAGCACAAAGCACTACGTTTATCTGATTTCCCAGAGAATTCAAGCTAAATATTCAAGTTTATGCCGCGATAACCATATCTTTTCTCACCGTTGAGTATAGATTTATAAAGTGTTCAATGCACCCTACTATATACAGTATATCACACAGGGCCTAATTCACCAAGGCATGTATCTGCCGATTTTGAGCGTATCGTGCGCAAAATTACTCTGCACATGCCCAGATCCGGGACATAAGGCTGTGAACGCAGCCCAGTTCCTTCTGTCTTCAAATGCAAAGGACACTTACTACAGCCTGCAATTTTGTGTAGTGAATGAGGGAAAAGGGGGGCAGAAGGAGAGTTTTGCCTTTTGCTCCAGCCACAGACTAGTTCAAGTCCTGATCAGTAGTGATGACAGTCTTGTATGCATGCTATAACATGTGTTTGCAACCAGGAGCAACTGTAAAAATGTATTTTATACTCACTAGACATTGAGAACATCCTAATAAATGTATTTCATGGAAATAAAATAAAAACATTTTTTTTAACTGTTTATTATGAATGCCTATATTATTAACAGTTGACATGAATACAATAAATATTTGGATTATATGTTTTCGATACTTTAAATGACTTTTTCGCGCATTTTTATATCCATCTCTATACCAAGTTCTTTTCTTTGCCTTTTGAACCCACATTCACTCTTTTATAATTAAAGAGTTAATTTACAAAAAAGACTTACCTGGGCTAGCCTAATGTATAGTTCTCACCTCTGGAACAATTAAAATATATTTACTTTCATATCACAGGTGTGAACTGTTCTTTAAGTTGTTAATCAGGTTAGTAATCTTGGCTCAGTTTTACTTCAGATGCTTTAACGCCTCATTTACAGATTGAGAACACACTCAACAGTGAAGCCCTGTGGACCCGCCAAAGTTATTTCAGAATGTGTTCGCTCCTCACAAAGGAGCTTGCAAATCTGTGAGAGAACAAATTCCTCTAAGGAATCAAAGGCTTATTTTGCACATTTAAATAGGAAATGTTCTCACCTGTGGTAACAGAGCCTTCAAGTATCATTCAGAACCTTCGCTAAGTGAAAATGTAATTGGAATTACTTTTAGCTCAGATTATTGACTCCTCCCATCCATGTAGCATTAGTTTTAAACTTGTATTAAAAGCAGAAAACATCTCTTACAATCTTTCATCTGAAGTTCACCTACATAAATGACTGTTTACTGGGATCTATTTATCAGGTAGAAAGAAGCCCTATCTGTCACACTTACTTTGCTTATCGTGTTCCGACGGCCATGCGAACAATAATATGATTCCTAAAGTCTTTTTGATGAATGCAAATCTCATTATCTATGCTCTTTTGTTGGGCTTGATAACATAAATTAAATTTAAAAAAAGTATATTAGATACAAATTATTTATAGCTATGATCAGCTAGCATGTCATTATTGCAATGCACCAATGGTCATGTTAGACAGTTCCATGTGTGAATTATTTAGGTGAACCTGACCAGCAGCATAATACAGCTGGAAATGATATTGCATTGAAATGCTGGCAACTATGCAGGTTCTATATGTTAAATTTAAATGATGGCTGTCCACAGTCCAGTCTGTCTAACACTGTAGGTTAACACTAAAAACACCACAAACCAGAAAAATGTGAACTGAAGCTGAAATGCCATTTTTTCCTTTTTCCTTTTCCAACTTTCAAAGACAAGTGCATGGCTTTAATCTTCAAGATGTCAGCAAAGTGAGGATGCAACATTTTCCGTCATCTGAGCGGCCTGCAACTGATTCAAAAATCCAATTTTGTTTTGTGGAACAAGATACTTTAATGAACTTAAATGAATGGAGAGTGCATATGTAGGGGACATTCCTGCATAGCAGGTTGACACACATCCTTTTTTTCAGACAGACTTGCCTACCTTTTTGGTCCACTCCCTGTGCAATGATACAATGACAGGGAGCCATGAGGAAGCTGATCATGTCACATGGACCCGCCCAGTAGTGCCTTCTTGGGTCATCAAGGCATTATCCTGCCTTTTTTACAAGAACGAGAGGCAGTGAGGGAGGTTCACTCCGGGGAGTCTGGGAAAACTCCTGAAATTTTGGGAGTCTCACGGACATTCCAGGAGAGTAGGCAAGTGTATTTTTCATTCTTTACAAATCCTATGAAGTGGCAGAGACCAATTGTCGGACATTCCAATTGACACATTTTACGACAGCCAGGTGTAGTGGAAATGGTAAATAGTATTTAAGTTTGTATAAATATCAATGCAGTAAAAACATTAAAGGTACAAAAGTAACACATGAAATAAAGGCAGTGACAGTACACTCTTCCTCTCATTGCTGATCTAAGACATAAAAACAGTATTTAGGAGATAAAAAAGAAGATTGCAAGAAAGGGGTTCAGCTAAAATTAATAGCATTGGGATTTTAAAGTGAAAGTTTTACTTCAAGCATACCCAGGACAGACAACAATTGTATACATGGTTGCAGGGCCGTATTAAAACTTCATGGGGCCCTAAGCAACATACCACTTTGGGCCACCTTGTTATGATCTGCCTCTGGGACTATTTTGGACTCTGTTGTTATATTACCCTGCAATACCTGTGGAACATCAGCGGTTATGCTGTTTTGTCTTTTTCCACTACCAGGGGCTAACTAGCACAGATAACTAACCATCCACACCTGTGCCCTATATATGCCTGCCTATCCAAGTATCCTTTGCTGGTCATTAATGTTTCTGAGCCTGTTTATGGTTGTACCTTGGATCACTGCCTGTTTTCTCTGTTTCTGTGGATATCCATGCTTAACTAGTTCCTGCTTCCTTGTACAGAATTAATCAATCAACTGTATCTCTCCTGGAGGTAACCTGACAATTGCATTACTCCTGTTAATCTGCTATACCTGAAAATCTGTTTATACTCTGACCCGCGGTCTGTGTTCATTGCATCACCTGGGTGGTTGTTTTCTCTGCAATAAACAGTTCCATATTTTCATCATATGTCTGGCTCCATGGCTATAATTGCAAGACCTAGTTTGTGGAACAGTTTCGTAACAGCCCTTACACCTTTTATTTGTCAAATAAAACTAAGCATGAAAATGGGTTAGGGTAATCTGATTCTCCCAGTGCCCGTGGGGTAATATTGGATGATCCGGCTATGTATGGCTGTTTTGGTGGTTGCACAAATTTTTTCACAATGCAGAATGGGGAATGCAGGTGCATATGCCGCCTGCAGACAAAGACAAATAGGAGCATTTGCACCAATAATACGAACTGTGCATTCAGATTTTGTCCAGTTTTTATCATTTACACCTCAATATGGGTAAGGAGCAGTCAGGGATTTCTATTCCACCATGATACTGAAACCCTATGGCTCATACATTTCTACTATAGATGCTCGGGCTCGATTTTCTGAAAACCTAACCCACCCGAACTTAGGGGATCCGAGTAGGCTCGCGAGCCGGCTTGGTACTTTTGCGCATTATCGGATCTGAATGGAGGCTAAACGTTATTGTTCTTAAAATATATAGAGTATGCTTTCTCTGAAGCCTATATGTGTTGTTTGCCATTAGATTCTACTCTGTATCATCATGTGATGTCCTGCATTATACTGTAATGCTCTGTCAAAGCATGTGTTGCCCTGTGCTACTAAATTGCTTTTTAAAAATAATTTACAGCTCTGTGCCACTCTACGGGGATCAGTTATGTAGATGTCAGCAAATCCTCTCCATGTCCTATGTGAATATCTGAGTTTATCATGACTTTTAATGGTCGATTCCTTAATTAAACAAGAACCTTACATTGCACTACATGCATACATATATATGTATGTAGTATAATATGCACTTTCTATTCTTTCTGCTGACTGAGAGGTTGGGGAAATGTTAATTTTCATCTCCTTCAATGCTCAAATTAGTCTTGGCGGATGTGAAGGTTACTCTATATTCATAATTGTTTCCTCTGCATTTTTCAATTAGAATATGCTGCTTTTAAGCTTTAGATAATCTACCTGTACAGTGATGTTTTGGGAATTTTTATTCCATTATAAGACATGAAGGCAGACATAATAATGTATTATTTTTTTGGATTATATAGGCTCTTCAAAAAAAAATTCTCTGCAATTAACAACTTAACCTTAATTTATTTTGACATCAGAACTGTAGTGGTTGCCTAATCACTGGTATTTAAGAAGAGTATGCCAAACTATAAAAAGGGTGGTTAGAACATAATTAAAGGTGGGATGCTTCCTTTTTTCTAAATTCATAAACAATGACACTGGTTGGAAAATACAGAAAGGAAAATAATAAGGAAATAATATTATATTTGATTTTATGTAATAACTTTCTGTTGGAATGTAATTCCTGTTGCTTTCTGCATGCCTAAAGTACCAGGATTTTTTTTGGCAGGCATATTCCTGGACAGTCCCTTGGGCCCTGCGATTGACGACTAGGAAAGCTACATCGGGGAGTGAGGAGTGAAATACATATACAGTAGTGTTCTTGTTAGTTTGCACCTAAAGAACTGTTAGTGACTGGTTTATTACTTTAATGAACATCTGAAATTGCCACAACAACATACTATAAACTGCGTATCTAAAAGGAGTTAGATGAAGAGTATATGTGTGAGAATAAGTGTTCTATTATTATTTAAACTATTGGTGCAATGGTTAGACTGAGTTTATTGCTGTTCTACAGTATTGTTGCTATATATTGATATGCTGTTACAAGCCGCAGTGGTATCTCAAGCGTTGTTCACTTCCAACTCGCCCCGGCTGTAACCAGGGCAACGGCTGGGAAGCTCTCTGAATCACCGCTGCATCCTGGTATTAGGGGACAGCGGGCAGATGCGCAATAGGAATTAATTAATTATTAGCCTCCTGTGGCTAATTGGAGTCCTGGTGCCCTGGGCCCTGATTGGTCCATTCTGGTATTAAAGGCAGGGAGGGCTTAGCGTTGAGACTCTCAGTTGCTGACCTCTTTATCCTGTGGATACTCTGTCTGTTTGCTGATTGATTCCTGTTGTGACCCTTGGCTTGTTTCTGGACCCTGCTTGTACTCTGATTGCCCTGACCTTTGGCTTTGTTATGTGGATATCCCTGCTCACTGCCAACCCTGACCCTTTGGCCTGTCCTTGATTACTCTGTTTTCTACTGACCCCTGGCTGTTCCTTTCTTGGGTACCGCCTCCTATCTACCTGCTGCAGTAATTTATATTAACTTCCACTACGCTAATTTAAGACCTTGGGGCATCCAAGTAACTGTGAGTGCAAGAAGCTCTACGGTGAAGGCAGCTGCTATAGGCGAAGACCTCTGTCACCTGTTCTGGAAGGTTATGTCAATAGCCGTTAGCTGTAAAATTTGCATGCAGTTTTCTTGTTTTTCCCTGTTCTGTATTTACCTATTGCTACCCATCACCACCCAACCTCTCCAAACTTGTACCCAAATAAACACATCACTATTTTTTTTTTCAAAAAAGAGGATGGGATTTATGCATAGTTCCAAATGTATTCAAATCCAAACATATCTCAAAATACACTGGTCTAGTGCAAGTCAAACAATGAAAGCAGGCATTTTCGCCACTTGTATGAGGCTGGGATTATGAAGCTATTGATGTTGCATATGTCTTAAGTACCTAGACGTGAGAGCTACATGATTTTTGGTACGCAGATTTTCATTACATATTTGCTGCACTCATTTGGGTGTCCTGTATATGATAATCTGAGACTACAATCTCAGACACTCCATAGGATTGTGGGGTATTTGGTGAACGGCCCTTACCAATTACATTTCAGTGTTACACTATGTTTGCTCTTTCCATATTGTATGACTGATTGGTGGAGATTTGGAGGACTACAAGTACAGCAGAGACTGCTCCATTTTTTCCTGGAGACCCATTGCTGCTTACCTTACGGTACGCATACTATTACGCATTTCCACCTTGTATATTTGATATTCCACTTAGAGGCGCCCTGCCTGTTCTTGTATTACAGCATTGCATCCGTCCGGACCAACCATCTGGTTTCAGGCTACTGAGGCTGCCACTCTTACAAGAGTCAAGTGATTTTTATGGATTTTATATGTGGGACTGATATTATATTACTCTGATTCAAAGTTGTCACGCTGTGGTGATTAGCGCCAGATATATCTTCTATTTGATTATATCTCAAAATACATTTAAATTTGAATATGAGTGCACACTCCCTGAACATTACTTGCCGTATGTAGATACACACAACAGACTGCCCTATACGCACAAGCGTCTGTTCACTAAAAGGTTACAACACATTAAAAAAAATACATTATAAAATAAATGAAAAACTTTTAACAGAATAATCGTTCACTTGGTATCATTTTTGTTCAGACATGAATTGCATGCAATCGCGTTCTGAGCATATGCAGAGCTATTTACTTTGCAAGATACAGCACACAAATGGACTGAAGTCTGGGCATGAATCAGGCACGTTATGTATTTCAAACATAGACTTATTCTCACTTGCATATATTTTGACAAAGCTCATAAGACCATATTGTTGTAGTTATGAGTGACCACACAGGATGACCCTTTCCTTTGATGGCAACAAGAGAATTAAGAAAACTTGTGGTAATCAGAGGCAAGAGGAATATCGATGACTATAGAGCAGGTTTTACAATTTCAGAACTGGTAACGCAACTGCTACCTGGTGGTATGTTTAATGCATCTCTCGATTTGGCTCTTAGTTGAATGTAGGAGGGAATCAATGTAACTGTCCCAAGTTTCGATACATTTTTCAACTTTTGGTTCGCTAATGTAGATTTTACCCAACCCATTCTAAAGGTATATGCCAGATTTTCCTTAAATAGGAATATGGAAGGGGATTCACTTTCAAGCTAAAGCTGGAGAGTACTGACTAATTGTCACTAACAGATGTCTCCCACTCGTGGATAATCTTTGTCCCTGAGGAAATATCCCTAGGGTTGTCCATTCCAGATTAAACGGTACAAAATGAACTAACTTTTCTTCAGAATATTGTTTACCCAGCAATCAGAATGGTTTAATTATAGGGCAACCCCATAGTTATTGGGAAAGATCCTCAGGGACTTCAGGGATCCTGGAAAATAGACCCCAATCTTTCTGCCAGCTGGGGAGAATGGGATTCATCTGTAATATAAGAAATGGGTGTACATCTAGTTTATGTACACCTGTTTCCCCTCTTCCCAAAGCTACTGAAGCAGAATGAAATTAAGATCTGCTGTGTCATCCCACTTCTCACTGACATTTGCATATAACACCACCAGCATTAGGGAACACTTACTACCTAGGAAATGAAAATACAGGTAAACTGTTAACAAAATAAAGAACCCCAGAACAAATGAATCTTAGGGAGTTCTTATTTTTAAATTAAGGTCTCCTTCTCCAAGTTTATGATCATTCTTAATATTATATACAGGCAGTGCCGGATTAAGGGAATGGAGGCTCCTGGGCTAAGGGGGCCTCCATTCCCCCGTGAGGGCCCCCCCTTCCCGTGATCCGAGCTGCCCGCCATAGATTCTCCTCTGCCCTTGGTCACACCTGTCCCGTGTGCAAGCTATTCTCAGGTATTTTCGACACAAGAGGTTGCAGTGCCCTTTATTAAGCATAAAAACAGTCAATTTGCTATGAACAACATACCTTCCAACTGTCACGATTTTGGCAGAACATCCGGATTCGCTACAAGTAGGTGGGGTTTTACTTAATCTGTGTACTTGTAGGTGGTCATATAGAGGGGAGGGCTTAGTTTTCCCGATTTTGTGGTTCTAAATGCTGTAAGGTATGGAATTGATTACAGAATTACCTTACATGTCACCTCTTCTCCAATTGCAAAATATTCTTTACATTGCTAAAGTATTTCTTAAAATTGAAGAAAACAAATCGAATCCATGTAATCAATGTTACTGTGATAAAAAGTAAGTTATACAAAACCTCTTACTGTACATAACTGCTAATTGAAATCCTCACCCAAGATAAATAATTTCCCACTATTTTTTTTTTCATTCATCTCTACCAATAACAATGAATGTATATATGCACTTCAAATATATTGTTTCTTGTTTTCAATATATCCCCATTTTCCCCTAAACACCCTTCCCCATCAACCTCACAACAAGTACAACTAAAACTCCGATGTCCCTAAGCAATGCATCTTCTATATTTACCAAGGGGCCAAATACATAAGGTAATTAATGACTTACAGTTCAGAGAAAGGGGAATTAATGTCCAACCCTCTGGACTGTAGTCAATCCCTACAAATAGACAAAATAGCACATGTACTGCCATTTTATAACATAAATAAATAAATACAAATGTGGTTACTGGTTAGTTTCTGGCATTCAAAAAGTAGTACTCATATTAATTGCCCCATATATTTATTTTACTAATATATAATTTGTTCACAGTGACAGGTGATTTAATCCTCTCTCCTTATATTGGGTTTTCTGTCATATTCTGATTGTCCAGCTGATATGAACAGACCTGTGGAAGAATCATGTAATTGGGTCTCTTAACCAGCTATCCCACCAGTAACATCAAACTGTGTCAGTGAGTGTCATAACATTCCAGTCAGTTTAATTAGGAATGCATTCAATTCCTGAAGGGGGAATGCTGAGATGTGGAAGGTAGTTTATAGGGTGACACTTTCATATTAGATTACAGAAGTGTAGTTTTCTTAGCCAGAAAATCCACAAACACATGATCTCTCTTACCCAAAGGTCCCCCCAAAGCTGTCTGCTTAAGCAGTGCTTAGTGTTGATAATTAAATGCTGAAGCTGTCCTCTCCTCTCAGGAACATTCTCTCCTATTAGCCTTGTTTTCCTCCCTCTCTCTCTCTTCCTAGTTAGGCTGAAGAGTTTGCTATCAGATAAAACATGATTTCAGAATCAAGGCTAGAAGACAATCAAGACAGCTACATAATGCAGCTCAAAGCGTTCATTAGTGTCAAGTGTCTCCCAACTCAGCCTTTGCTATAATGAAGTTCCAGGAATCGTACGTGAACTTGTGCGAAAAGAAGAACAAACAAAAATTATTCTGTGTGTATATTTCTATCTATATGCGCACACGCACACACACACATCTATATAAATTTATATTACTATGGTCCTTACAAAGGCAGCAGATGTGTTAGCCTTTTTTGTGGCATGTGGCAAGTAAAAGCATTTAGTTAGCAAATTACAGATGCCTTAGGCAGTGAGACTTCACATGCTGACACTAGCTAACTTAATTGAGGCATTACTGCAATATCCCCGTAAAGGGACTATATTAATATTGGATACTGATGTGATTATTTTATCTATATTTAACAAGAGTCCTATAAAAGCAAGAGGGATATTCATCTATGTGAATAAGTTGGATAAAAAAAAGAGCCCTGTATAGACCACAGGCTAAGACTATATAGCACTGACAGGCGGGGTAATATTTGTGGTAGCTGCAAGTGTATCCTGAGAACTTAAGGTAAGTGCCAGATGGATAATATGACTAGTAAGGTGTTTTTTTTTTTAACCAAGAGTATCATCAGTGTTTATTCATAGGATGCCACAGATTCTGTAACACTGAACATTCATAATACAGGTATAACATTTATGAATGCAATAAACATAATAATAGATACATGAAAACAATAAAGCATTAGAATACAAACATGGATAGTCAAGAGGTAGCAATTACAGCTAGCAGAGTTGGAGGTCCGAATTTAATGTTTTTAACATGTGTGAGTAAACAAACAGAAAAAAATTCAGCAGAAGACATGATATCGTGGAGGCACGGGGTATACCAACATGAGACATACAGAAGAGAGGATTCTGCCCATAAGAACTTACATTCTAGAGGGAGGGAGTAAAGAGAGACGGTAGGAGCAAAAAGGCATGAGGGAATGTGGTGGATTTAGGAAGAAGACGGAGTGGTTAATAGGAGGTAGGGTAGGCCAGCATGAAGAGGGAGATTTAGAGGGAGCATTTGAAGGATTGGTAGTTGGGGTAGAATATGGTAGGGCGAGACAAGGAATTCCAAAGGTAGAGTGCAGCGAGGGAGACGTCTTGGAACCTGGAGTTTGGAGGAGGTTATAAAATTAGAAGTGAGCAGTAGGTTAGAGACAGAGTGGAGTGGTCGAGCTAGGTTGTATCTCATGATGAGGTCGGAGATGTATAAAGGGGAATTGTCAGTGAGAGCTTTGAAGGCAAGGGTGAGCAACCTCTGGTGAGAATGGGGAACCAGTGAAGAGATTTAGAGAGCTGGATATCAGATGAGGAATGACAGTAGAGGAGGATTACTCTAGTCTTAGTATTCAGAATGGATTGCAGAGGGGAGAGGCGAATGAAGGAAAGGCTAGTGAGGAGGAGGTTAACGTTGTCAAGGTAGGAGATAATGAGTGTGTGGATCAGGGTTTTAGTTACTTCCTGAGTGAGGAAGGGACATATGATGGGCAATATTGTGGAGGAGGAGGCTGAAAAATAAGGAGTGAAGCTGAATCAAAGATGACACCAAGGAAGAGGGCATGGGAAACGGGTGAGGGACAGTGAGATTAGTCTGCTGTGTTGCCATTTTAAAAGTTTTTCAATGTAATAGTAGGACCAATTATGTCTGATGCAATTGAAACTCCCAGGGTGCTTGTATATCTATAAGTTATCAATTGTGACCATATGATATGAGATCCCCAGTGATAAGTGAAGTTTGTATCCAATTATTTCTAAAGTATTCCCTTAGAAGGTAAATGTCAAGTGTTTCTCTCATTATATCTCTGAGGGATCTCAAAACATCTGGGTACAGGTTTCAACAAAAAGTTACACCTGTAAATGTCCAGGGATTGAGAAAGTGGCTATATTGTAACAACTATCAAGAGCAGTCAAAAGGTTTTTCCTCCACACTGATAACACCGGTAACATAGAGGATAAATGATGCCCAATTGTTAAAATGTAATGTGCAACTACACATGTTGCACCCCTCCCAACCCTCAAAATAAAAAATACCTCGCTGGATTCCCACTCCACTCTTAATTACCTCAATTCACATATTCAATTTACATTCTCAGCTACCTCTGAACAAAGTCAGGTTTTGGATCACACAGTACAGGTTAAGGATGGCACATGTGGAACTCTACATACAGACATATACAGTAAAATAAGCCCACTAGCAAAATGTGTTACCCTAATATAATTTCAGTCTTATCGGTGTCAAACAATCAATTCCCCATAGTCATCCAAACAGAGTGAAGTGGCTGGTGATGGTTATCATGTAACAGGGCAGCCCACAGGGGATGATTTTGGAGACACATGTTAGGGGGAAGATTGCACAATTTTGCAGTAAGCTTGGATTTACTAAAAACATATGTAACATCCTGCAAATCACATGTATATTACTGTATGTACTCATTCAGAAAACTATAGTTCCCCAGAGTGTCTCTGGGAAATTAAATGCAAATTGCGTCAACCTGGACAAACTGCAAAGAATGAACTATAAGGTTCAGGAGGTTCTTGGGAAAAAGGGGAGAAGACAGAAAAAGACTCACTTTTGTGAGAAGTGTTGTGTGTGACTGCTGGCTGAATGCTATGGTGGCTGAATTGTTGTCCTGAGGGATGTATGCAGCCAGCCCAGAAAGAAGCACCTTTACATGACAGAAAAAGCCCTAACTATCCACTGCCCATGAGATGTCAGCAGGACTCATATGAAGGCAGATAAGTTTCTTTTGCTTTGCTATGTTCAAGTTATTTAAGTGAGACATCAAACTATGTTATTAAAACCTCTGACCCGGACTGTAATATTGCTATTGAGAGGTGTTTAGCACTTCCTAAAGGAAGAGTTTGTTCCAAACAAATCTGCTGTAGTTACAGTGATCTGCAAGCTGACAGGGACATAATGAGAAATCATTTACCACAAAAGTTTGTCTATATTGCATCAGAAGTTTGATTCTATTGTAAAACTGCCTACAATGGTTGCTGATGAGAGAATTGCAAGTTGTTTAATCCTACAGTCGTGGGGAGAGAGCTGCTTATTCCCTTAGATGGATTGCTAAGTGGACACTGTCCTTTACACTGGAAATCGCTTATTGTGCAGAACTGCTGTTATTTACAGAGATCACGAGTCACGCATGCATCAAGATTACTGATTTCAACTTGTACAAGTAAATAAGCTTCTTGTGTCAACTGAAACTTTGGTTAAACTGATTTATGTCTGATAAGTATAATCGGTATAATTTCACTAAAAGTATTGTGGTTGATTGGTCTATATTATCTGCTGCAGCATCATTTAGTGTAATGGTCTAATTAATTCATAGTAACCGGTTGTTTGCTAAAGTATCTATCCAGTGAAATCCAATTCACTGAAGAACAGTGCCTTATTTTAAAGTAGGATATACTTTTGTGTTGTGTTGATTTATGTTTACAAATGGTTGAACCAAGATTCCCAAGATGTTATTTATTTATTTTGTGACATGTTGAATAACATTGCATGTTGATGGTGTTTTGGTATTACTTCCCTACACTACCGCTACTTATCTGCTCCTGTGGTAAAGCTCTATGTCACAAGCAAACTGAATAAACCCACGAGTTTATGCAGTTTTAGCCCTGTGTTCTTTGTTTTATGCCAACACTTGTTATGTACTTGCCCTTAGATTTGCCCTCATTCAAGATGGCCACGATTGCCTCATGAAGTTTCCATCTTGGATCTCTGTTATGAACTTGCCCTTACAATAGCCCTTATCCAAGATGTCCGGGACTGTCTCATGAAGATTCCATCTTAGATCCCATTTCCTGTTTAGGCCTAGAAAAGGAACTTCCTGTTATGAAGCCTTTGCACAAGTATTGTGTTTGTATCTGACCCAGATGCTTCCACAGAACCTTGCTTCCTTGTGATTTAGACTACAAGTACTTGATACTTCCACTAGACCTTTATCCTCTTGTGACTTTGGACTTTATTTGTTGGATACTGGAGATTTATTTATATACCAAAATAAATCCGGTTTATTTCAGAAATACCTGGCTATTGGGTTCCGTTTGTGATACCAGAAGTGTGACAACACTACTGCTGGGGACCTTCGCCCTACTACCATACCCCCGGGCCTGTAGAATACTTCCTTATACCACTTTTGGGGTGCCATCCATCTGCCCTGTTACAACTACGTTCCAATAAAACACTTTCCTAATTTCCTTACATTATAGGTGCTATTATGTTGTTATGCGCTAGTGACATAAGTGCATATAAAATATCCTGTAAAACATATTAAAACATAACTTATATTTGTAGAGTATTGTTGTTTAGAGATAATGGAAAACTGTTCTGCAAAATATTCATATCTAGCTGGAAAATTTCACACATATCGCGAGCAGATCTTGGTCTTAAGTGTTCCCGGTTCTACCCCAACCACACAACAGAGCTCTGTTCATAGACTATACAGTATATTCCGCAAAATGTAAATTTACAAATATAGTGTGCAGTGGCATTCAACAGAATGGCAAAGCAAAAAGTAGATCTCAAAGATTGTAAAGTGGAAATTAGGCACCTCTGTGAAATGGCCTGTTCTGCCACACACATATATACTCTGAGCTATTACCCCCTCTGGTTTATAGAGCAGCCACAAACATAGCGCTGGTCTGTCATAAAAAGTAATCTGATTGAAAGTAATTATCCCTACTCCCTGGATAAATCTAGAGCTGTTTTCACTCTACTGTCTCTACAGCTATACCTCTATGGGGAATTGACTTAATGAAAAGAGTCTAGAACAGTGGAAAATTCTGCTTTTCAAGTTGCAAAAAATAATGAAGAAAAACCTGACTACTAGCTCAACATGTGTCTTGTTACATATAACTCTGATCATTATTGCATTAGTATTTCTATGCCTCAGAAGTTCTGGCTAGAGATTATAGTCATTTTTCTGACAAAACTGGAGTGTAAAGTCGTGTAAACTGGAATAATCTGGACACAATATCTCACATATTAGCTACTAATACATTATTTTCACAAAAGTAATCTTTTTTTGCAAGGGATTTATCACAACCCCATAGCCCAATGTCAAAAAATTGAATGGTAGTCAATAAAATATAAATCACATTTTCAGTTAAAGTCAATATGGCTTATTATAGCCAACCCAAAAGCTAATTAGATGGTCTGCTCAGATGTAATAGGATCAAAACAACTGTCTGCAAGTTGTTTTTATGGCTCTGCATCTCTGCCTGTAGTTTTGCTATTATAGCAGCTGTCCTGTATACATAATTGGTCTGAAGGCAAAAAAGAACTGATATAAATGCCTCTGGTCCAGGAAGATCATTGTATTTCATCGCCCTCCATGCTTGCTCACTCCTTGAACTCAGTTCCCTGCACACCTTAGGCCTCTTGCTAACCACACGCTGAGGAAAAAGACAGCATGTTCCCAGGTGTAGCTAGCTGTCATTTTAAAATGAATTCACATTTTTATACCCTTTCTTCAATACCGGAGATGGTTTGGCCAGACCCATATTCACGATTTGGAGCTGCATAATTTTTGTCACGTGTAATATTTTAATTTCTTGATCTACCCAAGCAAATTTTAAATTGTTTTTTTTTCCAGGACTTGTAATTCTAAAAGTACTAGATCCATGTTAACATAATGCCTTGTCCTAGTTTTAGTGTATTTTGGGGAACACTTTACTACTGAGCCTGGACATCTACGCATGTTACATTTGATAATATCTCGGAGAACCTTGAAGCACTACAATCCCCATTATGCCATGTTTGTATAATTGGATAATATTGTACTTTTTACATTTTATATACTCCTTTTCAATAAATGCTAGATAGAGACTAAGAAAAGATGGAATGGCATGGAAAAGCTGATTCAGCCAAACAGGGATCCAGGAATCAAATAATCACTTGTGATATCATATAGTAATTTTTTTTTGAAAATGCAAAAATGTATTATAATGCAAACCCTGAATGATTAGGCCCTTTAGTTAAAACAAAACACTCCATTATGGCCAGCTAAAAGTACCCCATTGGCCAGGCATATATAAGCAATGTCTGAATATTTGTTGTCAATCAAATACAAACCTCTACCAGCCCCATCTCACTAATATTTAGTATTCTAGTGATTGCTGAGACCACCCATGTGACCACCACACAATCATGAGATTCTGCCCCCCCAAAGCTGCTCTATTTTTTAAATACCCCCTGCAGCCATTTTCCTTAACCACAACCCCCCCCCACAGCCTTTTTCCTTAACCCCTGCTGCAGCCATTTTCTTTACCTCCCACCCTGCATCCATCCCCCTTGCAGCTATTTTCCTTACCTCCACTCTGCTAGCTAGCTATCCCCCCCCGTCACATCAAAACTCCCCCAGTCACATATATCAGCCCCCCTCCTCTGCCATCCTTCATACATATCAACCTCTCTACCTCCCTATAGATTTTCATGGCAGCCCCCCCCTCCCACCCTATAGATTTGTATGACAGTCCCCCTCTCCCTCCCTATACATATGCATGACAGTCCCCCCTCTCCCTCCCTATAGATATGCAGGGTAGTCCCCCCCTATAGATATGCAGGGTAGTTCCCCCCTCCCTATAGATATGCAGGGTAGTTCCCCCCCTTCCTATAGATATGCAGGGCAGTTCCCCCTCCCTATAGATATGCAGGGCAGTTCTCCCCCTCCCTATAGATATGCAGGGCAGGTGTCCCCCCCTCCCTATAGATATGCAGGGCAGTTCCCCCCCTCCCTATAGATATGCAGGGCAGTTCCCCCCCCTCCCTATAGATATGCAGGGCAGTTTCCCCCCCCCCTCCCTATAGATATGCAGGGCAGTCCCCCCCCCTCCCTATAGATATGCAGGGCAGTTCCCCCCTTCACTTACCTGTAGTTGTGCCAGCGTCGCTCCTCTCCTCAGATCAGCAGATAGGAAGTGAAGACGTCCTGCTTCCTGTCTGCTGCACAGCAACAGGCAGCCTGGCGATTGGCTGTGTGTTGCTAACCACTGACCACCAATGCTTTTGATCGTCGAGCCCTCCACCCCCCCCCCCCCCGCGGCGACCCCCCCGCGGCAATCCCCAGCGGCGACCCCCCACCCCGAAAAAAAAATGAATGAAGAAAAAAAAATAAAATAAAAAAAAAATACCCACAGTGCCGCGCCCCCCGGGACCCAGCGCCCCAGGCTGCAGCCTGGTCAGCCTAGTGGTTGATCAGGCCCTGTATAGTAATGTCCCTGGCACTTCCTACCAGAAATCAGAAGCACTTCAGCTTTGAATATTGTGGACAGGAAATCAATGTTATTACTGGCTTTCACTCACAGCAGCAGCCCGTAGATGGGTGGGTTATACTGCCACAGCACTGGTGCAGGCTGGGAAATGTGTGACACCGATGCCCTCTCTAGTGTAGAATTTTTATTTTAATTTTATTTTAAATAAAGAAGGATTTACATTTGTGTGAAGAAGAATGAAGCCTAAACCAATATAGAGCAAAATCTGCCCAATTCCAGCAAAGTTTTATTAGCTTGTAACATCAGAGAAGTCAAACAACAAATTCAAATTAAATTAACGTAAGACATGCCTGTGTGTCGGCTGCCCCTTTAGTCGTATTCTCCCTTAATGAACGTAATTTACCAACAGCATCATTTCCACAGTGTAGCATCATTCATGGACATACGCAGACGGAGAGTGGCAGGCGTGCAGCAGATTAATAGACGTTCCTGCACCCAGCAACTGGATCCTATGCACTTGGGCCCATGGAGATAATGGGGCCCACTGCATAGCAGATGCAGAGGGTCAGGGGGGGGGGGGGGGGGCAGTTCCATCCTACACACCTCCCTGCACCGGTACCCACAGCTTGCTAGTTCTATCTCTGTGTGGGAATAAAGTTGATATGCTCTCATGGAACTATGTATGGATGATATTGAACTGCATATATATGGACACAGAGATACCTAATATGCTGGGCATGAGGATATATAAAAGGCTCAACAATTGGGTCTTTTATGCACAATATTTACTCTTGTGTCTTACCACACACAATGACTATGTATTCTTTCACTGCACCATTCAATGCTCTATTCACAGTGTACTTGGCATATCCATTTATCAGAGTATCAGGCACATTAAAAAGTTACATTTTTAGCCATACCACGCCACATGTTGGGCAGGTCACTGAATATTTTTTATTGGTTTGGAGTAGTGAAAACAAATGGGGGAGTATACAACAGCCACCAATCTGCATGCAACTGTTCTGACTATATTTCCTATGAAGAGGATTAAGGGCTAGATTTACTAACAGGCGTGTTTGTAAACCCGCCGACTTTCGGCGGGTTTGGCGGCGGTTTAGCCATCGCCGGATTTACTAAGGCTAAACCCGCCGTCCAAACAGCCAGAAATGATGTTTTCAAACCCGCCTCTGTATAAAGCGCCATGACGGTTTCAACAATGTTCTACATACAAACAGCCGGATTTACTATTAGGGGGTTTATAAAGCCGCCGGAAAACCGCCATTCAATAGACCAAAATGAAAGCGCTGCTTGTGAGCAGCGAGATTGTTCAAACAGTGTGCTGTTTCAGGTATGTGGTCAATCAGAACATAAGAGAAAGCACCTTTGATATTTTAATCATTTGGAAAATCATTATTTATTGCTAAAGGGACAAAATAAATGTAATAATAATTTATGAAAGAATTTTTTTTTATATTTTTTTTTTTAAAGGGACACTGTTATAGCATTATATTTTGTAGAAAATGTGAATATATAATATTATTAACTGATTGTTAATGGTGGATATAATTATTTATGTTGCACAATTTGTCATGACATATTGTCCAAATAATGTAATAATTAAATAATTTTATCCCCTTTATATAATGAAAATTTTAACTAAACCGCCGGCGATGAGTGGCGGTTTCAAACCGCCACCAAACACGATTCTTAGTAAATCTAGCCCTAAGTCCATTACTCTCTGGGCTAGATTTACTAAGAATCGTGTTTGGTGGCGGTTTGAAACCGCCACTCATCGCCGGCGGTTTAGTGGTTCAAACCGCCGCATTTACCATAGGGCGACTTGAGGCTTCAATTTAAAATGACTGGCGATGTGTGGCGGATTGAAAAAGCTAAACCGCCGGCGGTTTTGTCCAAACCGCCGGCGGTTTGGATGAAACCGCCACAAAACCGCCACAAAACCGCCAGCCAAAAGACAGGACAGGACAGTTTTAATACCTGCTTCAGAATGGCTTGATAGCTTAAATATGCTGTTTGAACTATTTTGCCATTCAGAACATTAGAGAAAGTACCATTGACATTTAAATTATGTTGGCAATCATTATTTATTGATTAAGGGGCAAAATGAATAAAATATTATCTTATGAGGGAATAAAAAATTTTCATTATATAAAGGGGATAAAATTATTTAATTATTACATTATTTGGACAATATGTCATGACAAATTGTGCAACATAAATAATTATATCCACCATTAACAATCAGTTAATAATATTATATATTCACATTTTCTACAAAATATAATGCTATAACAGTGTCCCTTTAAAAAAAAAATATAAAAAAAATTCTTTCATAAATTATTATTACATTTATTTTGTCCCTTTAGCAATAAATAATGATTTTCCAAATGATTAAAATATCAAAGGTGCTTTCTCTTATGTTCTGATTGACCACATACCTGAAACAGCACACTGTTTGAACAATCTCGCTGCTCACAAGCAGCGCTTTCATTTTGGTCTATTGAATGGTGGTTTTCCGGCGGCTTTATAAACCCCCTAATAGTAAATCCGGCTGTTTGTATGTTGAACATTGTTGAAACCGTCATGGCGCTTTATACAGAGGCGGGTTTGAAAACATCATTTCTGGCCGTTTAGACGGCGGGTTTAGCCTTAGTAAATCCGGCGATGGCTAAACCGCCGCCAAACCCGCCGAAAGTCGGCGGGTTTACAAACACGCCTGATAGTAAATCTAGCCCTCTGTCTTTGTGGAACATGGCTGGTTTGTATAAATTACTAGGAGCATCTTTTTCAGGATTATTTTTAATTTAAGGAGATCAAGGAAATCAAGACATCTTACTGCCACTATTAAGCTTCATGCAGCATTCCATACCACAGACATATTGGGAATGTGTACGGTTGTGAACCTCGTATTTCTAATACTGATCAGCTTTATGTTTCAGCAACCTATGGAGTTGTGTTAATGGATATTGTCCAGTGAGTGGTAGAAATACTTCTAAATTATCTCTGGGTCCCCAGTCCCAATTCTCAGTGTGTGTACAAAGAGTTCCTTAACTGATAGTCTCATATTATTATTATTATTATTATTATTATTATTATTATTAATAACCATTATTTATAGGGCACCACATGCGGTCCGCAGCACCGTACAGAGGGCAACAAGACAGTACATGGTATCAACATTTTTATAACGCCAGCAAATTCTGTAGTGCTTTACAATTGGGAACAAACAGTAATGAAGCAATACTGGGTAATACATACAGAGACATAAGAAAGCGCTGCTCGCAAGCTTACAATGTGTGGGACAATGGGAATTTGATACACGATGATAAGTGCTTCATATTGCATATTGTTCCAGCAAGAAAGCAAAGGTAAAAGGTTCTTAGTGGGCTATATGATCCAGTTACACAGCAATGTTGGTCACAGTGTTGTTGTTGTCTTGTATTAACTGTGTACAGTAGAGGGTGGTAGTAGGGTAACCTAGGGAGATTAAGAGAGTGGTTGAGGAATATTATAAGCTTGCCTGAAAAGATGGGTTTTCAGAGGACGCTTGAAGGTTTGAAGACTAGAGGAAAGTCTTATTGTGTTAGGGAATTCCACAAAGTGGGTGCAGCCTGGTAAAAGTTCAGTAAGCAGGAATGAGAGCATGTGATGAGAGTGGAAGAGAGACACAGATCTTGTGCAGAATGGAGGTGTCGAGTTGGGAGATACTTTGAAACAAGTGAGGAGATTTATGTTGGTGCAATTTTGTTGATGGCCTGATATGTTAGTAGAATAATTTTATATTGGATTTGTTGAAAAACAGGCAACCATCATAGAGACTGACAGAGTGGTTCAGCAGAGGAAGAACAATTTGCAAAGAAAATCAATCTAGCCGCTGCGTGCAAAATAGATTGTAGAGGTGAGAGTCTGATTTGGGGAAGGCCAGTAAGAAGGGATTTGCAATAGTCAATGCGGGAGATGATGAGTGCATGAATTAAAGATTTTGCAGTGTCTTAATTGAGATATGTGTGTATTCTGGAAATGTTTTTTTAGATGTATGTAACATGATATAAATATAGAGTCGATGTGGGGAACAAAGGATAGTTATAACAGTACATTACAGTAAACAAATAACACTACAACTTTCACCACAGCTACTGGTATGCAAGTGGTATTTTCAGCGCCCATTACCGTGGGCGCAACTAACAGGTTTAGATATATTTATATATATTCTCATATATGTGATCTAAATGTCAGTGTCCATTGGATTCACCATGAATAAGTAAGAATCATACAGTATTTGCGGATGTTGACCTTACCTCCAAGGCAAGGCTGCTTTATTGCAATTACTGGTTAATTAGCATCCTGAAGCTGTGTAAATGTCACGCTGGTTTCACACGCCCATCAAGATGCTTCACATCTCCGGTTAGGCTGAATTAGCTTGTTTGCTATGGGTGACTTTTGCAAGTGTCTATTAAAATATCTATATCTATATATTTATATGTATATATATATATATATATATATATATATATATATATATATATATATATATATATATATATATATATCTCAGGCTACAATAAATAAATAAAGAGTTTAAAGGGAAAGTTTCATATTTAAGCTGTTTGTGTAAATTCATAGTCAGGTAGATAATCTCACTTTTTAGCAGGTTATATTTATAAGAAATCCCTTATAAGATGTGGTGTTGTGGTGAGTGAGATGAAACCTTGTGTGTTTTTTGAAGGGGTTTTTTCTTTGTAAGACCTGTTTGTCTGGGTGCGTGTGTTATGATGCATTTGTCAACTTCTATTCTATAGAGCCCTTGGATAAACCATCCAGCGGTACCTCACTATTTCACCCCAGCTCAGGGACCTGTGAGTTACAAAAATAAATAAGTGTTACTGTATATATAGGATTTAGCAAAAGCGAAACAGATGTAAATTAGATGCAGCAAGCGTAGCAGTGTACAGTAACCAATCATGAACCAGGGGATCTAATAATCAAATAAACAAGGAAACAAGGTGTTTTTCCAATAGTCTTTTTTCCTCTTCAGCATATATTACATAGCTGCAGCTGAGTCACTCCATATCTCAGTAATAGTTGTCTCATTACAAAAGATGGCAGTAATAATCAGCTGTCCATCTCACAGGTTATAGTGCTGCTCTTGACTCAGGAGCTAACATTCTCTCTCTTCGAGTGATGTGTTTCCCTCTTCCTCTATCCCTCTTTCTGCTCCTTCTACAATCTAATGACTCATATGCTCACAGTCTATGACTCCCTGTTACCTCCAACTCAACTGCATCAATGCATTTCAGGAAAGAGCTTTCTACATGCCACCTACATACTACAAGTCCCTATTTGTTCATCCCCTCATATGACATCCTCTAAGCCAGACACTGTACACTCTTGTCTGCCATGCCTCCCGACTCATAGTGTTCAATAATGTATATCCACCCTCCTTGAATAGTCTTTACTTTAGTAAGAAAGCTACAATTGTTTTACCATGAATCTAAAATACTATAAGGAGGAATTACCACTGGAGCATCCCATTGCTATGAGGCTTGGCTCCAAGGGGGTCCTGGTCCATCCACACTTCTGAACATGTGTGGGGTTGGCCAGGACCGCCATCAGAGGGGTACAGGATGTACAGAAGTATGGGGCCCGACAGTAAGAAAAGCCCTGGGCCCAAGCAGATTTTTTAGTGGAGGGGCCTCCGCAGTGAATTAAGGGATGTAGGGGACTCCATCTCTAGGGAGCAGTTTCTCTTGAGATGTGATTGGAGGGGCGGTGGGGAGGCCTCTGCTCTGAATTAATGGATGCAGCAGGTAAGTAAACTACTGCAGGGTTGGATAGAACCAGGGATGGGGGTGATTGGAGAGAATTGGAAGGAGGCAAATGTTCGGTTAAGGATAACTTAAAACTGGGGATGGGATTGGATGAGAGAAGGAAGGAGGGGGGCCCTGCCTGTTACATTTCTACTGGGCCTTGAAATTTCTGATGTCAGCCCTGGGGCTGGCACCTGTGCAGTGAAGCCGTTTTTTTATTTTCTGCTCCATAATTGAAAGCCTAAAGTGGATGAACCTCCATCTCCGGCCGTCCACCAAAATTTGCCATTGAGTGGTGCACCCATGCTGTGAAGTGTAAATACTTGAATATATTGAATATATTGAAAATATTTGAATACAACTGATGTGCTTCGTTCAATAGATAAAATATGTCATTAATGCTTTCCTGTGGACATATTTATTTGTCAGGTGTTAAGTTATATAGTGCCAAAACACTAGAGTGCTTCAAAGTGATGAATATGATGAACATACAGTGACACACAGTGGTCGAAGTGTGAATTTAGAAGTTGCGGTATGTTAAGTGCATGGTGTCTAGGTAGCCATAGGCCACCTTATCCCTGAAGCTCTTGGGAGTTTGACAGTTTTAAATTAATTTTAGTCCTAATTTTAAATGTTTTATAACACTATTTAGTAAAATACACAGACCTATTAGGTGCTATCCAGATGTTCCCCTCTCCCATGTCTCACACACACATATAAGGGACACACATACAGACACACTGACACACACACACATAAAACAGAAACTGAAAATAACATCTAATATGCAGAAATCTGGATATCACTAAATTACCTGACCATGTCCTGAGATAGATGTTTTAGCAGAACATCAGCTGAATTAACTTATATCTTACAGTGAGTTTCTATTACTGTAGTGACTTAAGAGTTCATTAGAGATTGATAGAGTTTGGTTCACAGCTGTGGAATGGAATCGTAAACATAACTTTCTAAGGAAAAGAGCAGGATTATAATTTTAAATATCTATTACACAAACTAAAGGAATAGATGGAATGAGACTCTAGTTGTAGCAGATTGTGCTGGAATTCATATATGAAGCGTTGCACAATGGTAATTTAATTGTAGAGCCAACTGGCACAGTAACACATTGCATGTTGCATGCCCATGTACTGACCTCAAGGGCAGGCTAGCAGATTTCTGACTTGGGGCAAATACATTCATATATAGAGGCTGGATTTAATTCAGGCTAATCTGTTTGTCCATGAACATCTATGACATCCTCAGTTGAAATACAGGTCTTCTTCCTTCAGGCAACACATATTTTAAAGACATGTTTATGAAAATAAGTCCAGCTGCCCCTTTCTGGAGTGGTTTTCCCTTATTTATACTGAGACCGTTTAGTCTTTCTTTACTCTCCTCCTGCCCTATTTCAACCTCATTTACTCAAAGTAACACCTAAAATCAATGAGTTATTATCCATTTGCTGATTTACTTGTAATTTTAGTATTATGTGATATTGTGATATTTAGTGTTTCCTATATTATGATATATTTTATGCTAAATTGTGTCTGAACGTCATCCAAACATTAATCTTAATTATCAGTTATTTAAAGGAGGAACTATCTTTAATCAAATACTCTATATGAACAAAAGTATTCGGACGCTTGACCATCAACAGGGGCTGTAATGACATTGTATTCAAATACATATACTTTAATAAGGAGTTGCCCCCCCCCCTTTTGCAGCAATAACAGCTTCCACCAGGGCCGGACTAAAAATCAGCCCTAGCCAGTCTCAGACTGGGGTATAAAGGGCCCACCGGGAGACTGTAACGCTAGGGGCCCACCAGAGGGGGTGTGGCCAGCCAACATAGAGGCGAGACCAGACACTAGGGTGGGAGTGGACATCCCACAAAGGACAGCTAGCACCATAGTATTGTATATAAAGAATGCAGTGAGTATATAAAGAGTACACAGTCTTGACCTGCTCCTTAGACTGAGCAGAACAGTCACCGAAAATCGGGATTGTCCCACTAGAATCAGAACATATGACACTGCCCTACCTGTTCTTGTCATTTTCACCACCTGTGGCTGCTGGATTCTTTAATTGCAGCTTGTCTGGATCCTGCAATGTTGGGGGCTCTATTTGGGAAAAAAATGGGTACATTTTGAAATTTCCAACCAGCTCCGGCGTTAACTCAATAGGACCCACGATTAATACTTAGGCCTTCCTCCAGCCCCAACATAAAAGTAATATTATTCCCATTTAATATATAAACCTATTTCCCTCCCTCAAAACAGCCCCAGCAATAGATTAATAGCATTTACGTATAATAAATATACCTATTTCCGACAACCATCACTGCCATTAAATAATTCATACTCACATTTAACAAATAGACCTCATGCTCCTCAAACTCAGCTCCACATTCAAACCACCCCATCTTAAATTAATAGTCCCCATTATAAAATTAAATTGCCCCACCGTTACCCCACAATCAAAATAGCACCCATTAGTTAGCCACCACCTACCACACACACACATTACATTGCCACAAGCCTGCTGTGCCATCACACACACATTACTGTGCCCCTTCATCACTATGCTGTGCCTCCTTAGGAGCACACTGCGCCCTCCATGCTGCTTTTTCTCCCCCCTTCTCCTGGCCCTCCCTTTATCACCCTGTGCCATGCTGCTTTGGCCCCCCTTCACACTCTACCATGCTGCTTTGGCCCCCTCAACACGCTGCCATGCTGCTTTGGCCCCCCTTCACACTCTGCCATGCTGCTTTGGCCCCCCTTCACACTCTGCCATGCTGCTTTGGCCCAATTCACACTATGCCATGCTGCTTTGGCCCTCCTTCACACTCTGCCATGCTGCTTTGGCCCCCCTTCACACTCTGCCATGCTGCTTTGGCCCCCCCTTCACACTCTGCCATGCTGCTTTGGCCCCATTCACACTCTGCCATGCTGCTTTGGCCCCCCTTCACACTCTGCCATGCTGCTTTGGCCCCCCCTTCACACTCTGCCATGCTGCTTTGGCCCCCCTTCACACTCTGCCATGCTGCTTTGGCCCCCCTTCACACTCTGTCATGCTGCTTTGGCCCCCCCTTCACACTCTGCCATGCTACCTTTGCCCCCCTTCACACTCTGCCATGCTGCTTTGGCCCCCCCTTCACACTCTGCCATGCTACCTTTGCCCCCCTTCACACTCTGCCATGCTGTCTTTTCCCCCCTCAACACTGTGCCATGCTGCCTTTGCTCCCCCTTCACTCTCTGCCATGCTGCCTTTGCTCCCCCTTTACCCCCTGCCATGCTGCCTTTGCCCCTCTTCACACTCTGCCATGCTATCTTTGCTGCCCCTTCACACTCTGCTATGCTGTCTTCGCTTTCCCCTTCCTCCGTTCCTTCATTTACCTTTTCTATCGGCTTCTTTCTTCTCTTTGTTTCTTCCTCTCTGCGCTGCTCTTGACTGAACATCGGGCATGATGACGTCACGCCCGACATTCAGTGCGGATGGAGCAGAGAGGACGGAGGAGGGGCGCCGGCGCTGCGATCACGTGAGTATGTGTTTTTTTGTTGTTTTTTTTTAAAGTGTCCGCTCCCCCCACCAACGAAAAGGCGAATTATCAGGCTTACTGGGGGATAGCCCGGCACCACAGTGGGCCAGTCCGACCCTGGCCCTGGCATTTAAAGCATATCAGCCCTGGCATTTAAAGCAGACAGGACCACCTCTGTTGATAAGTAGGAAAAAAAACGCCAAGGGCGTTGCCACATTGTGTTGGGGGCATGGTCAACATGGGGTGTTGATACATAAATTATAATAAAAAATTACATTTATCCCAAACTCCTCAGCCACATCAAGCCACCCCTCAATCCCAGACACATTATGACACCCGCAGTCCACTGTAATTATCTATGCTTCTGATGCTGCTGACATCTATCAGGGTGGGAACTTCCGATAGAATGAGTAGGGGAGCTCTTAGTTTCACAATATCACCAAATCTCATGAGAATTAGAGCTCCTCAGCTTGCTCTGCAGGAGGGGCTCCTGTGTTGTAATATGGCTTTTGCACAAATACACAGGCAATACTGTGTGCACTATTAGTTAGGTTCACGCAGAGTTGAATACAAAATAAAACAAAGAGCGGTATTGCCTGGCGCAAGATGTGTAAAATATGCATATGGATATTGAAAAGGATATTTATAGAAGACTAATGCATACTAAATGGTCCAGAACAAAACTTAACCAGAAATAAAAACACTTGCATAGTCCATAAAACAGGGGATGGTGGATGCAAAAATGTCCAGAACACCACCTATCCTATTCAGAACATATCCAAATAAGTTTCCCTCTCTTGAAAAGGCCAGATATCTAGATAAACAACGGAGAGACCACACACCAATGGAGTGTAAAAATACAAAAGTCAGCAACGATATAAATAGAACAGTCACTCACTTGGTTATGATCCTACATAGCTGCCTCTTGTACGGGTTAGTTGCCTATAACACTGCACGGCTTTCGACACCTTTTACCATTCATAGAAAAGAATCCGGCTTCCTGATGTTAATGGAGAAAAAAAGTATTTTTTCAGCCGGCTTGTACTTCCTGCCGTACGGTCCGTGCATGCGCTGTCTATAAGTGGAAAGCAGAGATTCAACGTCGGGGCCGCCAGGGAGATAGTATAACTTGACATGAAATTCGAAAAGTATAAACCTACGCGTTTCACTCATACCGAGCTTCCTCAGATATATGTATGTTTCTCAAAAGGAGATAGCATGAAATATAAAGTATTAAAAGTTCAATCAATGGTTAAATGAAAGTTCAGTCAATGGTTATATGAAAACCATGGGTGTTCCTTCTTCCAAAAAATCAAGGAGAAAAAATCAAAGGAAAAAAATATATGCTTAGAAAGAGTATAAAGTCCTTGTACACCAGCATTGGAGCCATATTAGTGAAGCTAAATAAAGCAATATATGTACAGACAGGGAATAATAAGAATAGGAATGGTGGCTGCACAACCATGTCAAATATTACAAGGTAAAACATTAAAGAAAAAAGAAAAGAGAAAAAAATAAGAAAAGAGAAAAAAATAAAAAAAATAAAATAAAAATAAAAATATAATAAAATAAAAATATAATAAAATAAAAATAAAAATAAATAATGAATAAATATTAAAAAATAAACATAGAAATATGATGAAAGTACCATGGGATTCACAGAAAAGGATTAAGGTCAAAGTCCACATTGAGACCTTGGGTGCCAAGGTTTTTAAATTAAAAATCCAACTTGTTTCCTCTTGGGAGATCAACCTAAAATAATCAACCCCCCGCCAAGGCTTCTTCACCTTTTTTATTCCAATAAAATTTAAACCAGAAGGATCGTGTTCATGGCAATGGAGAAAATGGTTGGGAACACTGTGTGGTTAGTTTATTTTTGATATTCCTAATGTCTAAGTCAGCAAATTGGATAAAGTCATTTCAATTAATATCGAGCAAACTTGATTGTCTTTGTCTGACATTATGCGTAGAGAACGCTACGGCGTGGAAGGGCGTACCCAGCTGCAACACGTGGCAATAGCAGTTTTTACACTTTTGTATACATTCGCACCAACACACACATTTGTAAATAGTACACATTAATTGTAGTTGCAACACATAGTTATTTATGTCAAAATATAGTAGTGTTTATGTGTAATATTATAAGCTATATGCATATTAGTGATACATATGGTTCAGGTTGAAGGAAAGGTGTCATGTCTGATATTATATTAATCCCCTTTACATCAGCAGCTGTCTGGTGCATTCAGCGAAGAGATCGCACATTCCATACTCTAGTTATTGATGTTAGGGAATAAACCTTTAATATGATACTGACTGTAAAATGCTAATAGACTAGTTGTAATTGGAGTTTTGGCGGAAAGAACAGAGCACATCCCCTGGAGAGATGGCCCCCACCTTTGGATTCCTTAGATTGAACCAGCCTATGATCTGCAACCCCCTGGACCCTCCTGATGCCTGGACCAATAGAAGCAAGCTATACCACCTGCATTGTTTCACTGTATCTCTGTTTGCATATAAGCAGTAGCTCTCATGTAGTGTTCAGTCACCTTGACCACAGACTTCAGACCTGAATGACTGTTCACTGGATCCAGAGCGCCTGCGATAAGTAACGGCTGTACTTATTATTATTTTGCTTGAATTTACTCTGCTACTTTTTGAGAATAAATATTTGTGCGTTGGAAACACAAATCGAGATTCGACAATCGTTATTGGATAGCGACTAAACACTCATAACACTAAGATGTTCTTGAATTCTGGTACTCAACTTTCTGATTGTCCTGCCAACGTATTGTCTTCCGCAAGGACATTCCAAAAGGTAAATAATTTCTCTTGTATCAAAGGACAACTTGTCCTTAATAGTGTATATCTGCTTTGTGGTATTAGAATTAAAGCTTACTACTGGTTTAGTCTCTCTATAACCACTCGTCTTACATGCTGTGCACCGGTTACAGTAAAACAAACCATGTGCATTCTCATTTAGCCATGTCACAATATCACAGATCCACCAACTGAGTGACCATGATCCTACTGTATATGTAGCTTAGGTAATGTGTAAAATGTAAAAGTTAAAATCACTGACGTTAAAAAAAAGCTACTAATTGTTGCGGAACCTATTCATTAATGGATTATTGATGGTGAAGTTATAATGATGGAGTAGGGAGTATAGGAGTATGCTGGAGGTATGGACCCAGACCATGCATTCTAGCAACAATGCTGAGACACACCCGGCTACATGTACCTTTAAGTTTTGCGGATATCAACTAATAACATTGTGACAGTGTCAGTGGAGAGAACCCTGGGGGGATCAAACCAATAAGCAGGAGAGCAAAGATGAAGAAGCTCATTGGAGCCTTAAAGTTAGTACTGCAGGGTAAACGGAGAGGAGTGGGGTTGGAGAGAAACATGGGAAGGAGGTGAGGGGGCGTCCATTCCAGTGAGGAAGCGACAATAGTAACATAGAAATATAACATTTGACAGCAGATTTTGGCCCTGCCCCCTGTGACATAATAATGCACACAAGTCATTTTAATACAGGAGTGGGGGGGCAGGCCAAAATGATGAGATTCCTGGAGAATCGCATCATGGAGGCTTGAAATCTGCCCATTTCACTAGGAAGTGGGCAGATGTGGAAGAATTGTCAACTCTCCTGGGAGTCCGGGAGACCTACCTGGATTTTGGGAGTCTCCCGGACATCCCGGGAGAGTTGGCAAGTATGGATTAACCATGATCACATGCTGTGTGTCCTGAAATGATGCTAACATTCTTATTTTAAATGAATAAAATCCCTACAACACTAATCATAATAATGAAGAGGGGCTGTTGTTTATTGCTTATTTAAGTAAGGAATTAATGTGTGTAATATGTTTCTTTAAGTAAAACACAACTGAAAATATATAACAAATAACTGATTAAAATAACACTTGATTGTGATTTGGTCTTAAATTGTTTAACCAAGTATACCTGGGCATTGTATCCTTATCTGTCCAGCAATGAGAGTGTTACATTTCTCTACGCTGCCTGTGCTGACTTCCCTCTTCCACAATAATAAGGAATTTTTCAAGCTGCAGAACACAGGATCTGATTTACAAATAAAGTTTCTACCAGTTCCTCTGGAGTTATTTGTCTGTTGCTTTTTTAAAACACATTACCATTTTGATGAAATCAAAGACTGAACACAGCACTTGCCAGGCATGATTGCTGTAGAGAGTTATTGCTTGATTCATCTAAATGGATCTAATTCCCATCCCCAGATCTGGGCTTCATGGATATTACAAAAAACAAAAAAAAACAAACAAATAAAACAAAAACGGATTCTGGTGTGTGGCTGTGCTGTGCTTAGTGCAAAGCGGTAGCTAAGACGGTAATGGATGAGAAAATCAGGAGAACGGTTTAGTGGTCCCATGGTAAAATATTTGGACTGGGGTCATTTAGAAAGATTACATATGGCTGCAAAATTAGCTTAAAACTGGTATTGGGTTTTGTTTTTGCTCTTTTTTGACACATTCTGTATCCAATACTCCACCAGAGAGGTGAAACCTAAATACAAGTTCCGGTATAAAATATTCTCTCAGGAACAGGTACCATCAACACTGACACTGCAAACTCAGCATATCTGCTAAAGGTCAAAACAATCAGGATTAAAAGACATCGCCTATTATTAAGCATTTACTGCACTCAACACTTCTACTAAAGGTCAAGTCAATCAGGACTAAGAGTCCACACCTGTATGCAGCCATTATAACGCTCTCACTCCTATCAAGTTTTGCATGTATCAAGTTTGATTTGTGTTTCTCAAAGAGTCTTGTTTTGTTTGCCTGTTCATCGATTTTAGCTTTGTCATTTACTATTTTACCTTCTCCAACCCATAAACTTCAGCTTTGTCCCTCATGAGCCTTCCTCTCAGATCTGTGCCAGCTTGGCTGGATGTGGTGGGTCTCAAATAACTACCCCAGCCAAGTTGTTCTCTTCTGGGAGTAAGTAGCACCATGACAAAGTGCACACAGATTTACAGGACTATCTTTGTACATTACACACTTTCAAAATACCTTAAACCAAGAGAGAGTCCCTGGAAAAACACATATGTTTCCCTGTGGATCCTTCTGGCATGTCTAACCAGGACTGGGTGATCCCACTACGGCCACCAAAATGTCATGATCCGAGATACTTTCAGACTATTTACCAATAACTCCCAGACCTGATCGCCACTTTCTGGGAACCCTGTCAGTCTCCCAACCCGATTACCATATCTTGTGTATTTTCATACCCAACAAATATCTTATACTTATACTCAGTGGGCATACACCAGTGGAGAGATTTGCTAAAAGTCTAAATATCTGCAATCTACTAAATCAGAAGGGTTTCCACAGGCCACAGGTGTTGGTCCTCACTACCTGATCCAGATAGTCCAATGGAAGCCGTGATCTCCAGTCAGTCCTACCTGCATTCAACAACCCCACTCTCCATGGGAAAAGACTTTCAAAATCCCACAGCTCCCATTATATGGGTGCTGGGGGACACAGCTTCACCACAATCAGGAATGGTGGTTATGATGAAACGAGACTGATAACACCTTAACCAGCCTGTACAACTACAGTGTCTAATTACATGTGGAAAATTGGCCTTTTTTACTCATGCTTAGATAAGAGACTTTTTCATTCCATGTTAACCATTGTAAAAACATGTTTAATGTTAATTCAGTGATGCTGTTATGCATTGTTCTCAAATTGAAGTCAGGTGGGTTATGGGTAAGGATCATGTGGTGTCTAGGATACAGGGGGCTGAAGCTGACTTTCCTCCCCCCTCCTTTCTTTACAGAACGCATGGAACAACTGGGGACCCTGTGACATCACAAAGTAGTGTAAGGGGTTAATTTCAGGAAGGGTTATCTGATATTTGAAGGTGGGGAAGGCCAATTAGTACCCATTGTCCTCCCCAGGACTGCCTGAGACATTCTGTCTGGGAAACCGCAGGGGAGACACTGTAGAATAACAGCTCATCTCCATTCCCCCCTCCAACTCCCCGATCCAGCACCCACCAATGTTTAAAAAGGGAGAAAACCAGGGGTTAGCCCAGGGAGGGGAAATTTGACCCTAGATATAAGGAGCTACTCTAGGGTGGGTGGTGATGTTCATTCTGTGATTTGATTCCTGAAAGGTGCAAGACCTGGTGTTGAGTTGCCATTCTCTACCAGTGAAATACATTGGCAGATTCATGGGTCACTAAGCAAGGCCAGCCAGGTGACTGTAACTCCTTAAGCTAGTGGTGTAAGGGACAGATAATGTGGTGAACCAGGCTGGCATTTATTTACTGTGTGTGTATAATATTCTAGTGATTGCTTTTGTTACAATAAATGTATTGTTTTATTTTCTAACTCCATTTGCCTGAGTGACTATACGAATCCTGGAAGGTAGTGGGTAGGCTTCCATGGCATAGTAAGGCACCCCTGGGGGGTGGACAGCCAGTGTGAAGTGAGTAGAATTGGGCCAGAAAACTGGTATCTTCACTGTGGCCCTTCTTCCAGGGGTGGCAAGCAGCCCTAATCCTGTTACACATATACCTAGACCCCCTGCTAAGAGTGACTTCAAGCTGTCTATAGATAAGGAAGCTGTATAATAGTCATCATCATCATTCCACAAAGGATCATTTCTTAGCCAAAATTGTAGTAGGAGGTCTGTAGTATTAACTCCTTGGTGTGTTTTTGCAGATTTATATAACTTCTGCTGGGCCAACACCTCTGCTTTCAGGTGGCCTAGCATTAAGGTAAAAATTCATTTATACTATAGCTTTAATGGGACCCATTTTGCTCTTCCACTGCACTCTAGCAGAAAAGCGCATTGCAAGGCATACTCCTAACAATGCTAAAGTAAGCTTTACAAGCACAAGTGCCATATATAATAAAATCAGCACAATATCCCCTCAGTTAATTTAAGCATTAAATATAACTAAAACAAGCAGTATTTTAGTAGAAAAGCAACAGTTTTATTTAATAAAACGGTTCAGGAGCGCACTTAAGGTGTTACCTCTAAGAGTTGGGGAGCATCCTAGCACTTTCTCAACTTAAAAACCATACCCCTTCCATGCACTCTGGCGGCCTAAGTATACTTTTACTTTCCAAAGGGTTCCCCGAAAACAGAGAGTAGACATGCACCGCTCTGTGTACTATCCAGAACCACCTGTGCAAATCATTGCGTGCACTTCTAAATGAGGCCTATTCTTTTCCTGTCTGTTAATAAATTATCCTGTTTGTTTCCAACTGTACAGCTCCACAGTATATGGTTGCAGTATAATAATAAGAGCGAAGTTGATGGTTACCATTTTTGGGGTTTATTGCTATGTACGAAAAAAGAAAGCAAAGTAAAATTGTATCTTTATCTGCTATTACTGCTCTTTTATTTTTTTTACAGTGCTTTTTGGAGGTGAAGTGGTTAAATTGTGTGTTATCCGTCTCTCTAATAGCCAATCAAGAACAGATTGATGCCCTGCGGTGTGCACAGCTAATACAGAACCAGCACAGAATGTAATCTGTCTTATGTATAGATTATGTAGCACACTGCACCATCTGATTAACATGTGCCATAAACATCCCAGAAGAGGTTTCATTACATTAAAGCCCAGAAACAAGCAGAATAATATGTAAGAGGAAACAGTATAATGTTGTAAAAGTACTGGTGACATGAATGAGCATATTCTTTAACTCCAGACACCTTTTCTCTTGCCAAATTGTAACCTTCATCTGTCCTTGTTGTTCTACATGTAAATCATATCTAATCTATAAATTTCTATATTGCATCTGATTCTAAAGTGATATGTATGCATAAGAAAATTTATTAAATAAACACCATTAATTATGCCTAATGCCCCAACAACCACATTGTGTACATTTTTTGCCAAAAACGTTCTGTGTACATCAAAATAAAATGTCAAATATCCAATACAATGTTGCCCTCTAGTGGTGAATCTTGTCATTCCAACCTTAATAAGCTGTAATAGGTTAAACATATACCTCTAGCCCCTTAAGAACTCTTTATTTTCTTTTGTCCTTCCTTGGTTTTATCACATCTTTGAATTCTTTATAACTCGTTGTTAGTTCAATCTCATTTTCAAAATAATGAGCCTAACTTTATGCATGTTGACTTACTTGTTTTATTCACGATTATGACAAGAGAGTCCCTGAAGACGAAAGCACTTAAGCAGCAGGCCTGTGTGCTTATCATTAACTTTACACTTACCCTGAATGTGGTAATATACCTCAGGGCCAGACCGACCAATTAGAAGGGTTGTGGGAGGGCTGGGGCACCTTATATATATCACCAGGAAAGTGGGAGTGTACAGTCATCGACACGAGATCCCACCCACCTGCCCTAAAATTAAGGTTTGGTAGGTTGTATATGTGTTTTAACCATGCTCTTTTTTCTGCATCGCAGAGGAGGAAGGGCACTGCGGACAGCAGCTGATGAATACGGCGCTATCGCTGATTGGCCTCAGGCACTGACCCTTGCGATGTAAAGTAACTCTGGATCCTTTTTGTGGGAGGGATCCTTGACGGTTGATAAGCAAGAAGGGGGGTGGTCACCTGCCGCCAGATTTAGCATCGGCCAAGCAGTTAGGGTTTAGACCCGGTTTGTTAAGTGGATGTTAAGGCCCAGTTGGCCATTACCCCACTTGGTTCTTAGTATCAGTCGTTTGCTGTTCCACAGTGCACTTTCTCCACCACCAATTGACAGAGTATTTATAAACCGACCTAATTTTTGCCAACTTACTCAAGTCTCTGTGTCGTTATTTTCATTGTTAAGTTATGTACAGTAATTTAAGGTTTAAGAAAGGTATGATTATATGCATCCAGGTTGGGCTGCTTATATGTGTTTTGAAGCTGTGCTACAAATACAAATTTTAAAAGCTATCAGAGTCAAAAATCTGGTTTATATAACCCCTTCTAGACAAAAGCCATTTACTTCAAATGGACGAGAGGCAGATTGGCCTTGTTTTAAGTTAAGAAAAAATAAAGCAAAATCCCAGGAGGGATGGAGGGTCATTTGGGGACCCAATACCCTAATCTGGGTTTACCAGGAATGGCTCTGAGCTAAAGACACCAGCCACCTTATTGAATGGATCTGACAGCAGAAGAATGGATCTGAACCACTACTCTCCTTCCCTCCCTTTTTCTCTCTTTTCCCTTCACTTCTCCCCTCCTCTTCATTCTCTCTACCACTTTGCACATTGGCCTGGTGTAGAGACTGGGGATTCATGTTATATGATCAGTTGGATGTACTATTTACAGCCTGATCCTGCCGCCTACTTCACATCCATTCCCCGGCCTCTGGGAGCTGCTCGGTTCCTGCAACCTACTTTCCGGCTCCGGAACTCCAACGCCAGACACCAACGCCACACTGCGGCCCTCCTCTCTGCGGCCTCGTGCACACTCTCCTACTCTGGGCTCCCTGGTCTCTCCAGCCGGACTCCTGGCTTGGACTCTTCTACCCGGGTCTCTTCAGCCTGCCCTAGACAGCCTGGACTCTCCGGTTCCCCTCCTCCACACCTGGTACAGACTTTTGTGTCTCCTATTGCATTTTCATTTCACATTTACCTCCAGTTAGCTCACTCTACCTCAACTAAATTTTATCCTGTTGTTTTGTACTCTATTTTATCCTATTGTTTGTAGTTTTGGTTATTTTCACTTGCATTTCGTCTTAATTTTATCTGCTTTTCATTTAATTCATTTTATCCGCACTGTATTTTAATTTAATTACAGCGTTTCTAATTTGGCTGCATCTCATATTGTTTTTGCCACAGCCTTTTATCCGCACTGTATTTTAATTTAATTTAATTACTACGTTTCTAATTTGGCTGCATCTCATATTGTTTATATTGGTTTTGCCACAGCCTTTGTTCCTGCTCTGTACCATGCCGCCTCGCTCCTTTCCTATACCTGTCCTCTCCCCTAGCACCCTTCTCTGGCCCAACTCTCACCCTCCCCCTCGCTCCATCAACAAAGATAATCTCATCCACATCTCCCCAGCTCTCTCCCTCCCTTTTTCATGTGCCCTCTGAAACTCCAGGTTCATCCGAAACAAACTATCCTCCATCCACGACCTCTTCATCTCCAACTCTCTTAATCTTCTTGCCATCACCGAAACCTGGCTTACATCTTCTGACACTGCCTCACCTGCAGCTCTCTCCTACGGGGGCCTCTCCTTCACCCACTCCACCAGACCGGATGAGCGTCCAGGAGGTGGAGTGGGCCTCCTCCTGTCTCCTAGCTGCACTTTTCGGGTCCTTCCCACCTTACCTTCCCTCTCCTTCTCCTCCTTTGAAGTTCACTCCATCCGTCTCTTCTCCCCTATTCATCTCCGTGTCTCCGTCATCTACCGTCCCCCTGGCCCCACCTCCCTTTTCCTCGACAACTTCGCCGCCTGGCTCCCCCACTACCTTTCCTCTGACCTCCCCTCCATCATACTTGGCGACTTTAATATCCCCATCGACAACTGTTCTGACCACGCCACCATCAAACTTCTCGCTCTTTCCTCCTCTCTTGGCCTTACTCAGTGGACCTCCTCCCCCACCCACTGTCTTGGTCACTCCCTCGACCTTGTCTTCTCTCACCTCTGTGATCTCTCTGACTTCTCCAACTCTCCCTTCCCTCCTCCCCTTCTCCCACCCCGCCTAAGGCCACCCTCACTAGGCGCAACCTGGACACTATCGACCCTACCTCTTTCTCCTCCTCCATTGAAACTCTCCTATCACCCCTTCCCTCTCTGGCCTGTCCTGACCAGGCGTCCTCTCTCTATAACCTCTCCCTCTCCCGGGCTCCTCTATCCGTCGACGCCGCCTTATCCCCCAACCATGGCACTCCAAACTCACCCGCTTCCTCCAAAAGTGCTCTCGCACTGCCGAACGCCTCTGGAGAAAATCTCGTTCCCTGGCTGACTTCCTTCACTTCAAATTCATCCTCTCCTCTTTCTGCTCTGCCCTCTCCCTCACTAAACAAACCTTCTTTAAGTCCCTCATTTCTTCTCAGTCCTCCCATCCCCGCTGCCTCTTTGCCACCTTTAACTCCCTACTCTCTCATACCCCCCTCTGTCCCGCCTTCCCTCTCCACTTCTGACTTTGCCACCTTTTTCTCGTCCAAAATTGAGGCCATCAGACTGAACACCTCCTCCTCCCCTTCCCCCGCCACCCTCATTGCTTCACCTCCCCC
Organism: Mixophyes fleayi; assembly: GCF_038048845.1. Classification (NCBI taxonomy): domain Eukaryota; kingdom Metazoa; phylum Chordata; class Amphibia; order Anura; family Limnodynastidae; genus Mixophyes; species Mixophyes fleayi. The sequence goes on from NC_134405.1 coordinate 75,790,427, forward strand.
CAACAACCAACTCTGGTGCTCCTTTTGCCCCACTACAGGTGAAGAAGTCCGCTCCCTTATTCTCTCCTCCCCACCCTCTACCATCTCCTCCTGGATGTTGGAGCGCTTTCTCAAAATCAACATTTCCAAAACTGAACTCATTGTCCTTCCTCCTCCCAACCACCCATCCCACCATGACCTCTCCATTGTCGTTAACAACACTACCATCTCCTCTGTCACCCAACTCCGCTGCTTGGGTGTCACCCTTGACTCCTCTCTCTCTTTTTCCCCCCACATTCATTTCCTTGCCCAAGCCTGTCGCTTCCAACTATGCAACATAGCCCGCATCCGTCCCTTTCTCTCTCAGGAGGCCACCAAAACCATCATACACGCACTCATCATCTCCCGCCTGGATTACTGCAACCTCCTCCTCACCGGCCTCCCCCACTCTCGTCTCTCCCCCCTCTGCTCTATTCTCAACGCGGCCACAAGACTCATCTACCTCTCACGCCGCTCCTCCTCTGCCTCCCCTCTCTGCCTTGCCCTTCACTGGCTCCCCTTCCCATACAGAATTATTTTCAAACTCCTCACCACCACTTACAAGGCTCTCTCCCACTCTACTGCCCCTTATATCTCCAATCTCCTCTCCATTCACACTCCCACCCGCTCCCTGCGCTCGGCCAATGACCGTCGCCTCTCCACCACTCTGATCACCTCTTCCCATTCCAGAATCCATGACTTTTCACGTGCAGCCCCCCTTCACTGGAATGACCTCCCTCGCTCCATCCGCCTCTCTCCCACTCTGTGCTCCTTCAAACGTGCACTCAAAACTCACCTCTTTCTCAAAGCCTACCACCCATCCACTTAACCCCTATTTCCTCCGCTCATTCTCCCCTCTCTCCCATTGCCTCAACCGGCTCCTCTTGTGCCTGGTCTGTCAACCCTCCCTTGATGTAAGCTCGAATGAGCAGGGCCCTCTTCCCTCCTGTCTCCTCACCTGTTCTTCTGCTCCATGCTTATTGCAGCAGCCTGCCTGGAGTTTCTGAAGTATTGGTATTTTTGTTTATTGTTCTGTACTGTTTCACCCTGTATAGTCTACTGTTTGTACTGTGTACGGCGCTGCGGAAATCTTGTGGCGCCTAACAAATAAATGATAATAATAATAATTATAATATGATGGTTTGTGGGAGTATTGTTATGTGGGGACTGGTGGGAATATTTATGTTATGTGGTGGTTAGTTGAGTGGTATATATATGTTATGTGGGAACTGGTACCAGGTATCAATGTACTGTGTGGGTCTTTATTAAATGGGGGGACTATTAATGTAATTTGGGGTTAATGGCAGCTATTAATATATTGTAGGTTCTATCAATGCAATATGGAATCTTTAAACTTTGCTGGCTAATAATTTAATGTTGAGGATTATTGAGGGTAATTTGAATGCGATTAATGAGATATTGGAGCTTGTGAGGGAAAAATAAGCCTATTTATTAAACATAAATGCTACTAATTCAATGTCAGGGCTATAACTGAGCTTAACTATTAAATGTGGTTACTACCCATGTGGGTGCTCTATATCTTTATAAGGGAAATAAAATAAACAGTGAATGAGATTACTGTTCTCTAGGGAAGAGCCAACACAAAGGTGTGCTGTGCACAAAGAGACATTACAATGTAAATATAACACACCAATAAAACATAGTTCTTATTATTTCTTATTATGTTTGACCCTGAGGTGATTGGAAGGCTATTTGGTAGCAATAGACCTTCAGATCTAACCATGTTTTATAGACATAATTATTCAGTTTTCCTCTTATTTGTATTTTTTTAACAGCTCCACAAAATTAGGTCCACCTGTACAGTTAGTTTAGTGGAGCAGAACTAGGCAAGGAACTACATACTTTGCAAGGAACACTATGCTAAATTCCTTCCTTCGGCCTGTGCTAACCTCTGCTCCTCTGTAAATTAGGCCCATCTTGTCTGCAAACCTACCTGCTTTGTCGGAAATCTAGGACCACACTTGATATTGCTCTGTGCAGTGACCATTTTGCACGTTATAAATGACCTCCAATGTCTTCTAATGTTATTTTTGTGAAGAACATTAACTTAAGAAGACAAGTCTGGAACAATTAAAAGGAAATTTGTTATTTATTAATTATTGAACAAGGATTTCAAAGATGATTCACATACTATCCGGGTCCTAGACGATAAAACGTAAGTACCCCCGATCTATGCACAATAAAAGTTGACTATATACCTACCACACACTATTAATGGCTGCAGAATCTTAGCTTTTCAGAACCTTGAATCGCGTGAGTTAGCCCCGCCACTAAATGGGCATAACAATTTCTGGCATAATATGAAAGGGACAAACACACACAGAATTTACCCCCAGCACACTGCTATAGCCAGCAAAAGACCTGTCATTTCTACTGTAGATAAAAATGCAAAAGTCTTAGTTGCACACATTTGCAAATGTATGTTAAAGCCACCCACCACTCCAAGGCGCTTTTGCTAATAGGGTGGTCCTAACTCTAAACAATGAGAGTCCCATATATTTGGGCCATACATACATTTTAGGATAACCCCACCCTTGCAAGCACCTGCTATAGCCTATAAATTGATTGAGCAGCTTCCACTTCTGTAATAATATGAAAGGGGCAGGGGCCACAGTGACACGTGAATTGTGTCACTGTGCCCCGCCCCCTCCATTTAACTTTTCTAACTGGCTGGGGTTCTGGAGGTTGCTCTGCTTTTCCGGGAGGACTCCTAGAAATTCGGGGGTCTCCTGGACATTCTGGGAAAATAGGCAACTATGTTGTATATTATCACACAAAAGCATGAACTTTTGTCCTCAAATAAAAAAATAAACGTTACTTTACTGTTATATTGTTTAATGGCTAACTAAAAATATTAATCATCAATATTTCAGTATTCTGTGGTCCCTTGGTCAGGCCAACATTTTACAAATGATGGTGGAAATACCAGCCACACATATGCAGTGTTTTCAGTCTCTACAGTAAATTCTTGCATCTTCCATTCTATATAATGCAACACAATGTTTTGCACCTTGTTAGCCAGTAGATTAGAAACAAATGCATGCACTTGTGCAGTAAGGAACTGGTACTCCAGGCATATCTCTCTTGCTGTATACATAAAAACAGGGTCTGACAAATTCACAGCAACAAAACCTCTCAGTGTAAGTGATCTTGTCTGTAAATGCTGGTGTCATTTCATTTTCTGCCAGTTTCACAGTGAGCACCAAAGTGGATATGGAAAATATAACTTGACTGATATTTCATGTATTTTCTTTATCAAGTAAAGCACATATACAGACCATCAAGTTATATGGGTTCTCTCTGTGCGTACGAGAGCCTAGTTGTCCACCTAGCACATTGTAAGTTTCACGCCCATTTCCTGGTCTTTGTAACCGTTACTGAATGTCCCTTCTAGATTTGCAGGTTTGCGGATTCTCATGCACTTGGTAAAGTGAAATGTCACTTGAAAGTCCAATTTACTCTGCCACTTTAATACCAACCCCTTTATTAACTTAAATACTGGTCAGTTTAGCTGAATTTGTCTTTAATTATGTATAATAATGAGGGGACATCTCGTCCTGCAAAATGAAATATTTTTGAATGTGGGCAGAAAAGTAGATACACTCCTACCACTTATTCATGATTCAGCAAGAAATGCTCCCTATCTGCCCAATTTACCCCATCAGAAGGTGTAACCATTGGACCACAAGAGATGCCATGTGCATACACTGCTATATCGCACTTTCATTAATAAGTCTTAATGACTGAAATTGGTTGGCTGCCATAGACCCATACAGCCTTATCTTCTTATACAATATAAAATAAAAATAAGTTAAAGAGGACTAAAGTGGATTATTGATCTGCGTATCTTATTCAATACAATGGACTGTTCTGTCTTACAGTTCTGGTCCATAGCTGTCACAACAGTTTATTTATGCATCTATTGATTTTATTCAATCCATAGCCCATATTTTTGAGCACAGAAAGTCCATCCTGTTTCAAGTTGCTTGTAATTAGAGATGGTCAGTGACCCCCATGTTTTAGTTTTGGTTTTGGATCTGGATTACCTTCGTGTTTTGGTTTTGGTTTTGGTTTTGGCAAAACCGCCCTGGCGTGTTTTGGGTTTGTCTTATCTTGTTTTGCAATTTGTAAAAAAAAAATATTTTTTTGGGCTAAAATAACTTAATTTAGATGTTATTTTGTACCTACATTATTATTAACCTCACTAACACTAATTTCCAGTCATTTCCTTTCCATTTTGACCACCTCATAGTTCACAATCTGATTTTCATACACTTTCAAAGAAAAATTGCTGCAGTTCTTGACAGTGATAAGAAAAAGGCCATTGTCATGCCTGGGCATAAGACCAAAAAATCCACCTCTTAAGTGTGGAATTATTTTTACACAAATCCTGACAGCAGTTGTCTATCCATTTGTAGCGTTTTTAAAGCCACACTCAGTAGAGGTAGGGACCTTAACCATCTGGGATCCTCATCCATTATACATAATTTTTCAGCGAGTTCATGGAAAGCTGTTGGGAAAATAAGAAACTTAGGTTAAAAAAATAACAACAAGCAGTCCAGTATCATCTGCCTCCCTTCTCTCATCTACATCCCAGCACCTGCAATCTACACCCCCAACACCTTTATCATCAATATCCCCAGAAGCAACAATTGACAGTTAAACAATCCTGTGCAAGAGGAAGCTTGTATGAAACCTGTCACCCAGTCGCAAAGCGTCCAATGTCCACTATTAATACAGTTGGTTTAAGATATTTGATTGAGGTGTTCTGCCCCTGTTAGCAAATGTCATTACTATACCATTTTACTAGAAAAGCTATTACTCACCTGTATCGTAAGGTTCTTAAAAATTTAATTATTGGGCTACAAAATGCCATTTTACCCACTGTACACTTAACCACAGAAATGTGGACAAGTGGAACTAGGCAAACTAAAGATTATATGACTGTGACAGCCCACTGGGTTGGTCATTCACCTTCACCAGCTGGGACAGCAGCAGCATGTACCCAAGTATGTCACATTTTTCTGAAGTAGGCTACTCTGTGTATCAGCGGCTTCAGTAAGAGGCATATAGCTGACAATCTGTTACAAAAAGTAAGGGATGTCATTGAAACATGGCTAATTCTGCTTGGACTCTCCTGAGGATATGTCATTTCTGATCATGACACCAATATTGTTCAAGCATTACAGCGGGGTGGAATTCCATCACATTTCCTGTTTTGCTCACACAATCAACTTGGTGTTACAGAACTTTTAAAAAATGACATGCAGGAGATACTGTTTGTGTCCCTAAAATTTTTGGGTCATTTTCTGGATTCTGTATCAGCATGTAGAAGAATGCAGCAGCTGCAAGAAGACTAGCATTTGAGGGGAATGTACTTTAGTCCAGTGAAGTAGTCACCTGTGAAGAGAGTGCAGACACGGTTAGCTTGATTAAAGTGATTACCTTAATAATACAGTTTGAGAAGGAGCTACAGAATTTTAACGGATGAAATAAAGCTAAAAAAAAGTAAATGTGCTAACTATATTTTAATTGTAAATTAACTACTTAATTTGCTTCGTCAATATCCAAGAGCTATTAACATCTTGTAATGATGTCTTCTCCTTCAGTTTCTCTGGCAACTGCTTGTTGGAAAAAAAGTAGCTTTCCCAAGACACCCAGTGGTGATGCAGATGAGTCCGCACAACATTTAGATATTTGCTCTGCTGTAAAAGAATTGACAAAAATCGTGACAGCTCTGGCCTAAAACAAACTAATAATTCCATTTGGAAGGCCATTATCGGCAATTACATCACAGTACACAGACTTCTATGATGGTGGATTCCAGTGGGGATGAATCAGTATTGTTTGAGGAAGATTACCACTGAACCCTGTCACCTCTCCTGTTTCTGAGTGAGCTATGGTACAATAAAATGTAACTGCAGATTTATACCAAGACTGTCAGCCCTATTATTTCTATTTCAGCAATTACAATTAGCAATGGAGCAATGGAGCTCTTCTCTTTGGGTGTTACCTATATAACGCAGTGGAATTTGACTGGAAATTCTACAGCCAAGCCTGCTTGTCTTCCTCTTCATCAGTGACTCTTAGCAATTGAGCACTCATCTTTGGGTGTACATTACACCCAAACCTTATTAGTGCAAATTAGGAAAAATACAGTTTAATCCCTGCTAGGCCCTCCACCATCCTTTGCATGTTAATAGCAGGATTGGTTGTAGTTATGGGCAAGGTCACAAATTTTTGGGTCAAATCTTTCAATCCAGCCCAGATGTCAAACTGTTGTGGTCTGCCACCTGCGTCATCCCTGCTTGTGTTTGTAAAGTGCAAATTGGTGCCAGAACCTCACATGACAGAACTGCTGCCACTGGTGCCACACTGCTGCCTCTGGTGCAGGACTTACACAATCAACCGCATCATCATCAGCGCCCTCGTTGGCTCTCCAAATCTCCCCCTCACCCTCTTCTAATTCCAAAGTGTCATCCTCACTTGGTGTATCACCGGCTACACTCGGGCTGTTCAGGCACACATCAGCAGAACTGCTGAAAGGGCCCTTCTTTATGGGTACACTAACAGAATGCTCACAATTACGCATACCACTCGTGGATGGACTCTCCTCAGGGATTGGTGTCATTTCTGATTCTGAGCATACAGTTTCCTCTAATGCCTTACTGTTTTCTTGCAGCTCGGCTTTCACACGTAACAGTACTTGTGCACCACTTTTGGACTCCAAATTACTTGGTCTTGCTTGCTCACGAGTGACCATACAAGAAGAAGGCTCAGTAACATTTTTACATCTGCCAGCAATATAGAAAGGCGGAGGCCTCATTCTTTCTTTGCCACTGCCTGCCTAATTAGCACCACTTGCATTGTAACATGGTTTTGTCCAGGAGACTTAAATAAGAAACTTCTTAATTTAAGATCCTTAATTAATCCAGGCCCCTATTGTGGCCAAATTTGTATTTTTTCTGGATTCTTAGGTAGATGAAATATGTGCCTAAATCATTTTAATGTGACGAGTTCTTATCATATCACACAATGATAAAAGTATATTTGAAAATAAAGTAAAAACATGCATAACAAGAAAAAGGAAATATAATATACATCTACTCATTCTGCATAATGTGTATAATTGCTTGTGAGACTGATGATTATATTTCCATTGCTTAGACAACTGTCTCTTATTGTGTTTACATGAAAGCATATGTTCCCCAGCTATTATTATGTATAATTAGCAGTAGTTAGCTATACTGTGGTGCAAGCAATCTAGTGATCACTGGTTCCCACTGATTAAAAAAAAAAGGCTGCGTTCCCATGATTATTGGTTTGGGTAGCAAACCGTCCACGTCCACTTTGCGTAGGTGACACCTGCACTTTATATTGTCAAATACACAAAAGCTTGGGTATACTTCATAACAAACGTGTGAGCTGAGTGTCTTTCTGTTGTTTTCTTTAGAATTAATATTGGAATTGGGAGGAATTTGCATGCAGTATTGACCCTTACTCTGATCCCTACATTAAAACACATTTTCTTTGTACACAGATTTGTGTGAAGAGGAACCAAGCTGTATAAACACATAATTGACCATGGAAATGAGCAAAGTGGAAAAAGAGAATTTAAATTTTTAGCAACACAAACTTTTCTGTTCCAATTTTCCTTTGCTGTTCCACAAAGTTTCTAAATTCCCAATTTATAGTCTATGCATAGAGCAAGGACAATGAAAATTACTTCGTTTTGCTTTGCGGCGTGACTGTGGTAGTACTGAGGACTTTTATGAGGCTAATATTTTGAATAAAATAGTCTAATTGCACAGTCTTGCAGACTATGCTGGTGCTATATAAGTATAAGATAATAATAAAAATAATAATAAAAATAATAATAACAATGCTGATGATAAACAGAATAGGGATGGATTTAAGAGAAAAAAGAAGACACAAGGCTCTGTAGTTACTCTGAATTTGCTCTAAGGGAAAAAACTATTACCGTTAATACGGTAATAGTTAGCTGGATTTCAGCTCACGGCTCAGGGAGCTGCGAGCTGAAATTCAGCGAGAAAATTACCGTATTAATGTTTTTTCTGCGCACGATTACCGTATTAATGGTAATCGTGCGCAGACCGCAAGATTTTCTGCGTTTCCGCCGAGAATTGAATATGCCCCTAACAATACAAAATCAAGTAATCTGCCCATATAGTGGTCAAATGCAGACCTGGCATTGGCGCTACTATTCTCTTACTGCACCACTGGAGTACATGAAAAACTGAGTAGAAGCAATTACCAAAGCGCCAAACATCCGCTCCACAGTACAAAACCAGCTTTGTACCCTTCATGCATTTCAATTTGAGCAAGTGTTCTTTGATTTACAGGAGGGCAAAAGCAAACGGCTGGATTTACAGAGAGCAGAAGTTTACACTGTCAGAGGGGAAAAGTTGAGTGGAGTGAGGTCACATGCAAAGTATTACAAAGGTGCCTAGTTTTGTGAAGCAGAGCAGGAAAGAGGTTTCCTTTTGTGAAGCGAGATAGCGAGATTCTTAAAATGACATAAAGATGGTGGAGATGGTGCTTTTTTTTGCACTATTCCTTGTTGTGTGGAGGGGTGCTTGCCCTATAATTTTTTTTAGCTCAAAAAAGTTTTTTATTGAGATTTCCAAAGAAATAAAATATATAAAGAATCAAAGTTCAAATGACAGTTAAACAGATCAGGTATCATAAACACATATACAACAAACCAAAATGACAAAGACAGAGGTACAAGACAACCTAAGGGGAACAAGTGGAGAGGATGGAGGGTGGGTTCAGAGGGAGGAGACGTCACCTGGAGCAGCCTTAGGTAGGAAGTCAAATTGAATACACAAAGGCCCCATTCAGTCAAAGGAAGGCAACCTTATTCCAAATTGGACCCAGAGGGCGAGTTTGCAGCTACATTAGGAGTTTAGTAATCAGACCAAGTGAACCACTTCATCCGGGGAGAAGAGGCTGAACTGGAATATTTGAAGCTGATAGTCTCCATCATGTAACTAGGATGAGTTTTTGCTATAATTTTGGAGAGAGGAGGGGTAGTTGGTTTCTTCCAGTGTTGGGCGATAGCTGATCTAGTGGCGATTAGAATATTTCCTGCAATATACCGAAGATGTGGCGGAAAGTCAGTGGGTAGAGTTGGAGAAGAGCTAGAAATGGTTGTGGTATAATAACCAGTGAAGTCACTCATCGAAATAATCCAAAACTTCATCCCAAACAGGTCTGATTTTGGGGCAAGTCCAAAAAGCGTGGAAGAGAATCCGGCTTCCCCACGCTCTCTCCAACATAACTGGGAAACCGAGGGCAAATTTTGAGCAATTTACCAGGGGTGTAATATAGTCTATGAATCATTTCTGTGTGGATGATACTTAGATCGACATAGTGTAAACATTTTTGAAGACACGATCCCAGTCCTCATCTGTCAGGGGGTGACCAAGATTAGATTCCTATTGTACTTGGACTTGTAGTTTACAATGCTCAGGCACAGTCAGGAGACATTGGTTCCAGGCAGATATGCCCCCAGCATGGGAACGAGAGTATATCAGAAGCTTCACTAACAGCGGGGGAAGAGGGGCCGCAGAGGAGATGGACAGGATTTTTGCACCTGGCTATAGGTGACACACCTGGAGGTATTTGTAGAAGTCAGAGGCCGGGATATGGAATTGCTCCTGAAGAGAGGAGAACGGTACCAAAACGTCCCCCTCAAAAAGGACTATAGTGACTCCCCGGGATATCCAAGGATCCAGGCGCAGGCAGATACCACTGTAAGGAGAGGGAGGTGAGAGGAAGGAAGAGGAAAGTCCTGAACCACCTGTGTCATCTTATCCCAACTCTCTTGGGAGTCCTTAACACTAGGTAAGCTGGACACTGTGGGCGGCCTAGACTTTCCATCCAACCAAAGCAAGTCCTCTATCGTGAGTGGGGATACTACGCCAATAGAAACACATGGTTTGCAAAGGTGAAGAGCTGTCCAATCCTTAAGCTGGTCAAGCTTTGCGGCTTTTTGGTAGAGTTCCAGGTCAGGGGCTGCAAGGCCACCTCTTAACTTAGGGAGAAACAGACGTGATAGAGCCATCTTAGGGCGCTTACCTCTCCACACAAATCACAAGGCACTCTTGTAAAACTTATTAAGCACTTGACAGGTACAGAATTTTTGGCATGAGCATCACTTTGAGCGCAGTTATCCTACCGAGCCATGAGACCGCTTGCCCTATAATTTATTAATGGATATTGTTTTGCACCTCCACATGAAACGTCAGCACAGAAATACGTTTCTAGGTGCCCTCCAAACAAGGCAATAAAAAGCTTCACATACACAAAATTGCCACATGTGATAAACAGTCCCTACAACCCCCCACTCTCAAGATAAATTTAGGCCATATTTTAGGAGAAACACTAAAAAATTGTATTTAATAAAAGCTGAGAATTTCTTATTGGTTGCTGATGCACCTCTCCCAAGAATAGGCGTGCACATTGATTTTGATGTGCGCTGGAGGGATGAAGAAGCACTGGTGGAAAACTAAGGGGCACTCCAGTTTGTCCAATGCGGACTCTGCTCCCCATAGCTCTTTTGCACGTGGCAGATGCCTCTTCTATGTACTGCTTGTCCAAGTAGCATACATCTTTCCCATTTGCACTGGTATACAATGATGCTTCTAGTGTGCTTGCCCCAGGTCATCAAAAACATAACACTTAGACCATCAACAAGTCTCTTTACATGTTTATGATGCTTACTGATGTCAAAGTGCTATTTTACTCAGTTAACATAGCAGAAGACTAAAAAGGCAACCATTAGTTTAAACAAACCCTAAGAAAAGAGAAATTGGCTCATTTCAGCATGGAAATCTAATACGTTTAAATGCTTATTTAATGAGGATAAAGTCCTTCTGTATTTATAGAAATGCAAATGACTGTCCATGCCAAGAATAAACGCACCTTTTCTTAACCTTTAACGTCTCTGAAGATGTAGGATTACATTACTCTCCACATATATCTATGCTGAGTGTTTTTATTGGAAGATATTGCCCTGGTCATAACACTTTTATTATCTATCAATACCGTTAATGTAGTATTTCTCATTACCTATAAGTATGCTGTAACGTTCTTTCTCCTTCTCTAGGTCATTTTGGTGTTTCTGCTCAGTATTGCAAGAGTGATAATTTACTTTATTATATCAGCAGAGTAAGTACTATGCTATCTTCTGGCTCTTTTACTGGGTTTAATTTATTAGGTCAATACAAAATGCACTGACACTGTAACACTGCCTGATTATTTCTCTATTAAAAGATACACTAGCATGCAATAAAGGCATAAACTCTATTTAAATGTAGTCGATGTGCGGGTCTCTATTCATGCCTTCCTGATGGAGCTCAAACTCTAATTCTTACTTAGTATGACATTAAAATGTTACTGACTGCTCATGAAAAACGAAGCTGTATTTACCATCATTTACAAATCAAGGGAATTACAGGCTTTTATTTCTTATAAAATGGAGCGTTTTATAAATGTGTGAATAAGATGGACAAAATGTACAATCCCAATGAGGAAAGAGACAGTGCCACAGACATAAGAAAAAGACAGTTATGCAAAGGGAATATTCCTTTTTCACGGAGATGTTTCTAAGATATTAAATCGCATCGGTCTAATGCACAGTGTTGGCTTCATTTACGCAACACAGGCAAAGCACAAAATACTCTACGGTGGTGCCTCTAATTGAGCAGATGAACCAAAGGCGTTCCTTGCTAAGTACGGAGTATGCGCAGACGTGGGACTAGTTTTGCATGCAGTACGGGCACAAGATTTCATTGTGTATGAGAGAGTATTAAAATTAGATAATGGGATGGAGGGCTGTTATTTTGGGGGCATTATTTGTTTGTGGAACAAAGTCATTTTGTCTACGTAAAAATACTAGAATTTTGGACCAGCTCATCCTATTCTTTTACTGGGAAGCATTTTGCACCGTCTAGTTGCATTTCGGAGGAGAAGCCTATTGCGAGTAGACGAATATGTCAAATGCAATCCAGGCAGTCTCAATGTCCCCATACACTTATGATTAAATTAAACCAGTGAAGGTTAACAGGTGGCCCCAGGGCTGCATGCGGCCCCAGAAGCCTTCACCTGCGACCCCAGCTTCTTCCTGCTCTATTGTCAGATTTGTTTGTTATAGCTTGTGACACTTGTCTAAAATGCCTGCTGATTTGTTATTACAGATAGGTGTCTCCTTCTTAGACTAAATTAATTGCTTTAATTTATTACAGAGATTAAGGGTAATATGTGGCCCATTTCAAGGTTTGAAGCCACCACATGCGACCCCTGAACTTTATCAGGTTGCCTACCACTGATTTAAGCTATAGCGAGGCTAGACTGAATAGTATTTTTAGGAGACAAGTGGCACTGTATGATTTATGTAAAGGGGAATTCTAAAGTAGTAGAAGGTTGGACTTTGATGTGACATTTACACTCGGTGCTAGATTTACTAAGCTGCGGGATGAAAAAGTGGGGATGTTGCCTATAGCAACCAATCAGATTCTAGCTTTCATTTTGTTGAAGGTACTAAATAAATGATAACTAGAATCTGATGGGTGCTATAGGCAACATCGCCACTTTTTCAAACCCGCAGTTTAGTAAATCTAGCCCTTAGAATGGAGAGTAGACATGCGCCTTGATGGTGCTGGGCATACTATATAGGTAAACTGGTGCAAAACCAAGATGATTTGCGGTGCACATCCAGAGCGCTTCAAAAATGAAGTCAAGTGGAAACAGCAATCTCTTTGGCTGAAACAATTCTCATTAGTGTGTAGACCATCAATTCACTAGGAACCAAAGCACAATGTCACTGGTTCTAAATGGATTGATATGCTGTTCATGAAAAGAGGTTCAACCAACAAATCAGCTGCCTCCATGACAGGTGACAGGTACATCATGCAAATAAATAAGAGATGGGAAACAGTGACAGGAAGAAACCAGGATATTATGAGACTGCAAGCTGTACCACAGCTACAGTGGTTTCAAAAAACTGAAAACAGTGTTATATGAGCTTAATGTTTCCTCAAAAGGAATATACACCACATGAATTAATTGCATAAATGTCATTCTGCATTTGGGCTCAACAGACCAGACCTACCAAGGGCCACTAAAGCCGGCATAATGTCAACAATCATGTTTTGCTGTGTAAAAGTCCAGGCCGTTTCTCAGAGGAGCGTAGTTCCAGTGATACAATGTTGCCGTTTCTTTTTTACTTTTCTGCACTTTATTTGTGCATTCGAAATTTGAGTAATGAATAGAGCTTAGACAATGACGTTCCATTCACCTGTTGTATGGCCGTACCCCTCAACATTTGAAATCCCAAGATCGGGACCTGAGGCGTGACCACATCAAATTGGGCCATACCCCTGTGGACGTGCCTAGTGTTGTGAAGGACTAGGCTGCCCCTTAGCTACCTCCTCTTCCCTCCAAACACCCCTAGAATGCTGTGTGCACCAATAGCAGGTGCGCACCTCTCAACTTTCCCACCTGCAGGACAAACATGTTGCTACATAGTTGGGTGCAATTTTGTTCTCTATCTACCATTTTCTGCAAAAAGTGGTTTATTGGATGGCTACAGTGTCCTTCAATGGTATTACTGATAGGAAAGTCTGGTATGTGTAACAAAATAACTACCTCATCATATCCTAATCTCAAATATATTAAATCTCAAATGTATTAAATAAAGTAAAAAATGAATGTGAGCCCAGTAGCCAAAATAATCTGATCCATGTTGTCAGTGGTATCATACCTGCAAGAATGTATTTTCAAAGCAATAATAATAGTCTTTATACAGACCTACTTCTGATTTCCAGGCCTTGCCAACTGATAAAAAAAAGGTTGCATATGATTGTTGGACAATTCCATCAGTCAGAACTCTGAGCAGAGTCTACTCTGATTCAGAAGAAGACAATGGATATATTATATGATAGACAATGGCTTCTGTTATACAAAGTAGTTTTTTGTCCATGACACACACCTGAAGGGAGGTGTCACATAGGAGCAGTTCAACACTGCGGTTTTACAGCTTGAAAATTAAAAGCCTTCACAATCGATGGCTCTCATGTTGACAGGTTGTAATAAAGGGGGAATGTTCCTCCCTTGTTACACAAGAGCAATTAAGCTCTGAATATGCTGCATGGAAAAACAGATTATGCCAACATTCAGAACTTGTGTTTACTGAAAAAATTTAAGAAAACCATATACAGATTTGTACAGCTGCAGATCCAATTACATTTCTTACCTGTATGTTAAATTGTACAATATATTTTTCTAATAAAGAATAGGACAAATTGTTTTCCATTTTTTAATTTGTGAAGCTTTGACCATTTTCCTGTTATCAGATGTAAATCTTTCTAGGCAGATCTGGCTCACTTACTTTACAGGATCTGTCCAGTTTTGGACATGTCCTAATAACATTGTAGTGCCCGGACCCCTTCATCTGCTTCAGGGATACCACTGAAAAAATGGGACCCATCACATTTAATTACATTTGGGCCTAATAGTGCCCTCCACCGTGTACTGACCAGCATGTTAGAGCCTCCTGGGTGGTAGCCCCCTAGTGGCTGATAATAGATAATGACTTACTCTCCTCTACAGCACAAATGTATATCTAACGTAAAACATCTTAAAATTATGTCAAGATGTGGAATATTTTCACATCGATATCAATAATTTGTACAAGATGTTTTCTCGTATTGGGATAGCATGTATGTTAAACATAGCAGCACTTTAATTTAATGGGGATAAAAAATAACACTTTTGATCATGTGTTAATTGTAAAAAGAATATGATCTAATTATATGTTTAATACTAGGTATTAAAATGTATTCGGATGATTGTGTAACGCTTTGTAATTTATCTTTCTCCAGCCCTTCACAATTCTGTGACTATCCTGGAAGTGACACACTCATGGCAGATATTGGGTTTAACACATTCTTTGCCTTTTACTTTGGGTTGTGGGTAAGCATATAACATATTGAATAATCACCAGTTCCTTCATATAAGTTGCTCAAAACTGACCTAAAAATTATTATTAGTTTTGTGAACATATAGTTGCAACACTTTGTACATATATTGTAAGACTGGCTACACTTAAGGAAATTGACTCAGTTGGTTATTTCCACCAGGTTGGACTTCTTTCCACATACGGCACCAAAATTAAAAACAATAATTTGCGGGATAGGTTTGGAAATCTGGTAACCTTAGGATCACATTGTTATATGTAGCGAATATGGGATCCTTTGCAACCTGATCATTTAGATCATTCCTCAAACAACCAGATGTGCAATGTGGCCAACACTTGGCCATGTTGTGTGCAAATTAGCCTTAAATCAGTTTATTCGTTGATCAAAAATATGGTGAATAGTAGACCCCCCTAATGGTAACCCCCAGAACTTACATGTGTAGGGAATTGCCGGTGCAAGAAGTGCAAGGCAAGTAATATTGCCCATAAGATACTAATAAAAGGGGAAATAAAAGTATGGCCACCAGGTGGCATAGCCCATACATTCAAACCTAGCTGATTGTACAATGTAGTTTGTAGACTATACTAGACAACGGTTCATATACTGTATACTATACTTGTCTATGTGTACATATGCTTTGCATATATCAATATTTGCTTAAAAAGTAAAGGTGGAAAAGTGACCATGCAAACCTATGTTGATAATTCCATTCTACTATACCTTTTATGTTTGAAAGCTCTCTTCTGAAATTGACTACTTATCCCCACCCAAAGCCAAATAAGCATTAAATGCCATTTCGCCTCCATTTGTGGACAGCCTCTTCACAAAATGGTTAATACCCCTGAAAAACCTGAAAAGTCAGTTTTGGTTGGAATTTGATAAATTGAATTTCAGCCCAAAATATTATTTATCTATTATTTATCTGTGTAGTAGCAATGCACTCATTTTGACCTCTGTCCAGTCAAGGGTGGTAGTAGTCACTCCTGCCGGCAGCATGTTGTCGATGGACGTCATGTTGGCAGTAAAGTATCCCTATACCATTGCAGGTAAGTAATTGTTTTAATTTATGTTTAACTGATCAAATTACACCTAAACTTTCTTAGAAAACTACTGCATCATATTGATGTTATTAACTAAGCAGCTGACTGTGCAGAACATAAACCCCTATTATATTAAGCAACAAAAATATAAACTGATAAGATAAAATGCAATGCTTAAAAGACACATAACTGTACTTATCTGCATTCCAAGCATAAGAGAGCTGAGCTTTGTATTTATTACCAGGATACAGTACTGCTGATAGCAGTTGTCATAGTTTCTCATATTGTTCTTTTTGTGTACAGATACAAAGCACAGCTCATTTTAAATGAGGTTTTAAAAGACTGATGTATGTTTGTGAAATGTTTTTTTTATTGCCGTATAAAAAAAAATTGGAGAACGTAATTACAAACTTTCAGTGTTCCACGCAGCTTGAAAATTGATTGGACATTTTGAAAATTAATTTTATATTGACTGCACTCTTGCAAAATGTGTTATCATTAAATAACCAAATCAATATAAATCTTAATTGCATGGAAAAAAAAAGAAAGAAGGAAAGAAAAGAATTGCAACATCGATGCCTCATGCATAACGCAATGTGATATAAGAGGTAATATATTTTATGTATTGCAGTTTATTGCTGCTGATGACAAACTGAAATTCTGGATGGAGCTGACTTCGATTGTGGACTTCTGCACCGTACCCCCTGTGTTTGTTTCAGTCTATTTGAGAAAGTATTGGCTTGGTAGGTTAAACTTGTTTCAGTTTTAGCAGTTGTTGAAGGCACACACGTTTTCTGTTTCTATTTTCTTAGGGAGAATCCGTTCACAATGCTTAGGGTAGACATAACAAATTAGCTATTTTAGCTAGCCATACAATATTTTAAGGCCACTATACCATATTTAATGGTGTTGGAGGTTGCCGTTTTGTAAATGTGGCTCCTATGGTGAATAAGGCAGTCAGTCCGATTTGTGGTTCTGCCTGGATCACCACATAAACTGGTCTTGAGGTCCAAATTTATAGCAAGACCACATAGGCTCGGACAGGGACAACACTGTGCTCACTATACATATCATGAGTTTGTTTTGTTTTGCATGCTAAATATCTGCTACTTGCATATTATGTTAAACTTTTAACCATGGGCTCAGTCTTGGCTATATTCTTTCCATGTATTTATTTCATAGGAATGGTCTACAGTGCGGATTAGAACCATGGAGAGCTAAGGTGGCCGAGTGCAGAACAGACAAAAACAGTTTGATTCCACTTTAGTAATAGTCAATGAATCTCATACTCCATGCTAAGTAAAGCAAATCTGAACCTGTCTGCAGCCAGCAGCTCTGTATTATACTGGTGAAGGACACACTGCTGCTATTTCTCCATGTTCTGCATTCAGCCCCACCACCAAACCACCATGAACCATAGAAACTCTCTGGGCTGCTGTTGCAGTTGATTTTTGAGAGAATTTCTAAACATAATTCACAGATAAGAAGACGGAATATTGAAATATCCATGTAGTTATTTGCTCTTCAACATTTCATAGCCTTACACTCTGATTTTTCACAAACAAATGTAACAAGCATAAAGCATTAAAATGCATTAACAATCCTTCCATTTAGAGATAGGTGAGCTATGCAGTGGCTGAAGTGGGGAGGTAGGTGCTGGTAGGATACACCGTCACTTCTCTCCACTTCATTTGAAGCTGTCAGTTTCATCGACACTGCTGCCTTAGCAGCAGGTAAGAGTTCGGATCTGTTTTTTTGTCACAGATAGGCTGGTTAACATTGTTTGTAGAACACTACCACTGCAGTACATGTGGAACATACAATTCTGTCTCCTCCCTGGGATAGTGTGAGATATCTATGTGTGTATAAGTACTGTATAGTGCAGTAGATCTGGTCTGCAGAAGGAGAAACGATGTTAAAAAGGGCTGCAGGGAGATTATTCAATGAGCTACAGGGGGACTTAAGCCCTGTTGCTGTATTACTGCAGCTAGCTGGGATGACACATCTTTCATCCACAGAGATGCATGATAAGGGAATATACAGTGCTTGTTAATATTAATCAAGGAAGCCAGATTTGTAAGTAACAAGAAAGTTTGGTTTTATGTATATACATCTTTTAATATTTTAAAAGATGTATACACCCAACTGGGCAGCTGTCCTAATATTGTTTCACCTTATTACCAGATCACCTTAATGCTCATACAAACTACAAACTTGCTTTTAACATAAGTATGCATGCATAGGAATGGAATTAAAAGGAAAACTATAAAATATGGGATGTGGTATGGGTAGGTCATGTGTGGCAAATATTTGTGTAATACCCTGCAAATCAGAGGTATATTACTGCTTGCACTCATTCAGAAAACTACATTTCCCCAGAATACCCCTGGAAAGTTCAATGCAAATTGTTGGCCACTTTGGGGTGGACAAACTGCAACCCCCGACTGCTCACTAAAGCCTCTGACTTCCACAAGCAAAGAGAATAAACACACAAGGTTTGTGCAGTTTTAGCCCCGTGTTCTTTGTTTTATTCCAAAAATACATTTGCCTCTCTAACATACCACCAGGCCTGTAGAATCCTTCATTACACTACTTCTGTGGTGCCAACCATCTTCCCCACTACATTAGTACAAATCCCAACATGAACATTTTATTTTTATACTCAAATTACTTCAGACACACCTACTATTTTTTTTTTTTCAGCAATATTTTTATTGAACATTTTCAAAGATATATGGGGTACAGAAAAAAAAAAGAGGGGAAGAGAAGAATACAAACAAAGGAAAACACATAGGGGGTCCCCGCGCAGGGGGAAAGGAATCACTCGATTAAAATAAGGCACACTATATAAACAATGTACATTTAACATTTAGTGGTAAAAGAAAAAGAAAAAAAATGATACAGCAAAACATATCAACCTTCATTTTGACCTACTGAAGATGTTTCTACCATGGAAGGGGTATCGGGGGGTTGGGGCTGCTCGACAGGCTGGGGGGATTCTATGAGGGTCGCTGGAGAGTGAGCTGCTGGGAAGTCGGGAGTCTCTTGAGGAGCCCCAGGGCCATCTGTGATGTATTCATGCCACCTAAACCATCTCATGATGGGAGCTGATGCAGATGAGGAATAGGGCGTATCTGTTGTTTCCATCTCAAAACTATACTGTATCTTAGAGATGATTCGGGTAGTGGTGGGGGGAGCCTGAGACTTCAAGTTTTGTGCTATTGCTGCTCTAGCAGCTATCAATATATGGCCCAAGAGGTAGCGATCATGTTTTGGAATGGAAGTCGGGTAGACATGGAGAAGAGCCAGGGCTGGGTCTAGGGCGACAGGAGTCTCTAAGACAGTTTAGATCAGAGCAAATACCTCGCCCCACAGCGGCTGAATCACTGGGCAAGACCAGAAAACATGGAAAATATCGGCTATTTGGGTACATTGGCGCCAGCAAAATTTTGATTGACTTGGCCAGAACCTGTGTAACCGCTCCGGGGTAAGGTACAGCCGGTTGAGAAGTTTGACCTGCATCTCTGTATGGTTAATGCATTTGGACATACGGTGGGAAGTTATATAGATTCTTTCCCATTGTTGCTCAGTGAGCCTTAAATTCACATCCGTTTCCCATTGGGTTTGTGCAGGAGTTTTAGTTGGGGGAATCAGAGAGTACATGTAGTGATACCAAAACGTTATTCCACCTCTACTACTACCCTGTGTCAGTCTGTTTATGACAGACGATGGGAGTGAAATAAGAGAGTAGGGGGTCCTAGAGACAGTTCTGACCCAATGTCGGATTTGCAAGTATCTATATGTTTCTGAGGATGGCAAGTTGTAGCGATCTTGGAGCTGAGAAAAGGAAAGAAAAAGGCCTTGGGCAAACAAATCTGATACTGAAGAAATCCCTCTGGCCAGGGCCGGACTGGGACTAAAAATCAGCCCTGGCATTTAAAGCACACAGGCCCACGTGTTGTGGGCTCCATGCACTATATTGTTGCACACTGATGCTGGCGCAGTACAACATGATGTAGTATGAGTGTGTGTGTGTGGGGGGGGGGGTATTTATTTCTCCTAATGACCCTCAACATTACATTATTAGCACCCCAATTACATCAATAAACACCATGACAATACATTATTAGTACCCAAATGACAGCAATAAATAACCCCCCACACACACTCATACTACATCAATCACCCCCACATTACAGCAACCGGCATCACCCCCCACATTACAGCATTCAGCATCACCCCCCACATTACAGCGTCCAGCATCACCCCCCACATTACAGCGTCCAGCATCACCCCCCACATTACAGCATTCAGCATCACCCCCCACATTACAGCGTCCAGCGTCACCCCCCACATTATAGCAATACCCTCTCCTACTTATTAGCAATA
Organism: Mixophyes fleayi; assembly: GCF_038048845.1. NCBI lineage: Eukaryota > Metazoa > Chordata > Amphibia > Anura > Limnodynastidae > Mixophyes > Mixophyes fleayi. The sequence goes on from NC_134405.1 coordinate 75,810,900, forward strand.
CTAAGCACCAAACACACTACAACATTGCCACCAGCACGCCACCCCATACTACAGCAATACCACCAATTATACAGACGCCACTGTAGGAAACAATGTTTTGCTTTTTTCAAATCTCCCACAAAATAGCAACAACGAACAGAGTACTTACACACACATATAGGTAACAGGTACCCTATTCCCTCAATTAAATAGTAATGGCAGAATTTTCATGAATCATTCCACATGAAATAAAACTAACATATATCTAAAAAAAACATAACTATTGAATGATCAGTTGAACCCACACGGCCGCATTAAAAGTATTTCCATCTACAGCAAAATGTCACAGAAAAATATTTTTGTTTTACTACAGTAATTGGATATGCGTCTTTTCTATTCATTTTAAATAACACAGTATATAAATTAAGGGGGATAAAGGAGGTGGGTGAGAAATAATTGGATGTGATCCATCAGTTTGATTAGATAGGAAACATCTAGATTATTTACCTGGAGGCGTCTACCGCCTTGACTCACAGGCAGGGCTGACAAGAGGAATTTTGGGCCCCGATACAGCAACTTCTTTGGGCTCCCGTCATATTCAACAATGAAAGACTTGCCTTTGGCAGAAGTTCATATGATGCCACACCGTAGTGTGCCCAGTTCATATTATGCCACATCGTAGTGCCCCACGGTCATATTATGCCACATAGTATTACCCTCAATACATATTCGGTCATGCAGAAGTGCCCACAAATCATATTATGGCATAGTAGTGCCCCCAAATCATTAGTAAAGCTCAGATAAAAACTCATTCACAAATAAAAATTGGTACAGCATATCAGATACTGAGTGTGAGTCTCCCAAGAGCAGCTTAATACATCATTTACAATGCAAACAAAAATAGATATATTGACACAATTACAGATAAAATTTATGACAAGCAATGTTTTTTCCTCTTAATTAAAAATCTCTGTACAGATAAATATGCAAAAAACTTTACAGCGCAATAATGAGCAATACATAGTGTTAAACATTATTGGATACGCTGTAGTGTCCCCAGTTCAAGAAAGGATGGTTAAAAACATATTGCACACGAGAAAATATATGAACTTACCTGATTATGGCATCCTGTGTTCTGTTCTCCTACTGGGCGCGCTGGGCGAGGAGGGATCAGCAGCTGTCAGCTCACACAGGCAGTCGGGAGCAGGAATAGAGGGCAGTGGTCGAAGCAGAAATTTAGGAGTGGGGGTATAGAAAATATAGGTGAATGGAGTATGAAGGCTTGTTTTTTTTTGTTTTTTTAACACTTTTCCCCTCTGTGCATTTCCATTCTTCATTACTACTTGTGTTTTATGATGGCTGCATCCCTGACATTCCCATTCTTAAGATGTCTCTCCCTTTACACTTTCTTTTACCTATGCCCCTGCACCATCTTCTCCTTTGTCCCTCTCACTTAACCCCCTGCACCACCTTCTCCGCTGGCTCTCACACATCTTCCTGTACCACCTACTCCCCTGACTCTCTCACACGTCTTCCTGCACCCTCTACCCCCCGGCTCTCTCACTCCTCTTCCTGCACCCCCTACCACCCTGGTTCTCTCACCCCCTCTCCCAGAACCCCCTTCCCCTTTGGCTCTCTCACCCCCTCTCCCAGAACCCCCTTCCCCTTCCGCTCTCTCACCCCCTTTCCCAGCACCCCCTTCCGCTCTCTCACCCCCTTTCCCAGCACCCCCTTCCGCTCTCTCACCCTCTTTCCCAGCACCCCCTTTGGCTCTCTCACCCCCTCTCCCAGCACCCCCTGGCTCTCACCCCCTTTCCCAGCACCCCCTTCGGCTCTCTCACCTCCTTTCCCAGCACCCCCTTCGGCTCTCTCACCCCCTCTCCCAGCACCCCCTTCCGCTCTCTCATCCCCTTTCCCAGCACTCCCTTCCGCTCTCTCACCCCCTCTCCTAGCACCCCCTAGCTCTCACCCCTTTGGCTCTCTCCCCTCCTTTCCCAGCACCCCCTTCCGCTCTCTCACCCCCTGGCTCTCATCCCCTTTCCCAGCACCCCCTTCGGCTCTCTCACCCCCTCTCCCAGCACCATCTTCGGCTCTTACCCCCTCTCCCAGCACCCCCTGGCTCTCACCCCCTTTCCCAGCACCCCCTTCCGCTCTCTCACCCCCTTTCCCAGCACCCCCTTCCGCTCTCTCACCCCCTTTCCCAGCACCCCCTTTGGCTCTCTCACCCCCTTTCCCAGCACCCCCTTTGGCTCTCTCACCCCCTCTCCCAGAACCCCCTGGCTCTCACCCCCTTTCCCAGCACCCCCTTCGGCTCTCTCACCTCCTTTCCCAGCACCCCCTTCGACTCTCTCACCCACTCTCCTAGCACCCCTTGGCTCTCACCCCCTTTCCCAGCACCCCCTGGCTCTCACCCCCGTGACACCCCCCCCCCGAAAATCGCGGGCACCCCCCGAAAATCGCGGCACCCCCGCGACCCCCCCCTCCGAAAATCGCGGGCACCCCCCGAAAATCGCGGCACCCCCGCGACCCCCCCCCCCTCCGAAAATCGCGGGCACCCCCCGAAAATCGCGGGCTCCCCCCCCCCCTCTTCAGTAAAAAAAAAAGCAAATTAGAAAAAAAAACAGGAAACTCACCAGTGTAACTGGCTGCACAGCATAACGGGGAAGGGAGCTGGGGAGCGCGCAGCAGAGGTGGCTGGTTCCTGGAACCACCAGCCACCAAGAAGACAGGGGGAGTTGGGCCGGCCCATATAGCCATCGGCCCTTCTGGCATTTGCCAGAAGTGCCAGATGGCCAGTCCGGCCCTGCCTCTGGCTTTCCAAACAGCAAGGTTTAGATCTGAGATGAGTTGACCCACTGCCTGGAGAGAGAGATTACGAGATGGGAGTACAAAATTGGCATGCAACCCAATGATTCTATCCCACACCTGCATGGCATCCGAGATGGACCGTAACCTGTATACAACAGATGGGCGGACCGGCCTGAGTGTCCAGAGAAGATCCAACAGCGGGTAGCTAGGGCACAAGGCTCTCTCCAAATCCACCCATGGCTTAGAGGTAGGGGGGAGCACCCAATCCCGCAGGTGGCTCAATATGCAGGCCTCTTGGTAGTGAGTTAAGTTAGGAAGCATCAGACCCCCGCGTTGTTTAGATAGGGCCATACGTTTATGGGAGAGAAGGGGGCGTTTCTGCCGCCACACATATGACATCATTAGCGTATGAAATCGGGCCATAATCTTTTAGGTACAGTATAGGGAATAGTGCGAAAAATATACATCAGTTTAGGTAGTAACATCATTTTAAAAACAGCTATGCGACCCAGCCAAGAGACCTCAAAGTTAAGCCAATTCTTAGTTAGGGAAGAAAGCTGCAAAAAGATTGGGGTGAAATTAGTTTCAAATACAGTAGGGGGAATATGTATGCCCAGTAAGGTAGGGGGAATATGTATGCCCAGATACGGCAAAGAGTCTTTTACCCAGACAAACGGAAATTTCTTTTGCAAAAACGATAATGAGGATTGCGGTATATTAATAGGTAAGGCCTCAGATTTAGTGATATTTAATTTATATAGCGAGGCCGAACTATAGTCCTCTAGGATGCGTTTCAAGGCTGGCAATGAGGTATCCAGACTGGTAACAAATAGAAATACGTCATCCGCAAATAAACATAGTTTGTGTGTATAGGAGTGAAAAGTAATCCCTGCAAAATGGGAAGCCTGCCTAATTGTATGCGCTAAAGGCTCTATTTGCCACAGAGGGAAGCATGTGGCAAACTAGGTACCATGTGGGGAGGTGGTGGAACAGGGATACGGTCCCACCCGTGTAACACTCAGGAAAGAGTAAACAACAAGAAAAGACAGAGTAAAAACAAAGATCAAACAGCTATATTACAGTAACCATATAACATCAGACTAAATCTCTGGTTTACTATAAAAGGAAATATGTCCTACAATAATACAATACAAACAATGCAAAGAGGGGAATATTTCCAGCGGGGGCACCAGGCCCACCCACTGCGGCATCCCAATCTTCGCATGGGTCCAGCTTGTCCTTAATTACACCTGACTGATACATTTCGAAAGCTAACAAGATTGTCAAGGCAAACCACAAAAGTATAAACGCAACATACTAACTATGTGATACAAAACATAAGTTATTAATAGTTATACTTATCAAACCAGAGGTAGAAGTTGAAAGGCTTTACGGTTTTATCCGTAACATTGACCCTCAGTCTTTAGAAACACGAGTCCAATGTGATTGAAGCGGGGTCTTGCTAGAAGCGGTTCCAGATGTAGAAGAGATATGCCATTCCTCCAAGAGTTTAGTGCCAGCTTCAAGGGACAAGATGACATACGAGGACTCCTCATGACGCACCAATAGCTTAACCGGGAAGCCCCATCGGTAAGGGATGTAATTTGCTCGCAGGGCTGCCGTTATTGGATGAAGGACTCTCCTTTGGTTGATGGTAGTGATTGACAAGTCCTGAAAGAGCTGGAGATCCCTCAGGGTAGCCGCATTAGACACATCTCGAGCCGCTCGGAGTATAGCCTCCTTGATATGAAAGAAATGGACCCGGAGAAGAGTGTCTCTCGGTAGATTCCCCGACACAGAACGAGGGCGTGGAAGACGGTGAATGCGGTCAATGAGAAAGTCTCTATCATCACCCACAGGAATTAGTTTCTTGAACAAAGAAACGGCATAATCTTGCAGATCTGCATTAGAAACAGATTCTGGGATGCCCCTGATCTTAATGTTGTTTCTGCGGGAACGGTCCTCCTGATCCACCAATTTACCTCTCAAGAAAGCAACCTCACTCTGCAGGGATTGATGTGAGGAGGCAAGGTCATTATTAAAGCAACCACTTCCCCCATCTTTGTTTCAAGGTGGTCTGTACGATCCCCAATTTCAGTGATTTCTGATTTCAAGCCTCCAATGGCCGCTCTCATTTCAGACGTCAGGTCAGCCCGGAGAGCAGTTAACATCTGGTGTAAGGTAGAATGTAGAACACGCGCTGTTAATGGGGCATCCAATGCGGCATCGGTTCCCAAATCAGAAACAGGAGGGCATAGAGGGGGAATCTCTACCTCCTTAGCTCGAGCCGCTGGGGGAGAATCTCTTGAAGTAGATGGTGAACTTGATGCCGACTTTGGCTTTGGTTGAAATTTAAGTGGAGGAGCCAGGACAGTAGGCTTAATCTTTTTAGGAGCCATGAGAGACTGTCTAGTATGCGAAGCCAGCAAGGTTTGAGAGTATACTCCGCTGAACGATTGATTGCTTAGAGTGTCACACTGGGTGGGTATCCTACATGTTAATTCAAAAGACTTCCATTATTATGCCGAGGAGGTACCCGTGCTTCATGCAAAATACAGAATTATCTTCAACTGTGTGATGACAGGAATACCAAAGTATTCTACAAAGTGCTTTGCTGTTGCACTATTATATTTGACCAACAGGTGGCAGCAGAGTCACAGCTTTGGAATACAGGTAGTTTTCATGTATTTTCTAGCTCACCAGGTATTGCAAGGTGCTAGACCAGGTTGTACTCATCACACAGGCCCACAATATTGGTAAAGGGTTACAGATGCGCTGCCTCGATGTCCTCCAGCGTGACACAAAAGCTCTTCACCACTAACCTGTGGTCAATAAGTATGTATTAGCCCAACCGAGGCCCAATTGATGGATGAATCCCGGACTCTCAATGATAGGCCACGCCCCACCGGAAGTGGAGCGCCGGGGACCTCGCAATCACCAGACACCGTGGCTTCAGACCGGAAGCAGGCCTCTCTCCACTGGGGCACCACCGCTACAGAGGTGCAGGGACAGAACAGCCGAAGACTTCGGCGCCCACGCCTACAGGTAAGTCTCGCGGACGGGAGACAAGTTGTTCTGCTATGCAGAGCCCGGGTGGGTGGGGGCAGACACCGCGATGTTCAGATGCGGCCAAAACACCCCTGCAAATGGCCCGATAGAGAGCCAGAGAGTCAGGTCCCCCAAGGCTGTTACGCCGCTGGGTCACGGAGGGGAGCTGGGCGGCAGAGGCACAAGACACAGAGCACTCCTGACAGGCCAAAGCCACACGATCTAGGGCGCCACAGGGTCGGAAGGGCACAGTGACAGTCCCGGGCGGTGAACGGACTCCCAGGCAGACGGCAGGACCACAACAATTAGGATCCGGGCAGAAATCTCTATAAATCTGGGGACAATGCACGGAGCTCCAGAATTCCGTGTCTTCACAGCATGGCATCCAAACCACGCCTCCAGACACACCTACTATTGATATGATAAATTAAATAAATTAATTATACAATGGTCATTTCATAATGGGTCCAGCACCATTGTTCAAAGTTTGCTTAAATATTATTGTTCTATATATATTTTGATTAGAACAGTGGTGGACAATCAGTGCAGCCCTTCTGACCAGAGTTGTCCTCTTTCTTTGTTCCAATTTCACTAGAGAGATGGGAAGACAGGAGACATTAGGGACAGGTGCAGTAATATGAGACATGAGGGAGAGTTGTCAGGGTGCAGGGGAGAGGTAAAGGAACACAGGGAAGGTGGGGGATAAAGGGCAGAAGACTTGCATCAGTTAATGTGTTTTATATTATACTATAGTGTTAAAATGCATTAAAATTAATTTCACCCTATGAAAATTCCTAAAGCTTGAGGGGACCTAGGCGCACCCCAACTGTTCACTTCCAATTTCCTTACCAGCATTTCTAAATTCCCACTCCAACCACTGGGACTATGTTAATATGAATTATATATAGATAAATTGCCCATATTTCATTGCTCACCTAGGACTGAGGTTTCTCCGGCCTTTGAGACTATTGGAGGAGAAACTTTGCCAAATGTTAGTAGCAATTCGTTGTACAGACTGTTTCCAATGTTTACTAACCCATGATGAGTAGGTCACTGTCAATCAGACTGGAAAGAACACTCATAAATATGAGTTTTCCAGTTAATCAAGCACATTTATTACAAGATAAATGCTGTGAAAAGCAGCATTTACCAGGGAAAGGTTGAAGCTACTTCGTAGTTGCAATAATCAAGCATTTTTCTTTCAAACTTTTCAGTGGTATAAAAAATTATCTGTATTTGTTGAATCACTTTGAAAAAGAATGCTTTTAATAACACTGAAAAAGGGCACAAAATTATTTGCATGTCCTGTATGAATCCTCAAATCATGGACTGTCCAGCTTGTCTTAAATTTGATTAAGGGGCCTATTTAACAATCTCCACAATCTTGCCCTGTTAAGTAACATCTGTTGTTGCCACTATTAGCAATGATAACAGATGAATTAACTGAGGAAATTATCATTACAGTCATGCATTGACACAGTGGCGGATCCAGGGGAGGGGGGGCGATCAGGGCGGGGCTAAATGTGGGCCAGCCAATCAGAGTGGTCCCAGCCGGCGATCACACTGGGAGGGGGCGGGGCCAATCGCGGGTGGAAGGCGGGGTTTAATGCAGGGCAGCCAATCAGAGCAAAGGAGGGGCGTGATTATGCAAAATCGCCCCCCCTAAACATAAAGTCTAGATCCGCCCCTGCATTGACAACACATTCAATATGATGCTGTCCCGGGGATGACTGTGCCTCATTGACAATTTCTTGATAATTGCAGTGGACGAAAGAAGTAACTTCTGGTTGTGCTGTGCATGCGCCACCACTGAGCCACGCATGCATAGCGGGTCAGCCTGCTGGGAGGGATGAGAAGATTCCTCTCCAGTGATGCTGTTGCCTATAGGCTATAGCTGCTAACTCCATCCTGAGTTAGCTTAGCTAGTCCTCAGTCTGCAATGAGAATTAGGGGAATTCTGGTACACTAGCGCAGAAGATATCTCTGATATCTTCTGCGTTAGGCTTTTCTTAAATAGCCCCGATACCTAAATGTGCCTAAGCCATGCAGAAATATGGACTTAGGCTTCATATAAAGGCCCCTAAGTCCCTCTGCACCATATGTGACATTTTATAAATGATGTTTATCTTTCTATTACAATCTGCCATTTTTCACAACTGCACAGCATTAGGAATATGAATGTTGCCTAATAAAAAATACAATAACTAAGTGCTGCATTTCTGGGTGATTGAGGGTGTGCAATGTACCACGCATAACAGTTTAATAATGTGTACATGGTAAGAAAAAACATGTTAGTATAAATTGTTTATATTCTGTGCAGTTGCTGCATAAGTGCATGGCATGTATGGTGTGCTGAGATCACTAATGCAGGATGCACTGTCATGTCATCTCCCGGAATGCCTGGGAGACTCCCGAATTTTTGGGAGCTGTCCCAGACTCCCGGAAAAGCAGGGCAACCTCCCAACTCCTGCCAGCTTCGTTCGTGAAGTAAGTCGGGGCAGGGCTAATCACATCATCCTGGCCCCGTCTTCTGCTATAATAGGCCGGAATTGGTGTTGTATAGCAGGGGGTGGGACCTAATAGGGGGTGTGTCCACGTACCCAGAGGGCTGCAGCACTAGGCTGCCCATTAGAAATTTCCATTCCCCTTCCAAACACTGCAGCACCTGGTGCGCTGCACCTGTTCTCCGTTGAGGTGTGAACGGAAGATACCTCCCAATCATCCCACATGCAGGACAAATATGTCCCAGACAGGACAACTGGACAGAGTCCTAAAATCATGACTGTCCCAGCAAAAATGGGACAGCTGGGAGGTATGGTTTATGCAAAATAGTTCCTAATAAAAACATATATCATTTACATGTGTAGTAAACTTTAAAAGCTTTGAATATACTAGATAAATAATTACTAGAATATGATTGGTCGCTATAGGCAACATCTCCACGTTTCCTTTTTAGAAGTTTTTGTAATCTACCCCATAGTTGTGATTATAGAGAGAGATATTTTCTGGCACACAGTGGACTTGCAGTGGATAATGCAGCCCAGTGTCGGACTGGGGCATGAAGGGCCCACCAGGGGACAGCAACGCTAGGGGCCCACCAGAGGGGGTGTGGCCTACCATCAAAGAGGCGAGACCAGACACTAGAGGGGGAGTGGTCAGCCCACAAAGGACAGCTAGCACAATAGTGTAGTATATAAAGAATGCAGTGTGTATAAAGAGTACACAGTCTTGATCTGCACCTTAGATTGGGCAGAACAGTCACCAAAAATCGGGATTATCCCACTAGACCAGGCTTGACTAACCTGTGGCACTCCAGGTGCTGTGAAACTACAAGCCTCAGCATGCTTTACCAATATATAGCAGCCTATTGCTGGAAGGGTATGCTGGGACTTGTAGTTTCACAAAACCTGGAGTGCCACAGGTTAGCCAAGCCTGCACTAGACTCAGAACATTTGACAGACTGTCCTACTTGTTCTTGTCACCACCTGTGGCTGCTGTTTTTTTTAGCTGCGGCTTGTCTGGATCCTGGAATGTTGGGGGTCCTATTTGGAAAAAATAATGGGTACATTTAGAAAATTCCAACCAGCCCCGGCGTTAAATCAATAGGAGCCATATTTAATACTTAGGACTTCCTCCAGCCCCAACATAAAAGTAATAGTATTCCCATTTAATAAACCTATTTCCCTCCCAACAGACAGCCCCAGCAATAAATTAATCACATTTACATATAATAAATATACCTATTTCCTGCAACCGTCACTGCCATTAAATAATTCATATTCACATTTAATAAATATACCTCATGCTCCTCAAACTCAGCCCCACATTCAATTAGTAGCGCCCAAACCACCCCATCTTAAATTAATAGTCCCCACTATAAAATTAAATTGCCCCATCTTCACCCTACAATAGCACCCATTATTTAGCCACCACCTACCACACACATTACATTGCCACAAGCCCGTTGTGCCATCACACACACATTACTGCGCCCCTTCATCACCATGATGTGCCTCCTTATAATCACACTGCACCCTCCATGCTGCTTTTGCTCCCCCCTTCTCCTGGCTCCCCTTCACACACTGCCATACTGTCTGTGCTCCCCCTTCACTATGCCGTGCTCCCCCTTCACTCTGCCATGCTCCCCCTTCGCTCTGCCATGCTCCCCCTTCTCTGTTCCATGCTCCCCCTTCTCTGTTCCATGCTCTTATTTCTGTTCCATGCTCCCCCTTCTCTGTTCCATGCTCCCCCTTCTCTGTTCCATGCTCCTATTTCTGTTCCATGCTCCCCCTTCTCTGTTCCAGGGCCGTAACTAGGGCTGTGCAACAGGGGCGACCGCCCAGGGCGCAACGCTGAAGGGGGGCGCAATTTAGGAATATTTTAGGCTAATTTGGTTAAAATTGAGGGCTAGGGGGGCGGCATTTGTCTTTCTCGCCCAGGGCACTAGAATTCTAAGTTACGGCTCTGCTCTGTTCCATGCTCCTATTTCTGTTCCATGCTCCCCCTTCTCTGTTCCATGCTCCCCCTTCTCTGTTCCATACTCCCCTTTCTCTGTTCCATGCTCCCCCTTCTCTGTTCCATGCTCCCCCTTCTCTGTTCCATACTTCTATTTCTGTTCCATACTCCTATTTCTGTTCCATGCTCCCCCTTCTCTGTTCCATGTTCCCCCTTCTCTGTTCCATGTTCCCCCTTCTCTGTTCCATGTTCCCCCTTCTCTGTTCCATGTTCCCCTTTCTCTGTTCCATACTCCTATTTCTGTTCCATGCTCCCCTATCACTTACCTTTTCTATCTGCTTCTTCCTTTTCTTCTCCTCTGTCTTGACGGCGCTCCTCACTGAACGTCGGGCATTCAGTGCGAACGGAGCCGGCGCTGCGGTCACGTGAGTTTGTTTTTTTTTGTTTTTTTTTATACTATTAAAGTTTCTAGCTCCCCCCACCAACGAAGAGGGGAGCGATTCAGGGTCGGGGCCTACCGGTGGATAGTCCAGTCCACCCGCGAGCCAGTCCGACCCTGATGCAGCCAGTGTCTCAGTGTGAAATGTCTCACAATGCAGAACATCTAAAACTACTTGTGATCTATGTTTAAAATGTCTTTTAATTATAATTGTTTTAAATTAGAGATGAACAAAATTGCTGTGAAAAGGGTCATTACTCAGATACAGCCAAGTTTTGCTTTTTATTCACCATTCCGCCCTGTGTCCGTATTTATAGTGTATGAATAGAGCTGGGATGATGATGGTAAATCCATTCTGCTATGTGACGTTATTGGCCAAATTGGTGTTAGAAGCCCAAATTGCTCTGGTAACATGTGCAAAGATTTCTCTCTATCTCTACTTCAACGATAAATTGCCTTAGATGATAGTAATTTGCCTTTTAGATAGCTAGATAGACAGCTAGATAGATAGATAGGTAGATGAGCAGCCTTTTTAGATCATTGTATCTCACCCCACCCACCCCATAATGCATACAGACCCCTCTACATTAGGCTAACACTGAATTTTTTACTTGGCCAAAACACACCAAATCACTCACTCCACAAAAAAAGATTGCAGTTGCATTAGGAATGAATTACCTCTTGTAGTCAATGAAAGGTTTTATTTATAGAGTATTTTACCTGAAAGTAACCTCTCATTTTCTAATATGTCCTGGATACATCACTTACAATTCTGACCTTGCTATAGGTATAAGTGATAAACCATTACAATTACAAGCATGCTTACAGAACCGATTTATCAAAAAGGGTCAATATAATAGCGTTAAAACGAAGAGGAAGGAAAAAAAATACACGATTATTCACTTTCTCATGCAATGTTAGTTTCTAAACATGGTGTAGTATTTCTTGTGCAAAAGGCAGGGAAAGTCAATAGAGGCTCTGCAAAGCAGTCTTGTACAAGCTCTAATGCAAGAGCACAGTGCCCTCTGCTGTCTGACCATCCGTCATTACACTAGTTCTTGCAAAATGGCCAGGGAGATTATGAACCTAATTGCAGTAAAATGCCCTTGTTCTGAATCTAGTCTCAGGAAAGTGTAATAGTGTTTAATAAGGCAGAAAAGTCTTTTAGACACAAATCTAATATTATTCCTCCTCTATGAATATAACAGCAAATAATCTTCAATATAAATCTCTGTAAAGAGACGAATCTGGAGATTTGTAATTTAAGCGTGGCAATAGTATGACTGCCGTGACAAGTATAGAGTATGATCCATTTCTCTCTTCCTGACAGCACTGCCATCAAGCTCTCCAACCTCCTTGCCATTTTCTTCAGCTGCTGGATGCGCTGGCTGACTGCCGCAGGATTTATTCACCTGGTATATATGCCATCTTCTAGGGGATCGAGGAATTGTCTTCAGATATGTTACTCTCCTGTATATTTATATTGTGCACTCTATCAAAGCAGACTTGTCAAAACCCCCTGTAACCCCCTGTCACTGTGTGTGGTGTGAAGTTACACAATGCACCTCTTTCTCATGCCCTGGCTAGCTGATGGCCATGGGTGTAAATGACCAGGGGTACCTGCACATGCAGGTGTTCTTTGTAAGTAGTGGGACACAGGTAATGTCACTTTGTGGGGCAGTGCATAAAAGTCACAATAATTTGGGCACCAGACCATCTCTATCACAAACTGAACTCTTTATTTACACTCCTCTTCCTCCAGCACGATAATCATAATGGTTGCAGCAATAAAGAAATATATACAGCTCCTTACTCTCTCCAGCACAGCTCTTAATGAGCAATATGAATATGGTTGCAAATATATCTCCTTACTCCTTTTGCACAGTTCTTAATGTTATCTAGATGTAATATAACATAGTTCACAGGTCTCTTACACTCCAATACTCCACCCTTCTCTGTGGGGCATTTACATGGATGCTAACAGGCAGGCAGCTTCTCTTCAATGCAGTTCTGACACACGCTGTCTAACTCTCAACTGCAGCTCATCCCTCCTCTGCGGGGATGATTTCTCCTTTGGACTCTGACACTTCTCTCTGTGTATGCACAGCCTCTGGCTCTGACACTTCAGCTACCATATCTTGCAGCTGAAAGTGCCTGCGGGGTACAGGACAGATGCAAACAGAAGAACTTACTTTACAAACGATGGTCACCTCCTGTCCGCTTCCAATGCACCCCCAGCCGCAGTCTGATCCCATCAGATCAGCAACCGACCTTCTGTTATCTCCAACCACTTCCCTCTATGAAAGAAACAAGAATTACGGCTGTGCCTACCAGGAAAGGGCTGTCTGAGGCCACGGCAATGAGAGAAGACACTCTTAGTCAAGCTCGCTTGCCGCCATCTTGCTTTGCTCTTGCCAAGACGCGGGGGACTACAAGCACTTGAGACAAGGAACAGTCCCGCCTCAAGTACCCCACTCACCACTCGGTGAGGGCCTAACTGAAAGAGGGAATCGAGCGTTATACTCACCGGGGCACTCCCACTTCCGGTCCCTGCTTTCCTGCTCCTCCCCGACACCTGCGGATGACAAGTAACATACAGCCTCCCTCTGCTCTATCAGTGAGGCTAAGATGTACACCCACAACACTAAACTTACTACAACAGGCGACCCGACCCTAACAACTTTCTAATGGCCGGCAAAGCAACTAGAACAAACAACTATAACACTAACTGGGTGTGGTGCACTAACGGAACCTACTCACTGTACTATATGGGGGAACACCAGCCGGTGTTCATGGTCTATACCGGAGGGCGGTTCCTAACCCCCTCACCCAGGTCGCACCAAGAAAACTGTCTTCTTGCTATGGGGTCACCCACGGAATCCTAAGGACCGGCTGCACAAGGCCCGAAAGAGGCTCACTGGAACATCACACCAACCTGAGCGCAGACTGCCGCACGAAACAGGAGATCGTCACCGTAATGAACCACCCGACTGCCCCCACCCAGGTCGGAACACGTATCCCACTCCTGCACAGAACTTAGGGCTGAGACACTCAACTAGAACCACGGGCCGTCCCTGGAACTCAATTGAGCTGTGCCTCACTGCCACTGAGATACTCAATTACCCCCTCTGGAAACCAGCGTAACCCCAGGGACCTATGGGACGGGAAAACTATGTGTGTTCTTTCCCTAGCTATGTGTAAGCTGGTAACTACACTTATCCCCACAGTACAGGTTAGTACAGGAAAACAACAGGAAACAAGAGCCTACCTTTAATGGGGGCCTGACGTCTTGCACCTGGAAACAAATATGCAGCACACCAAAAATACGATATACAAAGCAATACTTGCCGCACAGACAGAATGAAACAATGATACAGTATATGGTAAGCTAATCACATGAGTACACAGCTGCTAGCTAACCAGCCGGTTACTACAGCACTACAGGAGCCTTCTGCTCTACTGTTACCTTCCTCCTCTCAGTGTACTCACCTCACACACAGGACCGCACCTGCTCTGCTCAGGGCTCTCACGCCACTGACTACACCACCAGGGATTTATGCCCTACACAATGGGCCTCTCTGCCCAGCTGACTACAGAGCCTGTGCTCTGATCATGGGCCTTAGCCCCCTCTCTACCATGGGCTCTAAGCCCACTCACTAGGGCCTTGTGTCCTGTCTCCCAGGGGCTCTAGCCCCTGCCTAACTAGGCCTTGTGGCCTTTTTCACTATGGCCTCTAGGCCACTATCTAACTACAAGGGCCTTGTGCCCTTAATACACTATGGGCTATAAGCCCCCTTTCTATCTAACTAGGTAGAGAGGGAGGCCTTGTGCCCCGTTAACCCTTTATGGCCTACTGGCCCACTACCTAATAAGGCCTATTGCCCTAATTCCCCCTTCTCTCCAGGGGTCTCTACTCTGGGGACCCTCCCTCTATTCAGGCACACAGTACTTGCCCTTGCGCAGTCACCGTGCTCACACTCCCAGGCAATGCCGGAGGAGCCTGGGACTTTCCTCCCCACTCTCCCAGGTCCCCAGTTACTACATCACATCGCTTCTCTGCAGGTCCTGTCTCCTCTGTCTGTCTCCTGTGTCTCTCTCCCCCTTGTTTACAGCCCCTCCTTCTCACTCTGTTTCTAGCAGACAGGGCTGGGTTATCACCATAGCAACCAGCTTGTGTCACTTTTCACAAACACCTAACTTGCCCTCTAGGTGACCCGTCCTGTATTCACTGGAGTGCGGGGTTTAACAAAATGCCACTAGGGGGCATTACATATAAAACAAATGTTCACAGTTGATTTTACCATAGAGATATACCACTTTATAAAAACTCACATCTTTCAGTTTGGTACAAGATAAACGAACGATAGCATATGTCTGATTAGTTGATATTGGTTACAGCATTTTTATGTCATTTTCAAACTTGAAGAAATGTGCTGAACCCACAGTAGATGCCATCTCACATGAATATTGAAAGGTGGCCCGGTAAAATACAGATGTGAGATGTGAAATGATCAAATTATGAAGTTACAGTGGTATTTGGGAGCTTATGGTCATTGCTGTTTGTAATTGTGAAGATACGTGGTTCCCAAATCACTCAGACAGGGTATTAAAGGAAAAAAAGAAGGATGATTCTTCTGATTATTCTGCAGGACAGGATTAAATACCAGACAATAACAATAGCAGGTCCAACAAGTGAGGAAATCAGTTCAAATAAATCCAGTGAGATATGTTCCACAGCGAATCTCTAGCAGAGCATCACCTCTTGGCCAAAGTCAGTTACTGTCAAAGTTCCCAGGCTAGCCTCTTTTTATCACCTCTTAATCCCACCTTGGGAACTGCCTGTCCAGGGGAGCTGCAGAAGGTCTCGATTGGTGGGCTTCTCACACTATCCAGCCCCTTCCCTTAGCTCCCCAGGTGTCTTCCCACAGGTGACCTATGCTGGGTCCGGCTGTCTGTAGAGCTCACTAGTGGACAATAGGGAGAAAACAGAAATAACAATGGTAACTTAATTCACTCAACTCCTGAATGTTCACTATGGAGCTGGAATTTGACCCCTGAAGTGCTTTTACTAGGAGATGTTACAGTTCCATCACTGATATTTCTGGATAACAACAAGGCTAAAAAGTGCAGTCCAGGTATGGATTAGAATAAGGAGTTGTAACACTGGTTCTATACACCATGCTCAAAAGGTGCGCAAGGCTTGGAGTCTGGTTTTTGCTGATGAGACAGGCCATCCACGTTCCCATGATCTTCACCATTTTTGTGGGAGATGGAAAAGTTATACAGTTGTACGGCCAAGCTCCATCTCAGCAACCGTCCATTGTCTCCTGTGGTGTGTTGTAGCCAACTAAGGGCATTATAATCTGTGACCACCAAAAACTCGCGCCTATATAAATACAGCTGCAACTTTTTGAGGGCCCAAACTATGGCCAGGCACTCCTTTTCAATAGTGGCGTATGCTATCTTGCGATCAACAAGTTTCCGGGAGAGATAGGCCACTGGTTGTTCACAACCATCCTCCCCTACTTGACTCAAGACAGCTCCTATTCCACAGTCTGAGGCATCTGCTTGCACAATGAACCACCGTCGGTAGTCAGGCGCTGCTAATACTGGGGACCAGGGCAAGATATCCTTAAACTGGGAACAGGCCGGCTCACAATCAGGGGTCCAGTCAATTTGTCAGGGGTACTTTTTGGTCATTAAATCATTCAGCGGCTTGGCAATGGTGCTGTACTGGAGCACAAACTTGCGATAGTACCCCGCTGTCCTAAGGAAGGAGCATACCTGTTTTTGGTTGGTGGTGTGAGGCCAATTCATGATGGCATCAATTTTTACCAGCTCCGGTCTAATTTTTCCTCCACCAACACTCTACCCGAGGTACAACACCTCTGCAATCCCCATCTGACATTTGTCTTGTTTGATCGTCAACCCTGCCTGACTAGTCCGGGCTAACACTTGTGCCACATTGTGACGATTATGTACTATTTTTATTTTCCCTTAATATTCAGGTATGACAATGTATATTGCATGTAACCTTGTAATGTAATCTCAATGTGTGCTTTGATAAATTACATGAGTCTGAACCTATGCAAGTGTCAATAATCTTTTGAAATTAGCCAGGAATGGATAAACATCTCTGAGGAGGTTTTTGTATGCAGAGGATGTGGACCTGACCGGCCAAGCAGAACGAGCAGAGGTTAGAACTCAGGCCCTATGAACATTCCAGATCTCAGGACATCCATAACTCACTTCAGGAAAGCTATGTGTCATTTTGGGAATCAATCTGACTTAATTGAAAATGTAATTCCTATGGTGGGGGTGAAGAGCCTGTAAGAAGGGTTTAAAATCTTCTTCTTTAGACATTACATTGTGCATTTTCATGAGGGGGTCTATCAAGATTGAAATGTCCCATATTTTTCATCTGTGTTCCCTCACACACGCCAAGGCTTAACTAGTAGGTAGTGACTCTGGTTTAATTTTCTATTTTATTATCTGAAACTTATTTGTGCAACTATTTGTATGATTTGATATTAACTTTTTGTACCTAAACCTTGGAAACATTTTTCGGATTAAAATACATTTAATCTAGTGTATTCTCCGTGATTCTTTGTGTACGTACGAAGCCCAGGAAGGCTCATGCTACATGTGTTTGTGATTTAAGTGTGAAACATTAACAAGTGGTTTTGGTGAACGTAAGAACACCATAATAAATCCTTTGTGGTGGCAAAATAGGTATATTCATTGGTAAGTGACTAAGGTCTGCTGTATCTGAGACAGGCTGGGCGTTTGTGACACGCACGTTGCAGGTGGTCCTCCCTGGTCTCACTAAAAATAACTATATCATCCAGGTATGCCTGGGCAATCTTCTTACACCCTGTCAGGAAATGGTCTACTG
Source organism: Mixophyes fleayi (assembly GCF_038048845.1). Taxonomy (NCBI): domain Eukaryota; kingdom Metazoa; phylum Chordata; class Amphibia; order Anura; family Limnodynastidae; genus Mixophyes; species Mixophyes fleayi. Next base: position 75,828,524 of record NC_134405.1, read on the forward strand.
TTCGCTGAAAGGTGGCTGGGGCAGACTGCATTCCTAAGGGCATGGCAGTAAACTCAAATAGTCCAAACGGACTGGTGAATGCGAACTGCTCCTGTGCCTCCCTGGTAAGGGGCGTCTGTCAGTACCCCTTGCTAAGTTCCAGTGTGGACACATAGCAAGCCGCCCCCAGCCCAGGGCCGGATTAAGACACTGTAGGCCCCTGGGATAGGGGTACTGTGAGGCCCCCATTTGTCAAGCGACGTATGCCCAATACGATATTACTGGGGGCCCCCCAGTAATATCTGATTGGGCATACGTCGCTTGACAAATGTTTATTTTAATATACCTACTCTGTATTTTCATAAACCAAAAAGGATATCTATGGATTAATGTACCTTATGTATGTTCAACAATTTGTAGGAGTGCAATAGTTTGAAACCAAATGATTTTATTAAGGTTAAAACAATGCCAACTGGTTTTAGCATAGGTAAATAATAAATGGTTGTTAGAATTATAACCAGTTAGCATTGTTTTAACCTTAATAAACCACTATTTGTTTTTAAACTATTGCACTATTGCACAGCGTGTGGGCAATAAGCACTACGAGACCAGCCAGGACCATGCACAGCTCACTCCTTAGAGAGTGGCCTTTTTGGAACTAGTTTCCACCACATCCAGACACTGTTAGTCTCCTAGTAGAATTTGTCATTCGTTTTCACTTTCATTAAAAAAACACTAACACAACGCCAGTAGGAACCTGGCCTGTATCTTTGTATTTTTATAAAATACAATTTTGATTAAATTAATATTGCATATTAAGGAATATCATTTAATATATTAATGTAATCAAAGACATCTTTATAATATAAACATGATATTGTTAGCACTTACAATCTTTATTATATTTTTTTTTTTATATTATAAAACATTAATTAGCACTTTTTAAGAAATAAGAACACCATTTTCATTACATTAATTGTATTTTCAGGGATTTTGGTTAGGAATAAAATATATGCAGAGCACACACATGACTGTACTTTATGATGTGTTTTTTTCTATATCAGAGTGCTCTGGGACCCTTCTTTGTACCAATGTCTTTCTCCTTAACACATACAACTTACTTTTCAGACATTTAGGGGGGGGAGTACACACTGTTCCTACCAGGGGGCGGTGATTGGCAGCAGCAGAAACCAATTAGGGAGTTGCACAGTGACATCAGTGACTCCCTAATAGGTTGCTTTTCCGGGTACCAGGGAGACAGAGGGAAAAAAAAGTCTCTGCAATAAGCTGTACATTTTCTGGAGTTCCCAAGCACCAACGGAGCTGGTGCTCTCGCTGACCCCTACACCCTCCCCCCAAAAAACAGAGGAGATGCAGTCTCAATATTGATACTGCCCTGTCTGTAATGTACAGCAGGCTGCAGTATGTTAAAGTTTTGGTCCGTGGAGGAGGGGTGCCTTCACTGACAGCGATCGCCGGCAGTATGAAAGATATATATATATAACGCTGCCAGCAGATCTTAGGGGCCCCCCAGCTGCCTGAGGCCCCTGGGCTATAGCCCATTAATCCGGCCCTGCCCCAGCCTGTCTAGCAGCTCATCTACCCGGGGCATGGGATATGCATCTGTCACCATCACTTCGTTCAGTTTCCTATAATCCATGCACAGAGCTGGATTATGGCTCTGGGGGGCCCGGGGCACTTTAGACAGGGGGGCCCCTATGATGTAGCATGGTTATCATTTTATACAAATGCACAGGCAATACAGTGTGCACTACTGTTAGTTGCACACAGCTCTGCCTTCACCAGCAGTACAGTGTGAAGCGGGACATACCTCCGAACTGTCCTTGTAGTTGGACCCAATCCTGACTACACGAGACAGTCACCCAAATTCAGGACTGCCCAACCAGATTCAGGACAGTTGGCAGACTGTCCTGCTCTCTTACCTGTTCTTATCACTGACCCCACCTGTGGCTGCTGGAGTCTTTAGCTCAGTTGCTGCTTGTCTGGATGATGGAATGTTGGAGGCCCTATATGGAAAAAAAAATGGGTACATGAAATTTTAGAAAATTCCAACCAGCCCCAGCATTATTACCACAATAGTATTCCTATTTAATATATAAACAAATTTCCCTCCCTCCAAACAGCCTCAGCAATAAATTAAATGGCGTTTAAAAAATATAACCATTTCCCACATCCACGGCATTAAATAATTCATATCCACATTTAATAAAAAGACCTAATTTTCCCCAAAACAGACCCACATTCATTTTTGAACTTCCAAACCACCCTAGCATTAACTTTTAAGGTCCAATCACCCCATCTTAAATTGATAGACCCCACTATTAAATTAAATTGCCCCACCATCACCCCACAATAAAATAGCACCCATTAAATAATTAGCATCCACCTGCAATCCAAGATTAAATTAATAACCTACCTCCCACAATATATTAAGAACCCCCCTTCCCTCACACATTTTATTAACATACTACCCCTTCTCCCTCACACATTTTATTTACATACTACCCCCCCTCACACACACATTATATTTACATACTACACCCACAAACTTTGTTCTATCCATGCACTGTATGGTATTGTTCTCTTCACACATGGGACGGCACCTGTCATGTGGTGCATGTCCCATGTGACACCAATAGCAGCCACACATAGGGTAAGGGGGGGAACGGATCGTAAGGATCCGCGGCCAATGATAGAAGTAATAGAGACTTGGGCCAGTGCAGGGACCTGCCCAAAATAGTCCTTTTTTTTCTGTCCGGCCCAGCGGGCATATGCCCCCCAGCTCTCTGTAACAGCCCGTCCCTGAAATTAGCATTGATACTGCACATTAAAAAAAAAGAAGCACTGATAAAATTACATCAGTTTTGACATATATATATATATATATATATATATATATATATATATATATATAAAATTGGTGTCATGTTATCAAGGTTTCTTTTTTTTGAATGTGCGGTATCATTGCTATATATGTGAGTGTGTGTGTGTGTGTGTGTGTGTATGTATGTGTGTGTATGTATATATATATATATATATATATATATATATATATATATATATATATATATATTTATTTATTCTCTAATAATGATTAGATGATTAATGATTATGACCCAGACCCACTCCTGTCACCCACAGACACCCAGTCACACTCAGACCCACTCCTATTACCTACAAACAGTCAGACCCACTCCTGTCACCCACAGACACTCAGACCCTCCCCTGTCACCCACAGACACTCAGACCCTCCCCTGTCACCCACAGACACTCAGACCCTCCCCTGTCACCCACAGACCCTCTCCTGTCACCCACAGACACTCAGACCCTCCCCTGTCACCCACAGACACTCAGACCCTCCCCTGTCACCCACAGACCCTCTCCTGTCACCCACAGACACTCAGACCCTCTCCTGTCACCCACAGACACTCAGACCCTCCGCTGTCACCCACAGACCCCCCATGTTCAGTCACCTTTGGTCAGGCCTCTGGCTGGCAGGTTATGCTGGCCACTCTTCATGCCTCCTTGATCAGCCCCTGGGGCACCGCCGGCTCTCTGATCTATGAAGCTGTCCAGGGATTAGGAGCTGCTGCTGCTGCACATGCGCAGCAGCTCCATTTCAGCCTCTTAGAATGTACAGCAGCCGCGGTGCTGCTTGTACATCAGGCCAGCTGACACATTTTGTGAGGGGTGAGGGGGAAGGGGGGGGTGCGCCTATGTCAGGGGGGGCCCCACAGCCGCGCGCACAAGCAGAAGAATCGGATCACCAACTGACAGGTGATCCGATCAGCGTGCGGCTGGCGGCGGCGGGGGGCCCTCAGAGAGAGGGGGGCCCGGGGCACATGCCCCCTGTGCTCCCCCCTTAATCCGGCCCTGTCCATGCAGAAGTGTGTACTCCTGTCTTTCTTGGACACTAACACCACACTGGCCACCCAGGGACTTTTGGATGGTATAATGACCCCCAGTGCCAACATTTCATCAACCTCTTTTTAGATCATGTCAAGCACCTCGGGACTTACTCGATATGCAGGCTGCTGAATAGGCCAAGCCTACCCGGTGTCGACATGATGGGCCACTACATGAGGGCGCCCAGGCCTGCGGGTGAACTGAAGCCACTCTACCTCCAATACTCCCCTATCTGTTGAGTCTGGGCTCCTGTTAACTGCTGGCCTACGGTCCTTTTTGGTTGCTGCGAGAAGGTCAGGTATAGGGTCAGTCTCTGGGTCGTCCATAGGTGGGCAGCAGATTGCCACAGCCTCTATTTTCCTGATGACATACTCCTTTAACCTATTAATGTGATAGGTACCCACCCACTTCCTGGTTTGATCTAGTTCAAAAACGTAATCTATGTGATGATGTGTACCATGTTTGTGGGAGAAAGGCTTATTCCTGGCTAACTCAGAGTTCCAAGGGTTTGTGCATTTTAGGTAAACTGGTTCCCGAAGTCATCACCATTACACATGAGGAAATGATGGATATCCATAGGACTACATCACCACCATACATGCACACACAGTATGAACATTGTGGCAAATGAAACATGATTCCTGGTGAAGAACCCATAGCTACAAAATTGATTAGTGAAACCACTGATTTCCAGGTTATGGTTGCTATAGATCCCACCAGGATCGCTCGGAAAACTTTAAATTTTAAGTATATTCAGGACTTAGCTACATTGACAGACAATATCACCGAGATGTATGATGACACGTTCAGGTATACGTGTAGAGAGCTTCAGGCTTATAAAAAGGAGTTGGTGCAACATAGACTGCTATTACTGGTGGATATTGTGTGACATTGGCCATCCAGTTTGGTGTCAAATGTTACAAGTACATCACCAATAATACTGATGACCCCAAGGAAGTCATAGACCGGAAAATGGATGAAATTCTGCAACTGAAATGGGAATTTTGGAGATTGGAGAAAAGATGGCAGGATGGTTCTCATGGTTGAATCCTGTGAAATGATTCTCTGGTCTAGGAGAGTGGGTACAGGAAATGGTTGCTAGCATGTAAGCTCCTTCTCCTTATACTTGGTGTCATTTTAGTAATTGGCTTATATGTCAGATGTGTTCCTACTGTGTGGAAGTGTGGGAAACAGTCTACTGAGGTAAACACTGAAAATGAGACTGTAATGGTGGTGAGGGATACGGAAATGATGATCTGTGAGGAAATACATTAAAATCCTGACATTGAGAATATGATTAGGTGATAGTTTCTTACACTATCAAAGGGTGGAGCTGTCGAAGTCAGATAATTAGATATAGTCATTTCAATAAATATCTAACAACTTGATTGTCTTTGTCCGAAATTAAGCGTATAGCACGCTACGGCGTGGAGGTGGGTATTCAGCCGCAACACATGGCAAACAGTTTTACACACATTTACACATATTCACACGAACATGCACATTTGTAATTAGCTCATATTAAATGTAGTTGCAACACATAGGACCCAATTCATCAAGGTACGCAAGCGCATCCATATTTGCGGTGCATACTTTGAGTGACGCAGACACGCGAGAGAAATTAGAACCTCAAACTTGGAAAACACACCCACCTGCGGTCTTCTACACTTAAGTGACGGAAATAAGAATCGCAAACCCAAAAAAACACAACCACCTGCGGATTTTTAAACAAGGTAGAAGCACAAGCGACGGATCCCAAGCAATTGACGTGAAGCTAAGAAATGTATACGTCACACCCAATGTGGGAGGTCCGAACAGTTTGTATACACATAACAAAACATAATGCCTGTGGCTTATTTCCATGGGATAGCTCTTCACTAATCAATAATTCTCAAATAATAGTGTTCTGGTACACTGTGAACGATGTTTCTCGTTTGCTATTAATTAGCGTAATACATACTTTTTGTCTAAAAGACACATTGCTGAGGGGCTTTGTTTTGGACTTCAAGTCGCCGTATAGTGCGCAAAATGCATGTACATGGCTACATTAAAAGCACATGAATAAAGAATTGATGAAAATGTATGTTATACTATAAATCCATCTGGGTAGTTAGGAAAATGCATAGCATACTCTTCCATAAAGGATACACACACACGAGTGTATACAACCTCCACAGAGATAAAGGGTTTGTGTCTGGATTAGAACTCATGTCTGCCTTTTTGGAAAGTGGGAGAGCTATCCCCTATCACAACCTGAGATTTGAAAAATCACAAAGAAAACCAACAATACAGCATGCGTGCTACACAGGAAACTGACACTTAATAGTACTCCTCATTATTCACACATATTACATACAAAATAAGAATCTCACTGGTAGCTCAGTGGTTAGCACTTTGTACTATTTGTTCTACACGCTCAACCACAATGTAAAATATGCCCTCCTATTCATCCTGTATTGTAATAAACTAATTTTTTGGGGGGAACTTTCGAAAAGCCTCAGGGCCCACAGTTCACATGCACATTATTATGTACATGCAGACATTTATTACTAGGAATGAACTAAGAGGGGGAAGGGATATTTGGAGGGGACAGCATCCTTGGAGTTAAATGCAACATTGCATGCAAACCTACTTTCATCTGGATCAACGGCATACAGGTTATGTGATGTACTCAGCTTTATCCAAACAGAACGCTCACCACAATCGAGTAACATTGTGCTTTGCATCACTTGCACTTCTGCCTTACACCACTGAGGCCACTTCTAGCTACTGTTTCAATGTTCTCTTCAATGTGTGACTGGCTTTGCTCTGACACTTGAACGTAACCTTGGACTATCACTACAATGACACATGATTTGGGGAAATTGTTAACTAGCTAGGGCATTTAAACTTTTCAAATTTATCTTGCACACAGGGCCTACAGATGCCATATTTCTTAGAGGAGTGGCTTGTTGGTGGAGGGCACATGTTCCTTTTTGATGACATGCAAAGAGCTGATCAAAATGTTTTCGGCTATAGAAATGATTATGGAGTTCTAAACCAACCATCTTCCCTAAATGTTACTCTTTTTGGATTATTATATACTTTCTCTTTTATCCTTACACCCACCTGTTGGGCACTGTCTCTGTCCCCCAATGCACATCTCCTCTTGTGCAGCCTCTGTTCCCCGATGTGCACGTAGTCCTGCGCAGTGTCTGTCCATCGATGCACACCTTCACTTGCTCAGTCTCTATCCCCTGAGTCACACCTCCTCTTGCACAGTCTCTGTCCCCCAATGCAGAACTCCTCCTGCGCAATCTCCGTCCCCGATGCACATCTAATCTTGTGCAGTCACTGTCCCCCGATGCACATCCCCTCTTGCTCAGTCTCTGTCCCCCGATGCACACCTCCACCAGTGCTGTCTCTGTCCATTGATGCACAACTCCACCAGTGCAGTCTCTGTCCATTGATGCACACCTCCTCCTGTGCAGTCTCTGTCCCCCTATGCACATCTCCTCTTGCGCAGTCTCTGTCCCCTGATGCACACCTCCACCAGTGCAGTCTCTGTCCACTGATGCACACCTCCACCAGTGCAGTCTCTGTCCATTGATGCATACCTCCTCCTGCGCAGTCTCTGTCCCCCTATGCACATCTCCTCTTGCGCAGTCTATGTCCACCGATGCACACCTCCTCCTGCGCAGTCTCTGTCCATCTATGCACACCACCTCTTGCACATCCTCTGGCTTCCAATGCACACTTCCACCAGTGCAGTCTCTGTCCATTGATGCACACCTCCTCCTGTGCAGTCTCTGTCCCCCGATGCATATCTCCTCTTGTGCAGTCTCTGTCCCCCGATGGACACCTTCTCCTGCGCAATCTCTGTCCATCGATGCACAACTCCTCATATGCAATCTCTATTTCCCGATGCACACTACCTACTTCTCAGTTTGTGTCCCCCGATGCATACCTTTTCTTGCGCAGTCTCTATCCCCCGATGCAAACCTTCTCTTAAGCACTCTCTGTCCTTAATGCACAACTCCTCCTGTGCAATCTCTGTCCATCGATGCACACCTCCACTTGTGCAGTCTCTGTCCCCTGCTTCACACCTCGTCCTGCGCTGTCTCTGTCCAACGATGCATACCTGCTCTTCCGCAGTCTCTGTTCCTTGATGCACACGTCGTCCTGCGCAGTTTGTGTCCTTCAATGCACACATCCTCCTGCGCAGTTCCTGTCCATCGATGCACACCTTCTCTTGCTCAGTCTCTGTCCCCGATGCACATTTCCTATTGTGCAGTCTCTGTCAATGGATGCACACCTAACCTTGCGCAGTCTATGTCGCTCGATGCACACGTCATCCTGCGCAGTTTATGCCACCCAGTCTCTGTTCCTTGATGCACACATTCTCCTGCACAGTTTGTGTCCCTCGATGCACACATCATCCTGCGCAGTCTCTGTCCATAGATGCACACCTCCTCTTGCAGAGTCCCTGTTCACTGAGGCACACCTCCTCCTCTGCAGTCTCTGTCTCCCGATGCACACCTCCTCCTGTGCAGTCTCGATCTCCGGATGCACGCCTCCTCTTATTCAGTCTCTGTCCCCTGCTTCACACCTCATCCTGTGCTGTCTCTATCCATCAATGCACACCTTCACTTGCTCAGTCTCTGTCCCCCAATGCAGACCTCCTTCTTCGCAATCTCTGTCCATCGATCCATACCTCTTCTTGTGCAATCTCTTTTTCCCGATGCACACTACCTCCTGCTCAGCTTGTGTCCACCGATGCACACCTCCTCTTTCGCAGTCTCTTTCCCCTGGTGCACATCTCCTCTTGCGCAGTCTCGTTCCCCGGATACACACCTCCTCTTATTCAGTCTTTGTCCCCTGATGCAAACCTCCTCCTGCGCTGTCTCTGTCCGCCAATGCACATCTCCACTTGCGCAGACTCTGTACCCTGATGCACACGTCGTACTGCGCAGTGTCTGTCCACGATGCACACCTTAACTTGCTCAGTCTCTGTCCCACGAGTCACACCTCCTCCTGCACAGTCTCTGTCCCCCAATGCACATCTCATCTTGGGCAGTTACTGTACCCTGATGCACAATTCCTCCTGCGCAATCTCTGTCCCCCGATACACACCTACTCTTGTGCAGTCACTGTCCCCTGATGCACAATTCCTCCTGCGCAATTTCTGCCCCCCGATGCACACCTACTCTTGCACAGCCTTTGTCCCTTGTGCAGTCACTGTCCCCCGATGCACACCTCCTCCTACGCAATCTCTGTCCATCGATGCACACCTGCTCTTGTGCAATCTCTGTTTCCCAATTCACCCTACCTCCTGCTCAGTTTGAGTCCCCCATTGCAAATCTCCTCCTGTGCAGTCTCTGTCCATCGATACATACCTCCTCTTGTGCAGTCTCTGTCCCCCGATACACACTTCCTCCTGTGCGATCTTTGTCCCTCGAGGAACACCTCCTCCTGCGCAGTCTCTGTCCCCGATGCACACCTAATCTTGCGCAGTCTCAGTCCATCGATGCACACCTCCTCTTGCAGAGTCCCTGTTCACCGAGGCACACCTCCTCCTCTGCTGTCTCTGTCCCCCGATGCACACCTCCTCTTGTGCAGTCTCGATCTCCGGATGCACACCTTCTCTTATTCAGTCTCTGTCCCCTGCTTCACACCTCATCCTGTGCTGTCTCTATCCATCGATGCACACCTTCACTTGCTCAGTCTATGTCCCCCGATGCACTCCTCCTGCTGCGCAATCTCTGTCCATTGATGCATACCTCTTCTTGTGAAATCTCTTTTTCCCGATGCACACCTCCTCCTGCTCAGTTTGTGTCCACCGATGCATACCTCCTCTTGCGCAGTCTCTGTCCCCCAATACACACTTCCTCCTGTGCGATCTTTGTCCCTCGAGGAACACCTCCTCCTGCGCAGTCTCTGCCCCCCGATGCACACCTAATCTTGTGCAGTCTCAGTCCATCGATGCACACTTCCACCTTTGCGATCTTTGTCCCTCGAGGAACACTTCCTCCTGCGCAGTCTCTGTCCCCCGATGCACACCTAATCTTGCACAGTCTCAGTCCATCGATGCACACCTCCTCTTGCAGAGTCCCTGTTCACCGAGGCACACATCCACCTATGCAGTCTCTGTCCCCCGATGCACACCTCATCTTGTGCAGTCTCGATCTCCGGATGCACACCTCCTCTTATTCAGTCTCTGTCCCCTGCTTCACACCTCATCCTGTGCTGTCTCTATCCATCGATGCACACCTTCACTTGCTCAGTCTCTGCCCCTGATGCACACCTCCTGCTGCACAATCTCTGTCCATCGATGCATACCTCTTCTTGTGCAATCTCTTTTTCCCGATGCACACTACCTCCTGCTCAGCTTGTGTCCATCGATGCACACATCTTCTTTCGCAGTCTCTTTCCCCCGATGCACATCTCCTCACGCGCAGTCTCGTTCCCCCGGATGCACACCTCCTCTTATTCAGTCTTTGTCCCCAGATGCACACCTCCTCCTGCGCTGTCACTGTCCCCCGATGCACGTCTCCACTTGCGCAGACTCTGTCCCCTGATGCACACGTCGTTCTGCGCAGTGTCTGTCCACGATGCACACCTTAATTTGCTCAGTCTCTATTCCACGAGTCACACCTCCTCCTGCACAGTCTCTGTCCCCCGATGCACATCTCCTCTTGGGCAGTCACTGTCCCCCGATGCACAATTCCTCCTGCGCAATCTCTTTCCCCCGATGCACACCTACTCTTGTGCAGTCACTGTCCCCCGATGCACACTTTCTCCTGTGTGATCTTTGTCCCTCGAGGAACACCTCCTCCTGCGTAGTCTCTGTCCCCCGATGCACACCTAATCTTGCACAGTCTCAGTCCATCGATGCACACCTCCTCTTGCAGAGTCCCTGTTCACAGAGGCACACATCCTCCTATGCAGTCTCTGTCGCCCGATGCACACCTCCTCTTGTGCAGTCTCGATCTCCGGATGCACACCTCCTCTTATTCAGTCTCTGTCCCCTGCTTCACACCTCATCCTGTGCTGTCTCTGTCCATCGATGCACACCTTCACTTGCTCAGTCTCTGCCCCCCGATGCACACCTACTCTTGCGCAGCCTTTGTCCCTTGTGCAGTCACTGTCCCCCGATGCACAATTCCTCCTGCACAATCTCTGTCCCTGGTGCAACCCTCCTCTTGTGCAGTCTCTGTCCCCCAATGCACATCTCCTCCTGCGCAATCTCTGTCCATCGATGCACACCTGCTCTTGTGCAATCTCTATTTACCAATTCAGACTACCTCCTGCTCATTTACAGTCCCCCATTGCACATCTCCTCCTGTGCAGTCTCTGTCCATCGATACATACCTCCTCTTGCGCAGTCTCTGTCCCCCGATACACACTTCCTACTGTGTGATCTTTGTCCCTCGAGGAACACCTCCTCCTGCGCAGTCTCTGTCCCCCGATGCACACCTAATCTTGCGCAGTCTCAGTCCATCGATGCACACCTCCTCTTGCAGAGTCCCTGTTCACCGAGGCACACCTCCTCCTCTGCTGTCTCTGTCCCCCGATGCACACCTCCTCTTGTGCAGTCCCGATCTCCGGATGCACACCTTCTCTTATTCAGTCTCTGTCCCCTGCTTCACACCTCATCCTGTGCTGTCTCTATCCATCGATGCACACCTTCACTTGCTCAGTCTATGTCCCCCGATGCACTCCTCCTGCTGCGCAATCTCTGTCCATCGATGCATACCTCTTCTTGTGCAATCTCTTTTTCCCGATGCACACTACCTCCTGCTCAGCTTGTGTCCACCGATGCACACCTCTTATTTCGCAGTCTCTTTCCCCCGATGCACATCTACTCATGCGCAGTCTCGTTCCCCGGATGCACACCTCCTCTTATTCAGTCTTTGTCCCCTGATGCACACCTCCTCCTGCGCTGTCACTGTACCCCGATGCACGTCTCCACTTGCGCAGACTCTGTCCCCTGATGCACACGTCATCCTGCGCAGTGTCTGTCCACGATGCACACCTTAACTTGCTCAGTCTCTATCCCACGAGTCACCCCTCCTCCTGCACAGTCTCTGTCCCCCGATGCACATCTCCTCTTGGGCAGTCTCGATCTCCGGATGCACACCTCCTCTTATTCAGTCTCTGTTCCCTGCTTCACACCTCATCCTGTGCTGTCTCTGTCCCCCGATGCACATCTCCTCTTGGGCAGTCACTGTCCCCAATGCACAATTCCTCCTGCGCAATCTCTTTCCCCCTATGCACACCTACTCTTGTGCAGTCACTGTCCCCCGATGCACAATTCCTCCTGCGCAATTTCTGTCCCCCGATGCACACCTACTCTTGCGCAGCCTTTGTCCCTTGTGCAGTCACTGTCCCCCGATGCACAATTGCTCCTGCACAATCTCTGTCCCTGGTGCAACCCTCCTCTTGTGCAGTCTCTGTCCCCCAATGCACATCTCCTCCTGCGCAATCTCTGTCCATCAATGCACACCTGCTCTTGTGCAATCTCTGTTTACCAATTCACACTACCTCCTGCTCAGTTACAGTCCCCCATTGCACATCTCCTCCTGTGCAGTCTCTGTCCATCGATACATACCTCCTCTTGTGCAGTCTCTGTCCCCCGATACACACTTCCTCCTGTGCGATCTTTGTCCCTCGAGGAACATCTCCTCCTGCGCAGTCTCTGTCCCCCGATGCACACCTATTCTTGCGCAGTCTCAGTCCATCGATGCACACCTCCTCTTGCAGAGTCCCTATTCACCGAGGCTCACCTCCTCCTCTGCAGTCTCTGTCCCCCGATGCACACCTCCTCTTGTGCAGTCCCGATCTCCGGATGCACACCTTCTCTTATTCAGTCTCTGTCCCCTGCTTCACACCTCATCCTGTGCTGTCTCTATCCATCGATGCACACCTTCACTTGTTCAGTCTATGTCCCCCGATGCACTCCTCCTGCTGCGCAATCTCTGTCCATTGATGCATACCTCTTCTTGTGCAATCTCTTTTTCCCGATGCACACTACCTCCTGCTCAGCTTGTGTCCACCGATACATACCTCCTCTTGCGCAGTCTCTGTCCCCCGATACACACTTCCTCCTGTGCGATCTTTGTCCCTCGAGGAACACCACCTCCTGCGCAGTCTCTGTCCCCCGATGCACACCTAATCTTGCGCAGTCTCAGTCCATCGATGCACACCTCCTCTTGCAGAGTCCCTGTTCACCGAGGCACACATCCTCCTATGCAGTCTCTGTCCCCCGATGCACACCTCCTCTTGTGCAGTCTCGATCTCCGGATGCACACCTCCTCTTATTCAGTCTCTGTCCCCTGCTTCACACCTCATCATGTGCTGTCTCTATCCATCGATGCACACCTTCACTTGCTCAGTCTCTGCCCCCCGATGCACACCTCCTGCTGCACAATCTCTGTCCATCGATGCATACCTCTTCTTGTGCAATCTCTTTTTCCCGATGCACACTACCTCCTGCTCAGCTTGTGTCCACCGATGCACACCTCTTATTTCGCAGTCTCTTTCCCCCGATGCACATCTCCTCATGCGCAGTCTCTTTCCCCGGATGCACACCTCCTCTTATTCAGTCTTTGTCCCCTGATGCACACCTCCTCCTGCACTGTCACTGTACCCCGATGCACGTCTCCACTTGCGCAGACTCTGTCCCCTGATGCACACGTCATCCTACGCAGTGTCTGTCCACGATGCACACCTTAACTTGCTCAGTCTCTATCCCACGAGTCACACCTCCTCCTGCACAGTCTCTGTCCCCCGATGCACATCTCCTCTTGGGCAGTCACTGTCCCCTGATGCACAATTCCTCCTGCGCAATCTCTTTCCCCCGATGCACACCTACTCTTGTGCAGTCACTGTCCCCCGATGCACAATTCCTCCTGCGCAATTTCTGTCCCCCGATGCACATCTACTCTTGCGCAGCCTTTGTCCCTTGTGCTGTCACTGTCCCCCGATGCACAATTCCTCCTGCACAATCTCTGTCCCTGGTGCAACCCTCCTCTTGTGCAGTCTCTGTCCCCCAATGCACATCTCCTCCTGTACAATCTCTGTCCATCAATGCACACCTGCTCTTGTGCAATCTCTGTTTACCAATTCACACTACCTCCTGCTCAGTTACAGTCCCCCATTGCACATCTCCTCCTGTGCAGTCTCTGTCCATCGATAAATTCCTCCTCTTGCGCAGTCTCTGACCCCCGATACACACTTCCTCCTGTGCGATCTTTGTCCCTCGAGGAACACCTCCTCCTGCGCAGTCTCTGTCCCCCGATGCACACCTATTCTTGCGCAGTCTCAGTCCATCGATGCACACCTCCTCTTGCAGAGTCCCTGTTCACCGAGGCTCACCTCCTCCTCTGCAGTCTCTGTCCCCCGATGCACACCTCCTCTTGTGCAGTCTCGATCTCCGGATGCACACCTCCTCTTATTCAGTCTCTGTCCCCTGCTTCACACCTCATCCTGTGCTGTCTCTATCCATCGATGCACACCTTCACTTGCTCAGTCTCTGTCCCCCGATGTACTCCTCCTGCTGCGCAATCTCTGTCCATCGATGCATACCTCTTCTTGTGCAATTTCTTTTTCCCGATGCACACTACCTCCTGCTCAGCTTGTGTCCACCGATGCACACCTCCTCTTTCGCAGTCTCTATCCCCGATAAACACTTCTTCCTGTTCGGTCTCTGTCCCCTGAGGCACACCTCCTCTTGTGCAGTCTCTGTCCCCCGATGCACACCTCCGCTTGCGCAGTCTATGTCCTCTGATGCACATGTCCTCCTGTAAAGTTTGTGTCCCCCGATGCACACGTCCTCTTGCGCAGTCTCTGTCCCCTGACGCACACCTTCTCTTGCTCAGTCTCTGTCCCTCGATTTACATCTCCTCTTGCGTAGTCTCTATCCCCTGATACACACTTCCTCTTGGGCAACCTTTCTCCCTTGAGGAACAATTCCTCCAGCACAGTCTCTGTCTCCCGATGCACACCTCCTCTTGTTCAGTCTCGATCTCCGGATGCACACCTCCTCTTATTTAGTCTCTGTCCCCTGCTTCACACCTCATCCTGTGCTTTCTCTATCCATCGATGCACACCTTCACTTGCTCAGTCTCTGTTCCCCGATGCACACCTCCTGCTGCGCAATCTCTGTCCATCGATGCACACCTCCTGTTGCTCAATCTCTGTTCCCCGATGCACACTTACTCCTGCGCAAAGGCTCTCCCTTCACCACAGTAGCCAGCGTCCCTACGACTTGTTCCTGCTCTGGTTTCCTGCTGACCCCTTCACTCCGGTCAGTCGACCACTACTGCTACTTCGATGTGACACAGCATCTGTTGTTCAGCCTCTATCCCATGGTCGCTGATCCGGGCTTCACGCTGTACCGAGTGTGCAGCGGCTCCCTATCAGACCCGCTACTACTAATCTAGACCATGTCTTGTACTGCTCTTGTGCTCACCACCCACGGATCTTGACTTCCATGCTTTGGTAACTGCCACCTTAGCACTCCAAATCTATTTCTACTCTGAACTGCAACTCATGAACTGTGATCTCTGCCCTCTTCCACCCTAACCTACACCTGGGACTCTTTTGCCCTCACTAAATCTGATTATTATTGGCCTGCCACCCTGAGACTTGATATCTTCCCATTGCTACTCTTTCCTGGCCCTCCTGAACTCACCCTTGTTATCAAGTTGTACGACCTCCCAGTCTATATTACCCCATACTCCATTTTAGGTATTGGTTATCCTCCAGACTCATTTCTTCATGGAGTATTTCATCACTTTTCTCTGGTATTGTACCCATTGTTGTATTACATAGTTATAGTATAGTATCTAGATTTCATTACTCTATTTTGGAACCTCTTTCTGCAGGTTGTTGCTCTGTAACTAAATATATGTTGCTGCTTTTATCCCACTGTCTTCCTTTCTGCCTCTCTTATCTTCACCCTGCTCCCTTCTTTTTCTCTGCTCTGTTCTTAAACCCTGTGGCTCCTTGCTATGTCCATACACCCTGTGGCTCCCTCACCCAGCACTTCTGCACCCTTCATCTCACTCTCTCATTAGAGCTTCTTCTTCCATTCCTTCTTTCTACCCTTTCATCCCTTACTGTCCTGTAGCATGGCTCCTCACTCCCATCTTGTACTCATCCTCTACCCTGCTCTCACCCGTGCGCTCTTAACCTCCTTGCCATTACCAGAACTTGGCTGTCCTCGTTTGACCCCACTTCCCCTGCTGCTCTTTCCTATGAGGGACTCTACTTCATCAATTCCATCAGACCTGGTGACCATCCAGGTGGCGGTGTGGGCATCCTCCTTTCCCACAATTGTAACTTGTGCGTCATCTCCCCTGAGTTTTCCCTTACTTTCTCCTCCTTTGAGGTACACTGCACCCCTCTCTTCTACCCTATCCATCTTCATTTCTTGGTCATCTACTGCCCACCTGGTCCCAACTCTCAATTATTTGATAAGGTTGTGTTAGTGGCTTGCCCAATACCTCCCTTCAGAACACCCCTCCTTCATTCAGGGCATCTTTAACAGCCATCAAACTGTTTGCCCTTTCTTCCTACTTTGGCCTGTCAGAAAGAACCTTCTTCCCCTCTCATTGTCTTGATCACTCCTTTAACCCTGTCTTCTCCCACCTCTGATCTCTTTCAGACCTCTCCAAATCTCTGTTCCCTCTTTCTGACCATCATCTACTCTACTTCACACAAATAAACCTGCCTGTATTGTGGACACTGGAGATACAGTAGGTCAGTGGAAGTGGGATTGTGGGTGAAGGTCGGTGGGCCATAAGGTAGAGAATAACACTGAGCGTGTTATTATTTTGGCCAGAGAAGCTGAATTCCACATGATGTGGCCTCCTCTATATCACGTGGTAACCTCCACATAATGTATGTAGCTTACGCAGTCTTAGCAGCATATCTTAGATCAGTGTAGGAAAGACATGTAGTCTGCGCCACATGGAAAGAGCTGCGTGATTTCTGTGTACTTGATTACAGAAAAGTAAAGATTATTTAGGCATGATCTTATTAATCATTAGAATAATAGTGTGTCACTGGTGCTTCCAATGAGGGGTGGATTAGAGGAACATTTTCTCTACTTTCTCTATATCTACTCTACTTCACCCAATTCTCAACTCTTGCACCTCTCCCCTCACCAAAACTCCTGAGTGTGCAAGTCCATTCTTTTCTAATGTCCTCTCCCCCTCAACCTGCCCCCTAAATCCAATGCTATCATATCTCCTTAGATCTCTCTGCCCCATCGCCTGCTCCCACCTTGTCCAACTCTTCAACTTATCCCTTTCGACTAGATTACTGCAACCTTCTCTTAACTGGCCTCCCCCACACCTGTCTCGCTACTTTTCAGTCTATACTTAACTCTGCGGTGAGACAAATCTTCAACCTCTGCCTCCCCTCTCTGTCAACAAAACAAAAAGACAGTTGTCAGCACTTTTCCTTTGCGCTGCATATCTGTGTGTATCTAGCAAATTGAAAACATGAGGTATAAGTTCATATTTTGATCAAAACAATTAAGCCTGTATCCCAGCCTCAAGGGCACCTCATTATGTGCAGGTCCTACACTGACCTATATGCTTTAAACACCATTAAAATGCAGTTAAAATCAGATGCACTCACCTCCCAGGTATAGGGGTTTGGCTTTTAAGACACACCCAAATGTGCCTTAAATACAACAGCTTCAATGACAATAAGGCAATATTTTGAGACAAAACCAGAGAAAAACAAGCCTGCGCTCGGTATATCCAATATTGTATATGGTACCAGCTGCGTGGCAATATAAATACCCATATACGTATGCAAATCAAAGTAACAGTTGTCAGTGCTTAACCTTAACACTTTTGACATCCAAGGTTAGGTGTGGTGTGTTGAATTTTTTTAAAAACGTTATTTGCATTTATTTTTTTAGCTAATAAAAAAAGATTACATTTTTTAAATCAAACTGCAAACACTAATGTGTTTTGAAGTTCACCATTCGAGTTCATGGTTTGCCTATCGCAATAAAAAAAACACCACCACAATATTTCATATATACTCGAGTATAAGTCGACCCGAATATAAGCCGAGGCACCTAATTTTACTTCATAAAACTGGGAAAACTTATTGACTCGAGTATAAGCCTAGGGTGGAAAAGAGCGCTAATTTAAAAACCTAACCTAAATAAAGGAGAGAGAGAGAGAGAGAGAGAGAGAGAGAGAGAGACAGAGAGAGAGAGAGACAGAGAGAGAGAGAGACAGAGAGAGAGAGAGACAGAGAGAGAGAGAGACAGAGAGAGAGAGAGACAGAGAGAGAGAGAGAGACAGAGAGAGAGAGAGACAGAGAGAGAGAGAGAGACAGAGAGACAGAGAGAGAGAGAGACAGAGAGACAGAGAGAGAGAGAGACAGAGAGACAGAGAGAGACAGAGAGACAGAGAGAGACAGAGAGACAGAGAGAGACAGAGAGAGAGAGAGAGAGACAGAGAGAGAGAGAGACAGAGAGAGATTTTTTTTTCACTTACCCGGCAGTGGAACGCATATGCGTTCCAACAACAGGAAGTTCGGCATTTGGAACGCAAGTTTGCGTTCCAAATGCCGAACTTCCTGTGTTGGAACGCATATGCAGAAGTTGAAGCCGAGGGACCAGACACCAGGTAAGTTCACCCGTGTATAAGCCGAGTGGCCTTTTTCAGCATACAAAAGTATGCTGAAAAACTCGGCTTATACACGAGTATATACGGTAACTGAAATGTGCACAAGCAGGCTTGATCATGAACTTGTTTGATTTTCAATTTTTTTTCTAGAATTCAAGAAATTAAGATTTTCAACTATTAGCACCATTTTGTCAAACTGGTTTGAAAATTGAACCGTTCAAGCATCTCTACTGAGTACTGACCTGGACATAACACTTTCCTATTGTGAAGTCAGTGTGATGTGCAGCAAAATGCAGACTCCTGAAGAAATATATCTTGAAAAGGGGGTTGGTACTTGTTATTACTACTGTTAGTACTGGGCCTCATTATCCCCTTTGTATATCAAGGGGATAATAAGGTCCAACTTATTTTGAAACTACTTTACATAAAATAAAGCAGTTGTACAATGGAAGTGCTTGTTTACTCTTAAACAGTGCATGGCATGACCATTTCTGTGGCCCTATATACAGTTCTGCTGAGTCATACGTTAGAGGAGGTAAGAGGAAAGGTGTTGCGCTGTGCACTGCCAGCACCGTTACAAAGAGAACCAAGCTGACATGGACCTTAAGAGAGACGACTTCCTTGGGCCATGGGTGGAGGGCAATACAACAGTATGTGGGTATATCATTCAGCCTTATATGCTACCATATACTATATGAAGTTATATGAGGCTATATAGGAACATCTATCCAGAGGACTGGAAAAGAGCAAATGTAGTCCCACTACACAAAAGTGGAAGCAAGGAAGAGGCGAGCAACTACAGACCAGTGAGCCTTACATCAGTAGTAGGGAAATTAATGGAAACACTCTTAAAAGAAAGAGTTGTAGAATATCTCAAATCCAGTAATTTACAGGATCCCAACAGCTTGGATTTACTGGGGGGAGATCGTGTCAAACAAATCTTATTTACTTTTTTGACTGGGTAACAAAAGTAATAGATCAAGGAGGGGCTGTAGATGTAGCTTATCTAGATTCTAGTAAGGATTTTGACACTGTCCCACATCGCAGACTGTTAAATAAACTTGAAAGATTTGGATTTGATTCAAAGATAGTGGAATGGATAAGATCTTGGTTGCAGGTTAGAAAACAGAGAGTTATAGTAAATGGAGTACATTCGCAGAAGGGAAAGGCTACCAGTGGAGTAGCCCAAGGATCTGTACTTGGACCAGTGCTTTATAATATCTTTATTGGAGACATTGCAAATGGTATTGAAGGGAAAGTATGCCTTTTTTTCAGATGACTCAAAGATATATCCTAGACACACTAGGAGGGGTAAAACAAATGATTGATAATCTAGGTAGACTAGAAATGGTCCAGAGAGTGGCAACTACAGTTTAATGCCAAAAAATGCAAAATCATGCACTTGGGTCTCAAAAGCCCAAAGCCTAAATATAGTATTAATGGCACTATAATGGAAACTACTGAGGAGGAAATGGATTTAGGAGTCACTATTTCAAGTTATTTAAAGGCAGGTAAGCAATGCAACAAAGCAACGAGGAAGGCAAGTCAGGTGCTTGGTTGCATAGGGAGAGTAGTTAGTAGCAGAAAGAAAAAAGTAATACTGACACTGTATAGGTCATTGGTACGGCCTCTTCTGGAATACTGTGTTCAATTCTGGAGGCCATATCTCCAGAAGGATATAAATACATTAGAAACTACAAAGAAGGGCAACTAAAATGGTGCATGGCCTACATCACAAAACTTACCCAGAAAGACTAAAATAACTTAATATGTATAGTTTGGAGCAGAGAAGGGAAAGGGGGGACATGATAGAAACTTTCAAATATATCAAGGGTTTGAACAAGGTACATGAGGGAAACATTCTTCAAAGGAAGAGAAGTATTAGAACACAAGGTCATGCACTAACACTGGGGGGAAGTAGGTTCAGAGGAAATCTGAGGAAAAACTACTTCACTGAAAGAGAAGTGGATAAGTGGAATAGCCTCCCATCAGAGGTGGTAGAGGCTAAAACAGTAGAGCAGTATAAACATGCTTGGTATAGACATAAGAATATCCTTATAAAGAATAAGGGATTAAATAAGGTTTAGGGTTAACATAGGTTAATAAAACAATGGGCAGACTAGATGGCCCAAGCGGTTCTTATCTGCTGTCAGTTTCTATGTTACTATGACATAGGAGATTATATTGTTGTGTGAATGAAATTATTTTTGCTGCGATTCAGATCAATTAATGTTTTTATCCTGCTTGCAAAGCAAGACTGCTATGATTGTTCTCTCTGTCCAATACTTCCAGCAGTGGTGTTTATGTAGCCATAGCTGGTTTGAAATATTCCCTTGAAAATATAATACACATTAACTGATGGTGACTTTTAAAAGGTGGTTGACAAATGACATTTGTTGATGTTTGCTGATTTGGCTTTTTAATGTAATACCCTCTCTGGTGTTATTCACACCTCCCAGTGACTGAATGTATGGCCCATGCACTAGGACCCAGAGGAGACACACCAGGAAGAGTTGCTTAGCAAAGTAAGACTGGTATGAGGAGAAGTTTAAGTGAAGCCCTAAGCTGAGGGCAATTAAAATTTTGTGCTATATTTCATCAGCACTGCATTAGGGGTTAAACATTTGGTGTCAGCCAGCCTATCACTCCTGGGGGAGTGGTTTCACAGGAGGGCATAAATTACATGGGAGATGGGGGCTGGCTCTCTCTTGTCCTGGATGCCAGATAAGGAGACAGTGGCTGTGCAGTCAGGCTGAGTACCATACATTACTTGTTCTGTCATTTGTTTCATTGTTTTTCTCTCTTGCTCTTCTCTCTCTTTCCCTCACTTGGGCTTTATTCTCCCCTAACTAATTCTTCTTTCCTCCTCTGCCTCCTTTAGTTCTCCCGTTCCACAGCCCGTTTATCCAACTCTCCCCCCCGCCCCCTCCCAACCCCATCTCGCTGCCCAGCTCTGTAGCACCCAGTCCCACAGTAGTATAGTTTAAATTTGGCCACTATGTCCCGTCCCCGCCGTAGTGTAGGTACCCCAGCCCGCTTCCAAGAGAGCCCAGATAGTATTTCTGATGTGCGGGCGGTAGCCCCGCCCCCCCCGGAGCCGCCGCGGCGGCCATTTTAAAATTTCAACAAGTGCCTGCGAGCGGTGGAGGGGAGCCTCTCACCGCCGTAGGTGCTGGGCCTATGTCGGTGCCTGAGCTTGCTAGGAGTTCAGGTAGCCAGGGGGAACAAGAGGGCATAAGCCTCTGAAGTGGCAGCGCCTGTCAGCGGTGGCGGGGAGCCGCTCACCGCTGCAGGCTCTGGAGGGATGATGTCACCAGAGCTCATTAGGAGCTCCGGTCAGCTTGGTATTATTACAGTGGGTTTAGAAGTGCCTGTCAGCGGTGGAGGGGAGCCTCTCACCGCTGCAGGCTCAGGGGGGAATTTTAACCCTGTCAGTGAGGGCAATGTGGAGCCTGTGAGTGGTGGGGGGGGACCCTCACACCACAGCAGGCTTACTGGATGGGGTTTCACCAGGGGGCATTAGGAGCCCTGTTAGCCAAGAGCCTTTGGTTATGACAGAAAGAATGGTGGGTGAGCCTGTCAGCGGGGGAGGGGAGCCTCTCGCCGCCGCAGGCGCTCTGAGTGCACAGGCTCAAGAGGCCACTGGTGCCTCCATTCGCCGAAAGGGCAATAAAAAGGGTAAGCCTGCCGCAGATCGGAGCAAACTTTTCGTGGAGGCAGGATACTTCCCCTCCGGTAGGTCACATTCATAGCCCCGCTCCCTATCCGGTTAGCTTGCCTTTGGATCATCCACAAACCCGGGGTGTTGGTAGTGGTGCTACTAGGGATAATAGGGCCTTAATGGTGTTGTGTGACAATACGGCGCTACTGACAGGTGTGAGACCATGTGTGAGGGACAGGATCAACAAAGGATTCCTGGTGGATATGTTTGCCTTAACAAAACAATCCAAAAAGCAGTTGACAGCTGCGTGTAGTAGAGGGGGAATAGGTGAGGAAGCTTACCGGTCATTCCATAACTGGTTGTTAGGCTTCTGTGTATTCGCAGCCTGTTACTTGGAAACCAGACCCGAGGCGCTGGTAGACATATGGCGCTACCTGCACCTCATAACGGAGGTGGTAGTCAATGATGGGCCTACAATATGGCGTAGGTATGACGAGAGTTTCAGGGAAAAAGCCAACGGGATGAAGCGTATTTCCTTTGAATGCAAGGATGTTGAAACGTGGTCGAAACTAATGCGACCTCAGAGTGAGGAGCAACGGCCAAGTGTCAGGTTTCCAGGAGGAGGGGGGCGTGGAGCCCCCGGCCGTAAGCAGAAAAGATGTTTTGCATTCAATAATTCCACCTGCAACAGGGGGGACAACTGCAGGTATAGGCACGCCTGTGCGATCTGTAGAGGCCCGCACCCAGTGCGGGAATGCACCAGGAATGCTCCAGGTGCAGGAAGGGGGCGAGGCATGTCGGGACCCACTGGGCAAGGCCCCATCGCCCATTAAGTTAGATGTGTTGGTCAGATGGCTTGGTTTCTTTCCTGATGCCGCACAAGCCAAGTTTCTGAAAGAAGGTTTCACTGTAGGTTTTAGGCTTCCCATATCCGGGCCGGTACGGTCCGGGGATGGCCGGAATTTGAAGTCGGCGTCGGTCTTGCCAGAAGTAGTACTCGAAAAGGTCAATAAAGAAGTGGCCTTAGGAAGGATGCAGGGTCCTTTTCTGTCTCCTCCGTTGGCGAACTTAATCTTATCCCCTATAGGAGTAGTGCCTAAGAAAGCTGAGGGTAAATACCGGTTAATTCAGCACCTGTCCCACCCCATCGGTTCGTCGGTAAACGACGCCATAGATGCTCACCACAGCTCGGTAATTTACCAGTCTTTCGAGGAAGCTTTGGCCCTAGTGAGATCTTATGGGAAAGGCGCACTTCTAGCTAAGCTGGACATCGAGTCTGCTTTTAGACTTCTCCTGCTTCACCCAGAATCTTTTAGATTCATGGGCTTCAAATTCCAAGACGGCTTTTATATTGATCGCTGTCTTCCTATGGGCTGTTCGGTGTCATGTTCGTTTTTTGAGTGCTTCAGCTCCTTCCTGCATTGGTGTATACAAGCAGGAACGGGCCACGTGGGGGTAGCACACTATTTAGACGATTTTTTGTTTGTAGGCCCAGGTTCATCCCTTGTTTGCTCTGAAGTTTTGTTTGCAGCAAAAGCTCTTTTTGCTGTTATGGGAGTTCCTATTGCCCATGACAAAACAGAGGGTCCCGCCACCTGCTTATCATTTCTGGGAATAGAGATAGACACCATGGGCCCGATTCATCAAAATTCGCAAACGCATACGCATCTGCTAAATGGCTCTGCGCATGCGCGAAACGACGCTTAAGCAGCGCAAAACACTACATACGCTACTCAAGCACGGCAGATACAGCTCTCAAAAGGCGACTCAATCTCAAACTCCAACGCAAATAGATTTGAGATGACTGCTGACCACTTGAGAACATATGGGTGGGAATGGGCGGAGAGTAGGCGCGGACTGGGCGGAGATGAGATAGTACTTGAGTAAAGTAGGCGTTATGCTTTTTCACTTGAGAATAGTAGGCGTTCCCTCTGCCCAGATGAGTGAAACTGACGTCACTCCTGTCTCAAATCTTTCACAAAAGTTAAGGAAGGCCAGGGTCATGTTTAACTCCAATACAGCTAGCTAAAACCACTATTAAACGCCTTTAGGAGCATCTTTTGCGTTTAAAATGCAAAACGAAATATGCACAACATACATACATATCAATACAGACTGCTTGTGGCAATTTTTTTTTATTGAGCTTTTACATATCTTACAAATGTTCCATTAGTATGTTTGTGTAAATTAAGCTTTTTTTGCTTTACATACCCCTTTCTAATCAATGCAATTCGCAAGTGCAACATGTTTGATGTTATTTTGGCCCTTTGGCCTCAATCCGGAACTGCCGGAATGCCGGAATTAGTTAGCTGGAAATAGCGCCCTCTGCTGCTTACTGCCTCTTCAGTAAAGAGGACTGCCTTTTATAGGCCTGTACACTGCCAGCCACATATCTTCTCAGCATTATGGGGAGAATCCAGGTCACAGTGCATTCCGGCTGCCGGAATGGTTGCCTCAGTGCATTCCACATTCATTCCACTGCCGGAATGGTTGCCTCAGTGCATTCCACATTCATTCCACTGCCGGAATGGTTGCCTCAGTGCATTCCACATTCATTCCACTGCCAGAATGGTTGCCTCAGTGCATTCCACATTCATTCCACTGCCAGAATGGTTGCCTCAGTGCATTCCACATTCATTCCGGCTGCCGGAATGGTTGCCTCAGTGCATTCCACATTCATTCCACTGCCGGAATGGTTGCCTCAGTGCATTCCACATTCATTCCACTGCCGGAATGGTTGCCTCAGTGCATTTCACATTCATTCCGGCTGCCGGAATTGTTGTGCACACTGCATGGGTAATTATTTCATTTTATGTAAAATGTCTCCCAAACAATAGACTTTGTCATAAATTTTTATGATAAATCTCCAACCATTCTGAACAATTACCAATATCATTAGTCTCAATATGTTACATGCCTGATTTGACAGTTGGTGATGGTGCGTTTGCAAGAACAAATAATATTAATAGACATATAATAACTCGAAAATATATTTTAGGGTTTTACACACATGATTTATGCAAATTTAAAACAAGCGTACTATTACCACAGGGACACTTTTAACAGCAACACAAATTGTCTAAGGATATTAATGATCCCTAAGAGCCGAGGGCTGGTGAGGACTCGAACCCACGTAGCAAGCTGGCAAGGTGGATTGTCTAACTGCTACACCACTGTACAAGTGGTGATGTCAAGGGAATAGAATACAAATTAAAGATGACCAGCAACTTCTAGCATAAGTTGTTTCCCTTAAAACATGGGGAAAAATGCCAATACTTGGAAATATTATACCCAGAAAGATTTGGTGCATGCAGAGTCACAATTTATGCATATCGAAATATATCCATGTTGATAAATACAAATCAAAAATAGAACATTTATTGCTCCCATTTCTACAATTTGATTTGGTGGAGCACTTAGCTTTTTCCACTGTTGCCAGTACAGAATTCACATGTCTTTGAAATCCAAAGTCTTTGCCAACAACTGCTTTGCTGTGTTGTAGCTGATAACACTGTTGAACATTACATATAGCCACCTTACACACCAAAACATATACTAAGTCACAGAGTGGAATAAATACCCTCAAACTTGTAAATATACCAAGGTTAGCCACATACACGCATCATTCAGGGTTCAAACTCATTACCTTGTTGTTGCAAGCTCATTTCTTTATTCACTGACTTATACTTCACATTGAAACACCAACACCAAACTGCACATTAACTAGTTAGCACAGCTGAATGACTGTCTTAGACCTGATAAATTGGCCATGTTGCAATTAATATGAACAGCATGATGGATAACGTGGTATTAAAATATTAACCCTAGATAAACACACACATTAATAAAAACACTGTTTTACTAAAGCAGCAGGAGCTGCAAAAACGTCACCAAACAAACGCGAATTAAGCGCGTTTGCGAATCTTACGCTAAATACAAGCAGTTGCATATAGTTTTTTACTTTTAGGAGTATGCTTAATAATGTGATTTATTAACTCACGTGGTGCTTAGGGTTGACCTGGGGCCTCGAACTTCTGCACTTAGTATTGGGGGGTGAAATACATAACCACTACACTATCGTGGCACATCTAAATGTAGCACATGCAAATGAATAATACCTCATAGAATTGTACTTAAAACTATTTTACCCATACTATTGCCACAACACTAACAGCTTAGCTCATTAATGACATCTGTAATAATCGTTATAATCTCTACTTACCTACAGAAAATAAACGTTGCTCACATGTCAGGTCACTTTTACACAAAACCACACTTGGCTAATTAGAACGCACCTGCGTGCTCCTAATGACGTGTCCGGCATACTCTCCAGCCTACTCACCTGCATTTAATTCACTAATTACAGTGTTACTTAAAAAGACCTTGCTTGGCCTTCTGTGTTGTTGGGAGATTCACAATTCTGGGTAAGTAGCCCTTAATGGTGAAATGTTTCATAATCTCTGCAGTTTATTGCTGTACCTTGCTCAACACTCATGTTTATTTGTAGGGAAAGATATTGGTGAGATACAGATAGAAAATTATGCTGAAAGGTCATAATGGTTAAGAATTTTATGTTGAAGGTTAGTGGAAAAGTCTTTAATTAGCTGCAGAGTTTGAATATTGAGGCAACTGTGTAGACTTGGGATGTGTCTCTGCATAGATACCTCTCGACTGTAGTGACACATAAAGACTATCCATCTATATTGATTTATTTTGTACCTGTTTACCCTCCCCTCCACAGATCTTGGTCCTGGATTGTGTTTTTTGGGTGTCTAGTGATTGCTTATTGACATTCCACATTTGTCTGTGTGTGGTAAGTAGAAACCAGATATTGTTTTATTACATACCCCTTGTTAAAATACTTTGCATTAAGAATGTCCATACTGTTTTTTGTTTTTTTTTCTCTTTTCTTTTTCTAATACCTTTTATTTGAAGTGTGGTTTTTCAGACCCTACCTTAAAGACACATTAACACTCTGTGCTTGAGTCATTAAGGAGAGCAAAGGATAAAAAATAAGTAAATGTTCTAGTGGACAAAGCATGTTACAATGTAAGGGGTCAATGTTGTATGTATTTTTATTTTTTTTGGAACAAAACATAAATATCTTCACATTTAAAAGATCAGTGGTCAAATCATGTGCAAGCTTAGTCAACGGTTGATTATCTAAGGTATGGTTATTCAAAATGGGAATATGAATAGACATGGTCTGGTGTGTTACTGAAATGGTTTATATGTGTAATAATAGGGGAAAAACCATGGCTACCTGTATTTTACCTTTACAATGTGTGTAGAAAGTATAGCTTCATGCCTCCAAGTTTAGCCTTAATGTCTTTAGCTAAATGCACGTTAATGGGGTAGTTTAAATCAACAGCCTAATGTGGCAACATAATTGGTTTGGTTTTTCTACAGTTTATTGATCAGCACATATAGTGTTGAGGAGTGCACATTATTGACACTTTATTTGTTTTTCTTATATCTACAGCCTTTAGATTACACTTGGCCTGCAGTGCTGGCTTTTCTGCCATTGCACTTCCTTTTGGAGTTGGTGGATGTTGCCATGGTGAAGGGTGTTTTCAAATGTAAGTAGTATAGTGCTATCTGCACTAAAATGTGATTGGCCAGTGAGTGTGCTCCATACAATAATGTCGTCGTTACTAAGCCTGCAATGTGTGGTTGCACAAACAAAACATATGGGCAGATGCTAGCTATGTAACATATGGGTTTGGTGTTTCAAATTAAGTCAAATAGTGCATTCAGAATCCTAGGTATAGTCCAAACACACAAGCCATTATTATACACTATAATATTACTGGCTTTTTTACACATGCCAATACATTGCTCAATCTCTTGATATCAAAATGCAAGTTGTCTGACCTAATATTGCCATATTAATTTGTTGCCTTTCGTTCAACAGGGTGTGTTGGCGTGGATTTTGGATTTGTGCAATTCGTGTCTCACTACATGTTGTTGAATTTCTCCAGAGCTCCAAGCCTGCTTATGTCTCTCTTCAGTCTGGCCAGATTGTCATCTCTTAATCCAAGGAATTTTTACACACACAGACCATTACCTTGTTTGCTTTGTTTTTGTCAGCACATTTGAATTCATATATGTAATAAATCTAGCCTATGCTGCAAATGTGTCAGCAATCAGTTGTCATACCATTTTGTACCATTACTACAGTGCACTGATTAATATTTTAATACCCATAAATCCATGTGTAGTGCTTTCAAAACTATTGTGGAACAGGTTTTATTTTAAATGAATATATGAAATCTAGGTGTGGTTATTTTCTCCTTTGCCACAGATACACCATAGCTTACAAACACGCTCAATGGGGTAAATGTATAGTTTTAGAAAATGTCTATAGTGTGGAGGTTTGTATGTGTTTGGTGCTTAGTAGTAAATTGTTTGGACACTTTCAGCTTTTAGAGCGAACATGTGATGTGCGTAGGAATATAGGCATCACATTACAGGTAAATGTATATAAAGAAAGCAAAAATGTTAGTGTCAGGTCACACACTACCAACTTTTGGCCCTTGGCCAAATGGGATAACAATATTTTTCGCTTGTGCTAGTGGCACTTTGTTTCAAAGTGTTCCAACACCCACATGCCAGACACAAACCCCACACTAACAATTATGGGGAATGCATTAGGGCACTAAGCTAGTGGAGTCTTGCTACAAGGCCATAATACCATCACCTAGGGCCTGTATCATTAGAAATCTTATCTTGTGCAAAAGGTAAGATGCTTATTGTTATGAAGAAACGGGGAGATAAGAGTGAAACAAAGATGGATTTTCATCCTAGCGTAAGAAATTTGTCACTTATGCAGTGGCTTTTGCTTCTTATCTCCTTTTTCTGAGCATGAACAGAGTGGATTAGCTTAAGATAAGCAAAAAATGACAGATAAGATCCTTAATGAATCAGGCCCCTAGTTTGCTAATTGGTCAAGGCAGCTATATGTAAACTTACAGCCACCATAGTTACTCCACATGAGAACTAGTTACATTAGTCTGATTACCCATTGTTAGGCAGCAGTCACTTGATATGTTTGCTGAACCTGATAATGCAGGTCTCCAATGTTATTGTGGTGTAGAAATGTGAAATTTAGTCTCAATACCATTTTCATGTAGCTTGCCCTCTGAAAGTGGAAAGTAGTGACAAATTAACATTCCACCTTTTGTTTCTCTTCAAAGTGTGTGTCGTAATACCACCTATGTCTGTTTAAACATGCTAGTCAATGTTAACAATAATTTGCAGCATTTGTCCATGCCTTGGGCAAGGGAAGTACAAAGCCTTAATGTACAGATATCCTCCCTTTAGGATTATGGCTCCATGTTCAAATTCCTTTACCACCATCTAATCCAGGGGTGGGCAAACCTGTCCTCAAGGGCCATATCCAGTTCATGTTTTTAGGATTTCTTTAATCATGTACAGCTGAGTTAATCTATTTGGCTGGGTCAGTAATTATCCCACCTGTTTCTACAGACAGAAATCCTAAAAACATGAACTGGATATGGCCCTTGAGGACAGGTTTGCCCACCCCTGATCTAATCCAAGAGTGTTGGGCCGAGCACACAGTATTTTGAGGGATTAATGTCTGGTAGATATTGTTGATGTTTACATTGTTAGGTGAGGCATCCATTTTTTTGGGCTTATAGAGGGTGAACGTGTGCAATGGGTACCTGTGTCTGTATTGGCAAGAAATCACAACATACCAAGCTTCACATGATATGTTGCCCGTTATATAAAATTGCTTGGCCTTGCATAAATGTTTTCCAAAACTGGAAGGGAGCCAAATCCAAGTGACGTGCCCACTTTAACAATGAATGTATCAGTGTACATTACGTAAGAAACTCTAGGGTCTGTTTGTTATAATAATGTATTCAAGGTTCCAGATTGGTTTAAACTATCATGGATTGGGGGGATCAGATCATAGAGTTTGGAAAAGCCTTTACAGGATAGAGGAGTTTGGTGGACAAACTACCTCTTGGAGTCTACTTACTTGTATTACAGAGTGTGCTTCTTTGCCTGACCAAACCATATCTATACTCCAAGCTTTTTCATTTGCGTCTTACATGATTAGTCAGACACACAGCACTACATACACCCTTATAGTGTGTCAAACTGTCACGTTAGTCTGTATTTCTTGATCCGAATCAGGGACCCTTGGGATTACCTGCAGCAGGTCTGAATCTGAACAGAGCAGCCTGGATGATCTTCCTGCTCATGTTCTTGCTGATTGTCCAATCTAGCAGGGGAATGAGCAGTCTGAGAATGTGGACACAAACACTGATTTTGTAATGCAGCCAGAAACACTGGGGCCAATAGCTATCCACTGGAGAGAAGTGTGTTGTTCAGGCAATGAACAGATCACAGCAGCAGCTTTAAATAGTTTGTCCCAAGCAACTATTGGCTGAGCACTTAATGGGATCACAGGTGCTGAATCTGGTTGATCTGGAATGATCACCTGACTGCATCCAAGATGCCTGTGCACATGCAGCAGAACAAACAGTGTGTGTTTGATTACAAACGGAGCTGTGGAGGACGGGAATGTTGCTGACGACCAGAAGGCACCCAGGTAGCAGTGATATGACAGCGGCTGATGGGGTAAGTGCACCTAAGATCCAAATGTAAGACCCAACCTATATGTGCTTAGTGCAATAAGGTCATGAGGTTACATGTAAATAACTGTTATGCTAAATGACGTCGAGTGTACCACACACTGTGCATTAGCACTAATCTTAAATACAAATCCCTTATTAGATTTTTAGAATTAGCACAGATTCTTACCTGTACAAAATAGTAGTTAACAATATTTGTCCTGTGCCATCATGGGAAAAAAAAAATTAAAATTTATTTGGGTTACCTTAACACCTGTCTTTTGTGGCTCCTTTGTGTCAGGTTACAGTTTGCAAATGCAATACTTTCTTGACAGAATGATTTGCCCTACCTCTAAAGGGGCACTGTAGTTGCACGTTGTGTTTGCAATTATTTAGTCAGGCAAATAAAGAAACACTGTGGCAAAAGCATTAAGAAGCTTACCTTGATACACTTCTTGTTTAAGTCTTCTTCAGCAAACCATGGGCCAGATTCATTCTGGAAAGGTAAGGCAAAGTAACTAAGCAAGGGCAAAGCATGTCAGTTTGGAGGGGGATGTAAACCAAAAATGTCATTGGAGATGTAATTTTGGGGTAGGAGAGGTCCTACCTGACATGAACATTTCAGTGTACAAATAAGCTATCAAGTATTTGTGCGGTACATTAGGATACAGACATTTTTTTTATTTTCGTGCTCTAAACCTATTGCTATTTTGCACCACTTGCATTTTAAAAGGCTTTTGAGCAGCATTCAGAAATATGTATCCTTGACATCTAGGTTCATTACTCAATCAGGGCCATGGCATGGTTTTGGTCAGCACACTGATATTAGATACATATTTGTTTGAATACGTTAATGAATCAGCCAGTTTGTTTGGAGATTATACTATGGTTAGACTTGATAACAAGCATTGTTATTACAAAAAACATTATGGAATCTGCCGTAAAAAAAGAAATAGACATTTCAGTAGTAGGAATTTTTTTATTATAAAAAAAAAAAATATACATATTTTCGTCATATATTAAACTATATTTGTTAGGTTAAAACAATACAAATTACTTTTTCCGTGTTTTTTTTAAAGCCGGTTGGACGGGAGGCTCCCCTACTCCGACTTCTTGTCACCCGTGATGTAGAGGAGTCAGAGGAACCAGGCAATGGGGCAAGGCAAGCGGGTTGTGTCCGACGAGGTGAAGGTGCAGGGTCAGGGTATGGGGATGGGGCCACGACAGGCGAGGGGGAAGTGGGCACAACAGGGGATTGGCCATAGCCACGAGCAAAGGCAAAACACATAAGACGACATAGTTCGGGGTCAGGGAGGGCGGAGGCGACAGACACATCAGGGAGGGCGGAGGCGACAGACACATCAGGGAGGGCGGAGGCGACAGACACATCAGGGAGGGCGGAGGCGACAGACACATCAGGGAGGGCGGAGGCGACAGACAACTGGGTATGGGGGCTGCCGAACAAATAATCTGAGCTGGGTGAAGGGATTGTGCCGGAGGTGCGTTGGGAGTGGACATGCAAGATATCACCCAGGAGTGTTGCAATATTTGTCACAGAAGCATTTAAATGATCCATTTTGGTGGCGAGTGTCGTCAGTAAAGAGGTGTGTGTGCTCATGAAATCGGAGAGTGTGTTAGTGAGACGGTCGATTTGCTGATCCGTGTGTTGGACAGTGCTTGATATGTGTGACAGGTGAACATTCTGTGCAAGAGTGACGTCTTTAAGATTTTCGGCTGCGCGTGCGAGTGTCCGCTGCCTTACATATTCAGCTGGAGGCAGCTGAGGCTCCTCCACATCACGGGCAACTTCTTCATCCACTGGTGAAGCAGGCGCCTGCTGCTCACATGCTGTAGAGAGATAATAAGTAAAATAAAGTAATTAGAATCAATGAGTAAGGTGCGATATTATATTGGCAAAAACATCTTACAACGCGTGATGTAGCATTGGTAAAGTGTCAGCTTCCCTTGAATGTGCTAGCAGCCCTTTCCGCTCCCCAAATACAAACATTGCCACTTATGGTCTGACATTTTAGGACGAGCCCTACATATTGAGACCATTTGTCTTCAGTGTGTAAATGTCATTTCCTACTATGTGATAGGCAAACACATTGTGCAATTGAAGTTTACCTTCACACACACATCCTGAGAGTTGACACTTTTACTCAGACAGATACAAAGCTTTACAGACATTAAGAAAGCAAACTCATCATGTACCTAGTGGAGCGGCCTCTCCTGTTCGGGGTGGGCTAGAGCCAGTGTCTATGTCGCCCACCCCAACTATCTCCACCAGGGCTATTGCAGCCCTCGCCCGCTCCTCGAGGGGTGTTAAAGTAGTACGTAGTCGAGGCCCCCCACCAGTGCCTTGAGCATGCCTGTGAATCTCAACAAGCTTCGCTTTCAGGCGTCCTTTATAGTCTGCCCATCTGTGGAATAGACAAACATTATTGCCTCACATAGTACCTTCAACTCAAAATGACACATTTTTCAATCAAATACATTGCACGTTTGCTAATCACAACAATTTAACCTTCACATACAGTAATAGAGATTTTGCTCTTTTGAAGCGCGTATAATGTGGTAAACATATTATGTCAATGTGACCAAGGGCCATGGTGTTAGTTTCTGAAAACAAAGGGCCTGATCAACAAATGCATTGGAGTCACAAGGTGGTTTCACCTCACAGGTGACTAATGCTACTATGTCACAATATCCATATTTATCTCTAGCGATATCTATATATATTATTTGACAAATACACACAGTCAGTAAAGTTAAATAGGGCTATTATTTTTAATTTTAATTCGTACCTTTTCTGTACTTCAACCTTTGTACGCTCATACGGAGATATTTCATTTATGAGCCTTGTGATTTCCTGCCAATGGGTTTGGCGCTCGCGTCCGGTTATTTGGCGGTTCCCACTGTGGAACCTCGCCAGAACCCCTTCTACCAGCACCTCCAGCTCCTCCTCTTTGAAGTTGTTTTTACGCCTAGTTGGCAGCCCTGGTGCCTCCACATTACTTGGGCCAGCATCAGACATATTCCTATTTCAAAGATAAGTTGTGTCTTTATAGGCAATGCACACAGTCAGGTGGTGATACAGAATCTAAGCACATTCCCCCCCTACATAAGGTACAATTTCACAAACTTCTAACTAGGTCTAAAACACATGCCCCTTATTATAATAAACATTGTGGTTTGTCTATTTAACGGCCATTTAGTTTGACCACTGCATTTTGACTGACATATTAGTCAAATACTATAGCAACATTCTCCTACTACTACTACTACTCTTCACTTTTCAAACCATAACATTGGTTTACAGGTTAGCAACACACCAAAATGAAGGATATCACTCAGTTGCAAACCCTATATTGTGTAATTATTATTAATATTTGGTTACAAATCAGCCAGCAACACACTTAAGTGTGTACTCCAAATGCAATTGTGGAGGTATGTGGGCAAAATAAGTGTATACATTTGGACCCATGTGTCCATCAATGCAATGAGCTAGTTATTATGCCGTTGAACAAGGATAAGTTTCAAAAGAACTTAGCATACTGTAGGCTACTATTGAAAACTTTACATGTTAAATGTGAGGCCAGGGGCCCTTTGCTTAGCAGTTTTTTTTACATTCCGGCCACACATATTGCAGAGCAAACAGTTTACTACATTAGGAGATAAAAATATTTTGGAACTATCCAGAAATTTCAGATAAATTCTTATACTTACTTTTCTCCAAAGTTTGGCACAAAAGACAAAAATTATTTTGATAGTCAACTGGGTAATGCGTGGTATGGGCTGCGAAAAAAAAAAAAAAATTAATTTTTATAAGCAAGAAAAGGTAATGTGGTAAACAAAGCTAACCTCCTAACTTGAATATGGATAAGGTTCAAAAGAACTTAGCATACTGTAGGCAGAAAACTTTAGGAGAACACAAAAAATAATAAAATCTTTCAATCTCTGATTTAGTTTGGTACTTACTGTTTGTTGTTGGCTTCTTAGACCAATCATCCAAATGTAATGTAATGAAATCTTGACTGTGCTCTATCCAGGCTAAAAAGCGAATGAACAGGCACTAGACCAAAGCACAGGTGGGTTTAAATGGAGTGTTGAATTAATAAACCAGGTGTACACTCTTCTTCCTAATTGCGGAGCACACTGTACTCGTCTCAGTGCAGGCGCCCGCCATGTTCTTGGTGGGAGAGACAATCAGAGTCACAACACAGGTGTGTGAAAGCTCCGCGTGTGACGTGAGCACGCCCATACGTGCTCAGCGAACCAATCGGAACGCAGAGGCCCCCATTTTGTGTTATAGACATTATACCAAAATGAGGGCTGCAATTTTCAGCAGGCGTGAGCTGAGAGTCCTTGCAGAGGGTATGGACAATGTACCCTCTGGACGGTATGTGTCCAACGAGGTGAAGGTGCGGGCCTATCAAAGGGTCCGCAGACGCCTCCGCCTCCGATACAACATTCGGCGGAGCACCGTTCAGCTCCAACGGCGGTGGAGCGATCTCCGGCGCCGCCAGCCCCAGCTTCTGGAGGAGCTCCGTAGGGAGATCAGAATAAGTGAGTTCTCTACTAATCGCCAAAAAAAAGTCAACATATATATATATATTTGCTCTATGGGCCTGATTCATGAAGGATCCTTAACTTGAGAAACTTCTTATTTCAGTCTCCTGGACAAAACCATGTTACAATGTAAGGGGTGCAAATTAGTGTTCTGTTTTGCACATAAGTTAAATACTGACTGTTTTTTCATTTAGCACACAGATACTTGATGGATTATTTGTACACGGAAGTTTAAAGTTGATATTTGTGTGCTACATGAAAAAGCAGTCAGTATTTAATTTATGGTCAAAACAGATTACTAATTTGCACCCCTTGCATTGTAACATGGTTTTGTCCAGGAGACTGAAATAAGAAGTTTCTCAAGTTAAGGATCCTTCACGAATCAGGCCCTATATGTTTGTAAATATGTTCACCCTAAACACCTGACATGGCCTACATAACAATGTGCAAGCACACTATAAAGGTCATGCCCCTTCCAGTGCACCCAATAAGCTTTGGCTCCTGTGTCCTAAATTTGTGTGCTATCCATTTACTGCCCTAAATGTTTTTGTGTGACAATTTTTACCAATAAGTGTGGTTTAGGAAATCAGGCATTCTAAGTCTTGACCCGAGTGCTGTAACTTGCTAGTCTAACCTTAAAAACATTTTGGAGTGGAAGATGTTGTCATTATTGGGTCAAGATTTAAAAGGCACGTTTCAAAGACAAAACACCTTAGTGTTTAGACTGATTTTTGCAAGCTCCCATAAGATGCAAACAGATTAGATAGTGTGCTAGATATAGCTAATCAATCATTACTTAACTGCCTATTTAGACTCTTTTAGACTGTAAGGTACTCCCAACAAAGGGTGATTTCCAAAGTATACTCAACATTCAAAGCTTTTTGACCTCCATCCACTAATTCGGTGGTCCTGTAAAGAGAGAACTAATTGACCAGGGCCAAGGGAGTTTGATGACTTAAAAGCACCTACATGAAAAAAACATACTACGGCCAAATGTGAACAAAACCTAATTAGGCGGCCAGTAGTATGTTTGGGGAGTGTGGTAGACAACACATGCAAATATGGAGCAAGCCTCCAAACTCCACACATATGTAACTATCATCAGGGAGTTGAACTCCTGACCCCAGTGCTGTGAGGCAGACGTGCTAACCACTAGACCACTGTGCTGGGCTGACAAGTCATGTGAAATGCTTTGTGTTCATCATGTTTACCTCCTTGCATTGTTAGTAGCAAATATTTATGCCTGCTGACAATGTAAAGTTGATTAAATATGTATGGTCACCTGATTGTCAAAATACAATAGTTTTTTTCAAATGGTGATTGTGTTAACATGTCCTTTTGTTTATATTTCCTTTTTTCAAACAGACCGGGCACGCTGGGAACGCCGCCAACGCCGCCGGGCATTCGTCGAGGCGCAGGCAGCTGAGGAGGAGGAGGAGGAGGAGGAGGAGCAGCAGCCAGTGGCGGTGGCAGTGCCACTGTCATCGGAGGAGGAGGAGGAGGCGGTGCCAGTGGCAGTGTCGCAGGAGGAGGAGGAGGCGGTGGCAGTGGCAGTGTCGCAGGAGGAGGAGGAGGCGGTGCCAGTGGCAGTGTCGCAGGAGGAGGAGGAGGCGGTGCCAGTGGCAATGGCAGTGGAGGAGCAGGAGGAGGAGGAGGCGGTGCCAGTGCCGGTGCCAGTGGCAGCAGCGGTGGAGGAGGACGAGGAGCAGCCT
Organism: Mixophyes fleayi; assembly: GCF_038048845.1. NCBI lineage: Eukaryota > Metazoa > Chordata > Amphibia > Anura > Limnodynastidae > Mixophyes > Mixophyes fleayi. The sequence continues at coordinate 75,865,617 of NC_134405.1, forward strand.
GACCGGGAGCCCCAGGATTTAGCGGACTCCACATCAGGCAGCCAAGAGGCAGTGGAGTTGGAAGATTGTAAGTATTTGCGATAAGTGATGGACATAGTTATACAAGATTGACATGTGCATTATACTTGTACATAATCCCTGCTGTGACATATGTTGATTAAATGGTGCCTTAAATGCCACAGGTTGAACACTTATAATATCTGCCTATACATTTTAGGCGCATTAAACACTCAAACCACAGCCATAGCCATCTTAACACATGGGCACGCAGGGCATTGGGCAAAACAATGTGGCCGCTAGCCTGGTCAACTCGTCAGTATATTAATGACTTGTTTATAAAATCTAATATACACCAAAATCGTTGGAATTCCTGTGAGTGATTGTATAGGTAGTGGCCCATGTAGTGCATAGACCTGGGGCCAATAATGCTGGATAAGACAACCCTGTACATGGCCCTCTCCCCGTGGCTCACCAGAATTTAGTACATTGATTCGAATGCCTTCTCAATGTCTAATGTGCGTGCAAATGGTTTTGTGGCCAGAGGGCTAAGTTTTGAAAGTAATGTAACAGTAAACATCTCTAGTAAATCCTGTCTGTCTGATGAAATATGTATCCATGTATGTAATGTTTAATTTCTGATTTCTTTCAGCACCCACTGAGGAAGCTGGCAATTGGCCTCCACCACCACCCACCGCAGCAGAACTGATGGCCCACATGGGTCAAATTGTGGAGGACCTGGAAGGCCTCCACGTACATATTGGGAATATTGTAGGCAACCTGCGTTTTAAATTGGCCTACTGGGCCTCATTTCGATGATATTTTATTTATTTGTTCTCTGATGTATATGTAAATAGTTTGAAAACATTGTTGCGTTTTAAAAATATATACCTTTATAAAAAAACAAAGCTTGGTGTGTGTGTCTTTATTCATCTCATTACACAACATGTGGGTATATATAATAGTCCGAAAAGAGTAATGAAGAAATATGTTTTGCTTATAGCATCATTTGTAAAACACAAAAGGATTTCTTTAGCTGTTTGCATGTAATCCAAAAGTAACATGTGCCCTCCACGAACAAGCCACCCCTATAAGAGGTATTGCATCTGTAGGCCCTGTGTGCAAGATAAAATCCAAAAATGTCAAACGCTCTAGCTAGTTACCAATTCCCCCAAATACATATGTCATTGTAGTGATACTCCAAGGTAACGTTCAAGTATCAGAGCAAAGCCAGTCACACATTGAAGAGAACCTCTAAAGTGTACCCAGAAGTGGCGTCAATGGTGTAAGGCAGAAGTGCAAGCGAGGGAAAGGACCATGGTACTGGAGTGTGGAGAGCGGCCTGTTTGGATAAAGCTGAGTACATGACATAACGTGTACGCCATGGATCCAGATGAAAGTCTATATGCTGACAATGTTGCATTTACCTCCAAGGAAGCTGTCACCTACAACACCCCCCCCCCCCCCCCCTCTTAGTCCATTTAGAATACTCAATGTCAGCATGCACCTAATACTGTGCATGTGAAGTATAGGCCGTGAGGCTTCTTGGATTTTCCCTCCAAATAAATATTTACTTTCAATACAGTATAAATCAGAGGGCATATTTTACAATATGGTTGAGCGTGTATAACAAATGCAAAATAAAAAAAAAAAACATTGTGTCCCATTTCTTGTTAGGATAATGATTCCAGTCCACACATTAGTTATGGGTATGCTCAGTATTTGAACTCATGTCTGCTGTGTTGTGAGTCCAAAGTGCTAACCAGTGAGCTACCTGTGATATTGGTATTTTATAAGTAATTTGTGTGAATAATGTAGAGTAGTATTAAGTGTGAGGTGTCTGTGTAGCACGCATGCTGTATTGTTGGTGTTGTCTGTGTATTTTCATGTCTCAGGTTGGGGTAGCGGGTAGCTGTCCCCATTTGCATACAGTCATTCCTGAGTTGTAATCCAGACAGAAACCCTTCCTCTGTGTGGAGGTTGTATATACACTCTTGTGTGTATCCTTTATGGAAGAGTATGCTATGCATTCATTTTGCTGAAAAGGCAAAGATGTATTCACACCACATACATTTTAATACATTCGTTATTCATGTGTTTTTAATGTAGCCATGTGCATGCATTTTGCATACTATACGGCGACTTGAAATCGAAGAAATCCTAAACACAGATCGTGAGCAATGTGTTTTTGACAAGTGTGTATTAGGTTAATTGGTAGCAAAGGAAAAACAACCGTCCAGAGTGTTGCACATCATTGTTATTTGTCAGTGATTAATGAGTAGAGAGCTATGTCGTAAAAATAAGCCCCAGGCATTTATGTTGTGTTGTGTGTAAACAAACTGTTGGGTCCCTCCCACAGTGGGCGTGAGGTTTGCATTGCTTGGCTTGTCGTCAATCAGTTGAGAGCCGTCGCTTATGCGTGTAGCATGTTTAAAGATCCGCAGGTGGGTGTGTTTTCTAACGTTTGCGCTGCTTATTTCCGTCACTTAGACCACATGGGGGTGTGTTTTTGCTGTTTGAGGTGCTTATTTCGGTTTACGTCACTCAAAGTATGCAAGGCAGATGCGTATGCGTTTGCGAACTTTGATGAATCGGGCCCCATGGTAGGATGTTGTCGCTTACCCAGGGATAAGATTGAGAAACTGCGAACAATCATATCAGAGGTTCTGAGTGCAGATGCTAGCTCTCTGCGGCGCATCCAGTCACTTCTGGGTACATTGAATTTTGCTTGTAGGGTAATCCCTATGGGCAGGATATTTAGCAGAAAGTTACAATTGGCCACAGCAGGCTTGACAAGGCCTCATGCACGGATTCGCCTAGCATCCGATATTCGGGCAGATCTTAAGATCTGGGCAACTTTCTTGCAAGATTTTAATGGCGTGCGGATTTGGCCTGAATGTCCAGTATCTAGTAGGGAATTAGAACTGCACACGGATGCTTCCGGAGCCCACGGCTTCGGAACCTTTTTTCAAGGGGAATGGTGTGCGGCTACTTGGCCGACGGAATGGCATATAAATGGCCTAGTTAAGAACATGTTGGTGCTAGAGCTGTTTTCCATAGTACTGTCCCTAGAGCTATGGGTGAAGAGTTTGTCTGGCCGGAACGTAGTGTTCTGGTGTGACAATCTCGGGGTAGTTCAAGCTATTAACCGTCAGACCGCTTCCCCTCTCTGCCAGCAGTTAACTTATTGCGCAGACTGGTGTTGCGTTCGTTAGAGTTCGACATTTCATTTCAGGCCAAACATGTTCCCATAGCTGACTCTCTATCTCGTTGCCAATGGCGGCGTTTCCGGTTTTTAGCACCCCAAGCTAGACTAACAGGTATTCCCTGTCCCCTTTCCGCTTGGCAGATGGTCGAGCCGGTATAATGGGTCTGGCGGAATTGTCGTTGGCTGCTTCCACGAGAAAATCGTATAGAACTGCCTGGCACCAATGGCAATTGTTCCTGAGTTCGTATCCGGGCTGTCACCCTTCAACTCAAAAGGATCCCATGTTAGATTTCATGTGGAGTAGGTACCTCCAAGGAGCATCAAAATCCAATATGGCCTCTACCCTGTCAGGGATTTCCTTTATGGCTCGTCTGCATAGTGTGGCGGACCCCACTAAGGGCTTCATGATCTCCAAAGCATTGAGAGGTTGGGCAAAGGAACGGCCTGTAGAGGTGGACGCAAGACGTCCCATTTCTGTAGCTATATTGAGGTTATTGGTGAGTGCTCTCACAGTGGTCACAACGAATCAGTACGAATCGCTCCTTTTCAGCACAGCATTTTGCATGGCCTTCCATGGGGCTTTTAGAATAAGTGAACTGGTTGCGCGATCTAATGCAGATATTGGTAATGCGCTATTGGCGAAGTATACATATATTACTGATTCACACGTGGGTTGTAAATTAGCCCGCTCAAAGACTGACCAACTCAGTAAAGGGCATTGGTTTAACATAGCAGCACAGGAAGATACGGGTATATGCCCGATGGCTTGGTGCTCAAAATTTTCAATAGTTCACCCAAAAGAAGGGAAGATGTGGCTGATATATGCAGATGGTTCACCTCTTTCCAAATTCCAATTTAATGCAGTATTTAAACGTGCGTTGGTGCATGTGGGTTTAGACCCATCGCTCTATGGTACCCATTCATTTAGAATCAGGGCGGCTACTGCCGCAGCAGAAAGAGGTTGTACAGGCAATAGGCCGCTGGAAGTCAGGAGCTTATAAGTCATATATACGCCCACAACCCTAGCATAAGGTAAATACTGCCCCACCATGGCGATAACCTTGGGCTCTGCTGCTTTTAGCGAGGGCGTGAGTGGATTTTTTCCCTGTTCTCACTGGATCAAGGTCTGATTGGCTATGGGCCTCCAGGGTTTGCAGGTTTTTGTCCTTCACCTTGGTTATTGCTGCCTACCCCTTCCCATCATGGTTCACTGTACTACTACAGGTATTCATATATTATGTCGGCTTGTACGGCTGATTGTAGTCAGGGAAGTAGGCACAATAATATTTTAAGCTGGTGGCAATGCGTAAAGTGTACGCTTAGGCGTTTACACTTGGTAAGTTTTGAACAGCATGCAAGTTGGTCAGTCTTTGGTGAAGCGGCTATTGTGATGGGATCGCGCTGGCGGATGTATTCTTAACATACAGGGATCGGTAAGGTAAAGCGGATCCACAGCCATGGGAACTGCTTGGTCAACATTATCCTGCATGTTATAGTTTTTAGCTGTCGTATGTCACTTGAGGGGATAAAGCGGTCCCACAGTTTATTGGACCTGCTTGGTTAGACCCCCCGATAGTTTGAACTTTAAGTATAAAAGGTATGACATACGTCAATGGACGGAGGCTAAAGCGGTCTGGCAGTAACATGTAGACCTGTGTTTTTAAATAAACCTTTTATACTCATATTTATGTGCTGCAGCTTTGGAGGATAAAGCAGTCTTATGGTGCACATTGACCTGCTTGGTAGTTGACCTTCAATATTTAGTATGCGTACACTGCAGTTTATGGAGTTTTAAGCCGTGTCATAGTTCATTTAGACCGGCTTGGTATACGAATTTATGTTAAAGCGGTTCGTTAGTGGCACCAGAACCCGCTTGGTTGTTTCTCCATTTTTTAATATGTTATAAGGTTAAAGTGGTCTCTTTAAATTTACATCCAGACCTGCTTGGTTTTAAGATACCTCCGGTTTTCTCTGTTATGAGAAAAAGTTTGATGGGTGTTAAGCTTCAGGATAGCTTGTCATGACCTACTGTGGAGTGCAGAGGTTGGTTCACACCAGCAGATATATATATATATGTTTGGTTCGAATAAGCAAATTAATTTTATGGCCCTAACCAATTATATTTTTTGGTCTTAGGTCTGCAGAAGATTAACGTATGGGTCATAGGCCACTCATATGTATATTGGGCCGAGAAACATCATATGGCCTACGACTGGTCCCTATTTACCAACCCTATAACATTCAGATGGGTTGGAAGGAGGGGATTGTTATGGCATGCTATCATGCTACTTTTGGACAACGAAATTAATCAATTTGGCCCCCCTGACATTCTATTGGTTCATGCAGGCGGTAATGATCTAGGCCATGTCAAATCCTTGGATTTAATTATAGGTATAAGAGAGGATTTGAGAGCGTTACATGCTAGATGGCCTGGGATTAGGATAGGTTGGTCCCACATTATCCCCCGCCTTGCTTGGAGAATGCCCATCGCCCCTCCCGTTATGAAGACCATAATTCGGAAGGTCAATAAGGCCGCAAGTAAAGTGGTCGAAGCTTTTGGTGGGTTTGCTATTGCTCACCCATGGATCACGGTGAGGCACACTCATTTTTTCCATACAGACGGGGTGCACCTCACAGATGAGGGCATGGAGTGGTTCATTATTCATCTTTATAGGCATTTAGGTCCCTTAGTTCTTTCTCTGTGTGGCTGGCCAGGTTCCCGTTAAAGGGTCCTGGCTGTGGGTAGGAGAGCAATGCAGTCAGCGACTGATCGAAGGTGCTACCATTTAATTGGCCGCACGTCACTGCCCCTTTTGCAGTAACCTGACTCTTGGCCTCTGGGGCGGAGGATATACGGTCGTATATGACAATGTGAGTCCAGAAGGGGGCAGTCACGATGACACCAAGTTTAGTACCGACCAATCGTAAAGACTTGGGATCCGTAAAGTCTTGGGACAGCGGTATTGCTTTACCTTACGCTGTATTGGTTTAAAGTTTAGTCGTTAGCTGACTGCTTCGCTCTCGTCGCCATTCAGAGTTTTAAAATAAAATTCTTCCACAAAAATAAATACGCCCCTTTTTTGCCAAACTTATATCTTGTGTCCGTGTCGTTATTTTAGATAAGAGGTATTAAGTGTTTAATCATTAAGGTATAAGTGCAAAGATAAAAGGTATTAGCACTGAACATTTTAATTTAAGTGAAGCCCTAAGCTGAGGGCAATTAAAATTTTGTGCTATATTTCATCAGCACTGCATTAGGGGTTAAACATTTGGTGTCAGACAGCCTATCACTCCTGGGGGAGTGGTTTCACAGGAGGGCATAAATTACATGGGAGATGGGGGCTGGCTCTCTCTTGTCCTGGATGCCAGATACCTCCCTCCCGCCCGGCATAAGCTGGTTATACTAAATTCAGGCCTTGTCTTAGGTCAAGGCGCTGCGGGTAGGAGAGCAATGCAGTCAGCGGCTGATCGAAGGTGCTACCGTTTAATTGGCCGCACGTCACTGCCCCTTTTGCAGTAACCTGACTCTTGGCCTCTGGGGCGGAGGATATACGGTCGTATATGACAATGTGAGTCCAGAAGGGGGCAGTCACGATGACGCCAAGTTTAGTACCGACCAATCGTAAAGACTTGGGATCCGTAAAGTCTTGGGACAGCGGTATTGCTTCACCTTACGCTGTATTGGTTTAAAGTTTAGTCGTTAGCTGACTGCTTCGCTCTCGTCGCCATTCAGAGTTTTAAAATAAAATTCTTCCACAAAAATAAATACGCCACTTTTTTGCCAAACTTATATCTTGTGTCCGTGTCGTTATTTTAGATAAGAGGTATTAAGTGTTTAATCATTAAGGTATAAGTGCAAAGATAAAAGGTATTAGCACTGAACATTTTAGAGTGTGGTGAGCCAGTGACCCGGGACAGAGGGAGGGTGGAGGGGGGTCCTGGTATCCCAGGCAAATTTTGGGACCTGTTCACATGACAGAGAATATAAGTGAAATAAGACACATTTAAAGGGGTGATTACCCCAGAGCCTGGTTGCATATAAAGAGGGGAAGGAGTCCCCAAGTTCAGAGCCATGACAAAGAAGAATTCCTGAGAGAAAGAAAAGGGAAACCCCAATAAAGAAGGGGTTCTGGAAAGAAAGAGTACCATAGCTTGTGTTAGAAGCAAGAGGACACAGTGGGCCTGATTCAATAAGTAAAGTACAGCAAAAAAAATGAGTAACTTTCCACAAGATAACTTGCTAAAGTGCTAGGGTAGTATGACATTTTGAATTAGCATGTTATTAGAGCAGTGTATATAGTGCGCTGGGTAAAACATGGCAATGTCTGAAATGTGTGCTTTGGCGAAAACAAATGATCTCTATACTGTATTTTAGTATTGAAACCTAAGGGTATAATACTTTTTTATTTATTAAGGAGGAAATGTAAATATTTAAAGTGTACTAAAGCACCTAGTAGAGAGAACACTAACAGCTGATTAACCCGGTCTTTAACCCTTGTATTAAAGTACATCTAGCACTTGATCTATAAGCATTTTTTTCCTTCAGTGCTCTCCAATTTGAAATCAAACTGTACTATATGGCAGATTTATAGTTAGGGTAGGGCATACCATAGATCAACTTTAAATTTCAGTGTACATATAAGCTATCAAGTATTTCTGTGCCACATGAAAAAAACCACAGTATTTAATTTATGTGCAAAATAATAAACTAATTTGCACCCCTTGCATTGTAACATGGTTTGTCCAGGAGCAAACTTAATCTAACTAAACTAAATCCTTTTTTTTTTACTTACTTTCCTTAATAAATCAGGCCCAAAATGTTTATTTGTAATGCAATAGAATTTCATGTATTCAGCTTAGATGTAGGATTCATTCTTCAATGTGGTCACTGGAGGGCAGCAAATACCAAGCATTGAAGTCACATATTGTAACAAATCTTCAACTACTCTCTAGCCTAGGCTTTCCTGCAGAATATCCCCAGTTGAGTATTGGAGGCAGCATCATCTGCCTTTCAGCCTTTCAGAACTCAAGTTAGGCTTCATGGCTCAAGGCTGCCTTGTCTCTGGACTCTCTACATTACTAATTAATCTATGTTCCATGAAAGAGGATGCTGAGGTGAGATGCTAACATTATCACCTCCCCGCTTCTGTGCCCCCGGTCCCACAGCTCACTAGTTCCGCCCATGAAATTGTAGGCTGTAGTAAAGGTCTTTTGCGGTCGTAGATTATTTGGATGTTGCTGTGTTCTCTGGTGTATCGTTTGTTTCTGGTCATGTGCAGAGCAATTTTATGCAAAATATGGCATGTATTGGTATTTACGTGCCTTAATGAATCAGGCCCTAAATGATATCTTCCTCTAGTGGTCACTCGTAGTATTACATGATCTTTTGTACTCTAGATCAGTGTTTCTCAAACCCTATCCTCAGGACCCTTAACAGTGCATGTTTTCCAGGCGGTGAAAAGGTTTGAGAAACACCATTCACTTTTACAGACAGACCAACAAACTGGCAAAACAATGATGCTTTCAATATCCACAATGTGGACATGCTCTAGGTTTGCTCCGTCTCTGTGCAAATGTAAAATGTATACTAACTGTTAGCAGCCTCGGACACCGCCACGTCTCTCTTACCACTGCTGCTGGCATCCCAGCTGTCTCAATGACGACCGGGACGTCACTTCTGGATCCATCATCCCAATTGTATAGGCAACAGCCGAGACACCTGGAGCTCTTTGCCGCCCCGACCGGCCAGCTGTCAAACAGCCGGGCACACGCGCGCAGATCTGTTCTGACCCAGCCATCCATGGCTGATTAATTGTTCATGCTGCAGCCTGATTTGATTATGCAGCTGGGAACTTTAGTTCTCATTGGCCACACGGCTATTAATCATTTAGGCAGGTCCTGGGGATACTTTCAGGGCCTTGCCCTGATTGGCTGTTAGTACTATTTCAGGCAGTGAGGACTGAGCCTCACTACCGGTTATAGCGTTCTATTCCAGTTTGCTACCTGCGTCTATGCTGTGCTGGTGTTTAACCTTGGATAGCTTTCCCGTGCATGTCCTCTGCCTGTTCCTGGACTCTGAACCTCTGCCTGTGACCCTAACCTTCTGCCTGTACCCGGACTCTGAACATTTGCCTGTGACCCTGACCTTCTGCCTTTACCTGGACTCTGAGCCCTTGCCTGTGGCCCTGACCCAGCTCGCACCAGATGTCTCCACCTGTGCTCCGTGTATTAACTCCTGTACCTGAGCTCTACCGTGTGACCATAAACTTGTACTACATTCAGTGTAAGTGCTGGGGGCATCTGAGTACCTGTGAGCATAACCAGTCTCTACGGGAAAGGCGGCTGCTATAGGTGAAGACCTCTTCCCCTAAGTTCTACAAGTTTATGCCGCACTGGTTGCCATAACATTATAACCGGCCAGTGAAGATCAGAAGTAATATCTATCATGGAGGACAGCGGGACGAATCTTTCCCGAGCCCAGGTCCTGGCGAATCAGATCCAGACGTTGTCACAGGTTGTACAGAGTTTGTCTCATTGCTTGTCAGTACAAAAGGAATCCTCCAGGAATTTGCAGGATCTACAGGATCTTCTCCTGGCGTTGTTATTAAGCCGAAACTGAACCTGCCCGATCGATTCTCTGGAAGCAGATCCTTCTTCCGCAACTTCAAGGAGAGTTGCGAGTTATATTTTCGCCTGAGACCACGCTCCTCTGACTCTGAACAGCAGAGAGTCAGTATCGTAATCTCCTTACTTCAGGGCGAACCCCAGTCCTGGGCCTTCAGTCTTCCATCAACGAGTCCATCTTTTCAATCCGTGGATGCCTTCTTCCAATCCCTAGGTCTGCTATATGACGACCCAGACAGAGTGGCCTCAGCTGAGTCTCATCTTTGGGCGTTGAGGCAAGGACATGGCTCTGCTGAAGAATTTTGTGCAGAATTCAGACGGTGGTCAAGCGATTGTGAGTGAAACGATCCAGTACTTCAGAGTCAGTTCCGCTTAGGCCTTACAGAACAAATCAAGGACTCCTTAGACCAGTATCCTTCGTCAACCTCACTTGAAAGTTTGATGCAACTAGTTATTAAAATTGATCGCCGACTCAAGGAAAGGAAAATTGAGAGAGAGTCATCTATACCTCCTTGCTCATCACCTAAGCCCATGCAGTTGGGCGCTTACCGTCTGCCTCCTGATGAACGCTCCAGACAGCGCTCCCTGGGTCTCTGCATGTATTGTGGTTATTCGGGCCACCAAGTTTGTAACTGCCGTATCAAGTCGGGAAACGCCTAAACCTAAGCGCTGGTGAAGCGGTGCACTTAGGTTTTCAAATAATCTCTTCAGAAAATTCCTTGGTAATCCCTGCACGCTTAATCTTCAGAGATCATTGTATAGATGTGTCAGCCTTCCTCGATAGTGGTTCAGCAGGTAACTTTTTGGATATCCACTTGGCTCAGACGCTTGAAATTGCTGATATCAAGTTGGGATCGAGCATTACCGCCTGCGGCTTGGATGGTAACCCCTTGGTTGGGGGTAGAATACTCGCTAAGACTCCATTGGTTTGCTTATCTGTAGGAGCCCTCCATGCGGAGGAGCTCCCATTCTTCCTGATCACCTGTTCCTCTGCACCGTTGATTCTGGGGTATTCTTGGCTTCAGAGCCATAATCCCCTTATTGATTGGGAATAGGGGGAGTTTGTCCGTTGGAGTACAAAGTGTTCTTCTTCTTGCCTGACCCTACCTCTCAGGGCCCTTCAGCCTAGTCCTGAATTGTTACCTGCACCCTACCAGGATTTCAGTGATGTATTCTGTAAGAAGAAAGCCAACTCTCTCCCGCCTCATCAGGATTATGACTGTGCAATTGATCTTGTACCTGGTTCTGAGTTGCCCAAGGGGCCTCTATATTCTTTGTCTATCCCTGAGACCCAGGCCATGGAGCTGTATGTGGAAGAATACCTGCGAAAAAGTATCCGCCCTTCCAAATCTCCCATAGGAGTCGGTTGCTTCTTTGTGTCCAAAATGGATTGCAGCCTCAGGCCTTGCATAGATTTTTGTGGTTTGAACAAAATCACGGTTAAGAACACGTATCCTCTGCCATTCATTTCTGTCTTATTTGACCAGCTTAAAGCAGCCACCATTTTCTCGATGATTGACCTCAGAGGTGCCTACAATCATATAAGTATTAAAAAGGGGGATGAGTGGAAAACGGCTTGTTATGCCATTCGGTTTATGTAATGCTCCAGCAGTCTTTCAAGACCTCATCAATGATGTGTTACGGGAATTCCTTGGAAAAACGATTGTCGTCTATCTGGACGATATTTTAATTTATTCACAATCCTTGTCCCAGCACCGTCAGCATGTTCTTGAGGTTCTGCAAAAATTACCTGAACATCACCTCTATGCAAAACTGGATAAGTGTGAGTTTGAGGTTTCCAGATAGCCTTCCTGGGGTACATCATCTCTTCATCTTTGTTTGCTATGGATCCCAAGAAGGTTCAGGCAATTCAGGACTGGGTCCTTCCTACTAATTTGAAGGCGATTCAGAGATTCCTTGGCAGGGGCAGGCTGGGCTGGGGGGCATTTGCCCCCCGGGCTGGTTCCATTGTGGGCTGCCTTGGGCTGGGTCACTGGACCACCTACATTTTGTTTCCTTCAAAATGTTCCTAATAGGCTGTTGAATCAAGTTTTGCCCCCCCAGGCTAAAATTTGTCAGCTGGTACATTCCCTTTCTTCTGTAACTTCAGGTGCCATCCAAAAGCAAGTTCAATCATCAATCTTCAAATAGGCCTCGGCCTCTTCTTGTAAATGGAAACCATGAGTTCATTGTGGAAAAAATTCTTGACTCAGAAAAGGTTCAAGGTCGGATCCAGTTTCTGGTGCATTGGAGAGGTTATGGCCCGGAGGAGCGATGTTGGGTTCCGCAGAGGCGCCTCCATGCTGATAAACTCATAAAGGAATTTTTTAGGAAGTTTCCCACTAAGCTTGGATGTCGGGGTTTCTTGACCACTCCTAAAGGGGGGGCACCGCCGCAACTCTGTTACCCCTGCTGCTGGCATTCCAGCCGTCTCTATGATGACCAGGACGTTACTTCCTGCTACCTCATCCCGGTTTCTAGGAAACAGACAGTTCTCATTGGCCACATGGCTATTAATTATTTAGGCAGGTCCTGGGGATAATTTCAGGGCCTTGCCCTGATTGGCTGTTAGCACTATTAGGACTGAGCCTCACTGCCGGTTATAGCGTTCTATTCCAGTTTGCTACCTGCTTCTATGCTGTGCTGGTGTTTAATCTTGATAGCTTTCCTGTGCATCTCCTCTGCCGGTTCCTGGACTCTGAACCTCTGCCTGTGACCCTGACCTTCTGCCTATACCTGGACTCTGAACCTTTGCCTGTGACCCTGACCTTCTGCCTGTACCCGGACTGAGAGCCCTTGCCTGTGGCCCTGACCCAGCTCGTACCAGACGTCTTCACCTGTGCTCTGCCAGGCCAGTCAGACGTTATCATCTCTGTTCAGTCCGCATACCTCTGGCCTGTCCCTACTCCGTGTATTACCTCCTGTACCTGAGCACTACAGTGTGACCATATACTTGTACTACACTGAGTGTAAGTCCTGGGGGCATCCGAGTACCTGTGAGCATAACCAGTCTCTACGGGAAAGGCGGCTGCTATAGGTGAAGACCTCTTCCGCTAAGTTCTACAAGTTTATGCCGCACTGGTTGTCATAACACTAACAGAACAGATACTGTGTATAGATATATATATATATATATATATATATATATATATATATATATATATATATATATAGAGAGAGAGAGAGAGAAATTGTTCTATTTAATTTGTCACTTCTCCCTTCTCACAACTAGTAAAGCCAGATGCTCTCTTTGCCCAGTCATGCACTAGCTGTGGTAACTGGGTGAGAGATGCCTATTTACAAATTCACTGTTTTCAATATTATTATACAGCTGAGCATCTGATTATCTGTCCTGAAATAAGCAGTCTGGAAAGCTTAGAATGTCATACACAATCAGCTCTTCACATATAGGGGGGATTCAGTTACCTATGAAATCCTGTTGGAGCCTCATGTGAGGTGCAATAAAAAATCCGCAATGTTGTAGTACCGTAACAACATCTCGTCGAGGCTCGACAGTACTTGAATTCCTCCCTTGGCCTGATTCCCTAAACTATTGGATCTGTTTCCAATTTCGCCATATAAGTCACAAAATTTGGCCAGATTTGGTAATTTGGCAGCCAGGCCAAATAATCAAATCAGATTCAATCATTGACGGATGACTGAACAGACATTAAAATTAAGATATTTAAGCAGCAACATGGCAATCTTGGATATTGGCTGAGAAATGATGTTGCACTTTTGAAGTGGGACAGGATGTCTCAGAACTGTAGGGCCTAGTTACGAAAAAAGTTATGATAATGTGATATCTGACTCTTGCATGTACAGTGTAACTAGAAGGCCAGATTTGACTTTCAGTTCCACTATTTAGAAAAAAAAATACTTAAAAATAGAAAAAAATATCTTTTAACAAGATAATAAAGCATTTATTTCCTGAGATAGTATAATAAGTATTACATGTGCCTCCATGATCCTTGTTAATTAGACTTCCTCTTAAAAAGAAAGTGAATCTGATCACATTGCTATTGCTGGCATTAAAACTTTGATGCATTATGCAACACTTAAAAAAGTCTTAACGCCTGCAGAAACACCCTTTGTGAGCAACCCAAAACAAAAAAATAATTCTTGAGTGTACAGACTGTACAAAGAGGCCTATTTGTCACACCTGTTTTGCACAGGAACAGGTGAGGTCCCATGGGATCTGCAGTGTAATATTGCAGACAGGATTAAATATTTGCATAGCCAGACTCCTATCCTGACCTCAGACTCCTACGCTGACATATATATGTATATATATACAATGCATCACGGTGGCTAAGTGGTAAGCACTTCTGCTTCACAGCGCTGGGGTCATGAGTTCAATTCCCGACCATGGCCTTATCTGTGTGGCGTTTGTATGTTCTCCCCATGTTTGCTTGTTTCCTCCGGGTGCTCAGGTTTCCTCCCACACTCCAAAAACATACTAGTAGATAAATTGGCTGCTATCAAAAATGACCCTAGTCTCTCTCTCTCTCTGTCTGTGTGTGTATGTTAGGGAATTTAGACTGTAAGCTCCAATGGGGCAGAGACTGATGTGAATGCATTCTCTGTACAGTGGCAAAAAAGAAGAGTGGTGCCAGATGGCATTGTCCTTGGGCCCTCCCACCCACCCTTATGTAAGATATTGAAAAGGACATATACAGTTTAACAAACCAAGCACTCCAGCGACAAGAAGTGCCACTTTTGTGGCTGAAGTGCTTGGTATGTTTGGGCCCCGACAAAACAAGGTAACAATGGCGTTAAGGCACCTAAGTAAACAGTGGTGTTAATTAATTCTACTGTAGCAAGATGTTGTTGTCATCATCCTCAGCCTCATCCTCACCCTCATCAGTGTGTGCATCATCCTCACACACTATTAATTCATCACCGCTGGAATCCACCGTTACAAAAGTCTCAGAATTTTGATATAATTGTCTGGAAAAAGGCCTTCCTCATGGAACTTGAAGTTCATTTTTATGAACATAATCTTTTCCACATTTTGAGGAAGTAGCCTCCTACACCGATCGCTGACAAGGTTCCTGGCTGTGCTAAAAACTCTGTCCGAGTACACACTGGAGGGTAGGCAGCTTAATCAGTGCAAAGTGAGTTGGTACATGGGTCTCCAAATTGCCTTTTTTCCTCCCAGTTTGTAAAGGGACTGTCTGATGTGTCTATTTCTATACTGTCTTGAAAATAATCCTCCACCGTCCTTTAGATGCTTATAGTAGGATCAGGTGGAGTTATGGCACTGGTGTCACGTTTTTTGGTCAATTCTTTTAGACCAGACCAGATGTCAAAATTTGGTTCTGAGTCATCTGCATCATCCCTGGGTGTCTTGGGAAAGTTATGTTTTTCCTTAGCAGCAGTTGAGTGAGAAACTTAAGGAGGAGACGCCGTCCTGTCACGTAACACTGGAGCTGTCATCTTGCTCACCAGGAGCTCCTTGCATCTCTTCAGATCTGGGTCAGTTGGAAACAAAGAGAAGACATAGCTCTTAAACCGAGGATCAAGCACAGTCTCCAAAATGTAGTGATCCAATTTCAAGATTTTGATAACTCTTGGATCCTGGCGAAGCTAATAAAGTACTTGATCTACAAGTCTGACATACTTAGTGTAATTGCTTTCTTTAATCTCCTCCTTCAGTTTTTCAAGCTGCTTTTCCAAAAGTCTGATTAAGGGAATCTCTTGACTCAAGCTAGCAGTGTCTGAACTCACTTCACAGGTGACTACTTTGAATGGTTTCAGCACCTTGCACAACACGGAAAGAATTCTCCACTGCGCTTGACTAAAATACATCCCCCCTCTTTTCCCAATGTCATGGCTTGTGGAGTAAGCGTGGATGGCTTTTTGCTGTTCCTCCATCCGCAGAAGCATATACAAATTCAGAAGACCAAGCCTGCCAGCCCTAGTATTTGTATTTTAGCAATGACAATTAGCAATGGAGCAATGGAGAACTCCTCTTTGTGTGTAACCTATATAACACTGTATAATTTGACTGCAAATTCATAAGACCAAGCCTGCCAGCCCTAATATTTCTATATCAACATGACAATGCAACATTGATGTTTTGCCTCGTTTTCAAATCCAAAAGTGCGCAAAAGTAGGTTCGGGTAAGTCCTGCACCGGTGGAAGCAGTTCTTGCACGCGATAAGAAGAAGGCCATTGTCATGCCTGGACATAAGACCAAAAAATCCACCTCTTATGTGAGAAATTATTTTTCCAAAATCCTGACAACAGTTGTCTAGCCATTTGTAGCATATGTAAAGCCACAGTGATTTGAGGTAGGGACCTTAACCATCTAGGAACCTCATCCATGTTACGCAATTTGATGCAAGTTCATGGCATGGTGTTGGGAAAATCAGAAAGATATGCTAAAAAAATAACAACAAGCAGTCCATCATGAGCTAGGACCCTTCTCTCACCTACATCCCGACGCCTGCAATCTACACACACTCGTCAATATACTCAGTAGCGATCAGAGTTAGTCCTGCATCTAAGATGCTAAGGCTAGATGACTTCTCCACTATCCTATATTCCTTAGAAGAATTCTTGAGCGTTAGTCCCACTGCTGCTGCTGCTGCTGCTGGGGGTGAATCTTCATCCCAGAAGCAGACCAAGAAGAAGACTACTAGTAGTTTACAACAATTGACTGTCAAACAATCCTTTGCAAGAGGAAACAAGTATAAAAGCTGTCACCCAGTTTCAAAGCAGATCACAGAAGCCATGGCGACTATACTAGTATTGGATCTGCGTCCAATACCCACTATCAATGCAGCTGGTTTTAGACAGTTACTTGAGGTCTTGTGTCCCCGGGGCTGATTCATTAAGGATCTTAACTTGAGAAACTTCTTATTTCAGTCTCCTGGACAGAACCATGTTACAATGCAAGGGGTGCAAATTAGTATTATGTTTTACACATAAGTTAAATACTGACTGTTTTTTCATGTAGCACACAAATACTTGATAGCTTATTTGTACACTAAAATTTAAAGTTGATATTTGTGTGCTATATGAAAAAACAGTCAGTATATAACTTATGTGCAAAACAGAATACTAATTTGCACCCCTTGCAGTGTAACATGGTTTTGTCCAGGAGACTGAAATAAGAAGTTTTTCAAGTTAAGATCCTTAATCAATCAGGCCCCCCATTACCAAATTCCATCACAACACCATTTCACTAGAAAAGTTATTCCTCACGTCTACCAGAAGGTTCGTAAAAATGTAAATATTGGGCTACATAATGCCATTCTACCCCCTGTACACTTAACCATAGATATGTGGACAAGCGGAACTGGGCAAACTAAAGATTATATGACTGTGACAGCCCACTAGGTTGGTGATTCGCCTTCACCAGCAGGAACAGCAGCAGCATGTACCCAAGGACGTCACATTGCCAGAGGCAGGCTACTCTGTATCACCGGCTTCACTAAGAGGCATACAGCTGACAATCTGTTACAAAAACTAAGGAAAGTCATTGCAACATGGCTTTTCCCATTTGGATTCTCCTCAGGATATGTAATTTCTGATAACAAAACCAATATGGTTAGATCATTACAGCTGGGTGAATTCCCTCACGTTCCCTGTTTTGCTCACACAATAAACTTGGTGGTGCAGAGCTTTTAGAAAATGAAAGGGACATGCAGGACATGCTGTCCGTGGCCCGTATATATCTGGACATTTCCGACATTGGGCAACAGCGTGTAGGAGATTGCAGCAGTTACAAGAGCAATTCAATTTGCCCTGCCACCAACTGAGCAAGAGGTGGTGACAAGGTGGAATTCCACCCTGTAAATGTTTCTGCGGATGGAGGAACAGTGAAAAGCCATCCACGCTTACTCCACAAGCCATGATATTGGGAAAGGACTGGGGATGTATTTTAGTCAAGCACAGTTGGGAATACTTTCTGTGTTGTGCAAGGTGCTGAAACCATTCGAAGTAGTCACCTGTGAAGTGAGTTCAGACACTGCTAGCTTGAGTCAAGTGATTCCCTTAATTAGATTTTTGGAAAAGCAGTTTGAGAAACTGAAGGAGGAGATGAAACAAAAAATTTACACTAAGTTTGTTGGATTTGTAAATCAAGTACTTTATTCGCTTCGCCAGGATCCAAGAGTTATCAAAATCTTGAAATCGGATCACTACATTTTGGAGACTGTGCTTGATCCTCGGTTTAAGAGCTATGTCTTCTCTTTGTTTCCAACTGACCCAGATCTGAAGAGATGCAAGGAGCTCCTGGTGAGCAAGATGACAGCTCCAGTGTTACGTGACAGGACGGCGTCTCCTCCTTAAGTTTCTCACTCAACTGCTGCTAGGAAAATATTTAGCTTTCCCAAGAGACCCAGGGATGATGCAGATGACTCAGAAGAAAATTTTGACATCTGGTCTGGTCTAAAAAAATTGACCAAAAAATGTGACACCTCTGCCGTAACTCCACCTGATCCTACTATCAACATCCAAAGGATGGTGGAGGATTATTTTCATGACAACATAGAAATAGACACATCAGAAAGTCCCTTTACATACTGGGAGGAATAAAAGGGAATTTGGAGACCCATATACCAACTCGCTTTGCACTGCCTAAGGTGCCCACCCTCCAGTGTGTACTCGGACAGAGTTTTTAGCACAGCCGGAAACCTTGTCAGCAATCGCCATAGGAGGCTACTTCCTCAAAATGTGGAAAAGATGATGTTCATAAAAATGAACTTCAAGTTCCACAAGTTTCCCGCCAATTACATCAAAATATTGAGACTTCTGTAATTGTGGATTCTAGCGGTGATGAATTAATAATGTGCGAGGATGATGCACACACTGATGAGGGTAAGGATGAGGATGAGGATGATGACAACAACATCTTGCTACAGTAGAGTTCATTAACACCACTGTTACCTTAGCTTGCTTAAAGCTATTGTTACCTTGTTTTGTGGGGGCCCAAACAAACCAAGCACTTCAGTCACAAGGAGTGGTACTTTTGTGGCTGAAGTACTTGGTTTGTTAAAGTGTGCATGTCCTTTTTAAGATCCAACATAAGGGTGGGTGGGAGGGCCCAAGGACAATTTCATCTTGCACCATTTTTCCTTTCAGCTACTGCTGTTTGCCAATGTTACCTACATGTGCTATATATTGTTGTGTGCTTGTCAAAAATCTTAGTCACTCATTGATGATGCAGATGACTCAGCACAACATTTTGACATCTGGTCTTGTCTACTGTAAAAGTATTGACCAGAATTAGTGACACCTGTGCTGTAACTCCACCTGATCCTACTATCAACATCCAAAGAATGGGGGATTATTTTAATTTTTTTTGAACGGTATAAAGACAACTGTTTTATTAACAAAGAACAACGTTGATTGCAGAAGTAATGTCTAAATAGACGTGTATATGTATTACCTTCCAGTTTGCTGCTGTTTCATCAAGTGTTTGTAATCTGCACTTTGCATCAAAGGTACCTAACTAGATTATAATTTTGTGGGAATTGGGGCTGATTCGAAGCTCACTAATGAACTGGCTTTTCGCTGGGAATTACAATGGCTCTTTTTAGTGCATTGTCTGGCACCCTGGATTGGTGTGTGTCTGACAAAAGCACGCATCCCGGGGGGTCAACGGTCGTTGTCATGTATAGCTGTAGAATTATCTCACTTATCCAAGAAACAAGTGGAGCAATGAAATGAACCATAACTGGTTTAATGATCCAAGGACATTTCTATCTTGTCCCACTTTTCTTTTCTGCCACTGATGTGTGTCAATGTGTCCTAGATGTGGTAGGAACTGCCAAGTGTTTGAGTCATTGCTCTGTCGCTTACCATCCAGCCAGATCGCTGCAGTATTTGTCCAAAATTGTATGAAAATAATATTGTGACTGCAAATGACTTTAAATTAGTGTTAGTGAGGTTAATAATAGTGTAGGATCAAAAAAAGAGCTAAATTATGTGATTTTAGCATATTTTAGCACTTTGTCTAAAAAAATACAGATCCAAAATCAAAACACACGAGGGTGGTTTTGCCAAAACACACAGCTAATCCAGATCCAAAACCAAAACCAAAACCACTTCACGGGGGTCAGTGAGCATCTCTAGTATAGTATAGTATATATATATATATATATATATATATATATATATATATATATATATATATATATATATATATATATATATATTGTGAACCTCATTTAGAGTCGGACGCAAAGTCCGTTTTAGGCGCATTGAACAAAAAAACACTATCTCGCATATGTAGCAAGCACCAAATCCGCCTGCATCTTGGACACAATTAACACTTGCGACAGCTTGCGACTCACTACCAGAAAATGGGAAGAACGCGGAATTGTGAAGGCGTGTCCATGTAAATAAATCCTAGTCAAAGTGAGGCGCAGATGCAACACACATCAAAAAAGGGCTAAAGTTGTGCGGCAGGAATTAGGTGGCGCAAGCGGTTAGCTAGCTGCAGGAACTGCTCACAGCTCGATAGGGTATTATGAGTGTGACGCGACTGGGGTTGCTTGCCACTCGTAATACCCCACCAAGCTGGGGCACACTCCCTGTGGCACAGTGTATTAATATAATATATACACTGTATGTGTGTATGTATGTATACATATATATATATATATATATATATATATATATAATATAAAAGCCTAGTGGCGTGTGTCTGTGTGTGGAAAAAAAAAACAAGCTGCAGCACCACCTGTTGGGCGGAGTTATACACTGACCTACTAAATTCTTAGTGTGTGTGGAAAAAAAACCTCAGAAAGGGCTGAAATTTGGTATACTAAAATGTTTCTAATTTGTTAATTTAATTTGTTAATTGTTAAAAGTGTTTATAAAGATTTTAAGAAAATATATATATATATTTCTTGAAGGAGAAGTGACAGTTGGGAGTGGTTGGTGGTTGCCGGGGGTGACAGTGGGGAGTGGTTGGTGGTTGCCGGGGGTGACAGAGCGAGAGGAGTGTGATACTCAGGACCGCTGAGAGAGATCCCTGTGTCTGGATAGACATCTGGATAGATGGGGCGATGAAGATGAAGGATGAGGTGATGGAGAAAAATGATGAGGTGGTGACATGTAGACAAAACCACGTTAAAAAAGGGCGCTTGCATCGGGAAGTAACGCTCTTCCCCTGAGGAGGCCTGGGCTAGGCCCAAATGCATGACAAGAACCTTTTTAAGACCTTAAGTAGCTTTATTTGACTAGAATGCATGAGCATCATGCACAGGTTATATATATATAAAATATATGCTGTATGTTTATAAAACATAAATTATTTGTAGGATGGATTGTAGTCTTTGTAGTCTCTAATTCAGAACACTGTAAAATGCCCCAACAGGAAATTTGCCTATACTCTGTCTCATGCATTCCTCCCTTCTTTCATATCTCTCTATAGTTGAGAATTCTCTGCTTCTAATACTCTGGGGTATATTTACTAAACTGCCGGTTTGAAAAAGTGGAGATGTTGCCTACAGCAACCAATCAGATACTAGCTTTCATTTATTTAGTACATTCTATAAAATGACAGCTATAATCTGATTGGTTGTTGTAGGCAACATATCCACTTTTTCAAACCCGAAGTTTAGTAAATATACCCCTCTGACTTGTCTGCATTCTTTTTCCCAGGTTGTGCTTTGTGAAGATGAACATTGTGCTGATAGCGATATAATACAGGACATCTGCAGTATCTAGGCACATGTAAAGTTTGTATATTGTTTGAAATCCCATAATGAAAAACAGAACTTAATAAATATCCCTGGCTCGGTAAGCTACTAAGTATTGCTATACTGTTTTGCTCAAAGTAATGTAACGTAAACAGAGTCTTACATTTTAATGAAACATTTTCTAAAGTATATTAAGGCAATATAAAATAACACATAAAGCAAGTCAACACATTATTATATAGCAATATATGAAAGCCTGTGGCTGTTTATACATATATATAGCATATCTGTTCCATCCCTTTGTTGAAAGTTGACATACTTTTTGTGTTGTGCAGGAAGGTGGAAGGAGAACTATGTTTTCTATCTTACATCATGTTATAATAAAAAGAGGAAGTGCAATGCACAAAAGCCTAAAGCTTTATAGATAAGAGTGGCTTACTTGCAGTCTTCTAGGTAACAGGCATGCTCCATAAAGTTTGATGGCTAGGGGTACTTTTAAATTGCATGCTATCCTTTGCTATTTTAGAATCAATCTGTATCACCATATTTAGTCAGTGACTGGACAGAACGGGATATGTATTTTGCTCTTTGCTATGGAGAGTAAGGAAATACTTTGCTCACTTTGCAGTACCCCTCTTACCTTTTGGATGCATATTTTTCTCATTAAACAGTGTTCACCCTAGCATATATTTTGGGGTGCTACACCGGGCAGTTTTCATTGGCCACCTGGCTCTTGGAGCCCAACATAGTACTATTATAATAGAATAATCCATTGTTTCTCTTATTAGAACAGGCACTATATGAGCACTACAGCCAGCAGTGTGTGTTAGGCCACTCACCACCAGCAGGGCTGCCAAGAGGAATTCAGGGCCCCGGTAAAACAAATGAATGGGGCCTCCCTTAAAGTCGAGTATGCTAAACAAAAAGTTCGGAGGTGTGGTCATGCATTTGGGGGCGTGGCAAATGTGCCATTGGGGTCTGGCTAACACATCAAAATCATTAGGCTCTAAATTCGCCGGAGCATCACATATGTCCAAGCACTCCTGACTTTCAGGACATCTAGCACCACAGTGTAGTATAGAAAAAATGCAGTATGTACACAAAGAGTTCAGTCTTGGCCTGCACCTTACATTGGGCACAACACTCACCAAAAAATTGCCATTGTCCCTACTAGAATCACAACATTTCACATACTGTCCTGCTCTCTCCTACCTGTTCTTCTCACTTTCACAACTTGTGGCTGCATGTTTCTTTAGATGTGGCTTGTCTGGATCCTGGAATGCTGTGGGCCCTATTTGGAAAAAAAATGGCTACATTTAGATAATTCCAAACAACCCTGGCGTTAAATCAATACCACCCACGATTAATAATTAGGCCTTCCTCCAGCTCCAATATTACAATAATGTGCCCCTTCATCATCGCCATGCCTTATGATGACGCTGCGCCCGCCATGCTGCTTTTGCTCCCTTCACCTGGCTCCCCTTCATCACACTATACTATGCTGCTCCCCCCCCCTTTTTCAATCCCACTGTGCCATACCTGCCCCCCTATTTAACCCCACTGTGCTATGCTGCCCCCCGTTTTTTAACCCCACTGTGCCATGCTGCCCCCCTGTTTTTTAACCCCACTGTGACATGCACCCCCCTGTTTTTTAACCTTACTGTGCCATGCGCCCCCCTCCATTTTTTAACCCCTCTGTGCCATGCTGCCCCCCCATTTTTTAACCCCTCTGTGTCATGCTGCCCCGCCCTGTTTTTTAACCTCTCTGTGCCATGCCCCTCCTCGTTTTTTAACCCCTCTGTGTCATGCTGCCCCGCCCTGTTTTTTAACCTCTCTGTGCCATGCCCCTCCTCGTTTTTTAACCCCTCTGTGCCATGCTGCCTCCCGCCATTTTTTAACCCCTCTGTGTCATGCTGCCCCCCCCGAGCCCCCTGACTAGCTAATTAGTACCCGCCACCCCCCCCCTCTCGGCGGCCCTGACCACCAGGGGCGAGCTGGGCCGGGGGGCAGGGGGGCATCGGCCAGCCCGCGTCTGCTGACCACCAGTCTGACCAGTCCTGACAGGTATGAGCAAAACCCTCCAACATTTTTCAATATTATCGCAAAGTATTACAACTGCCTCCACCAGGCTACTTCTAAATGGCACCTGGCTGGCAACATTTTCTGGGGAGAACATTGTTAACTATATTTGGGATTTATCTGATTTGCATATTGTGACAAACTGCTGGCGGTGCTGGTGGTGGAAGAGTACATGTGGGTTATATATAACATGTAGATTGAAACGGGAAGGTAGCGTTCTAAAACTATTTCATACATCTATTAAGACTGTTGTGTTTGGCTCGTATAAATATTTCAGTCTGATTTACCCAAAAAAGATTTTTAAGTAAGATTTGCTTGTGAATCGTGAGCATATCAAAAATTGATGCTCATTGTTCTTTTAGTTGTGAGAAAGCTTTACATGTAAATCAGATAATAATTTATTACTGTATATATTGCAGAGTTTAACTTTCCAAAGACTTTTTTGACTCACATTAAACTTTTCAATACAGTATTCACTGCTTGATTTTTGCAGCCTTACATGTTTGTTACATCTTAGAATATGTATTCATCAAATGCATAAATCTGGCACTTAATAAAATGTATACCTATAGACTACACTCTAGTGTAAGTGATGCATGTGTTACGGCTACAACTAGTTTATTTCAGTGCAAACTATTGCTTCCTAATTTGTGCCAGTTTATGAGTCAAGTGAGTGAAACGTTGCAATAAAGCCCTGCACAACTACTGTACATTGCACTATTATCATCTATGTTCTAACCCTGTATATCTTAGTAAACCCATCTGCTGAGATTGAACTGCAGGAAAAAACAATTGGATTCTTGATAACAAGATCTTTGACAGATGTACAAAGGTTAGTCTATATATTATGTTTGTCTGCATACATCTGAAGTTGGACTATGTCAGTGATCATTAGCGATCATTAATGCATAACAGAGAGAAAAGACATCTCACTGTACAAGCTGCCTGATATGTTTCCTGTCTAACCTGTTCAACCTCCCTGAATATTCTCTCTTCATACCAATGTCAGACTGGGGTAGTTACTATCCAGTTACATGGGACTGCTGTAGTGTGAGAACCTGGGATTTTGTATCTACAGGGGAACACACCAGAGATGTATGGATGAAATTCAAAGAGATGTTTTCTCACCGGAATACACTGAGGTGTTTTTCACTGTAGACAAAATGCTGAGGGTATAGCTGAGTACACGAAGTGTGGGGGTTTAGTAACATGCAATGGAGTATACAGAGTTCGTAGGCACTGGCTGGGCAGAGCATAGTATGTACTGGGGTACACAGATGTGTTGGCACTGTTTGAACAGCTCGTAGCGCGCAATAAGGTATGCGGATGTGTTGGCACTATTTGAATAGCGGGTAGCAGGCAATAAGATATACAGATGAGTTTTCACTGTTAAGGCAGTAAACAAATGGATACAACAAAGTATATTGCAGTGACCTTGTAGATAGGAAGTGTAGCGGAGTACACACACACAGATGACAATAGCTAGCAGACGGGTTTGGCGCAACTAAATACTCTGGTGCGGAGTCTAAAACCCCCACTGGACCACACCAAGAATCCCCGCAAGAGGATATGGACTGGTCGCAGCCCAATGTAGTTGATTCCTTCTGTGAAAGCAGCAGAGTACTTAGATGGCATGAGGACTGCTGAAAACACCAGAGATAGATATTCTGACATGGGTGTGCTATTGTCAGGGAGACTGGACTCAGGAGTTGAGAAACACAAATAAATGCTATACTTCCTATTATAATCCTGGAGAGGGAGTATGGGTATTGGACACAATTGATACTCAGGCATTGAGGAGTTCACTGAGCAGGTTTTTATAGTGACTGGTTGATTGGTGATTCCCTGCATTTGTGTCGTCAGTACACGTGAGGGCTAGTGGTAACACCTGAGAGAGGTGTTATGACATCTCTAGCCTCAGGCTGGGCAGAGCTGGGTTCTGTTAAGGATTGTTATTGGGAAGGCCAGCAATCAGCGGACCGCTGAGTGTTGGAGGCAGCTCAGTGATGTCTAAGACTGCTGGTACTGACATGTAAATTCCCATAATAATGTTCTATGTAGCACACGTTCTAGTCTGTGAATATGCAATATTATACAATTTGGACTCGCTTATCTTTCCCTGGATTCTCTCTATTGATACCCAGTGCCAGGCAGGGGTATCCAGGGCCCACCCAAAATCCTGTTAATTGACTTACAGCAGAGTATAAACAATATATTTTATATGGCACACTTATTTTATACCATACTGAATGGATACAACAATATAGACACTATCAGGAGCGGAACACTACATAGCCGGGCCCTGTAGCAAAATTGGAGAGTTTTGGGGAGACATGAAGAAGTCTGTCCTACCGGGGCCGTACTCTACACTTCTGAGCTTGCTCTGTCCTGATAGCGGGTGCAGGCATTGGCAGAATGTGGCATGGGCAGGGTACCAGGCTACTTGAAAATACAGGTTAAGCCCACTTGACATTCCCTCACAGCAGTATACGTTATATGTCACTGCTAATGTTAACGTATGTTTTAATGCTATATCACTGCAACTGTTTTTAAATGTCACCAGGTGGGTTTTACTAGGCACCTTTTTAATCTATACCATGCCAACTGAAAGTACTGTTGTCACTTGGGTTCATTGGAATCTCCAGGCTACTGGCATTACAGAGACTGTACTTCACAGGAAGTGTGATGTCACCCAAAAAGTGGAAGGGTTTAAACTAGGACGTGCCACTAGATGCCCAGATATAGAAGTAATCGTGTTTCACTGTGTGTACAAGTGAACAAGAACCCATTTTTTAATATGTCAGCAAAGCAGACCACCGAGAGCTGAGCACTGCAGGCGGCCTGCTAGTGTACCAGTGTCCACAGACCTCAGCATGGTAATCAACAGATCAGTATGCGGACAACACTTCCAGTACTCACAATATTGATTTTAAACGATGAATGCAGCTTTCCATTTCTGCTGGTTGAAGTCCTTATATTGTCCAACGTACAGTACCTGAGACTCTTCCTCAGTAAAACTGCTGCCGAATGTGCACTAGCAACAAGAGGAAAGTACAATGTTAAAGTTAAGGGGTAACCCATAGCACATTGGATAGTGATTGTACAAAAACTATATCATCTGTTGATTGATAATTTGTATGAAAAGTAGGTACCCTTGGTTTCACTCAAGTGATTTTTTTTTTATATGATGGGAGTGGTTGACAAGAGAAAAGCTTCAGGGTCAGGTGTGTCCCATCTGTGCGACTTGTGTCACAAGGTATTAGTGTTCATCATACTACTCTGGTGCATTTCATATAGAAAGACAAGATTGCAACAGCATCAATTTTAATACTTAACATGTATCCTCCCGCAGGGCTTCCTTATACTGCAGTCCTTGCCAGGCCGACATAAATGATCCCTTACTCATCAGGAAATGTGCCTACAAACAGAGCGCTACTAATTTCAGGATGTCAGGTACTTTACATTTCTCTTCAGATATTGTAACTTAATATATTAAAGTTTTCATTCCAGAAAGAGTCTAGTATTTCATCAACCTCAATTGTTCATGTTATCATTGTGATGCCAAGTACAGATTCCTAGAAGCAACCACTACAACTGGCCTAGTTGTGGCTTTTAGCAGCCTCTTTTCCCTTAGAGCTTTTCATGTTCGCTGGTGCTTGGGAGGCAGGCCTGGTCAACCTGTGACTCTTCAGGTGTTGTGAAACTACAAGATCCAGCATACTTTGCCAGCAATCAGCTGGCTATTTACTGGCAAAGCATGCTGGGGCTTGTAGTTTCACAACACCTGGAAAGCCACAGGTTGGCCAGCACTAGGGCAATTGCAAAAAATACAACTGCCCAGATGTAGGAGGTAAAACATAAATCAGAGGCTGTGCACATAGAGAAATAATACAGGTAACTCTTAGGTGAGGGTAAACAAGGTCCAAAATCTCAGGCAGGGTGGCAAGCAAAGATTGGTGAGGGTCCAATCAGAGGTCAGGGCAGTCAGCGATCCAAAGAAGGGTCAGGGCAGGTGGATATCCATAGAATGATGAGGGTCCAAGCAGAGGTCCTAGAGTCAGGAATATTGTACAATGAGAGTGTGGTACATTGTACTCATAATGTGCAGTGAGTGAACTGCACAAATGATGGTGCAGGCAAACAATAGAATGCGGCAAGAAGAAGCTGAAATACTGTATGCGGATGGGCCATGATCACTGCTTTTAACTGCCTGCCTGGCCTCTTGGAAATGTCGCTGGTAACCCAGCTGCTGGTAGGGAGGATGAACTTGCAGTGGTGCACGCCTGTGCCAACACTTGTTTCAGTCTTCTTATTTGACAATAGGTTCATCAGTCCATATGTCACACTTCGCATCTCCTTGCATTCCGGAGTTAAAAATTGGGACACATTAGACCACCACACTGAGCTTCTCAGCCCATGCCTCCAAATAGCCCAGCCACATGTCCAAGTTGTCTGACCACATCTCCCAATTTGTTAGGCCACACCCCTGGAACACCAGACTATCCTGCAAAATAATGGAAAGCTTAGAAGTATTGACAAACTCAATTGTTCTATGAGGTGATCATGTAAAACTAAAGGATGAGTCCATTAACTCAAAAGAGCATAACTGAAATCCACCAAAGCATTTGTCCTTGTACAGTGCCTAGCATCCAAAGCAGCCAGCAAAGTGATGTTTGCTTATGTTAGATAATCTTAAATACACTCTGCTACAACTGTAGATAGGTAAGGTAAAAAAAACCTATATAACTATGTGAAAAAACATTTTCCACAAAGGTAAACTTTTAACCTGGGATTAAAGGTTGCAAAGGCAAAGGCATACTGCAGTCTACTGCAGTATGGATATTCTAGCACTTGTTATTGAGTATCTCTAAAGGTGTATGATAAGTGATAAATAACATTTCCCAAAGGTAATACATTGATTGAGCTAGACAGTGCCTTGCTTTGATATCCTATATATTCCATTATGTGCATTAAAGCTCCTTGATTAGCTTTCCCTAGACAAAAATAACATCAAAGGGCAAATAGAACCCATGTAGCAGTCAGATATTAGCTTACATTAATTAACTATACTGCTTAAAACTCATCTCTGATTGGTAATATATCATTGCTGTACATCATGGTATGAAATAAGCTCCCAAGCACTCAGAACAAAGTGAATGGCTTGTTCCTTGGCATGGGCATATGGCCCTATGATGTCATTGGAAGCTGGAGCTCCAGCAGCATAAGTCCACTTGTAAGCCAGACTTATCTGTGTTATGGTATTCTGATTTCCTCCCCACGCTTTGAATGACCATGTGCCCTGACATATGGACACATGTATACAGCTCACCAGAATGTCACATTAAACATTGCTTGGCTTACAACATCACAGAAGTGTGAGCAGTAATTCTGTTTCCCAAAACCAGAACTGATGTGACACCCTTCTCATAACACACACAAGGTTCTCCAAACATTTACATACAAGTTCTGTGACCTATAAACCATATTATTACATTAGTCATTATTGCAACTACCATGAAGGTAAAAACTACACAATTACAATTTTGTAACAAGCAAAAAAAAACATTTTAAATTAATTCCCTTCACTTTGCTATCCTGCCACGTGAGTACAAAAAAAGTGCAGGCTTGGTAATATTATAGAAATTAAAAGATAGACAGACAAGTTTGAAAGACAGTAAGCCAGGCATGTCAAACTCAAAATCCCAATTGCGCCACATACTCAAAGTCTAAGGAATATATTTACTAAACCTCAGGTTTGAAAAAGTGGAGATGTTGCCTATAGCAACCAATCAGATTCTAGCTATCATTTAGTTAGTACACTCTTCAAAATGACAGCTAGAATCTGATTGGTTGCTATAGGCAACATCTCAACTTTAGCAAACCCGCAGTTTAGTAAATATACCCCTAAGATTGTGTGGGCAACAAAGAATAATAAAAAGTCTCATATGCAATTTTGTAAGATTTATCATTAAGAACAATAACAAAAATAAAGTTTAATGTTTTCTTCCCAATGCTTGACACTGCTGCTTTTGTTCCCCTTCATCTGTCTCTCGTTTCACATTGCGCGCTCACTGCTGCTTTTGCTCCCCTTCATTTACCTTTCTATTGCTTTCTTTCTTCTCCTCAGTTCTCTTATCATCTGTCTTCTTCTCTTCTTGTGGTTTCACTCTGGGCAATCCGCACTGCAAATGTCGGGCGTCATGACGTCACACCCAACCTTCAGTACAAAGGATTGAGAGGATAAGCAGGGGATGGCAGGCGGGGGAAGTGGCTTGCTTCCCCACTTGCTTACCCCGCTTACCATATTCTGTGGGCCGCAAACAATATGCGGCCCGTGAGTTTGACACCCCTGTAGTAAGCTTATATGGCTTGACTTTTGTTGTGATCTGCTTTATAGTCTGGACCAAAAACTGCAAGCTTACCTGATTATTTTGAAATACTCCTAATTTAACAGTAGATGGTGGCCAAGTTCCACTAAAACCACACAAATGTACATTGATGTTTAAATATTGTAGGGTAAAAACATTGCATTCATATATAGATGAGAGGCTAAAGCAAAATAAAAAATTTAAATGTGCTGTGTGCATAAGTATTTTATAGTTTACACTGGTGAAAATCAGTTGCCTAACAATGACACAATGGTCTTACAATCGGGCACCATCAGTGAATCATTAAAATAACAGACACATTTGTGGGTAAAAACTCCAAGTTAAGGGACCATTATTCAGGCTGTGAGTCTGAAGGACAGCTGTGATGAAGACTAAACAGCATCCCAAAGAAGTTAGAAGCAATGCAATGCAAATACTTAAATTAGGAAAATGATACAAAACAATAGGCGAGTGTTAGGACATCCTCTGTGGGTGCTGTTGGTTCATCTATCAGGTAATGGAAGCTAAATAAAACTACCTAGACGCTGCTTAAAAAAGTTTGACTCTCAAAACTGTCTGCGCAAACAAGGAGACTTGTGAGAGTAGCCGCACAGAGGCCAACAATCACTTTGTAGAGGCTACTGAGGTTCACCAGTCTACCATATCAAGAGCTCTGTACAGGGCCGGTGCTAGGGTCCATGGCGCCCTAGGCAAAATCGGTGGCCCTCCCCCCCCCGCGCAAAAATCGGCGCCCTCCTCCCTCCTCCCCCCTCACCCCGTCTTTTCTTACCTTGTCTCACCACCGCCGCCTCTCTGCTCCGTCTCCTCCCCTCCACTCACTGACACTAGTGAGTGGAGGGGAGGAGACGGAGCAGAGAGGCGGCGGTGGTGAGCAATAGCCTCTTCCCCCCCTCCTCATGCATCTGAATGCTGTGCGGCGGCCGTGACAGGTATGGTCAGCGGTCGCCGCACAGTTTTAAAATTAATTTCCAATTCTGTGGCGCCCTCCAGGCGCCCTCCAGAGCCCGGCGCCCTAGGCAAGTGCCTAACCTTGCCTAATGGGAGCACCGGGCCTGGCTCTGTATAACATTATCCTTTATGGGTGGAAGAAGCCATTACTCAAAATGAACCATGGAAAAGCTTGTCTGGAGTTTGCTACAAAGTATAAGAGTGAGACAGTTGCAATGTGGAAAGTGGTTTTGTAGTCAGATGAGATTGAGATGTTTAGTCAATGTTCAAAGGAATATGTGTGTGCCACAAACACTACCCACGCCTCCTAATCTATTGTACCTACAGTCAGGCCCGGCACTCCAATTAGGCAAGGTTAGGCAGTTGCCTAGGGCGCCGGGCTCTGGAGGGCGCCTGGAGGGCGCCACAGAATGAAAATTACTTTAAAACTGTGCGGCGACCACTGACCATACCTTTCACGGCCGCCGCACAGCATTCAGATACATCCACGGGGAGGGGGGAAAAGGATATCGCTAACCACCGCCGCCTCTCTGCTCCGTCTCCTCCCCTCCATTCCCTGACTGACTGTCGGGCCGTGACATCATCATCACGGCCCGACAGTGTCAGTGAGTGGAGGGGAGCAGATGGAGCAGAGAGGCGGCGGTGTTGAGGCAAGGTAAGGAAAGACGTGGGGAGGGGGGAGGAGGGAGGCACCGATTTTGACAAAGTGCCTAGGGCGCCATGGACCCTAGCACCGGCCCTGCCTACAGTGACGTATGGTGGTGGCAGCATTATGGTGTCTGGCTACTTTTCATAAGGGACTGGGCATCTTGTTAAAAAAGAAGGAAGAAAGAATAGTGCAAAATACAGGAAAATGCTGGAAGGTAACCTGTTTCACTCTGCTAAAAGAAACTGAAGCTTGGCTGAAAGTTCATCTTTCAACAGGACAATGTTCCCAAACTGATATTGGAGTGTCTCAAGACATGGATGAAAAATGGGTCAAAACCACTCCCGAACAGTGTGCAGGGCTGGAACATACATGTTTTTGTAACCTAAAGCTATGTCACATAAAAAAAATATTTTGAGTTTCAGTGCTTTGAAATAAAGATATCTCAGAGAAAACTTTCAGTGTAGGATTTATTTAATACAATAAGAGAATTGGTCAAGGGTCTGAATTTTCTTGCAAGATACATTTATGTACGTGTGGATATATCATTTTTTATTAAATAATAATTTGTACATTTCTGTATTGCATGTCAGATCATTACTTGCTGAGTCCTATGAGGTCCAGATCGTTAGACGTTCTCCCCAATTCAGATTACAGGTGAGAAAATGGATAATTATTTAATGTGTTAAATTAATATTCTTTCTCTTGTTTGGAAAGCTTTTAAGGGATAAAATATTATTCTTATCCTTATTATGTAACGTTTCAATTAATGACCTGGTAAGCTTCGATATCCAGTCACTTTGTTTCTGATCAGGTGTATCTTTATGTTTTTATTGCTGTTTTTAATTAAGTGGTAAGCATCGAGGTACAGACAGTATGGTTTTGCTCCCATTTTTCACACTTATGTCCCAACTGAGTTAATCTGGACTAAATTAAATATTTGGTCTTAAAGGTGTCTTAACACATAAGTAGCAAATAATAGAAGTATTCTGGGTATAATGGGTCACAATAGATTAGTAGTATAGATAAATATGAGGGGGCTATGTGTGTGTGTGTGTATTTAGATTGTGGCATCCACTTTGCAGGGCTGCATAATATGCTAGTATTATATAAATATAAGATTATAATACTTCTGACCAGCCACAATCTATTCCACTCATCTCCTTTCTGAGGGGCCTGTATTACAAAATTTCAAAAGCTGTGGGTCCTGTATACTGTACAAACTTGTCATAACTTTGAACAGACAGTGTCTACCATAATCCAACACCACTTTAGTATTGAGGGCACCACCAAGAGATGGGTGAATGAAAGTAACAGCAAGAGAGGAACGCAGTTGGATCTGCCTGCTGAACTGATAGATTTCTTCAGCATCAATCAGTTTTCACTTTCAGACAGCAATGTTCTATAATGATCATTTCTATTTCTACTGACACACCTAAGGAACAAGAAGGCCCATTTATGGGTGAGAGCAGGGGGATCTCAGAATTAACCGATACTTGCCAGCTTTTTTGATTTGGCTTCCGGGAGCTGCCGGGGAGAGGTGGGCGGCAAGGGCAGGGCTCCAAAAATCGCGTCATTTTGGCCCCTGTAAAATGACGCGTTTTGCGTCATTACGTCACATGGGGCGGGGCCAAACGCCACGATTCCTGGTGAATCGCAGCGCTTGAACCGCATTCTGCCCACTTAGATCTAGGAGATTGCCACACTCTCCCGGGAGTCCAGGAGACTCCCGCTAAATGCGGGAGTCTCCCGGACATTCCGGGAGAGTTGGCAAGTATGAATTAACCATTGCAAAGAAGTCCCTAACTTCCATTGCAGGATAGCTCATGGTGTCCTTATGTTGAAAGTAGTCCTTGACATCCACCACTGATTCAGACTTCAGACTACACAATAGGAGAGCTGCAAAATACAGAAACACTTGGCCCAGATGCAAGCTATCTACTCTGACAGAACAAATAGACAGTTGCTGTCAGCACTTGTCCCTTCCATTGCAAATCTGTGTAGTAAAATTAAAGCATGATGTATTAGTTCATATTTTGATCAAAATATTTAAGCCTGCATCCCCGCATCTATGGTACCTCTTTGTGTGCAGAACAAACTATCTACTGTGACAATGTGACATTCCTTCCAAGTTAACCTTTACAGACTGCACTATGCTCATTAATGGCCCAGTGTGCACACTGAACTTATGTAAGTGATAGGCAACAGGCAGCCCTAGGTCCGCATGTGGATCTCAGAGCCTTTAATTGCCCGGCCCCTCCCCCCAGCTCCTTCCTGCTTTATTCTCAGATTTGTTAGTTGTAGGTTGTCGCACTTTTGATTTAAATGTATTGCTTCAACTTATTACTGAGATTAATGGTAATATGCAGGATAGAGGGCCACACCATGCGGCCCCTGAAGTGTATTAGGTTGCCTATCGCTAACTTAAATGATTTGTACTGTAAAGAAGACTTTCACATAATTAAGATAATGCCATATTGTTTTATAATACTTGCTCATACATTGTTCCATCAAATACCAATATTTAACATGTGTTGCCAGATCAGCCATTTAATACTGATCACACATGTCTTGAAATATATTATGAGAGTGAGGGGATATCTGTCATATTGCCAGTTTTGTATGGTTGAATTTTTTTTTTATCACATTGCTCAAAGTGTATCTAGAACCGTACTTCCCCATGAAGTGCAACTGCAATGCGCAAAATACGTTGATCAAAAGTATAGAACAAGGCCTGATCTGGTGGAGAGAGAGGCTGCCCCTTTGCAATTTGTAAATGACCCTTGTTGAATCTATTCCATGCTGTGAATGTATTTTATTTTTTTTGTGGCTCTTCACAATTGGTTCTCAGGAAACAAAATCTTCCTTGGGTCTACATGATAAACTCAAAAGCACATTGCACAAATATATCGTTAATGAGTAAAATATGCCATTTTTATGCAATTTAGCTCTTTGTAATGACAAATTTATACATATGTTACTCAATTTGAATGAATCATTTTAATTAATGAAGATGAAATTACATGTGAGAATTATTTAGTTTGTAATTGCAAGAATGATCATAAACAAAATGAATAACACTTATAAGAGGATAAGACACGCTAGGGAGGTTCTGCATTAATAAGCGTTACATTTCAGATATATATACACAAGGACAGTTTTAATTATTGCTAATTGCAAGGTGTATATATAATTCAACACTACAGTACAGCATTATTCATTATATTTGAATAATATTGTTTTATGATACTAGGAGAGATGATATAGTTAAGCAGAACATTAATTAGTTATAGTACATTACATGGTATTAAAGCAGTGTCTGGTAAAGGAATTGCAGTTCCCTGGACTATTATACCTTTTCTCCACTGTACCCTATGCTAGGCCTCTCTTCCACCAACATACTAAACCCCAGAGCCCACATCATGTGACCATCTCTTGCATTTCTCTAAGTATGATGCATTTTTACAAGTTATTTTTTATCCTGCTTTCTTATAATCCCTTTTTAATGCATTTATTTCATGTAAACTCATACATTGCAGCTATTCCGATGTAAACAGGACACTTCCAATTTCAGATCTCTCTTCCGACTGTGGACACCTTTGTCCTGGGGGGGTCTGAAAGTTAGGAGTTATGTCCTGTCCACTGGCGTTCTGCACAGTTGTGTCATCAAGGCCACTGACCCCCATTGAGTGATGACTTATTTTGTGTTATAAAGAAAAGGGAGTCGGGCTTTGATTGCACAAACCGCGTTGTCGTGCTCCCTGCACTCGTACCTTGGACCTCCACTCAAAAAAGTAAGCAAGTATGCACTTGTGATAACAAGTTGAATATATGGAGTAAAGCAAAAAAAAGCCCTAACTCTGCGATAAACATTTTATGACGTTGAAACTGGCTTGATTAATAGGCCCTAAATCCTTTAGCTATATATATATATATATATATATATATATATATATATATGTATATGTGTGTGTGTATATGAAAAATTACTTGTAAAGCAAGCCTTGTGCTGACTCATTTATGTCATGCATCAGGGTCTTAGCCCCACTTACCTGGTCCGACGGTGTCACCTCACGCCTATCCACACATGATCCATTCTGACAAACCAGTCTCCAGAAACTCCAGTCACATGATTCAGTCCTACTTAAACCAGGAACTGCTGGCTACACATTGCTTTCATCCTTTAGGTGAAGCTCGTCTGTCTCTGATCCTGTTCCTGATTACAGTATCTCCCACCAGCATTCCCAAGTGCTCTGTTCCTGACTGCAGCATCTCCTACCAGCATTACCAAGTGCATTGTT
Source organism: Mixophyes fleayi (assembly GCF_038048845.1). Taxonomy (NCBI): domain Eukaryota; kingdom Metazoa; phylum Chordata; class Amphibia; order Anura; family Limnodynastidae; genus Mixophyes; species Mixophyes fleayi. The sequence continues at coordinate 75,901,469 of NC_134405.1, forward strand.
CCAGACTGCAGTATCTCCTACCAGCATTACCAAGAGCTCTGTTCCTGACTGCAGTATCTCCTACTAGCATTACCAAGAGCTCTGTTCCAGACTGCAGTATCTCCTACCAGCATTACCAAGAGCTCTGTTCCTTTATGGGCCCCCGGGCAATGCAGTGTACCGGGCCCCTAAATATATATATATATATATATATATATATATATATATATATATATAATAGTGTGTGTGTGTGTGTGTGTGTGTGTGTGTGTGTGTGTGTGTGTGTGTGTAAAAAAAAATATATGTATGTAAAAAAAACGTGATTATATATATAATCCCTTTTTTTTTTTACATATATATATATATATATAGGGGCCCCCTTAACTTACCTTAAGTCCGATCCTCTTCTTTTTTCCGCGCCGCTGAGTCTCTTCTGCCCTCTTCCGTGCTGTGGTTGCAGTGAATGCTGGGCGTGACATCACGCCCAGCATTCACTGCGAGCAAAGCACGGAAGAGGGGACCAGGGAGGGAGCCGGATCACCGCTGATGTGACCGCAAGGTAAGTATTTAAAAAAAAAAATGTAGGATTCGGACGGGCCCCCCTTGCCTGCAGGGCCCCCGGGCACCTGCCCATCGTGCCCAATGGAAGAGACGGCCCTGCTCTGTTCCTGGACTGCAGTATCTCTTACCAGCATTGCCAAGTGCTCTGTTCCTGACTGCTGTATCTAGCACCATCTGCCTCTGGTTCTGGCCACAGCATCCTCCTAGTGCATCCATCTCACACACTTCACAATGTGTTCAGTCTTTTGTTGATTGCTTCACCGAGTGACGGTTCTGAGTCTCCTGTGGTTCATTTCAGCTCTGAGTTCCTTCTAGCGGATTCCATGTCTGTGCTCCTGGGTGCAGGTCTCATCCCAGAGTGCCCCGTGACTGGTTCCAGTCTGGAGTTTGCTGCTTCAGATTCCAGTCTTGAGTTCCCTGGTTCAGACTTCACTTCTGAGTTTTGTGTCTTGGGCCACCAGTACCAACAGGAGCTGTGACACTCTTCAGGATAAGCTCCAGATAAGCAGGAACTTCCTCAAGGTTCCTAGCTTCAACTTCTCATCTACTGAGCCAGATAAGCCCAAGGGTCCTGATCTGGGTCTCCAAAACTCGGCTGTCATGAGTCACAAGGACCCTCATTCGTCTTGCTATTTACCGATATATGCACATACTGGCTAGTGTTCTTTAGCACGTGAGGGATCCGGGAGGCTAGCATGACTTCTTGGGAGTCTGGGGGGATTCGCAATATTCAGAAAGGGAGTCTACCAGGCACTCGGGGACAGTGGGCAACCATCTGTAAAACCTATATTGTGCATAGGAAACTATATGAAAATGGACCAGCTTCAGCAAGATTGACAAACTCTCTTGGGAATCCGGGAGATCGCCCTCTACTTTGGGATTCTCCCAGACGGGAGAGCCGGCAAGTACGGTATTACTGATGATATGTTTGTATTTCTATAATGTTTGGCTTTTTTGGCACGTCATTCGTCCATTAAATTGACACCCTCTTTTTTTTGGTGATGACCTGCCCCTCTCAGTAGGAGGGGTTTTAGCAGAATAGCTTCATTAGATTGAATATGGGTTTTTGGGACACATCCATTTTTTATGTCAGTGATTCTTATATTGAATTTAATAGGCCAACACTGTTAGAGAAAATTCTGATGGTCACTGTTCATTGGTGATTTTAGGGGTCTATTTACTGTGTGGGCTCACTGCAATAGGTAACATTATGTATTGTTCATAACGTTGTTATACATGATATTGTATGCGATAGCCATTTACCAGAGAGAACTGCAGTTGTCTTTGGTTTTATGGCTCATCACACCTTTAGACCCCTTAGCATCACACTTCTACTGTTAATGTTTTCCAGTAGTTAATTGGCACCCATAATGTAGTGCTTCTTTTGTTTCTATAACCCAGTATTTAAACCTTGAACTCCCGGTGCCTGGACATCCCCCTGGCGCAGTCTTGTGGTTTTAAAATGTTGGGGTGTGGCCTGGCATTCAAAATCTGCTCAGATTGCTCTACATTATGGGCCTCCTTCATCGAGGCACGCATACTGAGCACAATGTGCGTTTGTTTTAAAATTGTTTTAAAATTGTTGAATTCGGGCATACGCATGCCCGAATTCAACAAGGAACAGGTCTGAAGATATGTGTCCTGATGATTTCAGGTGTAGGTCTGCTGTCCTCTACTACACAAGACACTGCAGGATACGTCCAATACCTATGTGAAATATACATTCTCAAACGAACACACAGGGGAAAAAAATATTCAATTAAAATTGCATGTTAATAAGATAGGGATTAATAATAAAACAGTTTAAAAAAACAAAAATAAACAAAAAAAGTGTGGGGGGTTCTCATGAAATACATCTATTAGGATGTACCTAATGTCTATTCAACTTAAAATACATTTTTACAGTTGCTCCTGATTGCAAACACATGTTATAGTGTGCATACAAGACTCACTACTGATCTGGACTTAGACTAGCCCTGTAGCTGGAGCAACAGATGTGGCAGAAATACAAGTACCTTTTGAGATGCCCAAAGTTTGAATCGGAAGTGGCTGTGTGTGCTGAGACTGGCACGTCCTTACTGAACATTGACTACAGGTGAATGCCCCTACCCCATTCCATTCCCTCCCTGAATTCATAAGCTGAATTAAATATCCTCTGCATACGAAGATGAATTCAACGTTGCTGAGTTTAGTTGCGTATGGTCCGATTTTTGGGCATCGGCAGATCAAATTTGCAGATTATGCGCACAGATCTGCATATATGTTACTTGAAGAATCAGGCCCAATATATGGACAAAATAGGAGTACTGTAGCTGCGCCATCTCCTGGTGGTAGCCTGTAGTGATTCTTTTTGCTGTTTTCTACATAGTATCATGGTTTATAAGTTTTTCCACTTCTTATGGTGATTTTGAATAAAATGTTTTACTTGCAGTATGGAGCCCCCCCTCTCTCCCTTTTCATCATAGACCACTTAGTCTGAGGAAATAAAAGGCTTTTTGACACAGATCTGGATGATCTTAATGCTTCTGAATACATCTTAACTATGGATAAAACATCCTCTATAGATGGGACATTTGTGCACTTTGGGGCAGATTCGATTATAGCAAAAACATCGCTGTGTAGTGTCCCGGAATGGCCGGTGATTTCTTTAGTGAAAGTAACACTTACTTAGAAGTGTGAGCAAAAGTAAGCGTTACTTTTTACCATATAAACAATCTTCTCAGGAACATCGAGGCCAACTGAATCTGCCCATTTCAGTTTAATATTTATTGAGCACACATCTTAGAACGCAACCTGAACACAAGTTGTGTTTTAAAACGAGCATGGAACTTTACTGTATGAGTGGCCGTAGTAAAATCCAAGTGGATTTCAAGATACATCATCTGGCTAAAAAAAACACGTAATTAAGAGAAACATGGACCTTGAATCAGTCGGTTCTGCATTGGCACACTTTTGGCACGCCCTCGCTATATATATATTGCCTACGTTCCTCCTCGCCTTCCCTCCCTTGTTCCGCCTCTAAAGTCGTAGGCTGTCATAATTGTCATTTGCATTCAGACATGATTTGCATACGTTGAGCAATTTCATGCAAGTTACGGTACACGTACAGACTTACGTCCGAAGATGAATCAGGCCCATTGTGTTCATATACTGGGATAAAAAAATGAAGCACACAATTATTTATTCTAATAGGTCAGTTGGCGCAAGTATATAAATAGAAGAGCAGAGCAGGGTCTCTGCAGATGGATCATCATAACCGGCACACTCACCTCCAGGCGTGATAGCTGCTATACCTCCTGCAACAGTGGTAGTTCTGCCACTTCCCTCGGCCACCATTATCATTGCCCAAGGGCTTGCTTACTACTTCAAGAGTATATATATGTAGTGTATATATATATATATATATATATATATATATATATATATATATATACATATATATACTATATTCGGAGCATTAGTGTATATATATAATTGGAGCAAGAGCTTTGCTTTCCTAGCTCTATGTCACAAGGTCAGCGAGTCTCATTTGGTGCAGGTGTGAAGGATGGATTTGTAATATAACTCAGTCCCTCCTGCACCACTAGGACTATACACCACAGTAAATATTGGAAGAGAATTTTGAACACACTGTAAACACACTGCCTTAATGCTGACTTAATTTGACTGGAAATGTCACTGGATTTATAACACTTTATTTTACTAGCATCATTTTGCCACGGTGATAGGTGTGGGGGCTGAAGGTGGAAAGGGAGCAAATTCTGCTGAAATATCATTATTAAAAAGGCATGCTGAAAAGTCAAGTAGGCCGGAGGGAGGTATTTAATGAAAGTGAGGTGCTGTGTTCTGCAATGATGCCGTGGGGAGCCTGATATTCTTATTTATTTGGCTTGCGCACTTAGCAGTCGTTAGCAATGCATCTGTTAAACTTCCACTTTATAAATAGCTCCTTTTTTGCTGGGAGACACAAAAAAACAAAAGTGCAAGGCAAAAATATAATGTTTACAAGGAGTAAATAGCACCTCTCAGAGAAGATGAACGTACTTTGATCTGAGTCATGCATCGACCTAGGTTTACAATTAAATGCCACTATACACTGCTGCACGATACCATGTAATGTTCTGTAGTAGGTTCCCATAGATTGTCAGCCTGGGAGCAGGGCCTTCTTTCCTCTCTGTCTGTATGTATTACCGAGTATTGTTTTATTACTATTTGTTCCCAAATGTAAAGCTATGGTATTTGCTGGTGCTATATACATATATGATAATGATGATACAGCGTGATACCATAATCTACCCTTTGATAAACTGTGGTACACTGATCTATGGTGGCAGATGCTGTTGACTGCTTTATACTATTTTCTGCACTGCATCTCTGTGGTATTATTTACTTCCTTCATCATCATCATCATCACCAATTATTTATATAGCGCCACTGATTCCGCAGCGCTGTACAGAGAACTCATTCGCATCAGTCCCTGCCCCATTGGAGCTTACAGTCTGAATCATACTTACCAACTTTCTGTTGGTGAAATCCGGGAGCCTGCAGAGGAGGTGGGCGTAACGGGGGGGGCGGGGCTCCAAGTGGCGTCATTTTGGACCTGCCCCCATGACGTGATGACGCAAAATGCGTCATTTGACAGCGGGGGGCGGGGCCAAACGCCGCGATTCACCGGGAATCGCGGCGTTTGGGACTTAATTCTGCCCACTTCAATAGGAAGTGGGCAGAATTATCCAGATGCGGGGGATTGCCACACTCGCCCGGGAGCCCGGGAGACTCTCGCAAAATGCGGGAGTCTCCCGGATATTTCGGGAGAGTTGGCAAGTCTGGTCTAAATTCCCTAGCATACACACACACACACACAGAGAGACCAGGGTCAATTTTAATAGCAGCCAATTAACCTACCAGTATGTTTTTCGAGTGTGGGAGGAAACCGGAGCACCCGTAGGAAACCCACGCAAACACAGGGAGGACATACAAACTCCACACAGATAAGGCCATGGTCGGTAATTGAACTCATGACTCCAGCGCTGTGAGGCAGAAGTGCTAACCACTTAGCCACCGTGCTGCCCTAGAATCATACTTGCCTACTATCCCAGGAATGCGCGGAAGACACCCGAATTTCGGGCAGTTCTCTCAGACTCATTGGATAGCAGGCCACCTTGTTGACACGATTGATAAACTCCTTTGCTTTTTTATCCAAAAGTACCATAATTACAACAAAGTTCCATTTTAATTAAATATGAGTGGCTTAACTTACCTGCAGGCAAAGTTTGGATCTGATCATTGATTGCTCTTTCGGACTTCTGCCTTCTGTCTACAGACCACTGAGGAGCAATGGGAACAGAGGGAAGTAGAGAAATAGTTTGCAGAAGGCAGGGCCGCCTATAGGGGCAGAAAGGGTGGATGCATATTGTGTTGCCCTTTGATATCAGGGGGCTTTGCCTGTTATTGCAAAAACTTACATTATGAAACCTTATTTGGTACAGGAGAGTACATTTTACCCCACCGGCTGCTTGCTTTAAACTGTTCTATAAAAAATAAAATAAAATGATTGTTCTAAACTCAATTTTATTAAACATTAACATATCACATTTTTTTAAACTCATCTCTTAAACAGAGGTGGGACCAGGGTCAGTAAGCCTCCATGAGTCAGTTTGTTGGGGGTGCCAGGACAATATACACCACAGTTAAGACCAGTTTTTGGGGTCATTTTGGCCATAGGATATTTTTGGAGGGGAAATTAATATCGAAAAGGCTTAATACTGCAATATTAGGTATGTGATAATACTTTACCTGATTTTCTGTAGTTGGCAGTATTTTTAATACACATGGGGTGTGAATTGTGTAGGGACAGCTGTGAAAGATATCCTTATATTCATCAACTTCATCAACATTTATTTATATCACCAGCATATTCTGTAATACTTTACAATTGGCAACAAACACAGTAACAAAACAATGCTGGGTAATACAGACAGACAGCAAGGTAAGAGGGAGCTGATTCCAAGCTTAAAATATATATACAATCTTATATTTGTCAGTGTATTATAACTAATCATCAAAGACACATCTTTCTTTAGGATTCCGATTTTAAGACTTACCTGACCGATGCTAGAGAGTGACAAAGATAATACATTTCAGGTTTGTTCATACTTGCAGCTCCTCTATTTCATTCTTATTAGACAATAGAGTGGCCAATGGACACAGCATATTATACAGACTTTTTTGCCTAGAAAACACTGCGCCTAGGTGCAGATCAAGATCCGTGAATCCCTCAACATGGGTGTAAAGTATCCATACTTACAAACCTTTGGTTTATTCGGGGAGATCCCAGGCACAGGGGGGGTGGTTGGAGGGCAGGAGGGACGGGGCGCGGTAATGTGCGTCATTTTGGCTCCGCCCCTGCTACAAAATGCCATTTTTGTAGCGGGGGATGGGGCCAAAATGACGCAAATCGCATCATTTTGAGGAGCAAGATGCCATATGCGGGATATTTGCCTGCTCTCCCGGGAGCCCGGGAGTACTACCCAAATTTCAAGAGTCTCCCGGACATTCCGGGAGAGTTGACAAGTATGAAACTATTCCAGAACTGAATTCTCTTAATACCAGGAATACACAGTGGCAGAAACTTTACTGTAATTTCATTAATGAACTGAAGTAGTAGATACCATGCATATGAACCAGGAAAGAACAAACTGATACTTGGAACTGTACAATAAAGCATGAGGTAAAAAAAAACCAATATGAAGTAGGCAATAAAATTGTATGGCGGTACTACTGGTCTGCAGCAATTCTGGCACAATTTTAATGTATACTTACTACTAGTATTATGTAAAGCCCATATCTAAACAACATAAAATGAAAAACACTGGGGGCTTTAATGTGGACATAGCACTGTCCTCACAGGAATGTGCACATCATCATTGAAATTATAATATCTTATTACAATCCACAAGCTGTGTGTTTGGGAAGATGGAAAGGTCAGCGTGTTTTATTTGGTTTCCCCCTTTCTATTTCAAAGCACTAAATCCTGAGGCGCAGGGGGGGGGACATAGAGCGAGAGAGATTTACATTTTCGCTTTGGTAACGTATAGTGGGGATTAAGGGAGAGGCGGAAAGCGCTGTGTAATATTTCTCTGCTGACTTGTTTTATTAGCTTGCTTTAAACATGTTACATTACTGCATTTACTTGAATTGGCAGCCTGATAAATACCTCTCCTGGTCGTGATTGCGATTGCTCAGGGCATTAATATTATTACATTCTGTCAGTGGGAAACGTCTGAGAGATGACTTACTGTAAAGATTACACGCTGAAATAAATCACGTTTCGTTCATTGTTACCGTTTATGGCCTCTTGGAATGGAGTCAATCTCCTTTTAAGTTGCATTTCTATTTTTTTCTCCCCTTACTCTCAGCCTGTTACATTATGTATCGCTGTCAGATTGGAACAGATGAGGTGTCAAACATGAGCCCTTCTGAATAATTTCCACCCTCGGGTTGTTTTTATGAAGGACAAGTACAAAACCACAGAAGGCAGAGAGTAGGGGGATGGGGTTACCCAGCTGATATGGCTGGGAGTGGGTCAGGGGTGGACTGAGAGCAGTTTCTACTCTAGATTATGCTGCTGTGTAATGGATTCTAGAACAGTAAACTTAACTAGCTGGGAATCTAACAAGGCTCTATATACCATATATGCCCAAGCAAATATTTAGTATTGTACTGACCGTGGGGTAACAGAGAAATAGTATTGTTTGACTTTTTTTTTGTGTCTGCGCGTATGCTGCTTGGCAGTATGACAAACTATAAAGTTAGGACTTATTAACAGTAGGCAGTATAAACTTCAAATACAGACAATGGAAGGCTTTCTTGTTCAATAAGGTTGTTGGATAGAAACATAGAGGTCTATTTATGACCCCAGAGCATTTTCCCTCAATTTGTAGCACTGCAGATCGCAGCGATACATAAGGAAGCACCGTTGCAATTTACTATGCAGGGGCATTGATCCCCCTCCGTGAATTATTATAGAGAAAGTGCTGTACACATCCACATAGCGCTTTCCTGGTGAGGGATCTAGCGAAGCTTCAGCTGAATCCTATTGAAAATAACTAGTAACGCCATCCTGAGATGCTTAATAAATTAATAAATGCTTCTGTACCCAGTAGCGAAACCACCATTGGTGCAGCAGGTAGCGCCCATGGAGATAATGGGGACTGCTGCATGGCAGTTGCAGAAGGTTGGGACCCCCGGTTTCCTCCTCCCCACCTCCCTGTACCAGGGCCCACAGCTCGCGAGTTCTGCCTCTGTCTGTACCACTAGAGGTCTACGGGGACAGGGGCAAGCCCCGATAAGTAGGTGAATACCAGAGAAATCCTTTCATAAATAACCCTTTGATAAATAACAAAAAGTAGTGTTATGGGCTTTTGCTGGTGTTTATAACAGCATTTTGGCTCTTCACTGCTTCTTAAATAGAGCCTTTAAAGTATACCTGTGTCCTGCAAACAATGGACGCAAACCTTTCATATACATTAGTATTCATGAGAATACAGTCAATTCACTAGGAACTAGAGACATCACTGAGGGGAGTTCCATGCCAGTGTGATGTTCCTAGTAAATGGAGAGTATGCATTTTTGATTTGTTTTGGTTCAGCCTCCTGGTAACAGGTAGACATTCATAATAATTTACATCAGAGATTTTGTGACTGAACCAAAATGTCAGACTACTGCCTATCAATTCTCTAGTGATAGGGGCACCATAGCACCCTAATAGGCTACAATTTTAATAAACGTTTTGTTCAGCCCACAAAATGTCTGCCTCCACTGTGTCTTTTGACAGGTAAACTCTAAAAGTAATAGACACCACATGGCCTAAAGTATGTATCATATATATTATATATTATATAATATATATTATATTAACAGATTATATATATTGATTCTATGGTGGCATCTGGAGGGGGTGAGGGTGCAAACAATTGCATGTTCTGATGGGGAAAGCTGGTGGATCAGAGACGCAATTAAATACGGTGCACCTTCTGCTTACCCGACGATACTCCGTGTCAAATATTTGAAGTTGTACACTAAATTACATAGCATTTTTTTTTATTTTGTCAAGATTTTGTTCAATCTAATACTGTACCAATTTGTCATGCAATTGTATCTGTGACCACAGCACGAGAGGGGTCCCCTATGTAACCCATTATCAACATTCTCTCTTGGCTGAGTGATCTTACTCTAATGAGAATCTGCTGTTCTACATAAGAATCTGCTGTTCAATGCAAAACTGCATAGAGGATTTTTCATGGTATTTCAGTATTGGAATTAAGCCCATGGCCCTAGTGCTGTGAGGCAGCAAAACTAACCACTGCGCTACTCCAACGTAAATTAAATTTAACATACGCTGTGGTTCATTATCTGCCTTAAAACATGTTTTATATGTTGTGTGAATAATGTGTGTGTATATAATATATACATGAGAGAGAGATACTGTGTGTTTGAGTATTTATGTGCATACACATATATATATATATATATATATACATAAATATATATATATATATATATATATATATCTATATAAATATATGAGAGAGAGACACTGTGTGTGTTTATGTGTGTGTATGTGTGTGTTTGTGTGTATATATATACATATAAATGAATGTATATATGTATATATATTTATAATGTGCGTGTGTGTGTGTGTGTAATATATATATATATTATGAGCGAGAGATATATATATATGAATGTATATATATATATATATATAGAGGTTGTGCCTGTGTGTTGGTGCTTATTGCATTTCTGATTCATGCTTTATTTTAATATATTACTAGAAGTATTTATATTCCTATTATATACATGTCACATATTTATAAATATAGAATACATAGCATACAATAGAATCACAGAAGTAGTAGCACCTTATAGAACATGCTATATATTAGGCTAAATATATTTGTGCGCACTGTACTATGCATATCATATAGATGACATTAAGATCCAACCACGTCCTTGTTGTAAGCTGTGGAAAAGGTTGAGGCCGCCATGTGGTTTCCATTTCCCACCCCTGACAAACATAAAATCAGTCTTTGCACATACAATGTCAAACATGATATTCATCGCAGCTGGGGCCAGATCTGTTATTCCAACCAAATCTGATTTAATCTTCGTTTGTTGGAGTGAGCGGAGGGTGATTGGGTTTGAGCTGTTTTCTCACTATAAGTATTGCTGGATTCTCTGTGATTTAACGCAACCTTTCTAGGGGTCCTAACCAATGGAGATATCTCATGTTTAGCAACATTATATAGAGTGAACATTATGTCTACTGTTGTCTGCTATTTGGAAACGCACCACATACAATAATATATATGTTAATGAGATATATGAACTGTTCAATATTCATGATCATTATTCATGCACATTAAAGTGACTCTATCATCATACTGTAAGTGCATAATGTTTTATGATTCTAAGAATAAAATTCTTCCTCTTTGAGTTTATTACATTAATTAAATCATGAAAAGTATTTTTAAAAAGGAAATGTTTTTGCTTTACTTTATGTTATTTCATTAGGCAGAAAACTAATCAACCTCAATAACCAACTAGAGACATTTATTTCACTTCCTTTTGGATCCAAACAATGGTGTATCTGGCTGTTTACAGCTGTTTATTGCAGTTAATTGCTAAAAAAAAAAATATATATTTCTTCACAATATTGATTATTGAAACATACTTTGAAAAATCTGTTACAGATGTAAAATTCTAAATGACTAAAAGAACAATAAAATAACTTGCATACAAAAAGTATTTTTCAATTATTTTTAATAACAAAATAAGTGTAAAGTTCCTTTAAAACAAATCACATAAAAATCTTTTTCATAAATATTTGTATTTTTTTAAATTGTTTTTCCACACAACTAAAATTATTTTTTAGTGTAAAATAAATTTAGTTAATTTTTGTTGTTTTTAGCTTTCAACGAGCTCATTTTAAACTACAAAAATTTCATTGTGGAGTATAGTTTTTTGGTACCGTTGTATTATTTCGATTTATTTTCACTGTATGCAAATGTTGTATGTCATTTTTATAGAATACTTTCTGTTGAGCCTGACTTTCAGCAAAAAAAAAAAAAAAAGATTTGAGAACCTGACAAACCGAAATTTTAGGGTGGAACACTGAGAATTTCCAGTCAAACCAAAATCAAATTGGCCAGACAGAGTTCAACACACATAAAAGTGTAATGCATCAAAAATGCAGAATTCACCACAGGTCAAACTCATCCTTAAATATAAGTGCCAAATGTGCTCTTACATGGCTGTAAGAAGAAACTGGCAAAAGGCATGGATGGCTATTGACCCTGTTTAATAGCAGTTAACCAAAACTACAGTATTATCTGTATAATATGAATGTAGATTTATTAGGAGCAGATGCCTCCTGGCAGTAGTGATAAAGTAAAATTTAAAATGAGGAGGGGGGGATCTGCCGAATTCATGCAAATTACTAAGGGTCACAGAAGGATTCAGCTGAGAAGTATGTGCTTCTGACAGCTCAGGATTCTAAGCATTCTGCCACAACCCCTCCTTTGTGCCTGCATCCCAGAGCACGGCCTGTTTCCAGAAATTATTTATTAATCTCCATAGGAGTGTCCAGTATTTCACAGAGAGCGCTTCATGTGCACACCAGATGGGGGGAATGGTGCATTTGTCAAAGTCCAAGAGCCATAGTTACATCCATTTCCACTTTGGCAATGTCATCAGGTGAATGCCTATGCAATGAAGTGTGTCTACTATAACCTTCGCTGTTGACGCAACTATCAGTACAGGTGTTTCCTCCATAGCATTGTCTGTTTCCCATAACATTCAGCTAGAGTTATGTGAGGCTGACAGCAAGATCTTGCATCATGTTTTTTATTACGGAAGAAAAACTTGCGCTGACGGATTTGCACTGCTCTGTATACATCAAGAGACAGAGAGAATTTATTGCCTCCCTCGCTCTGAATGTACATTCCAAGGTGTCTGCCATTCGTCAAGTCAGCGAGCCAGGGCTACATGTGCAGGACATATGCCACCAGCTCTGTAGGATCCAGATGGCCAGGTAGTAGTAAGGGGGAGGTGTTAGTGATTTATACATGTCAAGGCTGTTTGTTACTAATTGAGAAATTCTGAAGTCAATTGAAGGTGTTAATTTTTGGCTGTTACATTTTGAACCCATATCGAGGATTAGACAATATTATCAATCTGCTCTGATGGGGCTGATTTTCTATTACAGTGATAGAAAATCACTTATTGCCTCAGTTTAGCAATAAAATATCACAGGGGCAGCTAAACAACACTCGGCTGCCTCTAGAATACTAGACAGGAACAGTAAGTATTAACTTACTGCTTTGCTGGGCCTGTCTCACTGGATATGCGTGTTCTTGATTTGGCTGGCCACATTCTACACTCGCACTTTCAGTTCCACTGATGAAATAAAAAATAAGAAACTAATCAGTAAACAAAATAACATACAAAAAAGTAATGCTATTAACAATTGAATAAACGCTTAATTAGTTTTATTGAAGCTCAAGCATATTTTCCATTTTTTTTCTGTTATTGCTAGTGTGGGAGGAAACCGAAGCATCCAGATGAAAACTCACTCAAACACAGGGAGAACATACAAACTCCACACAGACAGTGCCCTGATTGGCATTGAACCCATGACTCCAGTGATGTAATAGATTCAGTTTACATTGAATCTATTAATGTTGAAACTTGGGGAGGCATTGAACTTCTATGATACTCCTTGAATATTGTTGTCATACTAGTGTCTATCCATGAAAGCTGGCACTCATACCCATGTTTATTGTATTAATAATTAATTTTCTTCCTTTTACTTCTATGACTCTTAGGCCGTGTATCCATTGGCATTTGTTTTGCGTTTAAAAATGTAAGTCAAACATCAGTGAAACCACATGTAAGATGTGTTTTTTACATGCAGTTGTTAACTAGCATTTATACTATTGAAATGTCATTGGAGGTCACTCTGTTGAATTCCGATTCTTTAAGGAACTAAATCCTGATATGTGTCGTAATTTACGTAAAATTGCAGCAAAAACAAATCCCCTTCTCATGTAAAAACAAAATAGCTAGCTTTTTGCTTGCACACTCACAAAAGCATAATATATGCCATTTACAAGCGGTTCACAAGTGCCAGAGACATCATCATCATCCGTTATTTATACCTGCCCCTGACCACCTGTGACTTTCTCAGGCTTTCTTACCCATCTTTACGTCTTTTTCCTGGTCTGCATTCATTCACAATTGCACATACATATCCTTACTGTACTTAGCCTACATTAGACCGCCGCTGTCCCGTCTTTCCATACACAGGCTAGCGTAAGTGGCAATTACGTGAATCTGCATGGGTGCATATGCACACACTTTCTGGGCACACGCAAAGTGATTTTATGTACGGCTCAGCTACCTAAACTCACATTTGTCCCATTCTGTGTTTTGGAGTACCTCTGCGTATGATGTGTGTGTCTGGGCAAAATGCCTATACATTTATGATTATTGATTATTATGTACAATGTCGGGGACCTTCAGATCCCCGAAGGTTAAGTATTTCATAAAACACTTAACCTGAGGGGTCACGACATTGGCACTTTAAATGAACAGTTACCTAGGTCGCACTGTTCAGTGACGCCGAAGTCAAGTGCCGGAGAGGTCTCTAGTCGGAATAAGTTGTGGTCAGCATCATCCACCCCTCGGAAATCTGCAGCGTCGCTTTGTAGGTAAGTCTGTGTATATTGATGTAGTTTTTTTGGCTAATCCGTGTTTCTTTGTAGGTATCGTCGTTGTCGGGATTGTGGTAATCGTTTTTACAATTGCTACCGAGGAGGAGGACGAATGAACACTGCCCTGTGCAGTGCCCCAGCTATTCCCAAGAATATGTGAATTCCCTCTTTAGGGACCTACATCAGTCCTCATCTACCTTAATGATATCCTCATTTTCTCCATCACACTTGAGGAAATTTACAACTACATGAGAGAGGTATTGCAGAAGCACCTGCATAATTGTATATTTGCAAAGCTGCAGAAGTGTTCCTTCAATCAGTCCAGGGTGAGCTTCCTGAGTCATATCATTTCAGCACATGGGGTCTTCCATTGCTCTCCTCAGTACACCACAAAGTAGCCGTAGTAGCAAATGCAGGCACCTGGAATGACTGAAACAAATTGGGGAACTCTGCAGACAATTAAAACAAGTCTGGACTCCATCTGAATTTAACTTGAACTCCCTATGAACCTCTTAATTAGACCTGGATTCCTTCTGGACCTCTGGATTGGACATGGACTTCAATTGGACCTCTGGATTAGACCTTTGCTCAATCTGTAACTCTTGATTGGACCTATGTGGCGAGAGCAGGTTCCGGGGTATTACAAATATGATTTAGAGATATTGCGAGATATTGTGAATATATATTACTGTTTGGTGCATTATATTTTACTTAAAATTGCCAAGTAGGTTCTGTAGATGTAGCTGCGGTCATTAGGGCTCCCAGCCATCCCGATTGTACCCTGAGACGTTGTGTAGACTACTGGCTAAAGACTTTGTGGTGCTACCGCTGCTAGTGGTCAGCCACGTAGTGCCATAAGTGCTGGTGAGCTGTAGGACCACTTTCACAAGGACAATCATGGTTTAACTGAGGATTGTAACAGAGACTTAAGCAAGTTAACATTTATTACCTGACAAATGGGTGCCCTTTGTTGTCCACTGAGCTGGCCATCTGGGAGTAACTCTCCACTGGATGCCCACTGCAACTCAAAGGACTTTGGGGAAATTTTATCTGGAATCAGTCCCGCCAAGTCCACGCTACCATGGGACCAGTTTGGGTTTAAAAAGTAGAAGCCTGCTGTGTGTTCTGCTGCAGGATAGATTGACTAAGAGTTACGGCTCTTGTTAGACTGGTTCAGGATTGTGCCAGCGTGTGGATCTCCAGGCCTCCACGGATCACATTATCCTTGTGTATCTGAAAAAAGCAGGAGGACTTTGCATTTGGTCTCTGCCTAGCGGGCAGGAGTGGACAGTGTGGCTTGGTGGCTCCATAGGATCAGGAAGCTCAATCTAGAGAACTCAGTGACAATAGCTCCTTTAGGTAAGGTCTGGCTGCTTCCTGGAACCTCCCAGGCTGCGCAAACAACCTTAGAAAAAGCCAGTTCTGCTCGCACAGCCAAGGAGGGGTGTGACTGTGTAGACCAATAGGAACCTATGTACATTCACTTTTCCTTGCCTAAAATCTGGCTTAAATGGGACCATTAATGGGCAAGTGGGTCCGTAACTACGGCCTCCGTGGTTACCCCTGCACACCAAATGATTGTTCCCTTATGTTTCAATCCCAAGATATAAATTCTCGAACCATATGAACCACTGTTTCCAACCACTTATGACATTTCATATTAGGTTAATATGGAAAGTCACTATTATACTTTATGGTGTCATGAGCCATATAACGTTTATAAAGTTTGAACACATTTACTCCAGTTTTACTCCAGTTCCATTACCCTATCCGGAATTTATGCATTTTTAACTCTATATCTACAGCTTAATTTGCAATTCTTAATGCTTCCTAAACAACATACCTGTGTGACAGAATTTGGCACTGTCACCTTTACGTGCTGTGCATCTAAATCTAAGAATACACACGTGGATTTCAGTCTTCTACATATATTGAAAAAACGTTGGTGCTTAAAATTTCTAAAATTAAAGCTGCTTTACCAGCTAATTGTTAAATTTTGCTCATTTGCTCCATCCCCTCACTGGAGCCTTGGATGTTGCTCTACCATTTCTGTAATTTAAAAACCGACAAATCGTTTATGATACCATTAACACCCCTCCTCATCATTACACAGTTCTGATTTTCGTCCGGGGCTTTGAGACAAACCACAGAGCCCCAGGAGAAAGTGCTACATGACACAGTCCGCTGGACTCCAAGGAAGGGAAGGGCAGCATGGTGGCTAAGTGGTTAGCACTTCTGACTTACAGCACTGGGGTCATGAGTTCAATTCCCAACCATGGCCTTATCCGTGTGGAGTTTGCATGTTCTTCCCATGTTTGCGTGGGTTTCCTACGGGTGCTCCGGTTTCCTCCCACACTCAAAAAACATACTAGTAGGTCAATTGGCTGCTAACAAATTGACCCTAGTCTGTCTGTGTGCGTGTGTTAGGGAATTTAGACTGTAAGCCCCAATGGGGCAGGGACAGATGGGAATGAGTTCTTTGTACAGCACTGCGGAATGAGTAGCGCTATATAAATAAATGATGATGATGATGAACAGTAAGTAAAATGGTAGGTGGCAATGCAGCTTTAAGCTCTACACAAATTAAAGAGCAAGTAAAGTCACTATTATTATTATTATTATTGTAGATTTGTAAGGCGCCACAGTGCTCCGCAGCGCCATACAGTAGGGAAAACAGTACATACATAAAACAGGGACATGCAAGGAAGACAAAATAAATGCAGACATGAAAACAAAGGGTATGAAGGACCCTGCTCATTAGAGAGCTTACATTCTAAGTGGAAGAGGGCACAGCTGAAACAAGAGGAGTGAATGTGTATCAAAGTGGAGATTGGGATAGTTGTGAGGGTGCATTAGTGTGAATAATGTTATCAAAGATAAGGTCACCTCTAAAAAAGAGATTGGTTTTCAAAGAGCATCTAAAGATTTGAAGGCTGCGAGAAAGTCTGATTGAGCGTGGTAGGGAATTTCATAAGTGGGAAGCAGCAGGGGAGAAGTCTTGTAGGTGGGAGTAGGAGGTGGTTACCAGAGATGAGACAAGGCACAGGTCAGAGGTAGGTCTAAGAGGAAGACTATTTTGATATGAGATATATGCAGGGGTAGTGTTGCTGAGGGCTTTGTAGGTAAGGGTGAGTAGTTTGAATTTGATTCTGGAGGACACCGGAAGCCAGGACAGGGATTTGCAAAGTGGTCAGGAAGATCAGTCTTGCAGCAGCATTTAGGATGGCTTCAAGTGTGGAAAAATGGGTGTCAGGAATGCCAGATAGCAGTAGGTTGCAATAGTCAAGACAGGAGATGATGAGAGAATGGATAAGAGTTTTGGTAACATGTTGAGTAAGAAAAGGGCCTATTCTGGCAATGTTTTTAAGGTGGCGTCGACAGGAATGGGAGAGGGCCTGGATGTGAGGAATAAAGCAGAGGGCGGAGGCTGGATTGAGAGATAGTTTCCTTAGAATAGGTGAGATGAGCTCATGGTTAAAGGAGAATGTGTCAGTGGAGAGAGATAGGTTGAAGAGGTGAGTTAGAGGTGGGCATGCAGTGGAGGAGAGGGAGTGGAGTAGTTGGGAGGGAATAGGGTCAAGTGGACAGTTTGTAGGTTGAGGTGATAAGATGAGTCCAGAGACTTCATCTTCAGTTACTGGAGAGAATAAATTAAGGGTGGATTGGGGAGTGGAGGTAAAGGTGGGTAGAGTGAGTGGAGTGAGTGGAATTTGGCATCAGGAAATACCTTGCCGAATGGTTTAAATTTTGTCTTTAAAATAGGTGGCAAAATCATGGGCTGTGAGGGAGGAAGGAGGTGCAGGTGGGCAGAGAAGTGAGTTGAAGGTGGCAAAGAGGCAACATGGGTTAGAAGACTGGGTGGATATTAGAGACTTGAAGAATGTTTGTTTGGCAACTGAAAGGGCAGTGCTGTAAGATTAAAGGATGAATTCATAGTGGAGAAAATCTGGATAGGAAAGAGATTTCCTCCAGTAACGCTTTGCAGTGCGGGAGCACTTTTGCAGGTAACTGGTCTGTTTGTTGTGCCATGGCTGGATTTTGGCTCGTCGGAGACTATATGTAGTAGCTGGAGCTACATTCTCTAGGGCTGAAGTGAGTGTTTTGCTATAGAAAGAGGCAGCCTGATTGGGACAGGATAATGCAGTCATTGGAGAAAATAGTTGTTTTAGTGAAAATGAGAAGTGAATTGGGTTAATAGTACTTAAGTTTCCTTGTGTACATGTGTATTTGGCTGCAGGGGGCAGGGCATGAGGTAAGGTGAAGCTGAAGGAAAGGAGATTGTGGTCGGAGAGTGGGAAGGCTAAACTGGAGAAACTAGAGATGGAGCAGTAGCGGGAGAAGGCAAGGTCAAGGGAGTGGCCATCACAGTGGGTGGGAGATGAGTTCCATTGGGAGAGACCAAAGCGAGGAAGTAAGTGAAAGAAGTTTAATGGCAGAAGAGACAGTGGGATTATCAATGGGAATGTCGAAATCACCTAGTAAGAGTGTAGGCAAGTCAAAGGATAGGAAATAAGTGAGCCAGGCCACAAAGTTGTCAAGAAATTGGGAAACTTGACCTTGGGGGCGATAAATGACAGCAACACAAAGGTGGAGAGGATAAAATAGATGAATAGTGTGGATCTCAAAGGAAGAGAATAAGAGGGAGGGTTCAGACTGTTTGACTTGGAAGGTGCAGCTTGGAGAGAGTAGAATGCCTACTCCACCACCTTGTCTGTTTCCTAGTCTGGGAGTGTGGCTGAGGGGAGTCCCCCATAGGAGAGAGCTGCAAGGAATGTAGTGTCAGAGGAGGTGAACCAAGTTTCTGTAATGGCAAGGAAGTTGAGGGATTTAGAAATTAATAGATCATGGATGAATGTAAGTTTGTTACAAACATATCTGGCGTTCCATAGTGCACAGGAGAAGGGATGACGGGGCAGTGGAGATATGTAGATAAGGTTGGCGGGATTGGAAATACAGGATGGATGGAAAGGTTTGGGGTGAAGCGAGGACCGCGAGCAGATAATGGGGATTGTACGGGGCCCAGGGTTATGCGAGATATCACTAGCAGCCATGAGAGGGATCAGCGTGAGAAAGAGGACATGAGAGGAATATTTGTGGGTGTGAGGTTTATTTCTTTTTATGTAGGCTGCTGAGATTGGTGGGTGCAGGAGACAAAACAGTTCATGTGTACAGACCAGTGAGGAGGGAAGTAGTGAAGGGGAAACTATAATCGGGGAGGGAGGAATAGGATGCTGGAAAAAGAAGAGGAGTTTCTGCTGCTCTGACACAACGATGTCCAGGAGGATGCTGACAGTTGGGTGCAGAGGGTCCAGTAGCCAAAAAGAGAATGTAACAGTGATCACAACTGAGCTCAGTGAGTAGCTGAGCAAATGTTGAAACAGCAATCACAGTTGAGCTCTGTGGGTCCCACAGCTGGACAGAGATGGTAGTTCTGTAGAACTTAAAACAGACTTGTTTTGCAGTATGAAGTCTATCCTCAGCGCTGCTGTGATGTTTGCAAAAGTATTTAGAAATATCCAAAGCATTATATTTGTGAGAATAAGGAAAAGGTGGAGCTTGGGCTAAGAGCTGAGCCAGTGTACAGCTTACTCCAACTGCCGTCCGCATGACCCTCCAAGTCACTATTTGACTTCATTTTATCAAAGGCTGTTTATTGCTTAGTTGAATAATATATGCAAAATGTAATCATACTATATTCCAAGTAGATTAATCCTAAATGAGACATGTATGAAAAATGGTGCACAAAATAAAGGTGCAGTAACCTATAGCAACAAATTAAACACTTGCGTGCATTTGAATCTGATAGGTTTCACTATTTTCCTGTGCACCAGTTTTCATAAATGTAACCCATAATAAGCCCTTTATTCCCAAATGATTAACACTTGAATGTCATTTTAGTTTATATATCCCGTAATGCAAAATAAATAAAACTAAGTGTAAACAACTTGTCACCTTCAATTGTGATATGTTCTGTGAGAGTTCCAGATTACGGGTTCAAAATAGAAAATCAATGGTTAATCAATATTAGAAGAAGGTTGTGTTCAGAGGTCACATTATATTTGGACCAGGGCGTAAAGGAGCAGTTGTGTCAGGCACAAATAATCCATCATTGTAAAAGTGCATTTTAGTCTTCATCTAATTTTATTCATTTGTTGAAATGTCTCATGACCCAGGGATTGGAACTGTATGCCAGATTGTTCATGACATTTTTAAACAATAAAATGCCATGTCTTCAATTTTATTGTAGCTCTACCACAAGTAGACAGAAGTATGGTAGCCACCCTTTTCTGGATTCTATCAGAATGTTCCACTGGTGCAAAGCAGTTCCATTCGAGCAAGCTACACTGGTTAGTCTTTATTAATTTCCCAAACCAGAAACTTATTGATTTAAGAAATGTCCAAGTTTGCAAATCAAACAAAGTAAACTGTGCACAACATATAAGTAAACATAATAATATATTCGTGTAATATGATATAATGATAATTAGTAATGGTCACTGACCCCCGTGTTTTGATTTTGGTTTTGGATCTGTATTACCTTCGTGCTTTGGTTTTGTTTGGTTTTGGTATTTTGTTTAAAAATCAATTATTTTCAGGCTAAAATAACCTAATTTAGTGCTTCACCTGTTTATTGGATAAGGAAGGTAATTCTAAAGCTAATAAATTAGGAAAAAAACAGTTTAATCCCTGGTAGGCCATTCTTAATTCTGTACACAAACCTGATTGTCTTCCTCTCCATCTTAGCCTTTTGGCAATGCAGCCATCTTCTTTGGGTGTATATTAAACCCTAAACTTATAGTTAAATATAAAAAGAAATGGACAAAGGCAGTTTGGTTTCTGTCTGCATCAGCTCCCCCCCCCCCTCCACTGGTATTTAAATAGAAAAGAATACGGCCTGCATAGACTGTACAATAAAAATAGAAATGGACAAAGGCAGTTTTGTGTCTGTCTGTCTGTATAGGCCCCCCTCCACTTGTAGTTAAATAGAAAAAAGACAGTCAGTATAGACTGTACAATAGAAATAGAAATGGACAAAGGCCGTTTGGTTTCTGTCTGCATCAGCCCCCCCACCCCCCCTCCACTTGTAGTTAAATAGAAAAGAAGATGGCCTGCATAGACTGTACAATAAAAGTAGAAATGGACAAAGGGAGTTTGGTGTCTGTCTGTATAGGCCCCCCATCACTTGTAGTTAAATAGAAAAAAGACAGTCAGTATAGACTGTACAATAGAAATAGAAATGGTCAAAGGCAGTTTGGTGTCAGTCTGTATCAGCCCCCCCCCCCCCCTCCACTTGTACTTAAATAGAAAAAAAGCAGCCTGCATAGACTAAACAATAAAATAGAAATGGACAAAGGTAGTTTGGGATCTGTCTGTATCAGACCCCCTCTCCACTTGTAGTAAAATAGAAAAAAAATCAGCCAGTATAGACTGTACAATATAAATAGAAATGGACAAAGGCAGTTTGGTATCTGTCTGTATATTACACCCTCCACTTGTAGTTAGATAGAAAAAAAATCAGCCGGTATAGACTGTACAATATAAATAGAAATGGACAAAGGCAGTTTTTTGTTTCTGTCTCTATAGGCCCCCCTCCACTTGTAGTAAAATAGTTAAAATTTCAGTCGATGTAGACTGTACAATATAAATAGAAATGGACAAAGGCAGTTTGGTGTCTGTCTGTGTATGACACCCTACCCTTATAGTGAAATTGATGAAACAGCAGCCTTTCAAGACTGTACATGATATAGAAATGCCCCAAGTCCCTTTCCTATTTGGGGGTAGATTACACCCTACACTTACATAGAAAGTTTTAAAAAGATGTTGTCGTCATCATCTTCAGCATCATCCTCACCCTCATCAGTGTATACATCATCATCACAGACTATCAATTCATCTCCGTTTGAATCCGCCATTAGAGAACTGCCAGTGCTTGGATGTCTTTGATGGTGAAGGCCTTCCTTGTGGAAGATGTAGTTCATTTTTATGAACATCATTTTCTCCACATTTTTTGGAAGTAACCGCCTACGGCGATCACTGACTAGGTTCCCGGCTGTGCTGAATACTCTTTCAGAGTACACACTGGAGGGTGGGCAGCTTAGGTATTGCAAAGCAAGTTTGTACATGGGTTTCCAAATGGCCTGCTTTTCTTCCCAGTAAGGAAAGGGACTGTTTGACATTTCCATATCAATTACCTCTTGAAAATATTCCTCCACCATCCTTTGCATGTTAATAATTGGATTAGATGGAGTTATGGGCAAGGTCACGAAATTTTTTGAAAAATCTTTTAAACCAGCCCAGATGTCAAACTGTTCTGGTCTGCCCTCTGCGTCTTCCCTGCTTCGCTTTGGAAAATTTAATTTTTTATGAGCAGCAGCTGCCTGACAAACTGAAGGAGGACACATTGTCAAGCCAAGGCCCAGTTCAGCGGACAACTTGCTGACCAATAGCTCCTTGCAAAGGTTCACATACTTGATCTACAATGCTGACATACTTTGCGAAATTGCTTTCCTTCGTCTCCTCCTTCAGTTTGTCAAGCTGCTTTTCCAATAGTCTAATTAAAGGAATGACTTGGCTCAAGCTTGCAGAGTCTGCACTCACTTCACACGTCACAACTTCAAATGGTTTCAGCACCTTGCATAGCACAGAAAGGTTTCCCCACTGTGCAAGAGTGAAATACATTCCCCCTCCTTTCCCAATATCCTGGCTTGTGCAATACGCTTGGATGGCTTTGCGCTGTTCCTCCATCCTCTGAAGCATGTACAGGGTGGAATTCCACCTAGTTAACACCTCTTGCTTAAGTTGGGGGCAGGGCAAGTTACACTGTTCTTGGAGCTGCTGCAACCTCCTACATGCTGTGGCAGAATGCCTGAAATGTCTCGAAATTTTACGGGCCACCGAAAGCATCTCCTGCATCTCACAGTTATTTCTTAGGAAGCTCTGCACTACCAAGTGTATGGTGTGAGCAAAACAGGGAATGTGATGGAATTCACCAAGCTGTAATGCTCGCACTATATTGTTGGCGTTATCAAAAATGACATATCCTGGGGAGAGTCCAAGTGTTATAAGCCATGTATCAATCACATCTCTTAGTTTTCATAACAAATTATCAGCTGTTAGCCTGTTAGTAAACCCGGTGATACAAAGAGTGGCCTGCCTGAGACAAATGTTACGTAGTGGTGTACATGCTGCTGCTGTTCCTGCTGGTGAAGGTGAATGACTAACCCAGTGGGCTGTCACAGTCATATATTCTTTGGTTTGACCACTTCCACTTGTCCACATATCTGTGGTTAAGTGGACAATGGGCAGAATGGCATTTTTAAGCGCAATCACTATATTTTTACACACTTTTTGATATAGTTGTGGAATAGCTTTAGGGGAAAAATGGTGTTGCAATGGAGTTTTGTAACGCGGACACAAAACATCAATTAACTGTGAAAAAGCAGCTGCTTTAATTGTGGATATTGGACGCAGATCTAACACTAACATAGTAGCCATGGCGTCTGTGATTCGCTTGGCGACTGGGTGACTGCTGTCATATTTTCTTCCCCTAGCAAATGATTGTTTCACAGTTAATTGTTGTAATGTAGGACTGCTCATTTTCTTGGTCTTCTTATGGAAGGAAGATTCATCCCCAGCAGCAGCAGTGGGACTAGCGCTTAAACATTCTTCAGAGGCAGAGTCGGATTTACACCTCATGGGGCCCTATGCAAGATATCGGTTTGGGCCCTCCCCCCCCCTTCACACACACAGTGGCCCCTCACACACACACAGTGGCCCCTCACACACACATAATACATGCACGCAGTGGCCCCTGACACAAACACATAATACACGAACGCAGTGGCCCCTCACACACACACATAATACACGCACGCAGTGGCCCCTTACACACACACATAATATACGCACGCAGTGGCCCCTCACACACACATAATACACGCACACAGTGGCCCCTCACACACACATAATACACGCACGCAGTGGCCCCTCACACACACATAATACACGCACGCAGTGGTCCCTCACACACACATAATACACGCACGCAGTGGCCCCTCACACACACGTAATACACACACACAGTGGCCCCTCACACACACATAATACACACACACAGTTGCCCCTCACACACACATAATACACGCACACAGTGGCCCCTCACACACACATAATACACGCACACAGTGGCCCCTCACACACACATAATACACACAGACAGTGGCCCCTCACACACACAATACACACAGACAATGGCCCCTCACACACATATTACACACAGGCAGTGGCCCCTCACACACTATTAATATACTACCCTACCCCTCCCTCAACTTACCTTTTTCCATCTAGGAGCTGTGGACTGGAGTATTCATCCCCTACACACATGGGACGGCACCTGTCATGTGGTGCACGTCCCATGTGACACAGAGCAGGAGACCAGCCACCACCACACTGGCCCCTCTCCCGACTCGCGACACCCGGCGGCCCTTCCTCCGACTCGCGGCACCCGACCCCCCTCCCCCAACTCGCGGTGCCGCGAGTCGGGGGAGGGGCCGATTTTTTATTTATTTTTTCCAATTTGCTCTTGTCCCCCACAGCTGGGCCCCCCGAGAGCCGCTAGGCCCTAGGCAGGTGCCTAGGTTGCCTAGCGGTAAATCCGGCCCTTTTCAGAGGAATCAATTATAGTGCAGGAGTCATCCAGCCTAAGTGGGATGCAGGGGTAACTCCGAGTGCTACTGAGGATATTGATGAGGATGGTGTTGTGGGTGTAGATTGCAGCCGTTGGAATGTAGGTGACCGAAGGGTCCTAGCTGATGATAGAGTGCTTGTAATTTTTTTGGAAGAACTTTCAGCTTTTCCCAACACCTTGCCATGAACGCTCGTCAAATGGTGTAACATGGATGAGGTTCCAAGATGGTTAAGTTCCCTACCTCGACTGACTTCTTTATGGGGATACTAACAGAATGCTCACGATTACACATACCACTAGTGCATGTATTCTCCACAGGGATTGGTGTCATTTCTGATTCTGACCATATAATTTCCTCTAATGCCTTACTGTTTTCTTGCAGCTCGGCTTTCACGCGTAACAGTAGTTGTGCACCACTTTTGGACTGCAAATTACTTGGTCTGTGCCAAGGGCATTGATATCCGGCAATCGCCAAACAGGGCGGAGATGAGAGCGGTGCTGAGAGAATGGCACCTACACCATGGTATCCCAGAGGAGATAACTTATGGCGGTATTGGCCAAGGCGGCAGCCTAGTTGAAAACCAGGAACAAGGTGAACCAGATTCCAGACAGCAGGGCCCTCTTCTCAACAGACTGCAGAACCAGTCCCTCTGTCCTATGATGAGCGCAGGGCTGACGGGCTAAGGATCGAGCTGGCGTCCTTATGGGACAATGCGACTGCAGCTGAGCGGGCACAGGTCATCGAGGCATGGCGCCAAGAGGGAAGAGCGCCAGCCATTCAGCCCAGGGGGAGGCGCCCCCTAGAGGATCAGGACTGTCATCTTTACCTTGCCCAAAATTTAAGGACTATGTTGGCAATATTAATGACCCCCTGAGGTGTTTGAAAGGACCTTCAGGCTACAAGCTGTACCAAGAGAGGAATGGGTTAAGCATTTGCTGCCCACACTGTAAGGTCATGCAGTGGATGTCTACTGTGGGGTGCCCTCAGAGGACTGTGTGGACTATGATATAGTAAAAAGGGCACTCCTTAAACGGTACACTATTATCCCAGAGAACTGTCGTCAGAAGTTCCAGGACTTTGACAAAAACCTCCATGCCACCCATGAGGAGTTTGCCAACCTGCCATGGGAGTCGGCGAGAAAGTGGGTGCACGGAGCTGGTGTCCAGACCATGGAGGAGGTAATAGACTTAATGTGCTAAGAGCAGTTTCACCGCCAGTGCGCACCCTGCAGGGAGAAGGACTTAGAGACTCAAGGGCGTCAATCACTGTAGTGAGTCTCCATCTTATTAATCCTGCTGCAGTATTGCAGGATCGCTCTGCCAAAGTTACAGTGGCAGATGGACTGGAGAAGGAAGTGCCTGTAGCAAGGGTGTATCTGGACAGGGAAGATGGCCAGGATTTGCAAGGTATTGCCGTTATGGATCCCAACTGATGTGATCTTGGGCAACGATGTTGGGGGTGGAATTGTGGCTGCGTTTCTCAACTCCATTACCTGAGCCAAGCTGCCAGACTACAGTGTTCAGGATCTATACCTGCACAACCCAGCCCTGAGGAACAGACAAAAAAGATTGCCAGCAACCCCAGCATCAGCAATCCGAAGAGAAAAGTCTCAAGCTGCTATTTCTTCAGGAACCAGCCAACTCTTTCCCTCTGGAATGACTACGTCCCCTAGCAACGCAGAGGATGATGTCTCCGGCCAATATGATCTTGTGGGGGTGCCCGGTGATGCTCCTGTCCCTAGCAGTATGCCAGCTCCAGACCACAACTGACCACAGTGACCTCCCTTTGACTGACCCAACTTTAACTGATCCTAGTAACCTCAACATAGACCCCCCTGCAGAGTGTCCTGGGAAAGAGTTCAGGGCAGCCCAGCTGTCTGATTCCTCACTGGAAGGCATGAGGTACCAAACTGGAAGAATCTTTCCAGGAATGGAGGTGGAGAGAGTGACTTGATGTAAAGGGTTGTTGTACCATCTAGCTAGGAAGGTAGATGGGGATAGACCAGTGGATATAGTAGGTCCCTTGCCTGTGCCCAGTAGATCAGGGAAGAGATACATCCTCACTGTGGTGGATTACGTCACAAGATATCCAGAGGCTGTAGCTTTGTCCTCCATCACTGCGGAAAATATAGCCGACGCGCTGCTATGATTAATTAGCAGTGTAGGGTTCCCTACTGAGATCCTAACCAATCAAAGGACACAGTTCATAAGTGAACTGGTCCAGTGTCTCTGGGCAAAGTGCGGAGTGCAGCAACTTCGTACTGCCCCCTACCATCCCCAGACTAACAGACTGTGCAAGCGGTTCAGTGGCACTCTGAAGCACATGCATTTGTAACTTTGGAGAGGAGTCTACTGGTTTCACCCCCTTTGAACTACTATTTCTCCGCAGAGTCCGTGGACCACTTGACCTGTTCCAGGATTCATAGGAAGGGGAGATACCCACCCAGGATGTCCCTATGGTAGAGTATGTGTTAGAGCTCAGAGATTGGTTAGAGAATCTCATGGGGCTTGCGCATGCTAACTTAGTGAAAGCGCAGACGGAGCGTGCACCAGAGTGTTTGAGGTAGGGCAGAAGGTCCTTGTTCTGACGCCCACGCATCAGAACAAGCTCCTAGCTGCCTGGGCTGGACCGTATACGGTCTCAAAACATTACTTATTTGGTTTCATTTGATAGCGACGGTAAGCGACAGCGGACCTACAATGTGAATATGTTGAATGCATACCACGAACGTGTGGAGTCGGTAGCAGTGGTTTTCTGCTTACCGACGGAGGAACCAGGAAGTGATCCACTACCTGACCTCCTCGCGGATGCCAGAGGTGAAGGTGGTGTAGAGGTAGTGGTCTGGGCTGAGCAGTTCAGTGTCTGCAAGAGGGTGCAGCTTGAGGCAGTGCTGTGGCCCTTTGGAACTAAGTTCAGTAGGAAGCCCGGCCAGACTTTCTTGGTGATGCACCATGCGGACACTAGTGAGCATAGGCCAATTAGGCAACCTGCTTATCGGGTCTTATCAGAAGCCAAGGAGAGTATATACTGTGAGTTTTAGGTGATGCTTAAGCTAGGTGTGATCCAGCCATTGAATAGTCCATGGGCATTCTGCATTGTATTGATTCTGGAAGGGTGTAAAGGCTTTCCCCAGGTTTACTTGGATGACATTGCCTTTTTCAGTAATACCTGGGAAGACCATCTGAACCATGTAGGACAAGTGTTGAAAAAATTTCAGTGGGCAGGTCTGACCATCAGAGCAGGCAAGTGTCAATTGGGGATGTCAGAGGTACAGTACAGCACCTGGGGCATCGTGTTGGGGGAGGTTCAACCAGAACCAGATAAGGTAGAGGCAATCCGAGACTGGCCCCGGCCCACAACCCAAGGACAAGTACTGGCCTTCTTAGGGACTGCAGGGTACTACAGACGTTTCATCCCAGACTTTAGTACTGTAGCAAAGCCCCTGACCATCTCACAACAGTTTTGTATAAAAGTGAGCAGGGCTCACAATAACTTTTGCATTAGTCTGTATCTTTAATGTTATGTAAAATATTTATTTATAGCTGTATGGAATATGGTGGTGATATATCAATAAAAGACAATTTTAATAATAATAATAGTAATTCTCCAAGATCCAACAACTGGATTTGTACACAGAGATGTCTATTTAGTATATACATTACTGAAAATGTTGTTATGAAGGTAGTTAATTATCTGCAAGCAATTCATTCATGTCAAATTAGTAATAGATAATTAACTTTTAATAGCACTATTACCAGTAACCTGCTTTAATATAACTGACAACATAGAGGGAGAAAGGAATGGAAATCATAGACATATGCTTTAAAGATAAATGTTTGCCTCATAGCTATTTGCCTCTAAATTTGCACATTGCGCATTGCACATTACTTACAAGGTGTAAATTATGCGCCTAGATAATACACGTGCAATGTATGCACCTTGTAACAACAATACATGCTTTTATTTGCTATAGTTGAAGTTGCCTATCATAAGATGTTTCTTACTCAAACTAGAGATGTGCAAGCGCACGTTTGCCTGAGAGCAAACTCTAATTACGGAGCGTCTGTTCTGGTATAAGATCTTGTTCATGCAAGTCCATGTTCAAGCCCAATCGATAGGTCTTGTCTAGTGGTGTTTTGCTGGCATTTTGCTGATTCAAGCACTGGCAATATGGACAATGAGAGAGTGGTAGTCAAAATTTACGCTGGCCAGAGTTCCGTGTGGGAGGCTAGCAAGAACCATGCAATAGGTACAGAGACACCAAGGGGTATATTTACTAAACTGCGGGTTTGAAAAAGTGGAGATGTTGCCTATAGCAGCCAATCAGATTCTAGCTATGATTTTGTAGAATGTACTAAACAAATGATAACTAAAATCTGATTGGTTGCATTAGGCAACATCTCCACTTTTTCAAACCCGCAGTTTAGCAAATATACCCCAAGTGTATTTGCAGGCATGGTGGGACTGCACAAAGCCCAATACTGATTTAGTCTATTTAAAGAGTAGAAACCATAAGCACAGGACACCTAAGCTTGTTGACAGAGTCTGTATCTGTAAGCTGAGTGATACACCTTTGTCTAGGGACAAGGGACAAATGACATGGAGATAGACCTGATGTTGAGAGCTGAGGAGGGTGGTGTAGAAGTCGGTAGGCAAACTGGAAATCTCCAAGGTGAGTGTCAGATGTTGCTCAGACCCAGTGAACCAATGTTCAATATTTGTTGGAACAATTAAATGTGTGCTGGAGGAGTTTAATAAAGGAATTTGTATTATTGAGACATAGCTCAGTTTCCATTCTCCCATTATACTAACATCTCTTCTGAGCCCAGAACAAGATTGAAGGCTTATATATGTAACCCACTCATTTCAGAGATTCTTGAATTGGAGTGAAGGGGAAAGATTACTTAAGTTAAAATAACTATTATTATACAATTAACTGTCCCAAAGAGCAGAGAGAGCACTACCCAAGTGTGGACCCATCTCTGGCCAAGATGGCGTCCTTTCCTGCCTTTAGGACTGGAAGCAGCAGCCTATGGGTAAAAGGGGAGTGTTAATCAGTGAGGGGCCCTAAGAGAAATCCCGCCATGAGCCTTTCCCAGAAACATCTGCTGTCTGGGCCTCACCATATGAAGAGGAAATAGCGGGGCCATGAGCCTGCCAAGAGACTTTCCCACAAACTCCTAGAGACTATACCTCTCCCATCCAGAGGCAAGAGGGGAAAGAGTTAGAAGAGAGACTGCTGCTATCACATCAATGGCAGTAGGTGGGGAAATAGCTGTTAAGAAAATTCTACAAAGCAGTGAGTGGAGATCTGCTGGATTTTGACAGGCCTATGACTGTGGAGCTAGTGAAAATGTCCTATAAAAATGATGGTGGACTGGTGGAGGTGATCAGTAATGAATTGCATTTGTTGGTGGTCCATTGCTGGGGCTGTCATGAACTGGCAGGACCTCCTGTGGCTGAGGCACAATGCCCCTTGTGTCAGGTACTGCTACTCAGACCATTTGGGAAACAACACCAACCACCAGAGATTATGTGCTTGAAACTGGAAGCCCACGAGCAGTGATTACATTGAAAAGCTGTCTAGAAAACATTATGGATGGGATCAGCTGAGAGAGCTTACACAATCAGCACCCAAAACTCATATTTCTGTTGAATGTGGCGCTTATGGAGGGCCCATTCCTGGAGATGGGCCCTCCATAGTCTACCTAGATCATCAATAATTTGCTGGCTCAGAAAAGATGATTGAGACTCCAGAGGTGATTGAGGAGAGAGGGAGTCAATGAAAGTGAAAAGTCTCTGGTTGCTGATCCAGAGTTAACTGCGTGAGGTCATTCAAGTGCCAGGAGAGATGGTGTATAGAAGTAGGGGTTGGAAAGAGTAGGGAGCCATAATCCAATTCTACCCATAAATTGGCAGACCATGAGAGCATTGCAGGAAACATCAGGGAAGTAGTAACCATGCCTGCCAACCACTGCAAAGATTGGGCCCAGTAGTTGTTAGCACTCCTTCATGCAACACCAGCTCCAGAATAAACAGAGGGACTTACAGATTTATTGTGACAGCATTGAAAGACCGGGTAAAGCTTATCATGACAGGGTTGAGCCTGCCCATAATTCAATAGGAGAGAAAGATAACCAGACATTTTGGACCCAATCTGGCATGCCAATCCTGTGCGAGGTCCTTAATGATAAGGTAGGAAAGGATGCACAATTCCCCAATAATCGATTAAATATTGCAATATTTCACACAATAGAAAAAGCTACATTCTGCGATGCAGTTGGTATTTAAATATACCGTAGGTACATATCCAGGAACAAATCTTTAGAAATACATTAACATTCCATTATATGAGGCCCTCTCTTTGGCCTGTGATTTAAACTGAAATTATCAAAAAGGAACACTATTGGAGGAAAACTGTTTTTTTTTGCCTGTCTGGAAATGCCAGCCTATGCCTCCAAGTAGTTGCACAGAAGTAACAGTAAAACTTGTGCCCCCTTTATAATCCATCTCTGTGTGATACAGACTTTCCACACAGAGCTCCATGATTCCCACCGCACACCATATAAGAGATTCACACTCACTATCTAACTGCCTGAGCAATACTTAGGATGAAATATCTGCTGTTGGAATATAAACATTATGCTAAGCAAGTAGAACAAACAGCCTCAAAACCCAGTTAATTATCAATGAGGCTTAATTCTCATCACTCATATTAATTGTGGAATTATACCTTTTCTCCAAGAGACTCTGGCTAATAATCAATCCATTTGTCTCTTTTAAGATAAGCTTCATTTTACTGAGCAGTCTGTCTCATTCAGGAGACGGATGGTTGGACTTCGGGCCAATGAGATTAAAGGCTTGATAGGTATTCATTAGTCAACGATAATGAAACGGGTTCAATCGAAGAAGATCTTTTAATATGTGTTATTTGTATTCATGGTTAAATGATGTTGTAAATAAGATACCTGTACTGCTTTGTTGATGAGCTAACATTCAGGATGTTTAACTGCTTAATGCAACTCCTCTGTAATGTCTAGATATTCTCTTAACACGTCAAACACCTGATTTGGTAATATGACCAATAATATATTGCACATTTTTTGCAATCCATCAATACTCCACACTAAAACTTTTAAATCACCCTTTATAATATTATATATAATACGTATATGTAATGATTAGAGATGCTCACTGACCCCTGTGAAGTGGTTTTGGTTTTGGTTTTGGATCTGGATTAGCTTCGTGTTTGGGTTTTGGTTTTGGTAAAACCACCCTAGTGTGTTTTGGTTTTGGTTTTGGATCTGTATTTTTATTTATTTTTTTAGAAAAATTGCTAAAATGTGCTAAAATCACATAATTTTGCTCTTTTCTTTGATCCTACATTATTATTAACCTCACTAACTAATTTAAAGTCATTTTCAGTCAATTTTGACCACCTCACAGGTCACAATATTATTTTCATACACTTTCAAACAAAGATTACAGCAGTTCTTGCCAGTGATAAGAAAAAGGCCATTGTCATGCCTGGGCATAGGACCAAAAATCCACCTCTTATGTGTGCAATTATTTTTACACAAATCCTGACAACAGTTGTCTAGCCATTTGTAGCGTTTGTAAAGCCACACTCAGTAGAGGTAGGAACTTTAACCATCTAGGATCCTAATTGTCACTCACCGGACTGTGAGTGCCATTTCTCCTGTGTTCAGGAACCGTGGCCGTCCGCCATCCTGAGGGTCTGCGCATGTGCAGCCCTTATGAAACCTTCAGTACCTGTTGCTTTTATTGATTGGATGATAAGGCAACCCTCCCTATTTAAACCACCTGTGATCATTACCTAGTGGCCTGATCTTGGAGTCTCATTCCCCATGAGCCTCTGAAACTGTTCCTGTGTTTCCTCGTGTATTCAGCTCCAGCTGATTCCTGTCTACTACGATTGTGGTTTCCAGACCACTTCAACTCTCCTGTGTTCATCGTGTCTGCACTCAGCTGATTCCTATCTGCTACTGCTGCCGGATTCCAGTTCGCCTCAACTCTCCTGTGTTCAGCGTGTCTGCTCTCCGCTGCCTCCGTTACTACTGCCGGGTTCCAGACCGTCTTAACTCTCCTGTGTTTATCGTGTCAGCTCTCCACTGATTCCTATCTGCTACTGCTGCCGGATTCCAGACCGTCTCTACTCTCCTGTGTTCAGCATGTCTTCCCTCCGCTGCCTTCGCTACTACTGCCGGATTCCAGACCGTCTCTACTCTCCTGTGTTCAGTGTGTCTCCCCTCCGCTGCCTTCGCTACTACTGCCGGATTCCAGACCGCCTCAACTCTCCTGTGCTCATCATGTTTCCAGTTTTACTTACTACTGCTTCCTGAGTATTGCTCTGTTGATTACCGGTTATCTTCCGTGCGCTGCACCAACCTGATTACCGCTTCCATCCTCCAGTGGTCTCTCCTCCTGCCGGCGTTCAGTCATTCAGGTATCCCTGCATGTCTCCTTGACAGCCTGCTTTCCTGAACCGCGGTATGCATACTTTCCATTGACTTTGCTATTGTATTGCATATCCGTCTGCACTATGTTGTGTTCATCTCCGGAGTCTTCCATCTACTGAAGCTATTGTTACTATTGACTTTGTTTCCTATTACCTGGATCTCTATAGTGACTTTGTATACTTCAAGCAGCGCTTGTCAGTTATTATTGTATTGTGGTTATCATCGTGGGATCAAGTTTCGTGTGCCCTGTATATCCTCTGCATTCCATTCATCTCCTCGTGCCCCTCCTCACATATATATAGCAGTGGTACAACTTGCTGAACGCAGACCACTGACTCCTGTTTCCCATTGACACCAGTTTCAAGTATCCTCTCACATAAGCAGTGGTACAACTTGCTGTACGCAGACCACTGACTTTCACTACCTCCTCTCTACTCCTGGACATTCCTCCTCACTATAGCAGTGGTACAACTTGCTGTACGCAGACCACTGACTCTCCTCACGTTTACTTGTCCATCTGGTTCCTCGTGTACATACATCTAAGTCATTACCAGTTGCTGCTAGTCATAGACTTTCCTTGAGCATTCTCTCACCATCTGCTGATTCTCCTGTTCCGTTGTCACCCTGCTACCAGAGGACCATAGTACCAGCTATATTACTCTGGTAAGAACATCATCTGGTGATATCCTGGGCAAAGACTCCTAGTGCCCGTGACAGTAAGATCAGGCCATGACAGACCCAGGAGCGGAACCTACAGCTAAAGAGATGCTGCAGTATCTGGTTACCCGTATTGAACAACAGGATGTTCGCCAACAACAATTGCTGCAATATTGCCAGGCGTTAGCCTCCCAAAGAACGTCTGCGCAAAATATCACAGCTACTGTTGATGCTCCTGTGCCTTCCTCTGTTTCCCCAGTGCCATCCCAGGTGTCTACTGCTTCCACGCTACACCTGCCTACTCCTTCAAAATATGATGGAGACCCCAAAACATGCAGGGGTTTTCTAAATCAATGCTCAGTTCATTTTGAGCTTCAACCTCACAATTTCTCTACTCATCGTTCCAGAGTGGCCTATCTCATTTCCTTGTTTTCCGGACAAGCTCTCGCATGGGCTTCCCCTCTGTGGGAAAGAAATGATCCATTATTACAAGATAGTGCCAAATTTATTTCCACATTTCGAAGTGTATTCGATGAACCTGGTTGTGTTATTTCCGCTGCATCCAGCATCCTCCGTCTACGTAAGGGTTCTCGTACTATAGCCCAGTACGTCATTCAATTTCGGATATTAGCCTCTGAACTTCAGTGGAACACTGAAGCTTTAATTGCCGCCTTCTGGCAGGGGCTTTCTGATAAAATTAAAGATGCACTGACTACTCAAGAATTACCTACTTCTCTAGAAGATTTGATTTCTCTTTGCCATCGTGTAGACATGAGATTTCGTGAAAGAGAGTCTGAAAAAACAACTTCATTTAAAGCACCTCTTCGCTCAAGTCCTCAAGTTCGCCAAGTTTCATCTCCGGTGATATCTATGGAGATAGGTTGCTCCAAATTAACTTCAGAGGAGAGGGACCGAAGAGTAAAAAATAGACTTTGTATCTATTGTGCTGATTCTACTCATATGCTCAATTCATGCCCTAAAAAATCGGGAAATGCCAGGCCCTAACCAGTTCTGGAGAGGTGAAGTTAGGGTCCCTGGAGTCCTCTCCATGTTCTACGAAATTAAAAGTTTGTGCTTTTGACGTTACTGTTTCCTTTGCTACCAAATCTTTCATGTCCCAAGCACTTATTGACTCTGGAGCTGCAGGAAATTTTGTTTCTAAATCCCTCGTGAATCAATGGTCCCTACCAGTGATTACCTTGAAAATACCTATTACTGTGACTGCTATCGATGGATCACGCATTATTAATGGTCTCATCACCCAGAGTACGTCTCCAGTAACCCTTCAAATTGGTGTATTACACCAGGAAGAAATTTCATTTTTAATTCTTCCTGTTACTACCAGTCCGATTGTATTAGGCCTTCCATGGCTTCAAAGTCATTCTCCCCAGATTGACTGGCACACTCCTCAAGTTACGTCTTGGGGGCCTGAATGTCATCATCGTTGCCTCTCTCAAGTCGTTCCTCTCAAGATACAGCAATCCTCCATTTCACCTTGTTCACCGGGACTTCCTCCTCAGTATGCTTCTTTTACCGATGTATTTGATAAAATTCAGTCTGAACGTCTTCCTCCTCATCGTTCGTGGGACTGTCCGATTGATCTTCAACCTGGCAAGACTCCTCCCAGGGGTCGTGTGTATCCACTTTCTTTACCTGAAACTCAAGCCACATCTGAGTACATCAAAGAGAATCTCCAGCAAGGATTTATTCGACCTTCTACCTCTCCCGCTGGAGCAGGGTTTTTCTTCATAAAAAAGAAGGATGGGTCATTACGTCCTTGCATAGATTTCCGTAGACTTAACGCCATAACTATCAAAAATCGGTATCCCATTCCATTAATTACTGAGTTATTTGATCGTATCAAGGGAGCCCGGATCTTTACCAAGTTGGATCTTTGTGGTGCCTATAATTTAATTCGAATCAGGTCCGGTGACGAATGGAAGACAGCTTTCAACACCAGAGAGGGGCATTGTGAATATTTAGTAATGCCCTTCGGGTTATGTAACGCCCCCGCTGTTTTCCAGGGTTTCATTAATGAGATCTTCCGGGGCTTGTTATATGTTTGTGTCGTCGTCTATCTGGACGACATATTAATCTTTTCTCAGGACCTGCCTTCTCATCATCAACATGTGGCAGAGATCCTTTCCAGACTCCGGAAAAATTCATTATTCTGCAAGTTAGAAAAATGTTCATTCGAGTTGCCCCAGATTCCATTTCTGGGATATATTGTCTCCGGAGTTGGTCTTCAGATGGATCCAGAAAAGGTGAATGCTGTATTACATTGGCCTCAGCCAACTACTCTTCGTGCAATTCAGCTTTTCTTAGGTTTTGCCAATTACTATAGATGCTTCATTCAAGATTTTTCCTCGATTGCATCTCCTATTGTGGCCCTAACTCGTAAAGGGGCCAATACTAAACAATGGTCCTCTGAGGCCCTTCAAGCCTTCCAGTTTCTCAAAGAGTCCTTCTCCTCCGCTCCTGTTCTTCGACAGCCTGATGTGACGCTTCCCTTCTTCCTAGAGGTAGATGCCTCTAATGTTGGCTTAGGAGCCATTCTCTCCCAAAGATCGGAGCAACAAAAATTCCATCCTTGTGCCTTTTACTCTCGGGGTCTTCTGCCTGCGGAGAAGAATTATACCATCGGGGACAAGGAGTTGCTGGCTATAAAAGTAGCATTAGAAGAATGGAGATATTTGTTGGAAGGAGCTCGTCATCCTGTGACAATTTTTACTGATCATAAAAATTTGTCATATTTACAGTCTGCTCAATGTTTGAATCCTCGTCAAACAAGATGGTCTCTTTTCTTTTCTCGTTTTGAACTAATCATAACCTTCAAACCAGCTGCGAAAAATAAAAAAGCAGACGCCCTATCTCGAGCTTTTGTGACGTCCTCAGACGTTGAAGATGGTCCTAACCACTCTATATTAGACCCCAAATGTGTTTCTCTGGCTGCTTCTTCCACTAAGGTGCTACAATTTGGGAGAACCCTCGTGCCTCCTGCTCTTAGGAAGAAAATCCTTTCGTGGTTTCACTCTTCTCGTTTTTCTAGACATTCTGGTGAACGCAAGACTTTTGAAATTCTTTCTCGAAGTTACTGGTGGCCTTCTATGAGGAGAGATGTTAAAGATTTTGTGGCTGCTTGTGAATTGTGTTCCCAGTTTAAGACTCCCCGCAGAACTCCAGCGGGTTTGCTTCAACCACTACCCATTCCTTCCAAGCTGTGGACCCATATTAGTATGGACTTTGTTACTAATCTTCCTCCTAGTAAAAAGTGCAATACTATTTGGGTAGTGGTGGATAGATTTTCGAAGATGGCACATTTCGTTCCTTTGACCGGTTTACCTTCTTCATCTACTCTGGCTGATTATTTCATCAAAGAAATCTTCCGTATTCATGGATGTCCTTCCGAGATTGTTTCAGATAGAGGAGTGCAATTCGTTTCCAGATTCTGGCGGGCCCTCTGTAAGACCTTGGGTATCCGATTATCACTCTCATCCTCCTACCATCCTCAATCAAACGGACAAACCGAAAGGGTCAATCAAGATCTTGAGACTTTTATAAGGATGTTCTCTTCAGTCAACCAAGACAACTGGGTAGATTTGCTTCCATGGGCTGAATTCTCTCATAACAACATGTATCATGAATCATCTTCTAAAACTCCATTCTTTGTGGTTTACGGTCACATCCGTCTTTTCCAGAATTTCCTGCCCTCCCTCCCACCCAAGTTCCTGCGGTAGAGACTGTTTGTCAGACCTTCAAAAATATTTGGTCTCAGGTCAGAACCTGTTTAAAGAAGACATCTGCCAGATATAAGTCTTTTGCAGATAAAAAGAAACAGGCTATTCCACCACTTAAAATCGGAGATCGTGTATGGTTATCAACCAAAAATATTCGTTTGAAGGTCCCATCTATGAAGTTCGCTCCTCGTTTTATTGGTCCATATAGGATCATTCAAGTGATAAATCCAGTTTGTTTCAAACTTCTACTACCTAAGAACCTTCGTATTTCCAATGCCTTCCATGTGTCTTTGCTCAAACCTCTTATCATCAACCGTTTCTCGGTCCCTCCTTCAGCACCTCGGCCAGTTCAAGCTCATCAAGAGGAGGACTTTGAGATTACTCACATATTGGATGCAAAAATTTTGCGAGGAGTGCTTCGTTTCCTCGTTCATTGGAAGGGCTTTAGTCCTGAAGAGCGTTCATGGATTAAAGCAGAAGATCTCAACGCTCCAGCTCTTCTTAAGAAGTTTTATTCCAAGTTTCCGGACAAACCCGGTTCCATGTGTTCTGTGCCCACCTTTAAAAGGGGGGGTACTGTCACTCACCGGACTGTGAGTGCCATTTCTCCTGTGTTCAGGAACCGTGGCCATCCGCCATCCTGAGGGTCTGCACATGTGCAGCCCTTATGAAACCTTCAGTACCTGTTGCTTTTATTGATTGGATGATCAGGCAACCCTCCCTATTTAAACCACCTGTGATCATTACCTAGTGACCTGATCTTGGAGTCTCATTCCCCATGAGCCTCTGAAGGTGTTCCTGTGATTCCTGGTGTATTCAGCTCCAGCTGATTCCTGTTTACTACGATTGTGGTTTCCAGACCACTTCAACTCTTCTGTGTTCATCGTGTCTGCACTCAGCTGATTCCTATCTGCTACTGCTGCCGGATTCCAGTTCGCCTCAACTCTCCTGTGTTCAGCGTGTCAGCCCTCCGCTGCCTCCGTTACTACTGCCGGATTCCAGACCGTCTCTACTCTCCTGTGTTCAGCGTGTCTCCCCTCCGCTGCCTTCGCTACTACTGCCGGATTCCAGACCGTCTCTACTCTCCTGTGTTCAGCGTGTCTCCCCTTCGCTGCCTTCGCTACTACTGCCGGATTCCAGACCGCCTCAACTCTCCCGTGCTCATCATGTTTCCAGTTTTACCTACTACTGCTTCCTGAGTATTGCTCCGTTGATTACCGGTTATCTTCCGTGCGCTGCACCAACCTGATTACCGCTTCCATCCTCCAGTGGTCTCTCCTCCTGTTCAGCCGTTCAGGTATCCTTGCACGTCTCCTTGACAGCCTGCTCTCCTGAACCGCTGTATGCATACTTTCCATTGACTTTGCTATTGTATTGCATATCCGTCTGGACTATGTTGTGTTCATCTCCGGAGTCTTCCATCTACTGAAGCTATTGTTACTATTGACTTTGTTTCCTATTACCTGGATCTCTATAGTGACTTTGTATATAGCAGCGCTTGTCAGTTATTATTGTATTGTGGTTATCATCGTGGGATCAAGTTCCATGTGCCCTGTGTATCCTCTGCATTCCATTCATCTCCTCGTGCCCCTCCTCACATATATAGCAGTGGTACAACTTGCTGAATGCAGACCACTGACTCCTGTTTCCCATTGACACCAGTTTCAAGTATCCTCTCACATAAGCAGTGGTACAACTTGCTGTACGCAGACCACTGACTTCCCCGTTACCTACTTGCACCTGGAATCCATTCCTTCACTATAGACAGTGGTACAACTTGCTATACGCAGACCACTGACTTTCACTACCTCCTCTCTACTCCTGGACATTCCTCCTCACTATAGCAGTGGTACAACTTGCTGTACGCAGACCACTGACTCTCCTCACGTTTACTTGTCCATCTGGTTCCTCGTGTACATACATCTAAGTCATTACCAGTTGCTGCTAGTCATAGACTTTCCTTGAGCATTCTCTCACCATCTGCTGATTCTCCTGTTCCGTTGTCACCCTGCTACCAGAGGACCATAGTACCAGCTATATTACTCTGGTAAGAACATCATCTGGTGATATCATGGGCAAAGACTCCTAGTGCCCGTGACACTAATCCTTTGTACGGCATTTGAAACGAGTTCATGGAAAGCTTTTGGGAAAATCAGAAACTTATGTTAAAAAAATGACAACAAGCAGTCCAGCATCATCTACCTCTCTTCTCTCAATATACAAGTGATGGGAGATAGTCCTGCATCCAAGTTGCTAAGGCTACATGACTCCTCCACTAGCCATGATTCCTCTGAAGAATTATTGAGCATTAGTCCCTCTGCTACTGATGCTGGGGGTGGATCTTCAACCCAGAAGAAGACTACTAGTAGGTTACAACAATTGACTGTTAAACAATTCTTTGGTAGAGGAAGAAAGTAAGAAAGCTGTCACCTAGTCGCAAAGCGGATCACAGACGCCATGGGGTCTATGCTAGTATTAGATCTGCGTACAATATCCACTATTAATGCAGCTGGTGTTAGACAATTAACGAAGGTCTTGTGTCCCCATTACCAAATTCTATCACAACACCACTTTACTAGAAAAGCTATTCCTCACCTCTACCAGAAGGTTCGTAAAAATGTAATTATTGGGCTACAAAATGCCATTCTACCCATTGTACACTTAACCACAGATATAGGGACAAGCGGAACTGGGCAAACTAAAGATTATATGACTGTGACAGCCCACTGGGTCGGTGATTCGCCTTCACCAGCAGGAACAGCAGCAGCATGTACCCAAGTACGTCACATTTTTCTGAGGCAGGCAACTCTGTGTATCATCTGCTTCACTAAGAGGCATATTATTGTTATTATATATATTATTATTAGTGTCGATAGTGTATCGAGAATAAGGTCACCTCTAAAAAAGAGATGGGCTTTCAAAGAGCATCTAAAGATTTGAAGGCTGTGGAAAAGTCTGATTGAGCGTGGTAGGGAATTGGCATAAGTGGGGAGCAGCACAGGAGAAGTCTTGAAGGCGGGAGTGAGAGGTTGTTATCAGACACAAAACAAATCGCAGGTCAGAGGTAATACCGCTGACAACCTGTTTTAAAAACTAAGGGATGTCATTGCAACATTGCTTATCCTGCTTGGACTCTCCTGAGGATATGTGATTTCTGATAACGCAGCTGTAAGAAGAATAGAATTTAAGGGGGAATGTACTTTAGTAGTCACCTTTGAAGAGAGTGCAGACACGGTTAGCTTGAGTCAAGTGATTGTCTTAATTATACTTTTTGAGAAGTAGCTAGAGAAATTGAAGGAAGAAATTAAACTAAACAAATCTGCTAACTATATTGTAATTGTAGATTAAATACTTAATTTGCTTCGCCAGGATCAAAGAGCGATCAACATCTTGTAATGACGTCTCCTCCTTCATTTTCTCAGGCTACTGGTTCTAGGGAAAAAATTAGCTTTCCCAAGACACCCAGTGCTAATGCAGATGAGTCAGCACAACATTTTGACATTTGCTCTGCTCTAAAAGATTTGCCCAAAAATCGTGAAAGCTCTGCCATAAAATGGACTACAAATTCCATGAGGAAGGCCATTATCGGCAATTACATCAAAGTACACAGACGTCTGTGATGGTGGATTCCAGCGGGGATGAATTAGTATTGTTTGAGGAACATGTACACAATGATGAGGGTGAATATGATGACAGTGTACATTGCAGGTGCTGAAATCTAGCTAAGAGAAGGAAGCTACCTGATGCTGGTATGCCTGGTAATATTTTGGGTAGAATGGTATCTTGGCAATTTTATGTTTTTCCACAGTAAACTTTCACCTTTTTTAGAGAGGTTTTTTTTTCTTTAAAATGGTACAAGCTTTTTATTTACATTTTGGTTTCCCTGACTTAAAACTACTATGCACTTGAACATAGGCTTTAGCACATGAGGAAGAGGGATTAGTATCATCATGACTGAGACTGGAGAGTGACAACAACAATGTCACCCCTCCTGTTTCTGTATGAGCTATGGCACAGTACAATGTCACTGGAGACTTTTAAGAACACTCACAATCCTATTATTACAATTTCTGTTTCAGCACTGAACCCTGCCACCTCTCCTGTTTTTGAGTTAGCTATGGTACAGTAAAATGTAACTGCAGATTTAGAGCAAGCCAGCCAGCCCTATAATTTCTATTTCAGCACTGACTCTTAGCAATGGAGCACTCCTCTTTGTCTGTTACCTATATAACACTGTAGAATATGCCTGCAAATTCAGAAGACAAGCCTGCTAGCCCTCCTATTTGTATTTCAGCAATGACTCTTAGCAATGGAGCACTCCTCTTTGTCTGTTACCTATATAACACAGTACAATTTGCCTGCAAATACAGAAGACAAGCCTGCTAGCCCTAGTATTTGTATTTCAGCAATGACAATTAGCATTGGAGCAATGGAGCTCTTGTCTTTGGGTGTATATAACACCGCACACTTTTTGGTGCAAATTCAGAAGAAAAGCCTGCAAGGACTACTATTTGTATTTCAGCAATGACAATTAGCAATGGAACACTTGTATTTGGGTGTATATAACACCATACACTTTTTGGTGCAAATTCAGAAGTAAAGCCTGCAAGGACTACTATTTGTATTTCAGCAATGACAATTAGCAATGGAACACTTGTATTTGGGTGTATATAACACCATACACTTTTTGGTGCAAATTCAGAAGTAAAGCCTGCAAGGACTACTTTTGTATTTCAGCAATGACAATTGCCAACGCAGCTCTCCTTTTTTTGTTACCTATATAACACTGTAGAATATTACTGCAGAATTACACCAACTCTGACAGCACTATTTTTTTTTATTTTTATGCAATGAGAATTACTAACACAGCTCTTCTTTTTGTGTATTATCTATATAACACAGTAGAATTGGACTGCAGAATTACATCATCCCTGTAAGCACTACTATTTGGATTTTTCTGCAATGAGATTTAACACTGGAGCTTTCCTATCTGTGTGTTACCTATATAACACAGTAGAATTGGACTGTAGAATTACACCAACCGTGCCAGCAGCACTTGTATTTGTATTTTTCTGCAATGAGATTTACCACTGGAGCTATGGAGCGCTCCTGAATGTCACTGATTACTTTGTTTAACACTGCTGCCACCCTCCTCTTTCAATTCTCTAACTCTGCCTGCCCAACTGCTCTACACTCTATGCTACCCCTTCTGTATACCTCTTTCAAATGGCGCTAGATCGCTGTGGAGGGCGGTATTTATAGATTCCAAGACTCGCGAGATCTGAGATCTGACGATGTCACAATGACATTTTGCCTCATTTTGAATCCGAAAAAGCGCGAAAGTACCGAGCCGACTCGGTACTCAGATCCTCTAAGTTCGGATGTGTTCGGTTTCCGAGGAGCCGAGCCTGAGCATCTCTAGTAATAATATGGGGTGAAGAGCACTAATGTACTGCAATTTACAGTAATCTATCAAATACTTTCTCTAATAGACTAATATGCACAACTGATTAAT
Organism: Mixophyes fleayi; assembly: GCF_038048845.1. Lineage (NCBI taxonomy): Eukaryota > Metazoa > Chordata > Amphibia > Anura > Limnodynastidae > Mixophyes > Mixophyes fleayi. The sequence continues at coordinate 75,944,861 of NC_134405.1, forward strand.
GATTGGTGGCTTTAGATTGCAGTATGTACCTTATTAACCATGCCTGGGGATGCTGCAAAAGATACATACATTGTTATGACTTTGGATTCATTCACTTCAAGCAAAACAATACCAGCCAGTGGACTGTAATATTACCTATGTTTACTAAATTCTCCATCAGAAGATCTTGTTTTTACACAAGTTGACCAAATAGTTCACCATTGCCAAACTATTAGCCCCCTTAATAGACCCCAATATAGTGCCCTGTTTTGTACAATAAACATTTTTCACACATAGACCACATAGCTTCACTGTGAACAGGTCACAACATTCTCTGTCATGGAAAACAGCCATTCTAATTCAATATTTCTTTTAGTGGTCCTGAACATGTCCAATCACTGATCTACAATGTGTCCTGTTGGTGGACCACGACATGTTCCAACAATGCTCCACAGCATAACAAGCTGTAACTCACTGGACTCTCAGACTTAAGTGTGTCCATGTTTAAATCATCAAAATAGAGCTACAAATATGGCTTTAATATACTTTTTATAAAAATGTCTTTTAAACTATTCATGTATAATTAGACCTCATTTTGCTGAGGTTTAAATATAGATTCATTTTTTTCTGGTCTTACAATGTGCTTAATTCCTGACATAGGAGGTATCAGGCACTTAACAAATCTGTCCCATCATCTAATTTCATTGTGTCTAGTGGTACTAGAAGCTGAAATCAACAAAGTACTATTAGAACACACTTTATGAACATATGGTGAGTAACATAAGAGTTCTCACTAAGGAATGTTGTTAGAGAGGTACACTTAATGGATCAGAGGAGGGAGGTGTTTATGCCCCATAAAATCTAACAGTAAAACAGTACGAGCAGCATAGAAGAACCTATGAAACAAGACCTTCAGGGCAACTAAATCAATTAGACATAACGCACAGAGAACATGCACTGTGAAATGTACCAACAGAGCTGTTATTGTCTGTCTGTAGCACATTATTACAGGCAGTAAACAATATAGTCCTGATTTATATACCCCCAGACAGTGCTACAATTGTTGAATTTGTAGCCATGGGGTGAAAGGTTGCATGACTCACCAGTCCCTTTGTTCCTCATTAAAGCCTTTTGGCTTGCCTGGGCAACGCTTGGCAGCCTACCTTTAAAGAGAATATGTTGTTGTCATCTTAACATGATATTACGAAATTTTCTTTGTGTCAACGGAAACACAGAATATGAGAACGCTGGTCATTGTCACACCATACAACCAGACCAGAGCGAAGGAATAGGTCCAACTGAGTGAAAGGAGGAATGGTTATACTGTACATAGACTGGAGACTTTACATACAAGAAAGAACATGAATGATGGAGAGCTTGCTAAAGACAAACTGAAGTTCTTTTGTATGATTCAGTCATTTCCTTCCATTATGAAATTCACATTGGTTGGTGAATTATATATTGGTTGGCAGAATATATTGGATTGCCATATAATGACCGAGTCATGCAATATACCATTAAAAACATAACTTCTCAAATTTTTCCGTCTTATTTCCCTGTGTATATACAGTATGAGCAGTTCTCAAATGTTCATCTGATGGATTGCTGCTGTTCTTTAGCAGCAGGAACAACATTTAGATGAATCACATGGAATCTTTTGAACGGTACACTTTTCCAGCATGAAAAGTGCAGAATTCATAAGAGATTAATTGCTACCGTGGTAACGTGTCGAAGTGAAAGGGACACACGGCACCTGTCTCATTATTGATGCTAAACAAAGAGTTTATTATGACCAGGGTATTCCACAATTCTAAAGCATTTTTTTTTCTGTACGTATATAGTCAAACATCATTGTAAACATGATAGTAAAATTGCATTCAAAGCATTAGCTGATTGATATGTATCCTTAGGCCATTCTCTTAAATACATCCGTCAGTTTTTATGTTGTATCCATTAGGATGCATAACTGTAATCAATGTTGATAATAAAGTATAGTTTTAATGCAACCTATTCTTCTAAACAAACACTGTCAATAGAGCTTGCAATCAGTTATGTCATTACGTGCTAATTTTATGCGAAGTATTTATGAATTGTTGCACCGTTGTTGGCTTCTAGATTCTTGTATCAGTAAATTGTCAAAGCTGACAAAGGCATCAGGCTTCGTGAGACGTTCCTCTCTCCACCAGACTCATCAAGCTGCAGCACAGGTGGATTTCCAAAATCATATTGCGGTCAATATCTTTGGAGACGTAAACTCTGCTTTCATTGGACTGTGGGACTTTATAATGCCTCTGCGCACCAGTAACTTCAGCTACGAGGAATTGGAGACAGTCGTCTTTCTTGGGCCTCTGAAGTCCCTGTAGACACAATGGCAAAGCATTAAAAATTTCCCAAAGTTGTTTGTTTTTCCTGTAAGTGATAGTCGAGTGCTTGTGTCTTTGGTCGTACTATCAGCAGACAGATTTTTTCTTCTTAGTGTGGTACAGGCATGTTCAAACTGTGCAAATGATTAATACTCAGACTTATTACTGTAATCGGAGGAAGAAAGTCAAAGATGTTGAATGAACACAAAAATAATCTCTGATCTCTTATACATAGGGTAGTGTTTCACTAGATCATGAAGAGATTCAACAAGTTAATCTTGTTTAGGGGTCCGGCCTGTCCTGTGCTAGTCTGAGAGCTATAAATATATACCAATGCTCTATGTGTGCAGTCATGTCATCTAACTGGACCTGTAGCACAAAATATGAGGACACAGAGTGTATACTGGCCACCCTTAATATGACATCTATGCAGTTTAAGTCAAGAATTTGTGACACATGTATGCTTCTTATCTATACCTTAGTAATGTCATGCATGAAGAAACAATATAAATAAAAAATAATATAAAAAGACTAACTCCACACTCGGAAGTATTGTATAATATACTTATAAATAATACATCCCTACCCCACCTGCATTACTTTTCATGTTACAGCTACCTTCAGCTGTAACATATCAAAGACTGGGAAGGGTGTCATCTTGGTTGCTAGGTGAAACATCTCCTTCATAAGACATCCATCCCCCACCACCTCATCATATAACCGTTGTCGCACAATTCGTTCTGTCAGCAGCACAACACGCTATTCATCTTGGGAGTTTGAATTGTGTGACGTTGTGTGATGAATGCAGCATGCTGTATTCTGCACACTGTTCCACATTATATGCCAGGTGCTTAATAAGGCATTCCCATGGCCAATACATCAAGTATTGTACATTAATCATTTCATGGACACACAGATGATCGACATGTAACTCAAGGAGAACAAAGTGGAAATGCTCCGGACTGTGCAGGTGGAATGGGACGGGAACTGTGATAAGATGGAAGAGGTTTTCACCATCATTATAGAAAGGGATTTTTCATTAGAGTCAGTAGTAGTGAGGCTGTGAAATTCAAGGGTGATGGTGATAGCAGATTTAATAATTGGGTTTAGAAAGTGGTTAGTATTATTTTTTTGCATGTATATTATCTGTAACTACAATGTAAATAAAAAATAACATTGGATATGGGGAGTGGATCTCTTTTGGTTTAAAACTAAAGTTAAAACTAGAGATGTTTGAATCATTCAAACTGGTTTAAATTTGATCGAATTTGAATGATAAATTGTGAGCAAGGCATCTAGCAGGTTTTGGAAGAAGTGACTCCCTCTGATTTTCTGGTAGTTCATCATCACCATTTTCATTTATTTATATAGCGCCACTAATTCCGCAGCGCTGTACTGAGAACTCACTCACATCAGTCCCTGCCCCATTGGAGCTTACAGTCTAAATTCCCAAACATACACACAGACATACACACTAGGGTCAATTTTTTTTTATAACAGCCAATTACCTACTAGTATGTTTTTGGGTTGTGGGCAGACACCAGAGCACCCGGAGGAAACCCACACAAACACAGGGAGAACATACAAACTCCACACAGATAAGGCCATGGTCGGGAATTGAACTCATGACCCCAGTGCTGTGAGGCAGAAGTGCTAATCACTAAGCCACTGTGCTGCCAGTTTGGTTTGTAGTGACATTATCCCATCACTAATGACATGATCTCTTTACTACTAGAGAATATGTTACTTAATTATATGAGAAACATCATTTCACAACTGATTAACTATTAAACCTGATTGTGAATGTTGTAATAACCATTTCTGCTAAAAGGTATCACATCAACCCAAGTGTGTCTACCACAAGAATATAACTATGTATAATAAGGAATAATGTTGTATTGCCATAGAGTACAAAGGTATTTAACGTGACCTCAGGATTCTGTCTGTAGCTCTATATCTTTACATGGCCATGTAATGCATTGGTGACTTATAACATCCATATTATATACAGTAGAGAACATTTTCCACTATGCTATTTTAATCAACATTACAGTGCTGGACTGAAGAGCAAAGGGACCACCATGGAATCTATTGTGCACCATTTATCATTATTAATATTTTACCCATGTATTCAACTATCAAGCTAACTGGAGGCAACTGTAGACCTGGGTGTAAATGTATAAAGCTGCGAGTTTCCGGCGGTGAAAAGTGGAGATGTTGCCTATAGCCAATCAGATTCTAACTATCATTTTGTAGAATGTATTAAATAAATAATAACTAGAATCGAATTGGTTGCCATAGGCAACATCTCCACTTTTCAAACCTGCCGGAAACTTACATTTTGATACATTTAACCCCTGTAGTGTAAAATGCCCACTAGAGATAAGAAAAGTGAGAATTTTCGCATGAATTGAATTTTGCGGAAATACAAACTTTAAATTCCATTTCTGATTTGACATTCTACGGAATGGCCAATATGCACTGGATTTGTACATTCTGCGTTATTTATATTTTAATAACCTATAAATATAGATGGTGGGCAATGCTGTCAATTCATTCTGCTCTGTAGTGTAGTTGGGGTTCAATAAGAGAGAAGGCTGGGTAGAACCAAAATGATAGTGGAATCCTAGGTGAAAGAAAAATGATAGGGGGATGCTAAATTACTCTAACTATAAAATTCCACATCTAATAATAAGACAAATATTCCCCTGAACAATTTTGAAATTGCACTCATCTCAACTTACTGTGTAATAGCTGGGTACTTTCCGTGCGCCTGGTACATTGCACTCGAGAAGCATTCACAACTTTGTGAATGCTGCATATCTGGTATTGCAGAAAGGGATTATTGAGCCTTATGGAAAAAGTCCTGGCAGAACGCGTGAGAAATCAGAGTAAGCACTGGACTCTAATAAAAGCATTGTCAGGAGGACATGCTGCATCCATATCCGCTCAGTGTTTACGATAAACATGCGCCTCATGTACTGTTGGCAAATTCATTAATTGGGTTCAGTGATTCCTTATTGTAGTGTCAGTTATGTTGCATGCATCAACTAGAGAACACAGATCTGACCGTGAGACATGGAAAGCACACGTGTATGAGCCTTTACTAAGCAGTAGTTGTTATTTGTCAACCAAAACAGGGGTGTCTGTTTTTGAGCAGAACAATCTTTGTCTGCTTCCAGAAATTTGAATGCATTTGTAATTTATCCAATGGATTATATGAGCATTTCTTTTATTATGCATTAAAATCCTTATTCTGGCATAGCAGTAACATTGCTTGCACTTCACCCCTCTCAATAGAGCCTTCCTAATGAAGCCCAAGATCCATATTTTCACTAGAGTGTGACAAGTTGTTACTGGGTAATTCCATTGTACATGCGTCATAATTACACATCTTTTAAATGAGGTTCTACTGTACTGAACAGAGGTGTATACATTCTCAAAGTCCCAAGGGCAAGTTAAATTACCCCAATTAATACACGGCCCGCCTGGAAATAAGAAAGCAGATTAAAGCCCAATCTATTACATTATAAAGAAACTAGCATTTAAATTCCATTTGCACTTATAAATAAGTAGTCCTGGGGTAATGGATTATGTGAGGATGGTCATTACTTTGGCAATAGAGAATGGAGGTTAATAATAATCATAGCATGCACTTGTGGGAAGTAGAATTAATGAACCATTGCTAGTTTCTCACTGGCAGAGTCAATAAGATCCTACATGTGTATTTGTGCAGAGATGAGCTACTGGTGACCTACAACTAGGCTCCAGCAAATGCCTTTACTTATGATAATAAACGCTAATGGTTCTCTGTCGTCCCTGGAGCTTGCTGTAAATCTCACGGCCATTCTAATTGAATAGCTTAGAATTTATGAGCTAATAAGTTGCAGATACTTTGTACTTATCATAAGATATAATACGCGTCAGTGTCAGATGAGCTATTCCTCAAACTTGTCTGAGGTATAAATTAATGATTTTACATGTCTGGATTTACACATTTGTGGTCATTATTCTGTCAAACGCCGCGTGATGCCAACTTCAGCCTGTGCCCAAATTTAAATGAAATCATGTCTGGTTTTTCTAAAGAATCAGGCTTTTACCACCATAAAATCGTGTGGGAAGCACGGTGGCTCAGTGGTTAGCACTTTTGCTTCACAGCGCTTGGGTCATGAGTTCAATTCCCAACCATGGCCTTATCTGTGTGGAGTTTGTATGTTCTCCCCGTGTTTGCGTGGGTTTCCTCCGGGTGCTCCGGTTTCCTCCCACACACCAAGAACATACTGGTAGGTTAATTGGCTGCTATCAAAATTGACCCTAGTCTCTCTGTGTGTGTGTGTTTGTGTGTTAGGGAATTTAGACTGTAAGCTCCAATGGGGCAGGGACTGATGTGAATGAGTTCTCTGTACAGCGCTGCGGAGTCAGTGGCGCTATATAAATAAATGGTGATGATGATGATGTTAAAAAACTTTTCTACATTGTTTGTCTTTCTCTTTTATAAATGGTCAACTTTTATATTTATATGTTTCTATGTCTATGAGCTTCAATAGCATATTACTTTATCACCGTTTTCACTCACCAATAAAGAAAAATGGTAACCAATCATGCTATTTTCTGCAAGGTATTTGTATCTAATTATTTCATTTTCTCCTTATAGCAGTATTTTAACAAAATTTGAAACCTGGCCAAAACAGTTTCTACATTTATTATACAACACCGTGGTTTGTGATAGGGATGTGCACCGGCGACTTTTGAGGTCTCGTGTTTTGTGTTTTGGATCCGGATTTTCATTATTTTTGGGGTTCGGATTTGTCTCGCAAAACACTTGACGAAAGGTCTCGGTTCGGATTTAAGGTTTTGGATTCGGATTTTTTTTGAAAAAAACATAAAAAGTTTAAAAATCAAGTTTTTGGGCTTATTTTCACTCCTACGCTATTATTAACCTCCATAACATTCAATAACAAGCATTTCCACTAATTTACAGTGTATTCTGAACACCTCAAAATATAGTTATTAGTCCAAAACGTTGCAACGAGGTATCTTTCTGGACTGCATAGTGGAGTGGTCCCCACAATATAATAAGAAAACCATCAACTGGTATAAATCGCACCGAATAAACTACCTGGACTGCGTAGAGGAGTGGGTCACCACAATATATATTAAAAACCCTGAACTTGTATGATTCGCACCATTAAATGTATCTGGACTGCGTAGAGGAGTGGGTCACCACAATATATATAATAAGAAAACCATCAACTTGTATGATTCGCACCATAAATGTACCTGGACTGCGTAGAGGAGTGGGTCACCACAATATATATTAAAAACCCTAAACTTTTATGATTCGCACCAATAAATGTACCTGGACTGCGTAGAGGAGTGGGTCACCACAATATAAATTAAAAACCCTGAACTTGTATGATTTGCACCAATAATGTACCTGGACTGCGTAGAGGAGTGGGTCACCACAATATTATTAAAAAACCCTACACAGGTCTGAATTCCACCCAAAAAGTTTATGGACTGCGTAGCGTAGTGTTCCCCACAATATTATTTAAAATTTTTGCAGCAACAGTCAACGTTGTTTAATATCTGATACACCTCTATCTGGACTGCATAGTGGAGTGGCCCCGGTACCCAATTTGGTACCGGGGCCACAATACCTCCTCCAAACATGGTACAGACCATTCGTCATTGAGATCCCATCAAGTATGTTAAAGACAGACAGGGTCGAAGTGTTATTGGTTGACTTTGTAAACCAAAAAACTGTCCCTGTTGCACATAGTCGTGCAATGAAGACTGACTTTTTCATTTAAAGGCACCATCTTTCAAGTGTAGTGTTTGTAAGTCATATTATACTTTTGGTAAAATTGGTTTATTTTGTTCCTCTTTATGGTAACTACTAATAGAATTAAAGTATTAAATAGAAGCGGCAGTTCCTCTTTATGGGAATTAGTAATAGAATTAAAGTATTAAATAGAATTAAAGTATTAAATAGAGTGGTATAGAGTTGTAGTGTGGTATAGATAGAGTGGTCCCCACAATATAATAATAAAACCCTCAACTGGTCTGAATTCCACCAAACAAGTATCTGGACTGCGTAGTGGGGTGGCCCCGGTACCCAATTTGATACCGGGGCCACAATACCTCCTCCAATTTCCAAGTGTAGTGTTTATAACATCTTAACACTACACTAATTCTAGTTAATGACAGGGCATTTAACTTTTGATTTAATTTATTGAATTTGTTGGCATTTTCTTTTACTTTTTGAACATGGCAAACGACTGTTGAATGGTCACATAATGCCAAAAAAAAAGTTGCAAGATGGAATTGTCCTTGGGCCCTCCCATCCACCCTTATGTTGTTGAAATAGGACATGCACACTTTAACAAACCAATCATTTCAGCGACAGAGCCTACCAAACAACTGTGGCTGAAATGATTGGTTTGTTTGGGCCCCCACACCAATAAAACAATTCATCTCTCCCTGTACAAACTAAACAGGCTCTACTGAGGAAAGATGTCGTCCTCATCCTCAACCTCTGATTCCTCTCCCCCTACAGTGTATACTTCCTCCTCCTCACACATTATCAATTCGTCCCCGCTGGACTCCACAACCACAGTCCCTCTGTACTGTCTGGAGGGCAGTGCTGTACTTCATTGAGGAATTGATTATTCATTTTTATAAACATCATTTTTTCAACGTTGTGAGGAAGCAACCTCCTTCGCCGCTCACTGACCAGGTTCCCCGCTGCCCTAAAAACTCTTTCCGAGTACACACTGGAGGGGGGACAACTCAGTTAAAAAATAGAGCCAGTTTGTACAGGGGCTTCCAAACTGCCTTTTGGAGTTCTACCACGTCACTACCTCTAGTTAATTTAGATTGCAAGGCTTGTAAATATAAATACTTTGAAGATAAAAAAAGCAGGCTGCACAGACTGTGGAGCTAGAAAGTGAAATTAAATGGACCACGTTACTTTGGTGGCTATCTATGCCCCCCCCCCCCTCCCCGCCCTACACTTGTAGTTGAATATAAATAAAGCAGCCTGCATAGACTGTAGAACTAGAAATTCAAATATACAAAGAAATGGACAAAGGCAGTTTGGTATCTGTCTGCATCAGATCCCCTCTCCACTAGGAGTAAAACAGAAAACTTTTCAGCCGTTATATAATCTAGAATATAAATAGAAATTGAGAAAGGCAATTTGGTATCTGTCTGTATCATAATCATCAACATCCTCCTCAGCGCCAGCTACATCAATATCCTCCTCCCAGTGTACAACATTCACACCTTCATTAGCCAAATCTGTAACTGGACTGTGGGTGATCCTTCCAGCATATGCAGAGGGTGTGCTGCAAATGCTGGATGGAGTCACCTCTTCCCGTACAGTGATGGGAAGGTCAGGGTTCACAACCACCAACACCCTTGGACTCGCCTTGGGGATTTGTGATGTCATCTGTTTAGAAGGCAGAGTTCTTTGCTGTTTTGTTGTTGTTGCTGACAGCATAACTCTCTTAAATTTTTTGTAGGGGGGGGGGGGCTTAGATCCTTGGGTGAAGCTGGACCACTAGTCATGAACATGGGCCAGGGCCTAAGCCGTTCCTTGCCACTACGTGTCGTAAATGGCATATTGCCAACTTTACGTTTCTCCTCAGATGATTTTAAATTTCTCTTTTTGCTATTTTTTGAGAACTTGGGCTTTTTGGATTTTACATGCCCTGTACTAGGAGATTGGGCATCGGGCTTGCCAGACGACGTTGATGGCATTTCATCGTCTATGTCATGACTAGTGGCAGCAGCTTCAGCATTAGGAGGAAGTGGGTCTTGATCTTTCCCTACTTTATCTTCCAAATTTTGGTTATCCATTATATGTAGCACAAGAGAGCGTACCTCTAAGCCACACACACTCGGCAAAGCCTTTAAAAATTATATGCGGCACAGGAGAGTAGCACTGGACTTATACTGCTGAATCAGTGAACTTTGTAATAGCAGTACCACTGGACTTATACACTGCTGAATCAGTGAACTTTGTAATAGCAGTACCACTGGACTTTTACTGCTGAATGTGTGAACTTGGTAATATTGCAGTACCAATGGGCTTATATACTGCTGGATTGGCTTTGCAAATTTGGTTATAATTATTTATTTATTTTATTTTTTATTTTAATTTTTTTTTATAACTTTTTTTTTATTTTTTAAAAACTTGGGAATAATGGGGAAATAACTATGCCCTTAGAAGCACAGAGCACAGGACACAGCACCACTGGACTGAACAGGACACAGCGCAGGACCCAGCAGCACTACTGAACTCAGCAGGACAGAGCACAGGACACAGCACCACTGGACTGATACTGCAGAATGTGTGAACTTTGTAATATTGCAGAACCACTGGACTTTTACTGCTGAATGTGTGAACTTGGTAATATTGCAGTACCAATGGGCTTATACTGCAGGATTGGTTGTGCAAATTTTGTTGTAATTAAAAAAAAATGTAATTCATTTTTTGGTTTTTTTTTAAATAACTTTTTTTTATTTTTTTAAACACTTTGGAATATTGGGGAAATAACTATGCCCTTAGAAGCACAGAGCACAGGACACAGCACCACTGGACTGAACAGGACACAGCACAGGACCCAGCAGCACCACTGACCTCAGAAGGACAGAGCACAGGACACAGCACCACTGGACTGAGCACAGCACAGAACTTAACTGAACAGCACAAAACTTAACTGAACAGCACGAGATATAGCAGGACAGAGGACCACCTAACACACCCTCCCTCTACCCTGATCAATGCCCGAGTGAAGATGGCGGCGACTAGCGGGGAATTTATAGGATCCGAGTATCGCGAGATCCGACAACGGGATTATGAGTCAGAGCCTCAGTTTCAGATTTGAATTTGGTGCCAATACCCGGATCTGTCTCGGATCCGACTCGGATCGGCAACGTTCGGGTGGGCTCGGATTTCATAAATCCGAGTGCGCTCATCTCTAGTTTGTGAGCAATGTCGATATTTTTCCAAACCCCTATACCTCATAGCCACACCATGGGTGTCATGTAGAGTTGGGTGCATTTATGTAAAATACGTCTAAAAACAAGACACAATTATGTCTGTATGCTGAGTGCACGTATCTTAAGGTATGTGCGACTCAGCATACTATGTGAAATGCGTCAGCTGCATGAAGATATGTTGACAGCGATGTAGAGATACCAGTCATCATCTCCAAGTAGGCCCTCGTTACTGCCCTAACTGCTTGCTCAAGCCTCATTTATGTGGTTCATAAAAGTGTGTGAATATCACTGACTGTATTTATTAAATGTTTCACATAAGTGTGTTTAAATATTTTTATTATATGGGTAGTTGTCCACATATAAATGCGTTTTACTACTAACAGAACTGCTGCCATTGAACCATTGGTGGCCCGAAGGTGATGAGGGCACTGATACCGGGTCCAACTGCTGCTGAAACACTCGCTCTGATCTTCTCAACATACCATGGGGGAGGGGACAAGCGTTGTGGAGCCCTTTTGAGCTCTCAGTTCCAGAAGTGAAAGCCCAAAAACGGCATCACTGCACATGCACCGGCCCCAACTCATGTTCAAAAAAAATAATAATAATATACATGTAACGCCCCCTAGTGGCGTGTTAGTAAAACCCTGCAGCTCAGTGAATTCAGGAGGGGTCACCTAGAGGGTAAGCTAATAGTTTATGAAAAGTTACATAAACAGGTTACCATGTTGATAACCCAGCCCAGCCTGGAGACTGATGGAGAAGAAGGAGGGGCTGTCAGCAAGGGGGAAAGAAGGAGAGAGGAGACACAGGAGAGGAGAGATGTAGCTGAGAGTGGGAGCTTCCTCCCAGGCTCCTCTGGGATACCCTGGAAGTCTGAGCGCGGTGACTGAGCCAGGGCAAGGAATGTGTGCCCTGGATGAGGGGGAGAACTCCATGCCACTATAGATAACCCAAGAGAGAGGGGGACACTTTGCATGGAAGAGGCCCTGGAGTGAGGGCTGCTACAAGAGGCAAGGTAGCTGTAGTGTCAGATCCTGAGGCTGAGAGTACACTGAGTGACGTGTCAGAGCACAGGAGACATCATCCCCGCAGAGGAGGGATGAGCTGCAGTTGAGAGGTACACAGAGTGTGTCAGAGCTGCATGGAGGAGAAGCTGCCTGCCTATTAGCATCCATGTGAGTGCCCTTGCAGAGGAGGGTGATCTGCAGTGAGTATGGAGTGTAAGAGACCTATGATTTATGTTATTTAACATCTGGATAACATTAAGAACTGTGCAGGAGGAGTAATGAAAGATATTTGCAACCATGTTCGTATTGCTCATTAAGAACTGTGCTGGAGAGAGTAAGGAGATGTGTATATTTTTCTTTATTGCTGCAACCACTATGATTATCATGCTGGAGGAAGAGGAGTGTAAATAAAAGTTGAGTTTATTATAGAGATGGGCTGGCGCCCAAATTATTGTGACTTTTACACTGCACCAAAGTGACATTACCTGTGTCCTACTAATTACAAAGAAACACCTGCATGTGCAGGGACCCCCTGATCATTTACACCCATGCCCATCAGCTAGCCAGGGCTTGAGAAGGAGGTGCACTGTGTACCCATTGCACACCACACTACACCCATCTACAGGGCAACTTGGGACAACTATGTATCACCACCTCCTGAGCATCCATATTTAGCTAGGAACGTCCAATTCCTTCCATTAGAAGATGTCAAATTTTGCTCCGCCGCAAATGTAGTCAGTTTGAGGCACAGATCCATCCGTTCTTCTCCTGATTTACTGTTTGTACAAACCTCATTTTTCAATTATTAGTGTGCGGGAACATGGAGAACTGTCTCTGTTACATGTGTCACATTTGTATGGTTTAATGTTATTACATGGGTATGTATATTGTATATACACTTACCCGCATCGAATGTGCTTGATTGATGCAAAAGCAGTATAACTCCTGATTACCAGGAACTTCTGAGCACAATTAAAAAAATCAATCCTTTTGTCAGGGCAAGTGTCCCTGCCACCTTTTTCTAACCAAGGAACACCCTCATAAAAGTACTTTCTTCACTTCTTAAATCTCACCTCCTCCAATAAAAGCGTATTTGCCCCTTCCCCCTCTCCCAAAGACATTGTTATATTACAGTGCAGGTCCGTGCAGTTCCAGTAAAAACTGGTACATTTGCATAATAAAACAATGTATAAAATTACAAACTATCATATGCCCTTTAGAGGATCCCTTATTGTGTACACTACAATGAGGCCAGAGAATATATCGTATTCACTGTTTTAAAAAAATATATATTTCTTAGTCCTCAGGCTTTTTTTCTGCTTTCCAATCTTGCACGTAAAGCTGAAATGTAAAGTAATGAGCATTGTTTTCAATTGTGAGAGGAAAAGAGACGGAGAAACCTATTTTTTTATATTTTTTTACTAAATAAAAGCAGAAACATCAACAGCTAGGCCTTTCCTGTGTTTGGATGGCTGTCTCTTCCCCTTTCTGACATCAGCCCAGACTTTGTAGAGTGAAAATGCAATATTAAGCATTCTCCCGGTCTCCGTAGTAATGTAATTCTTTGTAATTGAACGAGAGTTTTATTAAACACCTCTCGGGATGAACACTTTCCCTGTTCTCTGTATCCAAACCTTCACTTTCAATTACTCGCCTTATGTTGGCAGCTTAAAAAAAAATTTAAACTGCATTACCAAAAAACTAAATTACCGTCCCTCAGGAGCCAGGGCCAGCCAGTTAAAGCTTTTCATTAACGCTTTCAGTTCTAGAATCTGTGAATCGGCAGAAGCTAGCAAACGTGAATGTTCTAGCAGCAGGTTAATAAAATATTCCATGGCTTTTATCATAGAAAATAGTAGAGAAAATACATGAAATAGTCAGAGAAATAAACATGGAACAATATGGATACAAACAAGATGTATACAGGAAGGACCTCTCCCTTCATCTGAACGGCAGTGGTTATGCAAAGTTTGCTTTCAGTCTAAATATGAAGAAGATGAAGATCAGGGTAGAGCTTCGTCCTTCTAGGACAGTATGACCAGAATATTAATGGTGTCTTTCCCTTCCAAACATGTTAAGGGGCTGAGAATGTGGATAGCTATTGAAATTTCTTCATTTGCATTTTGGATGTACCCCCATCTCCAACTTAATTATTGGTTATTTCCACTTTCAGTAGCGATTTTCTAATTAGGTTCTCAGTTGGACTGTACTGGACTGAAGAATTTATACTCTCTTGATGCAATGTCCGGTTCCAGTCATTTTCTCCTGATTAGAGCTTCAATATGTTACCTGGAAAGGGTGTAAATCTATTGCAGCTTTAAGCCAAAAAGTTAGAAATAAAAGGAGTCAAGCCATAAGCTCGAGAGAAGAATTGCTGTTGTCTTATTAGTTGTAAGGAAAGTTGAACTATCTGGGCTTTTTCCCAAAGTGAAGCTTAGCATTAGCTCGACCTTCGGGAGATAGGAGAATTGTCTAGGCCTCTTGTCATAGTGAGGGAGTTTTGCATTCAGTAAGCTCTCTAGTGTATCCTTTACTGTGTCCGTCTCGCGGCTGTCAATAACTTCCATCTGCCCAGGTTCACCCATCAACCCAAGTAGGACTTTCAAAACTGTGCAATAGAATATTTGCTACATCCCACAATTGGGCGCAGAATTTCACACATTTTGGCCTAAGTGTTCTGCTCATGATTGCCCCTATTATTTTTTCACACAAAATTCCTAGTCCTACAGTAAATTGCTCCAAATAAGAATTTACAAGTACAGCATGGAATGGACATGGCAGAAAATGGGGAACTCAAATACTGTATCGACAGAACTGCGCAAAATGGCCTGTTCCACAGCCAAATTAATTTCACTTTGCTGTACAATGTACTATTTATTAGACACCATTTTTGTGCAATCCCATAACGATAGTCACATTTACCACAACATCAGTTTTGTGACTTCACAATGGCACTTAATAACCTCATGGTCTCTGCTACCAGTTTGAAAATGACCCCCTAAGAAATCCAAATGTTATATTTTCTGCAAAATCGAGTTTGCAGCATGGTGGCACAGTGGTTAGTGTTGCCACCTCACAGAGCTGAGGCATGGGATGCATAACGACCACGGTACTATCAGAGTGGACTTTAAATGTCCTACCCAAGTTTGCGTGGGTTTCTTCTGGAGGCTCCAGTTTCCTCTCACAGTCCAAAACATACTTATTAGGTCCCAACTGTAAAGCGCTATGGAATTTGCTGGCGCTATCTAAATAAATATTGATGATGACGATTAGGTAGCTTACATGACTGCTGCCAAAAATGGACCCTAGTGAATGTGTGATAGAGAATTTAGACTATTTCAATGGGGCAGGGACTACTGTTAATCATTAGATATTTTCTGTACAGCACTGTGTAATATGTAGGTGCTATATAAACAATAGTAATAAATAATAAACTTTAAATGACTAATCACTTGTCTGAAGTTTGGAAAGTTCACAGGCATTGTTGGCGGCTTCCCTAATTTCCAGGCACGGTGCCACGTTTTAAAGACTTGTACCTTAGCTGGTGGGAGGTGGGGCATGACCTCAGCTCCTCAGAGTGGTGTTGTGACGTGTGACATCATAGCCATGCGCCACATATCCAGCTCATCACAGACATGGAGGAGCAGCACCTTCACAGGTAAGCTGGGGGCTGCTTCTCCTCTATGTCAGCAGCCGGCACTCTATGTGGGGGCCGTTATAAAATCCTGGATGAGTGACAATATGTCACTTTTTTGTAATTGACTGCGGGCACTTATGACATAATGGGAATTACTTACAAGCTTCAGCAGACTCTATTGTCAATAAATACACCTATTTAAGCACCCAGCAAAACTTACTACATGAGTCACATTTTTGAATTTTAAAGTTTTAGTTACATGGGTTTGTGAGCTCTTTGCTGTATAAATTACAATAAATTGCAATAAATGTACTATGGAAAGTATAGGCCGCCTCCTGATTCCATCCACAGAGAGGATTTGTAAAAGTGGTAATTTTGCACAACCAAAAACTTTCTGTACATCCGTTAAACAGGGAACGCCTGCCTAAGTGCACAGTCTCCCCTTTAAAGTTTGGTATTGTGTCTTGTAAAACAGAATCTTATTGTTGCAATAGCATGGTAAATCATGTGTATCAATGATTTTAGTTAAGAAACGTCCCTATCCTCCCATTTGCGACTGTCTCTTCCAATCAGAACGGGTACAATTTTTGCTGACCCACAGTTGATACCAGTTGTGCTAACCAATTTGGTTACCTGTAAATAAACAAGTACAGACACTTTAGCCTGAAAACTTGTCGAATGATGTGACAAAACAAGAAGGAACACCCTCTGCAATCTTCTACTTGTGTAAATGCCCTTTTGTGTGTGTTAAATTACGCATGCTCTATGAAAAAACAGACATTCTTTTTCACAATTACCATGGTTAAAAGGCAAAATTGATATTATGTCTGGTATAAATAACAAGCATTTCACTCCATTCTTAAACACTAGTACATAAGTACATATGTTTATACATTTTTCTGTAAGGTGAAATTAAATGTGAATATTTGCATTTGTTAGCACTGTAATATTATAAGAGATATTACATTGTCTAATGTCACCAAGCATATGTGAAATCATTCATGGACAGCAGTGCTGCCTCCTAGTGACAAAAAATGTAGATTACCCATCATTTTTTTATATCCTTTTGACGTACAGATGCATTAATTCTTACAAGCCATGGAAAGCACCAAAGCTGGATTTATTTTGATTCTTTATTTCAAATACCTCCTGCCAGGCCCACACTGAAGAACTAGCAGTGTACAGTACAGAGCATCTTTAAAAGGATTTTTCGCTGAGTATGATGAACCACAGTAGTACTTTGGTGGGGGTACTTCCCTTGGTTTCTTCCCATTTTCTGGGTTCCCTCTAATACTTTCAGAGGGAACTCCTAGTCAATTCCCCTTGCGTCAGTGGTCACAAGATCAAGGTCATCTTAAAGACATGATAGCAGGCTGGGGTTTCACTGTATTTCTTCCTGAAAACGGTTGGAACAGCCACTGAGCGACATATCTGCTCAGAAAAGTGCCATAAATTAATTAAACTGCCAAGGGCAATGTCATACAAGCATGTTCTAAACAGTGGGAGTCTTCATTAGTTTTATGGTTGTAAAAATTCTGTGCACCTGTTAATTATCATTAATAGAATGTGTCTCATATATCCAACTAAATCTAGGTATAAGAGAAAATACTGTATCCTTGTATACTTTCCCTGGTAAAAAAAATTAAATAAATACAAATAAACATATATATATATATATATATATATATATATATATATATATATATATATATAAAAATATATATAAGAAGAAGAAGTGTCATTGCCTAGCAGAATATTCGTTCATGGTTAGGAATGAGTTACACCTTTTTTTCACTCCTATTCCTTGTCCTGCCTTTGTTGCCAAATCATTTAGTTCACATGATATCTGACTCCGTCTCTCTCCATGGAAAAGTTGAACTGTCTTTCAGTTGCGTGTCAGTTAGCAGAGTGACAGCACACGGCAGAAGCGTGTTAGCAAATGGAGCCCGTGATCTAAATAGGTTGTGACATATTCCAAACATGTAATAATAATTAATGCTGACACCTTAATCTGCCACTGGAGTTTAAATGTACAGTATTAATCTATAATTAAGCAATCCTGGCGTAATAAGACAGTGTTGCCACGCTGACTGGTGACTCCACTCTGGGAAAATATTGACATAAGAACTTGGGTAAAACTGGGCAATTGGTTTTACTTCTTACTGAATTTACATTATTTCCATTCTGAAGCAAGCAGAAAGGTATTGTGGTTAGTGAGGTCAGTAGTGCAGGCACTTACAAAATAATACACCTTGAACATAATTATATACAGAGTGCTGTCACTTGCAAGTTCACAGCACTTATAATACACAGGTTATGTAATGTGCATGTCAACATCTTCAAATATTGTCTGTATAAACGGAAAGTTTTGATGTCATCACTATTAATTGTAGATATGAATGGATATTCCTTCTCCTTTTGGCTTGAAGCAAGTCTGCTTGCCCAGACTTATGATGATGTCCACTCTGTATATTAAATATGTTTTAGGGCTATGAGCTATTTTAGCACTATATTCAGGGCTAGCGCTAGCATTAGGTGAACCATGGCGATTGCCATGGGCACCAATGGTTAGGGGGTGCCTAAAACACTGAATGAAAGACATAATGTCACTCAGTCAGTGATTTTATTGACCCTGTGGTGCTCCTACATGGAGCACAGGCCACTGACATGAAGGAGAAGCAGCCAGCAACTCCTTACATATGAAGCAGCGGCACCTACATGTCAGAGTTACGATGAGAGGGGGTTGAAGGGGGGACAGCAGCCAAGTGCTGCTGTCCCAGACTGAAGAGCCGAATATGCTGCCTCAATGCTTCCTAGTGGGGAAGAGGGTGCTGCCATGGTATTTAACAGTGAAGGAATGAAGGCATGAGAAGGGGTACACTGGGGCACACATACAAAACTAGACAGTTGACTGCCAACTTCACGATATAACAAGCCAGGATCATCAAGAAAGATTGAACCAAGATCCTGAAGGTCCTAAGCTCACATTAAACTATGGCAGGTCAGATAAAACCCCAAATATGACAACATTTCCAGTCATCTAGACAACCTAATTTTACCAAATTATTTTGAGTTAACAGTATGCAAAGCAATTCTTAAACAAATGCAATATTGCTGTAAACTTAGGTTTTTGGGTAAAATAAAAGTCACATCAAGGAGGTTTGTCAACTGTAAGAGCACCTATAGGTGTAAATACCTGCTTAACCCTTACACTTATGAAGATAAATGTCATGTTGGCATGATAATAGGAAGTAAAATAACCACAAAGTACTTTATAAAGGTAACTGCTGGGCCCACTCTCTATCAGTGTCTCTCATTCTCTTTTGTCTTTCACAGCGGTCGTGCTGTTGCCCAACGAAAGGAAGAAACCGGTGTACAGGATTCCAGTTATCACAAAGCTGAGTAAGTCTTTCTGTGTGCTGTAAATTTGCAGGAGTAAATCTGCTCTCTGCATTATTAATAGGGTTGAGTTCCTCTTGGACGCTGAGCAAGCTCAATTTCTCAGAGCTGAGTAAACACGAAGAGGCAGCTTGGCCTGGATGCGGATGTACTTACGGATGAGTGAAGTGAATACTCCCAAGGAGGGGAGACAATAAAAATATGTGTTTGATTAAACATTGAAATGTATCAAACTTAATCAACAAAGGGGTTAATGACACGTCTGTCAAAACACATATTTGATCATTCGGGTGTTGAAAGTAGGTCTCGAAATACATTTCCAGAGTAGTACTGTAATAGCATGTGTAGCCTTCATTGTATCCTAACACCTTGCAAGTGCCAGAGGGCTGAAGCCGCAGGTTAAAGCATGACTAGTCTATATATATATATGGGGGTATGTAACCAGTAACTAGCCAGTTAAAGATAAACTAGTTATGGTAGTAACTGTAATTTTTCTGTTGGTATTATTATTATTATCGTTCTGACATTATTCTGTCATTCTGACATCACTCTTTTGGTTTCAAACTGCCCTGTCCATCTTTCAATCCAGATTGACTCTCTTTTTAGTGTAATGTATAGTGACATTACTATCATGGTTGCAAAGATCATGTCTCTGATGGGTCCCAGGTAGGAAGTAGGTGGTAACAACTCATCATTGGACTCTCGACGATTGTCTTTTTAGCGTTAGAACCAGGAAGAACCAATTGGTTTTTGACCCTGTAGTGTACAATTCAGGTAATTGGGGAGGTTTCTTATCTAAAACATCCCCAGACCGATGTACAGTGACATTAATACACAATAATCCGGTCAATAATACTTCTTCCACCATCTTTTAACCTCTTACTTGCCAGAGGGCACTATAGTGCCTCGTAGACCATGCATTACTGTGGTGCCTGACATTCTGTGCTGCTTTGCTAGAGGTCGTTTTACATCTTGTTCTTACTGACAGATTCCCGTGTCTGTCCTTGGCTACATCACTAGTACATGCCTGCCAGTGACCTGGCAAATGCACGCTTGTTATTTTATCATTGCTTTTCCTGTGTTAGCAACGATTTTTCTGCTAAATGCAGCTAATCAGCACACATGCCACTAATTAAATCATCGTGTGTGTATTAGCAATGAAACCACCTCACAAATAAAACCGACGGGTGTCTACAGTTTAATTAGGAGCCCTCCAAAGGTTTCTGCACGCTGGGAGGTGATGCTTGTCAAATTAATGTTACATGGCATAGCCTGTTATGTGACTGCACGGGGAGGCTCCCTCACTTTCTAACCAAAGCAAAGTCGACAGCTCCTCAACCATGGGGAAAGGTTCTGTTTGAGGCCTGTGTCATCTTGCGTCTGCTGCGGAATCCTACAGAGATCCATTACCGTGTTCAGGGTTAAATCACACTGCAGGATATGTAACACAGAATAGGTGAATCAGAGATTACTATTGATGTAAATTAACAGTGACACATGGCTTAGAGTTTGTTTCCACTCATTATTTTTCTTAACTCATTCTCTCAAGATGTCATATATACAACTATGCTTGTTACCAGTGGTACATGGACTTATGATTTAGCATGGCATGGATTAACTAGGTGAGATGCCAGCTTTAACGCAGCTCTCTGTATCAAATATGCCCCTCCGTTCATGCTGATTAAGGGGTCTATGTATTAAAATTATGCAGTGTCAGTCAATATGTATCGCTACAAATCGCAGTGATGCATATTTAAACACCACTGAAATGTACCATGCGAAGTCCCCCTCTAGCACGAACTACTTTTCCTAGCCGGTGAATGTTGGAAGTGCTGTGCGCATGAGCATAGCACTTCCACAGGTGAGGGATTCAGTGAAGCCAGAGAGGCTGTAGCTGAATTCCATAGAAAATTACAGGTAATGCCTTCCTGAGATGGCGTTACCTTGCTGCGAAATGCAAAGCTTTTCAAAGCTTGATGCATTGCAAAACTTTGCAGTCCCCGTAAACCCTTCATGCGTTTTGCAATGCAATTGCCATTTTACGGAGAAAACTGCTGTTTTGCCCGTTTTAATGGTTGATCACACTTTAATACATAGACCCCTAAGGCTCAGAGCACCCATTTGCTGCATTCCACAAGCAGCCATCTGCGAACACCTCTCTTTAGGTGCGTTCACCCTACTTGTCACTACTCTGTTAGCTACTCTAATTAGATTCATCTCATGATGCTGGACCATGCTTTCAGGCACATGCCTGTGACATCGCTCACTAGACTATTTAATCCCGATCTGAGTTCCATTGCCTGAGCAACTGGTTCTCTTCCATAGTTTTTTGTGCTCTTTATATATATCCTGCCTGGATCTTAGTGTACCAACCGACTATGTTTATCTGCCAGTGTCCTTAACCTTGTACTGTTTACGGATCTATGCTTCCAGAACTCTGTCAGTTCAATGGAGCCCAGAGTTTTGTTACAGAGAGGGATTTTCACCCAAACTGGCACACATTTGTTTAGAATAGGTGCGGCCACGTCTGCTGCTGTGGATGGGGAGTCAGACCCATATATTCAGGACTTAGGCAGATGGAAGTCCACTGCATACCAGCAATATGTGAGGAGCTCTCTTCTCTCTTGAACTTATCTTATCCTCCTATTCATGGGTTGACACAGGACTTTGTTGCTTGCTGCTCTTGGGTGCAGGGGCGCAAAGGGATTTCTCAAGATTTTCCCTCTAAAGTGGACCTGATTGGCTATTGGTATAACAAGGTTTTGACAGGTTTACCTTCGCCTGTGTCGCCCATCCTCTTCTTCTCAATTTTCTTCTCATTCTCTTTTCGTTTTCCTCCTTATCTCTCCCAATTTTCCTTCTTTTCCTTGGAGTTTGTCTCGTTTGTCTCGATGTGCAGTGGCTTCCGTGTATAATGGACTATGGGATTGCTATGTTGCTGTGTGGTGCTTTAATGGTGTTGTTTTTGCTGCATTACAGTGCATGGAACTCCACTGAGGATCTGGGTCCTGGGTCACTCGTTGTGCATTGGACGGCTTTGCACCGAACAGCTGTTAATACAGCTGCATTCCCCTGCCCAGTAGTGGTATCTTGGTTAGGTTGGAGGGGAATGAGGTGGCCAAGCTTTAAAGGACTACTGTCCAGAAAATAGTGGAGAGTGGGGTTCCCCATATTTTGGATATACATCTGGATGGAAATTGTTTCATCAATGTCAAATCTATTGAGTTGTGCCTCGCAATATTGTCCGACCTAGCATGGGTGTGTGTCTCGTGGCCTGAATTGTTCCTACGCTGGTCCGACATAGTTCTCCGGCTAGTATGGAGATAATGGCAGACTGTGCCTGTAAGAAGGTGAATAGAGTCATGGCCAAGTATCTACGGTCAATTGGTAGATGACAAATTGAGTACCCAGGAATTAGGTTTCAGAAGCCAGGCCTCTACAGGCCTGATGGGGTGCACCCAACCGATGAAGGGTTAGGTATCTTTACAGCAGAGATTTATAAGGCGTTAGGCAAATTGGTGGCGGGCCTAGGTTCAGGAGGAAAACTGGCGTGGCAGGTGAACACTGTACAGCAGGGCCGGATTGACAATGGGCCTGATGGGGCTGCAGCCCCAGGCCTCCTAATTTAAATAGGCCCACAGGCAGGGCCAGGACATAGTTTTTAGTTATTTATTTTATTTTTATGCTCAGTGGTCACCGTGGTGCTCACCGTTGGTGACTGCTTTGATGTGGGACCCCCTGTTAAGATTAGTGGGCACGTGGGACCCAACATTCTTCAGCAGTGGCTGGTAAGTCCCCTTGTTATGAGTCATATGACTCATAACATATGCATCCTCCCTGGTATTGGTTGGCTGGCAGGCTGTATTCACATGCTGTGAATAGGGGGAGTCGTTAATTGCGGAGTAGCCGGGCGCCGGGTGTCGACAGACTGGCCAGGGCTTACTATTAAATGTAATATGCGCATGATATGCAGGCCGGCAATGTTTATCACTTAACTGATCCAGTCACAAGCAAGCAGTGAAGATACACACTGCAAATGGGAACTGTGAAGTACAGTTCCTGGCAGCTGTCCCTATAGCATTGTCTCTGTAGCATTATGTCTTTAGCGTTGTGTCTGTAACGTTGGTCGTGTAGCCTTGTCCCTGCAAAGTGGACCAATTGTCCCTATCCTATTCTATTCTAATGCTTTAATGTCACCTATACGTTTCAGTTATCAAAATTTAGTTTACACCATTGGACGGAGCCGTCTGTCATTTATGTAAAGTAAGTACTATTTTAGGGGTTACGGTTAGGATTAGGCTTAACCCTAACTCAAAACCCTAATATCCCTAACCCCTAAAACAGTACTTACATTACATAAATAACAGGCGGGTCCGTTTATCGCCGCTTTAAGGCAAGTCGCGGTTGCTGATGACGTCATTTTCTGCAGCCGGCAACACAGGGAGTCGTGATGTGAAGTCATTTGCATTCCGGTAAGTAAGTTTTTTCACAGGTCGGTGTACTATTCATTCGGAATCCTAATGTCGTTCTGTTATGTGTCAGGGTAGTCAGTACCGTTAATAGGTACTACACCCCTTTAATCACTTTGTGTTCTTGCTTAAGTACCTTACCTCTCTGTCTGTATGTATTACCCAGTATTGTTTTATCAATGTTTGTTCCCAATTGTAAAGCGCTACAGAATTTGCTGGCGCTATATAAATAAATGTTGATGATGTTGATGAAGTATTTGATCACTGACCCTATCTCTTATCTCCTCTCTATTCACTTTTCTTCACTATTTCATAGCGTAATGGGGACTAAATCAGTGTGCAGGTCCTCCTTCTTCAACAGCCATCTCCAATTGCCAGGTGATCATTATGTTACCAGTCAGACTGTCAAATTATTGTAACATTATTATACATTTCTCTTCCCTTTTACAAAATATTTTTTTTTTATCATATTAGCTAAAATCTTTATTCCTATTCTTCAGGTTCCACAAACCATCTTTGCTCTACAAGAGAAGAAGAAGGAGCAGCTTTAGCCTGGCCATCGAGTCTATTTGTAGGTATATTTATATTTTATATATGTATGGAAAGGTTGCCCTGGTAAGGTCCACTATGAATCAGCAAAACTAGCAAAACTTCAGGGCGGCTCAGGTCTTAGATAACTGGCAAGGGCACAGCCCGCAGATAGAAGAAGGTTGAACTTAAGTGACACTTTGTTATATGAAGTGGTCTTTAAGCCACAAAATTAGAGAACCTGGATATATTCTGCAAAATATTTTATCTTTCTTTTTCTATAGAATGATATAGTTCACTGGGGGGGGGGAAGGGAGGTTAATTCCTGTTTTTGGTATGAGTAAGTAGACAAACAAATAAGGTGCTCCTGTCTTGCATCACCTCTCTAGAATAGTGAAATAAATATGGGGTAGTACAGGAGCCTATACCAGCATGATTGACTTGTAGCCCACTTAAGAGACAGGACTTTTCTTTGTAATTTGGATTTTGGGCCAGATACCAGCACACCTTGCTGAAGACAATATTGTTCGGTGAGGATTTAGCAGGGTTATATTTTTATTGAGAAGGAAAGAAATATTAATTCTAAATGTACATTGTAACAAAACTCATAGGGCAAGTCTGAACAATGTATTATATATTTGATTTCTAAATGAACATTGGTTAATAGCATTTTAAGGACTGTTACATTATTTTGTTTTGCCCAAATCTCTAGGTCCTATATCCTTGTATGCCAGGCTAGATCCCCTGCTTCCCTTTATATTACACTGCCTTATTGCTGGTTTTCCTGTTTTCGTAGTTAGACTTTCTTCTTAATCCAATCTTTTACCCTTTGGATGGAGTTTACATAAATTAGCATTGAACGATTCCCATTTTTGCAGGTCTTTCCAGAAAGTGAAACTGATACTATCATCTGTATAAACAGCAAATAGTAGGAGCACATGGACTGGCACAAGTAAGAGGAAATGGGGAGTGTGAAAATTCGTGGTTCCCAAATCATTCAGACATGGTATTAGAGGAAAAATAGAAGGATGAATTATTCTGCAGAACAGGATTAAATACAGCACGGCTTCCTTAACGATAGCAGGTCCGACAAGTGAGGAAATCAGTTCAAATAAATTCAGTCAGATGTATTCCACAGCACGTCCCCCTTAACAATAGCAGGTCCAACCAGTGGGATATTTTCCATAGCGAATTTCTGGCTGAGCATCACCTCTTGGCCAAAGCAAGTCACACTCGCCCTCAACTCCCAGGTAGCCTCTTTTATCACTTCATAATCCCCTCTTGGGAACTCCTGTCCAGGGGAGTTGAATTATTTGCCAACAAGTTGGTGTGGTTTATTATATTACTTAGAAGTTAAAGTTAAGACTAAGGTCTATTGGTTATGTTATCAACCGTAAGCATTTATGGTATAACGCAGGTATACAGAGATCAAAGTCAGCGCACTCCTTTATAATAGTTATGAAGCGCTAACAACGGGTACAATGAAATGATAAGTGACACAAAATGCCATGCTAAGTGCTTATAGTATTAATAAATATCACACAGTTTGGCCGTAACAAGTCCTGACTTCTTTTTTGGGGTTTATGAAAAGGCACAAATGCCATAGAAACAGCTGCTATGGGGACCACAGCTGGAGGGCTCCAAAGCCCCATGTGCATATGTGTGTGTGTGGGCAGGGGGGGCGGGGTTCACCCTTGAGAGGAATGTCTAATTACACCTCTGGGTTTATGTGTGTCCAGCAAATAAAGTTTTCTCTTGTTTATAGTCTACACTGCTATCTTTCCCTGATTGCTAAGTACTTGGTTGGTGACAGAGACTTTGGCCTCTGTAGAAAACTTCCAGAGACTGGTCACGTGACATAAACTTCAACAAATGGCCAATCGATGTTTAAGGAAAATGTCTGCAAGCTTGTAGTCTCCAATGAAGCTTTCTGTGCATAGCATAGCTCTTACTGCAACACACTCTATTGACAAATTTACATATACATTCATAGACTCAACTAAGAGACGCTTTTACACAACACATAAATCAATTTGTTTCTGTATCACCCTTACATTACAGGAGAGATTAGCAATATTACACAGGCAATAAAATAAAGTGAAACATTTTATTCCTATTATTATTAATGCCCAATAAAAGTTATTTGAAATGTTAAGAAGGTTTTTTGGCTACTTGACAAACTGCAAGAGCAAGTACATTCCTGTCCTAAGACTGTTTGAAATGCTTTTTATTTTCCAGGTGATTAACAAATTCAGTGTAATGGAATTTGTTTCATATATTGAAACCACAATCTACCAGCACCAGTGTGACACGAATGTTAAAATTTAGATACTCCGCTTAGATACATGTGGGTCTAGCCCAGTAAGAAGCAACCTGATACACTTCAAGTGCCGCATGGTGCGGACCTCTAACCTTCAAAAGGGCCGCACATTATAATTAATCTCAGTAATAACTTATAATAATACATTTAACAAAAGACAGACACCTATCTGTAATAACATATCAAGCTATAACAAAGAATTATGACAATAAAGCTGGAAGGAGCTGAAGGCCGCAGGGGAAGGCTCGGACAGCCATATGCGGCCCAAGAGCCCCTTTTTGCCCATGACTGGTCTAGCAGAGGCTTTAATCTTGACTAAACATGGATATTCAGGGCATTGCTGAGCTGAAATACTGTGCTGCTGTTGTTAACGTTCTAATGCTCTGATTGGCTACTGGTTGTTCTAGCTCCACCCACTTCATGTCCTGCAAATCTGAGTGTAACCAGTTTGAATACAAAAGATGCTCTGACCTTACTTTAATAAAACTTAGGACATATAAATCTGTTTAAGATGATTGTTTTCAGTTGTTTACAATATGTCAAATATAATGAAAATGACCAGTTATGTTTATTTTGTCTCAGATATATTACAACTGGAATATACTGCCTCTGATGCAGACCTTGATGACAGGAGGCAGTACCCCAGAACTGGAAGAGTACTGGGCTAAGAAAGAGTATTTAACAATGAGTCCACATAACACAGAGCATAGGCTTACCGAGATCGCAGCAAAATGCCCCTCATCCCCCTAAATGATCACAGAATGTCTACACTCAAAGTGAGTCCTCTAGGCAATGTGACCAATCTATGAGATATTACCACAATAGGAAAGTTTCTGGATTGGCAAATCAGTGCTCTTGCTTCCTCTGGCTCTGTCATTCATGTCAACGCAAACTCAATCCAGTAGCAGCTTTAATTGCAATTAATTCCTCTCACAGATGTTTCGGCCTCATTAAGAGATGGACAAAGTCCATGTAAGAATGTATTTTGTCGCAACACGCATTTTGATATCAGTGTATCTTATACTTGCAGTACTTGCAGCCCCTTGTGCATAGAGAGGCGGATCAGGGGTGTTCACATGTAAGTTCACTATAGTAAGGGTGTGCAGATGCAGTTTAACCAATTTACAGTTGAGCACAGCTCTTAAATGTGCTTTTTTGGGGGAGGGGGTATCTTTGCACATCCAAAGGCTTGGTGTTTAATTTGATGATGATGACTGTCATATATGTGGTCCAGGTGCATCTATGCGCTAGATAAAAGCACTAGTATCCAGATATATTTTGCGTCTATATTGAGAACATATTTTTGCATCTGTCCGTAATGAGGTCCTTTGCAATATCTTTGCAGTTTTTCTTCTGTGCTTCAAATGCAAACGGTTTACTTTCTGTATTCGGAACTTTGTCCCCCGTTATTAAATATAAATTGTTCTATTTTTTCCCCCCAACATTTATTGCTTGTTTGACCCTCATTTAACTTTCACATATTTCGTTCAAGTAAGGAGACATCGGGGTTGGCGTTATTGCATTGGTGACCCTTTTCAATTTTGTATTTTTACATACATTATTTTATTTACACATATAAATGTGTGTTTTTATAAATTGGGACTGAACTGTAGGAAAAGTCATCCCATTGAAAATAGTGGCTGCCGCTAAATTCTCCATCCACTGCAGTGTGTTAAATATTCCATCCCGTGAAATGAAATATTGTCTTCACAGAGCATCTATCAGTTATGATTTCACCTTCTTGGGAGGTAGGGTTGCCAATTTATCCCTATATTATTAAACAGATTTCTGGTTTATTGTGGGGAGCATTTGGAGTTTAAGTTCATTAAAAAGTTGCTGAATAAAACAAGTTTGTGGAACCGTTGAACTGGAGTATATTTGTGCTGAACCTTGTCACTGTGTGCTCCCGAAAAGAAACAAAGTAAGAACTACAGTAGTAAGATCACTGCTATGCTTAGAAAGGGAAAGGGGACATAGGTGCTTGAAATTCTCTTTCCCCCTCCAAGTCAAGAAATATTGTCCAAACAATGCTGAAAAGGTAAAAAAATAAATTTGTGCAGTATTATTTATGACATTAAGTGGTGATGCAGAGTCCTTCTATTAAAACTATACATTTTTGCACAATATAGTTTGTAGACTAAACTAGGGTATTTATAGTATACGGTCTTTGCGTATATACAGTGAATGCTAAGCATATACCTAGTGGTTGAAGTGGGCTGGTATACAGTGGTTTGCCATACTACCACTTCTCCTACTGCTGTCATTGTAAAATTATCAAATTACATTCACTTATCATTTTCCATACCGCCAATTTTAAATTTCCACTTCCACCACTGCATATACCTAAATCGTGGTGCGAAGTTCGACACAACGTTAATATGAATCGGCACCAGTGAAAATTCTGGATAATATCCCTGTGTAAATTACCCATACTGCTTTTGTACATTTGGCATGCCCCTGTTAAATGGCTGCACTCGTCACTGCAGTAAGAATATGGTACTTTTGGTACTTTTGGAGCCCCTTGTTAGGGACAACAAATGTAAAAATGCAAAGTTGCTAAATTATAAACCCATGTTGAGCCTCTTCTAATTGTTTTCCAACCAACACAGGCAAAAACATATGGAGAGTTATTCTGTAGTGCATTTACTTCATTTGTCATAATCTGTTTTGGTGTTTACCGGCTCTTGGGTAGCCCCAACGAATGTCAGACTAGGTAATTGTGAAGACTGCCATTCAGATGCACAGTGACCATATTCTGCTAGATACAGTGTCCAATATTAATCATTAAGTTAGTCAGGCAAGGTTCAAACATTGTTTGACTAACTGAACTATTACAATTGTAATCACTAGAAAATCCACAACTGCGTGTATATGCAAACCTGCAAGATACGTGCAGGTCTGCACCAGTAGCATGTACGCCCAGTTTACGCCAGGCATACGGTACATACACCCATGTGTCACAACACATGAGAAGAGAAGGATGTTCACCTGTTAGTAGTTGGAGCAATGGACAACAATGTGTGAAGTCCAACACCTACCTGGTTTTCACCAGGAACTCAGGCAAGGAGATTTGGTTTTAGCTGCATGAGACATGCAGGTAGCGGCCCTCGAACCCAGTCACTAGCGAGGTAGCTGGAGTCACAGTAGAGAATCATGGACAAGCCGGGTCAGTGCCAAAAGGACAGTATCAGTACAGAGGAGTAAACTAATAGTAGTCATGGAAGCTGGGATGAGTGAGGCAGGTGAAGTTAGGAACAGGCCGAGTCAGGACCTGGAGATCCAATGCTACCAAAACGAAAGGCAAGAAAAAGTCAGGAACTGGGAA
This sequence comes from Mixophyes fleayi, assembly GCF_038048845.1. Classification (NCBI taxonomy): domain Eukaryota; kingdom Metazoa; phylum Chordata; class Amphibia; order Anura; family Limnodynastidae; genus Mixophyes; species Mixophyes fleayi. The sequence continues at coordinate 75,974,897 of NC_134405.1, forward strand.
ATCCAACCGAACAGGGAGCAAGTAAGAAGAACACAGGTGACCACACCAGATCACTAGAAAAGTGATTGAATAAAAATATGCAGCCCAAATCAAGGTATCGGCGGTCGGTGAAGTCAAACTGACCAGCAAAACAAGAACCGAGGAAGCGTCCCATTGCCTAGCCCAGAGAAGTACATGCGCAAAATCGAGGCCGGGGAATCGAAAGTTGCTAGGCAACAGGACTCGCATACTGGCAGAGAAGGCGACTGCCCTCGTTGCAAGGAGAGAGAGTGGGACAGCTCCCGACACCATGTTCATACCCATTTGTTATTCTTTTTTTCAAAATATATATCCACTATTAGGCATCAGTACAACTTCAAAGACCTATCTAATACAGGTGATACAATGCCCCATCACATGTATGTGAAAACAAAATTGCTTTAACATGGACACAAAAGCATAATATATGCATATGCAATGAAGAAAGTTCCTATCAGCATCAGCGGAGAATTCGCAAACAGCCACCCACACGCGGTTCGCTATTGCTGATGACCGCTACTGTCATCATCAGCTTTATGCACCTGTCCTTGACCACATGCAAATAATATGTCATGGACAGGTATATGCATTTGTGTCCCATTATGTATGTGTTCACAATTTCACAAACATATCCTTATTGTACTCGGCTAAAACGCCCCTTTCATGCCCCGTCAAGCCAATCTCCAGACGCAAACAGTCACAAGTGCCAGAATCATGGAAATCTACATAGGCACATATGCCCACTTTTCTGGTCATGCACAGAATGAATCCATTACAGATACACTATACAAACCGGTGTATTACTCACTCTGCATCAGACCTACAGTATGTATCTGAATAATGGAATAATATTCATGAAGAGGTTTGCCCCCTAGAGGTCTCCATACAGGACAAAGATCAGTGAGCAATTTGTGGCTTACTAATTGAAGTGTAATACAATTAATCTAGTGAAACCTATTTATAAAGACATTAACAGTGAGGCAAATGCACATTAGAAATCTAACTTTTCTCTACACTGAAGATGTAGGGCGTGCATGCTAAACTGCATATACAAAGAGACCAAACTTTAGCCCCAAATATTCAATCACTTACTACAGATTATGAGAGTCCACCGAAATATCATTATCCATATTTATTTATACAGCGCCAGCAAATTCCGTAGTGCTTTACAATTGGGAACAAACAGTAATAAAACAATCCTGGGTAATACATACAGACATAGATGTAAGAGAGCCCTGCTCGCAAGCTTACAATCTATGGACTATGACACTATTGTTACATTTGTGGCCAGTGAACTTGGTACTCAGGCTGACACTCATTTCTTCCTATATACTGAGCAAATAGTCCATTCTCCTGATACCCACTTGACTTTCACAGTACTGTAGTAATCCTACCTTCAGCCAATCCATGAGATATCCAGCCTGCAGTCATTGGATCAATTTGTAAAAATAGTTTTGCCTGTCAATATGGCAGCTAAAGTGTCGGCATTCAGTGCTGCACCGATAAAGAGGCCTGGGGTATCTCCATATTGCTTTCACTGTTGACGATTTAGATTTTATAATGGTTCGGTACACATAATGAGGAAGCAGCCAAGAATGCAGAAATATCAATAGAATGCATAAAAAAGAAAACAAGAAACAGCGTTTTTATATTTAGTGGGGGTCATTCTGGATAATATGAGCGTTCAATATACATAAAAACCTAGATAAACTTGCATACAAAAATAATTTAGACTGTAAGCTTGCGAGCGGGGTCTTCTTACCTCTCTGTCTGTTTCTATTACTCACTATTGTTTTATTACTGTGTTTGTTCCCAATTGTAAAGAGCTACGGAGTTTGCTAGTGCTATATAAGTAAATGTTGATGAAGAATTATGAAAACAAGATTTATTCTGTATACTTGAGATGTTTAAATGAGGGGTGGAGCTTGTGCAAATCTGGAGATCTTTTCCTACTGTGCAAGCTGGCACACAGCATATAGCTCAGGTAACCACTATAGCCAATGGGTTGCTATATACAATGCAGAAAGCAATATATCATACAGATACTATTACATACTTGCGTACTTTCAGGCAGTGCAGTCCGGGAGAGGGGCGTGACTAGAGGACGGGAGGGGTGAAGCGCGGTCAATCGCGTCATGTTGGCTCCGCCCCCTTGACAGAAATTACGTTTTTGTTGCGGGGGGCGGAGCCAAAATGACGTGATTCAATGCAAATCGCGTTATTTGGCTAGGGAATTGCGGGATGCGGGAGACTTGCCTACTCTCCCGGGAGTCCGGGACACCAACCTGGATTTCGGGAGTCTCCCGGACATTCAAGTATGTACTATTATAGTACATGTTTGCCATCAAAAACATTACACTTGAAATAAACACAGCCCTTTTGTCCTCTTACTTACTCCCCTGAAATAAAGAGGACAATTCTTGAAGCTCATGAAATAAGGAAGTAAGTAGCGTATTGACATGATTTATACCTTTGCATCCATATGTGCCAGGGAAACACAGCACATTAACTTTGGGGGTGTGAAAAAAATTGTAAAACAGTTACACTGTTATACTGCGGTGCTCTTTTTTAAATGTTCCTTAATTGTTTTGTTAAATGTCAATATTGTAAATTTGGTATGTTGCTGCGGTGAAATAGTCTATATTCTTATGAAAGAGTGAAAAATGTTTTTTGTCATTGTGTCACAAACGCCCAACCTGTCTCAGATACAGCAATCTGAAACAGCTGGTCGTGACTGAAGTTACCTTGGTCACTTACCAAAGAATACACCTTTTCTGCCACCATGAAGGATTTACTATGGAGTCCTTACGTTCACCAAAGCCACTTACCAATGTTTCACACTTAAATCACATACACATGTAGCATGAGCCTCACTTGGCTTCGTAAATTCACAAAGAATAACAGAGAATATGCTAGATTAAATGTATTTAATCCGAAAAAAAATTACAAAACAGTTAATAACAAGACATACAAATTAAGTTTCACAAATAAATTTCAGAAATAAAACCACTAACAGTCACTAACTTACTAGTTTAAGACTTGGCGTACATTTTGAGAATGATGGCACATCCTAACCTGGACAAGAATGCAGGGTGCAGAACAGAGAAGATTCTTTCTTCAAAATTTGTATCAGTCCCTTATGGAAAAGGCTCCAAAATGCCCAAGGGAAATGTTAGAGGCAAGAGAGGAGGAAAGAGACCAGGGTAGAAGAATAAGATTAAAATGAAAGCAAAAGGTGTTTCAATCTATCCTCTAAAAAATTAAGTGATTGGCCAAGGCCCTTAGTTTTGCCCTGACAGCGGAACCTAATATGTTCAAATTATTTGTAGAACTAAACCGTTATGTCTGTACTTTATGTAGGAAAAAATACTTTGCAAATAAATAAAAAAATAAATCTCTGAGAAAGATTGATGCTGTATTGGATGGTGAGGATTTTGAGTGTTTACAAATATTGGAGGATTTAAAAAGTGAAAATAGTGGGTTTGAACTAGAAGGGGAGAGATTACTTTATGATGATTACCTTACTTCTACTCGTGTATGATTACTTTACTTCTACTCGTTTATGATGATTACTTTACTTCTACTTGTGGAATGTATTTTGAAGAATAAATTTAAACTTAAAGCTGATTTTTTTTCCTGTTTTAGTAAAGGGAACCCATATTGTATGTTTTTATCAACTTACTCTAGACAATTTTAGAAAATTATGTTTGAAGACAAGGGATAAGTATTCAAATTTGAATTTATCTGAAAGAAGGGCTTTGAAAGAACTGAAATGTGAACCCTTTATAAATATTCGCTCAGCGGATAAAGATGGTGGGGTCGTTGTACAGGATTTGTCAGATTATATGAAGGAAGCTTACAGACAACAACACCACTTTTTATAAAAGCCTCAGTAAGAATCCAACCTTAGAATTTCAGAGAGACTTGAACATATTACTGTATTTGGCACTTGAACAGTAAGTTCAGAGTAGAGATGAATTTAGGTTTCTCTTTCCACTATATCCAGTGACTGCGATATATTATCACTTATCCAAATTACACAAAAATTGCACTTCACCTCCGGGGAAACCAATTATATCTGGGATAGAGTCACTTACTTCATCATTTTCATTTTATGTTGACACTAAATCATATATCCGTGATTCTATGCATTTGTTGAATTTGTTGAGAGGATTAGAGTGGAAAGATAATTATGCATTTTTTACTCTTGATGTGGAAGCTCTTTATAGTAATATTCCACATATAAAAGGCATTGAGGTGATGGAACATGTGCTATCTGAGAATCCCAGTTTATCCAAAGAGCAATGTAAGTTCATAATGAATTCCATATAATTCATACTTTCTCATAACTACCTTCTGTTTAATCACAGTTATTATTTATAGGTGATGGGGACGGCCATGGGGACCAGGTTTGCACCGACTTACGCTAACCTGTACATGGGGAACCTTCGAGGAGGCCCATGTCTGGGGTGTGGGCTCGGTGCGGATCTGGTCCTCTATGCCGTTACATTGACAATTTATTTATCATTCAGGGTGGAGGTGAATCACGGGCACATTCTTTTGTATCTTCATTAAATAATAATTTCAATTTAAAACTTGTTAGTAGATATCACAGGTTAAATATGGATTTTTTGGATTTACAAATTTCAGTTCTGGAAGGCAGATTTGAAATGTCCCCTTCAAGAAGAGAGTGGATGTAGCCAACAGTCTCCACTATAAAAGTGCACATTACAGCAAATGAAAAAGCAAAATACCTAAAGGGCAATGGATGCGATTTAAAAGAAAGGGCAATTGATGCGCAAGCAAGGGACATTTTGTTGAAAGGAAAATTGTCATTAGAACAGAAGTCCAGAGAGAAAATCAAGAGGTTTCCTCCTCGGTTGCTTTTATTTCAAAGTATAATAAGAAGTAATGGGAGATAAAGAACATTATTAAAAAGAATTATCCCATTCTTCAGCAGGATAATGTGCTCAGAAATATATTACCCCAAAACCCCAAAGTGGTTTTTAAAAGAAGTATTAATCTTAAAAATATTTTCGTCCCTAGTCTTATCAAAGGTTGTCCACTAGAGAATCCAGAACACACTTCAACACTGAATTGGATCCCCAAGAGACATGAGGGGTGTTACAAATGTGGGAGTAGTAGGTGCACTACATGTGTACATATGGCCAATAAATTGACTGAGTTTACACGTATGGACAGAAAATATAAGATTGGAGGGCTTATTAATTTGAATACTTGTTATGTAATATATATACTTAAATGTAGTTGTAATCTGGTCTATGTGGGGAGAACAACAAGAGCCCTGATGGTCAGATTCATGGAGCACAGAAGAAATATTTTGAATATGATAGCGAACCACAGTGTGTCTCATCATTTTAATTTGGTTCACAATGGCGGAATTGAGGATTTGCTTTTGGGGTAGAACTTAATAAGCACACCATAAGAGGAGGTGACTGCTTTAAAAGATTATGTACATATGAAGTGTTCTGGATACATCAATTAAAGAATTAAGTCCATCAGCGTTAAATGTTGGAATAGAATTGAATGAAATTCTCTCCTAAGGAGGGTATTGAAAACTTTCCTAGAAAGGTTATATTGTAAGTTAGGAGGTTTCTACTGTAATAGTGAATGCTCCCAGCTGGATTTGTTTATGTTTCTATTTACACTTTCCACATTTTGCAATTTATTAAACATTTGTATTGTATGTATCATATTATAGGTTCTGACTTTGAACTGTAGTTTCTATGGGCTAATTTTACATTTGTAATAATAGGTTCTAGTTCTATTTTGTTTTTTCAGGATCTGCATATCATGAAATATTAGTATTATGAGTAATTATATTTTGGACTTTGTATGTGATCTATAACTTCCCTAGATTAATTATACATAGATTTTTTATTTTTTTTATGAGGTTAGGTAATCTAGGTCAATAGGGATATATGGTACTAGTTAGTATCAAGATCTTAGTTATAGGAATTTGTTTTAATTAATTTCTTGGTTTCTTTCCCCATATAAGGGATATAAATTTACATGGTGTAAGACTATGGTGGTATAGATATATTTATTTATTTTTTGTTTTCTTTTATTGAATCCGTGAATACTGATGAAATATCTTCATTAGGATTACATTTATTACTTTTTTTGGGTTATGCGTTGTCATTTGCATTTAAATAAAATTGTTTGTATTTTATTGAGGTCTCCTGCTATGAATAAATGAGTGGTGGATGTTAAGCTGTAATAATAAGAAGTCAGTTATGTTGGAACACCTGAGTAATAATCAGCAGCTAATTAAGGAGACCGACTATCATCATCATCATCATCATTTATTTATATAGCACCAGCAAATTCCGTAGCGCTTTACAATTGGGAACAAACATTGATAAAACAATACTGGGTAATACATACAGACAGAGAGGTAAGACTATAAAAGAAGATCAGACGTTAACTTTAACATCACATTTGCTCTTAAGAAATCACCTGCGAGTGATGAAACGCATCAGAAAGTAGAGGACACGGATGTTACACCACTTCTCATAGTGAATTGGAAGTCCACTTTATTTTTACCAGTTCTAATTGTTTGCCAACATAAGCGCTCACATCCAGCAGCATTAAGCCCAGGAGCGAGGCAAGAGAAGTTACGTTCGCTCTGCTTAGGAGCTAGTGGGGTGCTGATCGGGTCAGGCTGGATGTGTATTTCCTCCCAGGGGAGTGTTAACCTGGACTACAGGTCTCCATTCATCGATTACCCGCAGCCCTAGGACGGATCAAAAGAGGACACATTCTCTATATACCGGAACTGCCGGCACGCCGACTTATCTATTTACCAGGAAAGTACCATCCTGATATACGGTGTCTAAATGCAATTGAAATTGATTTGCTAACACCTGCAACTTTATATAGTGTTTTCACATGACTGAGATCAAATAAATTGTTCCGTTTATAGCGGACACGGCTGAGCGGGGATAGGAGATACAGATGCAGTTTGAGCATTAATCCCTGCAATCACGCTTTATTTATATTTTCATAAAATATTGTGGATGATTATATGCTTAATATTCCCAAGCTGCTGGTTATGCAAAAGCAAGTTCCTTGATGCTCCAAGTCGACACGAATATTGATGATCTGAGGTCATTTAATGAAGGAGGTTACATTATTTCAAGCTGCTGGTGGTACTAGAGCGAGTGTTCTTATGCTCAAGGTCCAGACGGACATTGATTATTTGTGGCTATTCAGATTAATGGAGACTACAGTTGAATATCTCCATATTTGAGTTAAAGGAGGCGGTTCCTTCCGATATAACTGTCATGTAAACAGCTGATATAATTATCTGTTTCATGTGTTAATTGATCAGGATTCCATTTTATATGTTTTTATTATATTTTTATTGTGGTGTATACATCAGTGCACTGATCTATTATGGATTGTATGTTTTTTTAATTTACTTTAATATAATACATTTTTGATATATCTATCCAGTTTCACAGATTCTGTTTGGTCAGTGGTGTATCACAATTTCCAGCACTGTTATTGTTGCTTTTTGTCCATGTTTTGTTGAGAACCCACAGGTTCTGCAGGTTTTGGATCACCAGCTTTCTGATCATTTGGGAACATAGTATTTCAGTGCCAGGATACTATTTGTGTTTGTTCTCCCAAAGAATGCACCCTACTACTCGGGTCAGGCAACGGATTTTAACTTCTCACACTGCTCCCACCCCCATCTTTGGTAATTAACCCTCTCAATGTCAGGGCAAATTGATTCCCAGAATGACATAGAGCTTTCAAAGTGAGCTATCTATCCCTGAGATATATGTCATCTTAGAGGGCAGGATTTCTCACCTCTGCTCTGCTTGACTGGCCAGACTATTTACACATCTCTGAAGTGTCTCAGAGATGTTATCTGTTAGCCTGGTTACTTTCAAAAGACTCTTGACACTATGTATAGGTCACTGGTGTCAGTCAGCAAAGCACACTTTGAAATTACATTACAAGGTTACATACAATATACACATTGTCATACATGAATATTCAGGGGAAAAGTAACAAACAGTGATTAGGTGCAATACACAATCGCTGCACATTGTAATAAATGTTTTAGCTTGTGTGCCCTAGAGTTGCACTCCAGACTATCACTGAGGACTTTTAAACTTGTAAACCTTACTCACTCTTCTGCTGCAGGTATGTTATCACAAGGCCGTGCAAGACCTTCCTTCTGCTAGCCACTGATTTGCTGTACTGTGTAGTTCCATACAGAGAACAACCATGTCGCCTGGACTCTGGAGCACTGACGTCAGCAAGACCTTCTAAAGCTTCAAAGTGAATTTACAGGGAATACCACCACGAGTCTGAAACACTCATTGTGAAGGGCATAAGTTATTATTTCCGCTCCAGTGATGCCGACAACACAAAGACCGACATACAAATTGAAATTAGTATAAGGCCAACAAGGAGGAAATAGAGACTTACCATGTAACAAATATACAACATTCCCCACATGTTTATTCCTCCTTGTCGGCCTTATACTAATCAAAATCTTTACATCGGTCTAAGTGTTGTTGGCATTATTGGAACAGGAATATCTTACCCCACCTCTTTATATGTGAATGAAGTTTTTAATTCAGTTGGCTTGTGCAGTGGAAGTAACTGTCTATGGAATCTGCTGTTCCCAATAAAACTATTAAAATCACCAGTAAATATAAAAAAATATACTGTATATAACATTTTATTCATATAAATTAGAATCAGTAATTTAAGTGTTCATTACATGATGTAATGACCAAATACTAGTGTTGAATATAAGAACATTAATACAGCATTGTGTCACTATCCATCCATATATAGGGGGGAGATAATCCATATTCATTATTGGTAACACAATAATCCTTTTGGCGATATAAACATGCAAACACATGAATATAGTTGTTATGAGATGCCGTGCTAATTGTGATGGGTCATTGCCTCCGATTCCTACCTGAGCCACCGCGCTGTTGTGATGGCTCATACTTCTGTCCCGGCTGTTGCCTAAGCAGTCGGGATGCTGCTTCACCTCTCTACGTCCCGGCTGTGTGATAGGCAGCCGGGGCACGCAATCGCATTGAAATCACCTGATTCCACTCACCATTGCGGGTTGGAGTGTGCCCCTATTCCTCCTCTGATTGGCCCTCTCTTGTTTAAATGTCAGGGAGGGCTTAGCCTCCCTGCCAGTTATAGCGCTCTTGGCCTGCAATTGCTCTCTGTCTGAGTTCTGCTATTTTGAAAACCTGTTATCTGACCCCTTGGCTTTGTTATCTGGACCACTCTCTGTCCCTGGACTACTCTTGCTTGATGCCTTCCCCCTATTTAATTGCCTGTATTGACACTTCTTGTTTGATACTGACCTACGACCTCTGGCTTGGCTCCAGTTACTCCTTGCACTCTTCCTCAGAGTTGAGTCCCAGCCTCCAACTCCTCGCTAAACCATTCCTTTGGTATAAGCTTTTACTACTTCTGAGTATAAGTCATGGGGGCATCCGAATACCTATGATAGTAACTACCTCTACATGAAAGGCAGCTGCTATAAGTGAAGACTTCTGCTACTGTTCTAAAACCTTATGTAGGATTCAGGGAGGCCCTAACAGTAGTCAGAGAAAATACAGAACCAAAACAAGATTTAACTAAAAACTTGACTCCAATTGTTTGACAAGCAAAATCGGATGGCAGTTAATTCAGGCACATATGTGATGACCAAAATGTTGTAAATCTCTAGTATCAATAAGGAAGAAATCATTCACATAAAGTTGAAGGCAATATTCCAAGTATGATCTGTAGCCTTTACCTTACGCGTTTCTCTATTATAAAGTGGTTTCATCAGAGGAATGCTGTACGCAAAGTACCCTTTTAATACATTTCCAGTGCTTAGGAAAACTTTTAACATATTTACATGTATTAAGATGAGGGGCACATGCTCATTATCTTTGGAATAAAGCATCTCTCAGTAATGATAGACAGAACCCTTGTTTTTTTTCAACAAGATCTCTACACTTTTTTTAAATATATGTAAAGTTTATATATTCTCTTTAGGACCTGTTAGTCACATTTAGAGCCTATAAGTTGTTGCTCTGTTGCAACAACATCGACTCATCTTCCTCTCACGCCGCTCCTCCTCTGCCTCCCCTCTCTGCCTTGCCTTACACTGGCTCCCCTTCCCCTACAGAATCCTTTTCAAACTCCTCACCACCACTTACAAGGCTCTCTCCAACTCTACTGCCCTTTATATCTCTAACCTCCTCTCCATTCACACTCCTGCCCGCTCCCTGCGCTCGGCCAACGACCGCCGCCTCTCCTCCACCCTTATCACCTCTTCCCACTCCAGAATCCAAGACTTTTCCCGTGCAGCCCCCCTTCTCTGGAACGACCTACCTCGTTCCATCCTTCTCTCTCCTACTCTGTGCTCCTTCAAACGTGCACTCAAAACTCACCTCTTCCTCAAAGCCTACCAACCATCTACTTAACCCCCATCTCCTCCCTTTGCTCATCCTCCCTTCTCTCCTCTTGCCTCAACTGGCTCGTATGAGCAGGGCCCCCTCCCTCCTGTCTCCATAACTGTTCTTCCGCTCCGTCTTTACTGCATATGACTGGCCGGAGTTTCTGAAATATTGGTACTTTTTGTTCGTTGCTCTGTATGGTTTCACCCTGTAAAGTCTACTGTTAGTACTGTGTGCGGCGCTGCGGATACCTTGTGGCGCCTAACAAATAAATGATAAAAATAATAATAATAATAACAACATACAGAGTCATATTTAATTTTTTTATGTAGTTGATGATGTACCAGATATTGTTTGTATGCCCCTCTACCCAATAGCCCAATGTCAGTTACTTTTATAAAAAAAAAAAAAAAGAGAATTGAATGGAAACAAAATAAGTTAATGAATATTAAACTATTTGTTTTCTCCACTGGAAACAGTGCAGATGTAGGCTCTGACAATGTAGAATTACATTGTTTCACAGTGCTTTTATAACTTAGGAAAACAGTCGAATTGTATAAGTTCTATGGTAAAGTTTATTTAAAAAGCAATACAAATAAAGTCATAACTTGGTTGATAGTGCAAACATAAAATGTGTTTTTCTTAGGGGTCATGTTGGGGGGAGGGGGATGTGAGTTTTTTTAAACAGTGTTACTTTGCAACCAGGTGCAAGTGTGAAATCATTGTTGTCAGTGCATTACTGACATTTGAATGAGGATAGGGTTTGATTTAAGGGAATCTAGATTACATTAAGACATTGTTACTTTCACAAAGAAGCCTGGATCAATGGTCAGGTTGTACTAACTCTGAACAGTGGTACATTCAGAGTTGTTCCTGACATCAACAAGTAGTAGTTTAGCTTGGAAATCAGTGTTAATTCTCTCAATTACAAAGCATTTGTTCTTCTTGCAGTAGTCAAGCTCTCCAATACTCCTAATAGTATCTATATTATACTGGCCATCAGGGCTCCAAAGCTTACACAAGTATCTCAAGTATATGAGCTGGCACTTCTAACACCATTTACATAAAAAACTTTATAAATGTTAAAAAAAAATGGTGAGGGTTTGTTGCTAGGATTACATTAACAAGTTAGTTAATACATACTGGTTTTCAAATATACTTATATTTAACTATGATTCTGGTTTTGCTTATTACATTATTTTAACATTGCTGTGTCATGAATATCATGAATCATGTGTCGGGAGGGTGTCAAGGCAACAAAAATAATCACTGGTTTAAGTCAATGTGCTAACTACTGGGGTTTTTTAATGACACCTGAAGTGTGTGCTCCAAATCTCCCAGTGAAGTGTAAAATCCTGTGCTGGGGCATGGGGTTTTGGACCTTTCCCTAAAGGGAGAGGGCTCCATTCCTCCCCAGCCCTCAGAGCCAAAAGGACCCTTAGAGACATAAGGGTATTCAGGCCCCCTCCACTGAAGCTAGAAGATACCCCTCGACAACCCCAAACCCTGAAGCCTAATTCTAATAGCCCATTTGGATGCAAGGGTCTTTAGGCCCACCTATGCTACAACCCTTGGGTGGGCCCCTTTCTTTCCGAGGTCAGCTGAATCTTCCCCCGGGGAACTGGATCTTTAGCTCCCCTCATAAAGAGAGAGCCTTCAAAAACTTGGGGAGAGGGTTGGTTGTAAGGGTCTCACCCAAACCGCTTGATATGTGATAAAAAAAAATAGATTAAAAAAAACATGCTAAAAGGTACTATGTGTTAATAAATAAATAGGGCCCAAAGGTTCTGCAGTCGGTGGGTAAAACAAAAATGTCCTTCGCTGTCCACAGGTCCAAGGCAAAGAAGTAAAAAGTGATATCTGGGCTAAGAAGCATGAGTGATTGTGCCTTACTCTGTACACTGTGTGAAAAGCCAATTCCTCCATTAGTATATTTTCATGGACTCCTAGCTCAGACTACCGGGGCCACATACTCCACTATGGCTACAGATGCCACTGGCCATTTGGCCTCGAATCAAGATAGCCTATCCACCCATCAGAGTTTCTTGACCTCTCTTTAATCATCATCATCATCATCATCACCACTTATTTTATATATCGCCACTGATTCTGCAGCGCTGTACAGAGAACTCCTTCACATCAGTCCCTGCCCCATTGGAGCTTACAGTCTAAATTCCCTAACATACATACACAGACAGACAGAGAAATAGGATAGAGCTACATCTGTATCTTATCCAAAAGGCTGAGAAGCCTGGATATTGCAAATGCTCTGTTCCAAAAATCTAATGTATAATGTATGAAATTAGCAATATGTATAGTCACTAGGGCAAAGTCTCCCAGCCTTATTCACTTTCTCAATGAAGTTTTGGCTTCAAATGTTGAGCAGAAGATGTTGATTTGTGAATAGCATTCTAAGTAATGATAGCTCTTTTGCATATAGTCAATAGGGCAGAGTTTGATAAGTTTACCTAACCTTATATGTTGTGTAAATCCTAAATGGAAAACAGTGACCAAAAAGATAAACAGCAATACCATTTACAGGTTAATTTAGCACATTCTGATTACTATAATTTCTGTAGGTAGAAAAAGCACTTTAACAGAGTTAATATAGACTTACATTTAGCTGGCAGACTAATGTATAAGCACCTCAAACAGAAGAATTGAAGAATTTTTAAAGTGTATTTTCATAACTTCCAGCATTCCAGGTTCAGAAATTGAGACATTTTCCATGTCCCCAACCCACCCAAGCCACATCCATATCCACCCAAAACACACATACATTCACTGATGCTAAGCCAAATGGGTAAACCCCAGCTTCCAAAATCTTTAACTGTCCCATGAAAAGTGGGGATGTTGCAAGGTTTGTGCCTGTTGCCTACATTTAGTGAAGACAACCATTTTGTGTGTTAAACTAATCGTGCCAATGCCTCATGAAATATCTCAGTCCACAAAATGGCTTCCTCAAATGTGTGTAGGGTACAGTTGGTTTTTGAGAAAGCTGTGAGAAAGGTTCTTTTGTTGTAGGAATAGATCGGTACAACTCTTATCAAGGTTAATACAATCAGGGGTATTTAGTTAACTATTAAAAATAATTAGAGATGTAGATATAATGGGCCTGATTCATTAAGGAAAGTAAAGCAAAAAAAAAATGAGTAACTTTTCACCTTGGCAAAACCATGTTGTATTGGAAGGGGATGTACATTTAAAATGTGTTGGCAGATTTAAAGTTGGGATAGGGTATGTCCTAGATCAACTTTAAATTTAAGTATACAAATAAAGCTATCAAGAATTTGTCTGCTACATGAAAAAACAGACATTTGCACCCCTTGCATTGTAACATGGTTTTCTCCAGGAGACAATGTACTCATTTTTTTGTACCATATTTTCTTTAATTATTCAGGCCCAATGTCATTAGATTGCACATTTATTTTTATAAACAGTTATATGAGGATCTTGTTATAAATGGAGGTTAATAGATAAGAAATACTATCTGTGTTACCTCAAATTTCTTGCTGAAGTCCTGCACATTCAGTAATTACAGTTATCTTTTCAGCCAATTGTTCCCAAGGTCAGGGGAGAAAATAACACAAAATGATACAACGTCTTGTCTGACACCTTCTATAAACCTTACAAAAGGATTTCCATCCCAGCCTCCTGGTGCGTTAATGAGATAGAAACAGACCTGCCACGTGTCCGTACTGCAAACTCAGGATATTCTATTAAAGAGAAGTAAGCACAAAATGAAGATAAAATCATGTCAAACTAACTCCATATTCTATTAGAATATAACTTTTATCTGCAGTTTTGCAAAACAAACTCCAAAACTGCACGCAATTTAGCAAAAAGATTAGAGAATAAAAAAATCTAAAACATTACCCCAAAAAGGAAAAATGTTCATCCACAATCTATATGGAGTAACTAAGATAACTTGTTAGCATAACCAAAACTTTTAACATTTTTCTTTTACTTAAACATTACTTGTCACTTTGTTTTTGTGTTATTTTTTTTTACTTTGGTAGCAACTTTTAATCAAAGGCATTTTACACCCCTTTTTTAGAATATGGTCTAATTTAACCACATTTTAAGGAAACACCAAACAGCAGCAAATTCTATATAACATTTGCTGCTTGTTTTACACTACTATGATATTTTACTGAATAACCCTCACAGAGTTACCACAGAAGATAACCAAACTGAAATGGACTAACTTACTAAAACTGAAATGATCTGATATTTTAAGTATTAAGCATTCGCATTACGCAAAATGTATAGTCTATAAATAGAGCTGGGGGGTGATGGATAATTCATCCTGCTGTGAGGTATAGAAGGGGCACAATTAAAAGTGCAAGTTGCATGCGTGTTTATGTAACATTGTTCACACTGGAGGAAAGTGCATATTTCCAGAACAGCCTTTTGTATGTTAGTGTTATCCCCTGTCACTGTGTGTAGGGGGTAATATCTTACTCCCATTCTCTGCAGGGGTAATATCTCTCTCCTGTGGTCTGGGGGGTAATATCTCTCAGTTGGACGCTGGCAGACACTCCCTGTGTGCTGCTCCTTTCTAACATCCTGTCACTTTCTGAGGAAATGTATCCCGGAAATCTGCCCCATGTCACTAGTATTCTATCTGTGATGTTGTACTATGGCCCCTAGTGGCAGTAGGCAATGGACCAGCTCCCCAGATTATAAGCAACATTCCCAGTGTGTCTCCTCTGGGTCCTAGTGCTAGGCCACACACTCAATAACAGAAGGGGTGTTACATTCTCCCCCATTAGCTGGGCGTTCTAACCTAAACCCTAGTGGGGCTGCCTAGCTAATCATACTCACAAACACATCCGACTCGCACATGCACTCACAAGCATGTTGCATAAAAAAAATTCCACATATGTTGGCATGTAAAATCACAAGTATACAGCATATACAAACATTGGCAGTATGAACATAAAATACAGTTTACATTGTTCTCTGTTTTGGCTTTTTTTTTAATGAACATGAAAATGTGGCTCTATGCTCCAGCTGGGTGCACTGCGCTCAGTCCCTGTGTCCTGCAAGCACTAGCTCCATCTGTGGTGCTTGAGCTCCACGTTGGACGCCATTTTGTTACCCCCTGTCACTGTGTGTGGTGCTGAGGTGCACAGTTTAGGCAGTGCACCTCCTTCTCAGCCCTGGCTAGCTCCTGCCATAGGTAATATCTCTCCTGTGTTCTACGGGGTAATATCTTTCTCCTGTGCTCTGCAGGGGTAACATTTCTCTCCCGTCTTCAATGTGTGCTGCTCCTTTCTATCATCCTGTCACTTTCTGAGGTAATTTATTCCAGAAATCTGCCCCATATCACTAGTATTATGTCAGTTTTGTTGTACTATAGCCCCTAGTAGTAGCAGTAGGCGATGGACCAGCTCCCCAGATTATAAGGGGGTCCCAGGACCTCCTCCCCTCTGTCCTGGGTCCCTGGCTCTTCCTCTCTACACTAGTTCTGATCCCCTCAGCTCATACCAGTCTGATGTTCCTAAGCAACATTCCCAGTGTGTCTACTCTGGGTTCTACTGCTAGGCCACACACTCACTCAGTCACTGGGAGGTGTGAACAACAACAACAGAGGGGCTGTTACATTAGTTTACAGTGTTGCATAGAACCAGTTCAGTGAGGGGGACTGCAGATTTTAAAAAATATTTTTCCATCCACATACTCATAGTGGTAAACAGGTATGTGCAATACTCAGCGTGAGTTCATTCTCTATTTGGGTACAGCAAAATATTAAAAAGGAGAAATAAAAATCACCTAAATTGTTAAAATGCATAGCGTGGAAGTTCTTATCATATCACACAATACAACTTACTTAAACATTTACTAAAACCAAATAAAGACACAAATTAAAGTTGGAACAAAACATAAATTTATTGAACTGAATTTAATAAATTCGACCTACTAAGGACTGGATGGTGCACGAGTGCAGGGCAGTCAGCAACAGCAAAACCAATCACGGTGAAAAGGTCAGACCATAGTACCACCAACCCAGGATCATACCTTATCTATTGGCCGGTGCTAAAAATCTGTCCAAACACCAAGACTACATGAACTGCCAGTATTAACCTATAGACACCGGCTGAGGGTCCTCCTCGCAGGCGGACAAACCATCTGATGACACCAACGGGAGGGGGGTATTGACCTATGACAAGATGAACCCAGCAACATATGCAAACCTACTGAATGCAATGCTCTCCTACCACCCACCACAATCTATATACAGATAAGCGGCCCGCCGTTACCAGCCCTGACTACTGCCCTCAACTTCCTAAACAACTAGTCTATAAAGTAACGCATACCCTCAACCGAAAGATGCACCCCATCAGGTCTAAACAAATGTGAAGACTCCACTTTCAACAATGGGTGAGATATAACTGAACCCCCTAAAACCCTGACGCATTTACTGGCTGACTGATTCACCTTTCTAATCAAGGCTGCTATGGCGATAGCGGGAATACTGGACCTCCATTGAAGGTGTTGAATTAGGTAGGGGCAGCACACTCTAATATTAGGCCACTGTTTGGAAACCAATTATGTTTGTTCCCAATTGTAAAGCGCTACGGAATATGTTGGCGCTTTATAAATAAATGATGATGATGAAATGTCATTCCGAATGTTGATAATAAGATCTAACGATTTACCAATGCCCACATCGTTGCCCCCTAAGTGTATGACCAGTATCTCAGGAACACCATGTGCATCAATTTTGCTGGAAAGGAGAGGAATGAATTTGTCCCATTTCATGCCCCTCTTCCCTATCCACCTGACTTGAATGTGGGCTGGCAACCAAGGGTATTTTTGAGCCATAACGTGCTTGCTTACCCAATAAACATAGGAGTGCCCCACAACCCAGACATGCATCTTCTTGCTGTCCCCACCTACGACAGAAGATACGAAATATGATTGAGGATCAAACTGGAAACAGAATAAAACTCACTGACCAAAACCAAAGCTACTGTACATACGGAAATCTAAAAACACTATATAAAACATACCGTGCACAAGGCAACCAAAGAGTGTCTCTCTGCAAGGGGGTGGTGCGGTGGGAAACGAAGGTTAAAATATCTAAACTGCCTTGCTAGCGGACCTAGCACAATATAAGGCATAATGACACAAAATTTAACTACAATAAAAACAATATAGTAACAGAAAGGGAAAAAACAGTAACCCAAGTGAAGGTAAAAACCTATAACACCCCAGAAGGCTCACAGCCAATCAGGCCAAGCGCTAGGAAAAATCCATTCACGCCCCCGCTAAAGGCGACAAGCAGCAGAGTCCTGGGTGCGCCACTAAGACAACCTTGAATGGATGCCAGGGATGCCCCACCTTATGCCGCAGCTGTAGCCGACCCAATACAAAAACAGTGAGTCCCAAAATCCGAGGGAGCTAAGCCTAAAGAAACTAGGGCACGCTTGAGTAACGCGTAACATTGAAATTTAGTAAGGGGTGAATCATCTCTATGAACAAGCCAAACATCGGCCTGAATGTGATGTAACCCTGCTAACTTATGACATAAAAGAACCCGGCAAATAATCTGATACTGCTGACTAAGCAGAGAGAACCAATGACCTTTTCCCGCCAGAACTGTTTTGTAGCAAACTAATTTACATTGAATGCTACTGGAATTTAAAATAACATTTTTAAACAGAATGGCTGCCCCTATCCTATGTTTTGATTGTGCCACCAACTCGCTAACTCTAAGAGCACCATGGAAGGTCATAGAGAAAGCCGTGCTAAAAAGGATAACTTTGTGAGAATCTGTAGAAACCTGAGTTAAGGCTGAAATGATACAGGCTAACAATGTTGAATCTATTGGCCTCCTGTTATCCCGAGGAATGGGGCGGAGCGTGGCTCAACCTTTTAAGGCTTTGGTGATAAGAAACAATTTTGTGGGATCTGGAAGCTCTTGCATTTTTGCCATAAAGGATATACCTGGCAACATGATAGCATAGCTGTTTTACTAAAACCTTCCTGGTAACACCCGCACATTAAATCATCAATACCGTGATGGGTCCCCGGGGAACTGTTGCTACGGGATAACAGATAAGTTTCCCAACGCTGCCATGCCAGCCGATATGACTTCCACGTGGACGGAGCTAGGAAAGCTTCAGCCAGGAACCTTATGCTGGCTCGACCATCTGCCAAACATAAGATGGACATGATATACCGATGGGCTTGGCATGTGGGGCTAGAGCTCTAAAATTAATCTCCTGGAGTTTCTGAAGTACTGGTACTGTGTGTTTATTGTTCTGTACTGTTCTACCCTGTATAGTCTACTGTATAGTCTACTGTTTGTACTATGTGCGGTGCTGCGGAAACCTTGTGGCGCCCTACAAATAAACGATAATAATAATAATAATAATCCAATTGAAACGGGACAGGACATCTGCTATACAATTATCTATACCAGGGACATGTTTGGCGCAAAAATTTATGGCAATGTCCAGGCAATGAACAACCAGGAAGCGTAATAAGTTAACCACTGGCCTGGAAGATGCACTCTGGTGATTGATTGTCTCAACCATGCCCAAACTGTCGCACCAAAAAGACACATTACGCCCACTAAGTTGGGGGGCCCATAACTCCAAAGACACTATGATGGGGAATAACTCTAAAACTAGTAGATTCTGGGTTAGACCATTATCTATCCATGCTTGTGGCCAAGGAGAAGAACACCACTCGCCCTGGAAATAAGAGTCCTTTGGACTCTGCCGCGTCTGTAAATTAATCCAAAGCCCTGGTGGATATGGGCGGGGAGGGCTAGATTCTAGAAATGTTAAACGTCCTAAGAAATGTACTCCAAATATTTAAATCTGCCCTAATCTCATCACTTAATATAATTAGGGAATGAGGTCTATCCCTCCCCTTGATGGCTAACTGGAGCTTTCTACAAAAAATTCTACCCATAGGGATAACCCGGCACGCGAAATTAAAAGACCCCAATAAGGTCTGGATCTCCCATAAGCTGTTCGAGGGAGAGGCCAGAGTACTGGATATTAAACTCTCCAATTTTGAGATCTTTTTCCTTGGCAAGCGACAGCAACCTTCCACTGTATCAATTTCTATCCCTAGGAAAGATAAGCATGTAGAAGGGCCCTCTGTCTTGTCCCCAGCTATGAGAACCCACATTACTGAAAAAGTGCTTGGGCTGAGTACAACGTATCCAAGCAGAGAATGGAATTGGATGGCCCCAGGAATAAGAAATAATCCAGATAATGCGCTATTCCATGGTGACCTGTTCCTGCCTGAATAGCCCAATGTAGAAAAGAGCTGAAGGACTCAAAAAATGTGCAAGATGGGAAGACATTGATCTATGTAGTATTTGTCTTTGATCTTAAAGCCCATGAACTTAAATGAATCAGGGCAAAGGAAGAGTAAACGGAAGGCTGACTCAATATCCAGTTGGCCAAGAGAGCCACCATACAAAAAAGTCTAATCATTGCCAGGGCCTCCTCAAATGACTGATACACCACCGAACTTATGTCCCGGTCTATGGCATCATTTACTGAACTTCCTACTGGGTGGGACAAGTGCTGAATCAAGCGGAATTTAGCAGGGATTTTCTTGGGAACTACGCCAACTGGGGAAATGACTAAGTATGAAATGGGGGGCGAATGAAAAGGTCCTACCATGCTGATCTCTCCGCAAATTTCTTCGTCAAGAACCTCTGGATAAATGTAGGCTGACTTAAGTTTCTTAGAGGCTCTGGCGGATACTGCGGAGCTGATGGGAAGCCGGAAATCGTGTCAAAAACCTTTGCGGAGAAAGGAGGCCTGATCCGCATGCGGATAAAAACTTAGCCATTTCTCTAGAACTGTGATGTCGATGGACGAACGGGCTTTAAGCATTGCTTCCGTCATTCCCACAGCTCCTGCCGAGATCGGGGTCACTCCTCGGGCACTCTTTAGCTGGGTGTGGCCCGTGGCAATTGGAGGATATGTGCCTATATTTACACGATTCACCCTTCCCACAAGATGCGTTTTTGAACGCAAAACATCTATTTTTGGGGAATTGGGGAGCACTACGTCTCCCTCTTGCTAAAACCGAATGACTATCCACCCTTGACTTAGACTGAGGCTTGCCCTGTTCAGCTTCATCCAGATCTCCACGTCTCTACAACCTAAGGGCATTTCCACCTGCCCACTTACATTCTCCCGAAACTGTGCATCATATTTGCACCAAGTACCTGGGCGATCGCAAATGTACATTTCGTTTATGAGGTGCAATTACTACCACACTTCAATGATAGCTTCAAGTCTAATTTCTAGACAACATGAGCAAAGGCGCAATAACCTGAGATCAAATTGGGGAACGTTTTATAGGATGCTTCCCCTATGCCCCCTTTTGAACACGATGCATCTAGCTCCTTTGTTGCAGATACCGTTAACTCAAACATATAAATGAAAAAAACATTTTTATCTTAGCCCTGACGCTTGGTTGTAAGCCGGACAATACGGCTGTGTTTTTGCACCGGACCATAGGGCCTGTGGATGTTGCCGTCTTACCTGAAATGGGACGCTTATCTACATGCGAATTATAATGGCTAAAATGCGTGTTCAAAATTTTAATAAGCTTACGGGGACCCTTGCCAGACAAAGAGGAAAAATCCTCACTGGTGGTAGAGACTGAGGGACTAGGTGTGTGCTCATGAGAGACAAAAACATCACCAGACTCACCGCCCACTACTACTGCTGCCTGCCGTCCTGAAGCCTCCTCGGAAGTTGAAAGTACTGCATTTCCCCCATCCGAATGGCCAACCAAATGTTAATGGAGGGATCCTCCCATCCATATCCCTGCAGAAACCTGGCCGCCGTCAAACGGTTACTATCCCACAACTCCCGAAGCTGCCTGAGGATCTGCCGTGAACAAACCTAGGCCTGTTGATCTTTCTGGTACTTCCATGACTACCTGTGCTGCTGAAGACAAAGAAATGTTAGAATGCACGGCAACGGACTGACTCACTGGTAGGGAGGATGGGATACTGGGTCTGACCGTCTGCTCTACCGCCTGTGTCTGGAGTTAAAGTAAAAACCCCGGGAGAGGTGGCCTACTCATGGAGGAAAAACCAATAGACCCGGCGGAATCTGAATTCATTTGCCCCTCACGTACCCTGCTTGTCACGGGATGGCACCGGGTACTGATGTGTGTAACGCATTGAGGGGGACGGGTAAGGAGGGCCGTCTGCTGGCACGTTTTGTAGACTGGGTCTCTGTGTTATTGGAGGATAAGGTAGGTTCCATGAAAGATGGGTGCTTGACAGGAAATCGGCTGTAAAGGACCCACCTGTTACGGACTACCTTTCCTCCGTTCCAACGCCGCCCATCTCTATGTCGGAAGCAGCGTTTCCGGGTATCAGCGGTCACATGACCGCAAAAACACTGGGCGGGGAATTCAAACTTACCCGGCTACTTAAACTTCACTCTGACACTCGGTGAGTGTCAAAGCAACTTGTGTGCTTCCTGGCTCCTGTTCTTTTCGTAGGTCTCTGTGCTCTCCAGCTTAAGTGCGTAATGTCGCTAACCAATAACGATTGTCGAACCTCGATTTGTGTTTCCAAAGCACAAATATTTATTCTCAAAAAGTAGCAGAATAATTCAAGCGAAATAATAATAATAAGTACAGCCGTTACTTATCGCAGGCGCTCTGGATCCAGTGTGCAGTCATTCAATCCTGAAGTCTGGGGACAAGATGTCTGAACACTAGATGTGAAGCTGCTGCTTATATGCACACAGAAATACAGTAATACAATGAAGATGGTATAGCTTGTTTCTATTGGTCCAGGTTTCAGGACGGTCCAAGGGGTTGTCAATCATTGGCTAGTTCATCCTAAGGAATCCAAAGGAGGGGTTCATCTCTCCAGGGGGTATGCTCTGCTCTTCCCGCCAAGATTCCTTAGTCTTAAGTAGTTCATAATTACCTATCATTCATAACTTGTGTATGCACTCTGCCCATCGCAGTGAACCAAACAGTAGCAAATGTTAAGAGGTTTATTATGATACCACACATGATATGATTCCTTCAACCTGTTCCATATATTTCACTAATGTGCATATAACTTATATTATAACACGTAAATACTACTATATTTCGACATAACTGACTATGTGTTGCAACTACCATTAATGTGTACTATTTTTCAAGTATGCGTGTTTGTGCGAATGTATGGTAAAAGACCAAATACTGTTGCTGCCACGTGTAGTAGCTGCGTACGCCCTTCCACGCCGTAGCGTGCCCTTGTACGTCGTAGCGTACCGTACGCATCTTTTCAGACAAAGACAACCAAGTTTGCTCGATTTTAATTGAAATGACTTTATCCAATTTGCTGACTTCGACAGCTC
Source organism: Mixophyes fleayi (assembly GCF_038048845.1). Lineage (NCBI taxonomy): Eukaryota > Metazoa > Chordata > Amphibia > Anura > Limnodynastidae > Mixophyes > Mixophyes fleayi. The sequence goes on from NC_134405.1 coordinate 75,997,740, forward strand.
CACCCTTTGATAGTGTAACAAACTATCACCCAATCACCGTTTCAAGTTCAGGATTATACAATACTTCTTCACAGATCATGATCTCGGTATCTGGTACCACCCTTTCAGTCTCTTTCTCAGTGTTACTCCTAGGAGACCATTTTCCACACTTCAACACAGTAGGAACACATTTGACACATAAACCAATCGCTAAGATGACACCCAGTATAAGGAGAAGGAGCTTACCTACACTAGCAACTATTTCCTGTACCCACTCCCCCAGACCGGAGAACCATTTTACAGGGTTCAACCACAAGAACCAATCTGCCACCTTTTCCCCGACCTCATATAATGAAGAATTATGGTTCTTTTGAAATTCCCATTTCAGTTGCAAAATTTCATCCATCTTCCGGTCTATAACCTCTTTCGGGTCATCCGTATTATTGGTGATGTACGTGCAACATTTGACACCGAACTGGGTGGCCAGTGTCACACAGTACCCACCAGTAATAGAGGTGAGATAATTTAGTACCAGTCTATGTTGCACCAACTCCTTCTTGTACGCTTGTAGCTCCCTTCCAGTATACCTGAAAGTGTCATCATACATCTCGGTGATATTATCTATTAATTTAGCTAGGTCTTGGATATATTTAAAGTTTAATGTTCCCCGAGCGGTCCTGGTGAGATCTAGGGCTACCATAACTTGAAAACCAGCAGTTTCACTAATCAATTTTGTAGCTATGGGTTCCTCACCAGGAATCATATTTCTCTTGCCACAGTGTTCATACCGTGTGTGTATGTATGGTGGTGATGTAGTCTTGTGAATACCAACCATTTCTTCATGAGTAATAGTCATGATTTCAGGAACCAGTTTAGCTAAGAAACACAAGCCCTTGGAACTCGGAGTCACCCAGGAATAAGCTTTCCTTCCACAAACAAAATACACATCATCAGGGAGAACATAAGGAACAGTATGCCCATTAATTATATCACACAGAGTTTTGATAAAACTACCCATGCCTAGTATCTCCATTTGTTCCAGACACGTGTTGGCATGGATGACATTCTTACAATTATCTATAGAGACTTTTCCAATGGCTACTTTCTTATGTTTGGTTATACGCCCTAGTTTGTGACTTCCATCAACATTCCTGCCTATTGGTGACCTTGTGAGTCTCCCTCTAAAATGGGTGTGGCGAGCCATTGTCTGATCTGATGGGTCAGCTTCCCAATTCTCCAGATGTTTTGCATGAGAGATATTTAGGCACAGCAAAGATCTGTCTATGGAGTATTGTCGAAGCGTCAGACTAGGGGACCTAGTGTTATTGTACCTCCCGTCTATGGGCCTCCCACCCCTCAATTCGAGTACTTTGGATATGTTTAGAGGGAATGGCACTAGTCCTATATTATGCTGCCCTTGCGGAACGTGAGAGCACACCCAACACTCTGTTTGGTTTAGCACCTTACCCACCAGGGAGTGATAATCCTCCAAAGGATGCCCGCCTATATTCAGAGTACTGGGGGACTGGCATCGTTGGATGCATCTCTCTTCAACTAGGGAGTCACAAAACTTGCAGATACAATACTCATCAGACAATAGCCCCTCAAACTGCCTCCGAGTTCCTGAGCTAGCAGACCTTTTTATAACCCCCGGACCAAGCTTGATAATGGGCTGCTCTGAGTATTCTAATAACTTTTCCCCTGCCTCCATCTCATCCGTATTACTACCAGAACTCTCCTCCATCCTCCATCCTCCTTCACAAAAATAGAATGTCCTAGAAAGAGTAAAAACAAGGAAAATCCTGAAACAAAAGAAAAACAAAAACCGCCACTCCATCGCTGGAAAGATAGTTCTGGGGCAACGTCTCTGGTTCAGGTATCTCGACTGCAGGCTTTAGGTCTCCCGGAACAGACTCACAAGTGACAGATCTCTGTCGTCGGTCTCAGTTTTATCTTGCACTTTCTCCGGATTATGGACTCTCCTGCAGTGGGTGGGATGGACCCAAGTGTCTCTCTCTGCAACCTTCAGTGATGTAGTACTGGTCAGCAGCACTTGGTACGGGCCTTCCCAACGGTCTGTTAAACAACCTGAACGTAAGAAATTGCGGATCATAACATAGTCTCCAGGTTCAACATCATGACAGTTCGTTTTTGGCATACCAGGTGACAGCATTTTTAGTTTTTGTTGTTGTTGCTTTAGCTGTCTACTCATTCTTATAAGATATTGTACAGTCACTTCATTATTACACTTCAAGTCGTCTTGTGGACTCACGATCAAATGAGGTTGTCGTCCGAACAGTATCTCAAAGGGGGACAGATTAAGAGGAGGTCTAGGAGTGGTCCGAATGCTATGGAGGACCAATGGCAAAGCCTCAGGCCATGCCAACCCAGTTTCAGCCATTACCTTACCAAGCTTGTTCTTTATAGTACCATTTACTCTCTCCACTTTACCACTGGCTTGTGGTCGGTAAGGGGTGTGAAGTCTTCTACCAATTCCCATAAGTTTACACATATTTGGGAAGATATCATCAGTAAAGTGGGTACCCCTATCACTTTCAATGATTCTAGGGATACCGAACCTACATACAAAATCTTGTACAATTTTCCTTGCAGTGAACACAGCAGTATTAGTGGCTGCCGGATATGCTTCTACCCAACCGGAAAACACATCAATACACACTAACACATACTTTAGAATCCTGCACGGTGGTAATTGGATATAGTCAATTTGTATTACCTGAAAAGGTCCGTCTGTAGGAAGGATGTGGGATGGCTCAGTTGGAATAGTTTTCCCAACATTTTTCCTCAAACAAGTAAGACATGACATTGCTTTCTTACCATCCTGAGAGGAAAATCCGGGAGCACACCAGTATGCTCTCACCAGTTTGCACATACCTTCTTTACCCAGGTGAGTCAGACCGTGTGCTGCTTCAGCCAGGCTTGGATAGTATGTTCGGGGAGCTACAGGCTTACCTTGTCCATCCCTCCAGAGTCCTGAGAACTCTTGACCACATCCCTTCGCCTTCCAGACCGCCTTTTCCTGCAGGGAACACAAATCTTGCATTTCAATTAATTTCTGCATGTCTAATGTCTGAAAAACCATCATAGTCTCGGTCGATACAGGCATAGGTTGCCCTGCTGTCCCATTTAGCAGCTTCGTCTGCCCTGTTGTTGCCCAATGACACTGGGTCTTCTTCAAAGGTATGGGCTTTGCACTTTATGACGGCTACTGTTCTGGGTAACTGTATCGCTGTCAGAAGTCCTTTTATGTGTTGTGAGTGTGCCACTGGCGTACCTGCTGCTGTCGTAAAGCTTCTAAGACGCCAAAGGGCCCCAAAATCGTGCACTACCCCGAAGGCGTACCTAGAGTCAGTATATATATTGGCTGATTTACCCTCTGCCAACTCACACGCTCTCCTTAATGCTACTAGTTCCGCCACCTGGGCTGAGTGAGGTGGACCAAGGGGTTCAGCTTCTACCACATCCTGATCGTCTACAACAGCGTAACCAGTACAAAGCTCTCCCGTCTCTGTCTGTCTATGACAACTCCCGTCTGTATAAAACGTAAAATCTACATTTTCTAAGGGGGTGTCACGTATGTCGGGCCTTGCAGTAAAGGTCTGATTCAGGCGTTCCATACAGTCATGTGTGTCAGTATTCTTGCCTATCTCATCATCAACCAGGGTCTCCTCACCTCCCACCCTTTGTGTCTCTAGAGACACATATGGAAGGTATGTAGCTGGATTTAAGGTGCTACATCGTTTGATGGTGATGTTTGAGGGTGCCATCAGGGCTAGTTCCCACTTTGTGAATCTAGCTGAAGAAACATGTCTGGTTTGGGCTGAGTTTAACAGAGCTGATACAGCATGGGATGTATAGACAGTTGAATTATGTCCTAATACTACGTCCTCACTCTTACTTACCAGAAGAGCAGTTGCTGCTACACTTCTGAGACATGTTGGGAGTGATCTTGCCACATTGTCCAATTGTGCACTGTAGTATGCTACCGGTCTGCTAGCGTCACCATGTTTCTGTGCGAGGACACCTGCTGCACAACCATCAGCTTCCGTACATGATAGCTCAAAAGACTTTTCATAATCAGGTATTCCCAATGCAGGTGCTCTAGTCAGACTATCTTTAAGATTAAAGAACGCTTGCTCTGACTCTTCTGTGTGTACGACACGTTCTGGTTTTGAGGAAGAGACTAGCTCCTGCAATGGTAATGCCAGAATAGAAAAACCTGGGATCCAGGATCTACAGTATCCACACATCCCCAGGAAAGTACGAATCTGCTTCTGGCTCTGCGGCAGAGTCATGTGTTGTATGGCCTCAATCCTGTCGGTTGTCAGGTGTCTTAGCCCCTTAGTGAGGCAGTGTCCTAAGTATTTGACCATAGTCTGACATGGCTGTAATTTGTCCTTTGCCACCTTGTGCCCTGTTTGTGAGAGATGGAGCAACAACAATTTAGTATCATGTAAACAAAAGAATCAGAGCACAACAACAAATCGTCCACATATTGAATTAGAACAGACCCATTGTGGGGTTGAAAGGATTGCAAACAGTCATGTAAGGCTTGGGAGAAAATACTGGGGCTATCAATGAACCCCTGGGGTAGTCTGGTCTATGTGTATTGCACTCCCCGGTAGGAGAATGCAAAAAGGTATTGGCAGTCAGGGTGAAGAGGGACTGAGAAGAAAGCAGAACATAGATCAATGGCAGTAAAGTGACTAGCAGACGGTGGAATCTGCATGAGGATGACAGCTGGATTCGGCACTACGGGGAATTGGCTCTCAACAACTTTATTAATTCCCCTTAAGTCCTGGACTAATCTATAGCCCCTCCCCCACTCTTCTTCACAGGGAAAATGGGACTATTTGCTATACTGGCTGTACGAATTAAAATCCCTTGTTGTAACAGCCTTTCAATAACAGGATATACCCCTAGTTCCACCTCCGGTTTTAATGGATACTGTGGGATTTTTGGAGCTATACTACCACTTTTTAGGTTGACCATGACAGGGGCTACGTTTGCCATCAGTCCAGTGTCCTGTCCATCTTTGGTCCGTAGTGAACCTGGTATTTCCAGCAACATCCCCTTTACTTGAGATGGACTGTGTTCTATAACAGTAGAGTGTAACATTAACCATTGAAGGGTATCCAATATGTCCTGTACCTCATGAACGACCTTCTCGGGTATATCTAGGAACACACCATCTGAAGTACAGTATATGACACATCCCATTTTACATAACAAGTCTCTCCCTAGCAAGTTAGTAGGAGCCGCCTCAGCCAAGAGAAACGAATGCTTAGTATGCAGGGGCCCGATAGTAACTTCAGCAGGTTTAGTTAGAGGATAATGTAACACTCTTCCCGTTACCCCCATAGCTGGAATAGTTTTACTGGTCACCTGTAGATTAAAAGGAGAGGTTATCACAGATCTGGCCGCCCCTGTAACTACAAGAAAAGTTTGTTTTCTACCAGCTATGTCAACTATCATTGTTGGTTCTTCTCTCTGACTCTCAGTTAACCTCACTGGCTGTAGACTACAGGTAAGACCTGACCCCTAGCGCTGACTATTGCTTTCCCGCGCAGCATTTGCTGCTATAACATGCGCGGGCAGGTGTGAGTCTTCTAGTCTATGTGAATCCCTCCTTGGAGGATATCTATGTGACCCTTCATTAGGATTATACCATCCCTTTGTACAATCTTTTCTCATATGCCCTTCTTCTTTGCAATTATATGGGGAGACGTATGTGGGGTTAGACGTGTGTGATTTCTGCACTAAGTGGGATTTTCTCACAAAGTGGACGAAAATGCACAGTTAGACAACACAGTTGGACAAACATTGGACTACATTTGACTTGATTTAACTCCCAGCAATAAGCAACATCTGCCACAGCCTATTTCTGCACTACTTGTCTATTTATATGGAATACTGCTAAGAGGTAATTCTTAAAATATCCTTGCTTTTTGCTTTTACCCCTTTTTTCACAATGTTTCACAAATTGCTTTTCTTAGTCTCATTTCATGGCATGATCTTTAGGACTGTGTCATCTTTCACCCCTCCACCAACACACAAATTTGTTCATATTGCACCTGCATTACTCCACTCACCTCTATTTAACACCCATGAACTGTTGTCCTATTTATTATCTCTAACAAGTACAGCCTCCACCTGTCGCCAGAAAATAAAAGGCCACACATCTTACAATCCCCTTGCCTATCTTTCGCTCACTCTGCTTCTATTAGCTGGTGATATATCACCTAATCCAGGTCCCCCACACTCCTCACACACACATACATCAGAACACTACCGTTCTATAGCAAACCTCAAACACATCACCTGTCTACCCTCTCTTCCCAAGTCCTTTAAATGTGCCCTTTGGAATGCACGATCTGTTTGTAACAAACTTACCTCCGTTCATGATCTCTTCCTCTCAAAAAACCTCAACCTTCTGGCAATAACAGAAACATGGCTCATGCAATCAGACACTGCCTCACCTGCAGCACTTTCACATGGTGGCCTCCATCTCACCCACACCTCCAGACCTGAAGGCAGACAAGGAGGTGGGGTTGGACTACTTCTCTCCCCACAGTGCACATACACAGTTCTACCAAATGTCCCATCACTCACGTTCACATCTTTTGAAGTACATGCTATTCGCATTTTTAATCCATTCTCCCTACGTGTTGCGGTGATCTATCGTCCCCCTGGAGCACACCAACAATTTATTGAGGATTTCTCTGCATGGCTCCCTCACTTCTTATCTTCAGACATCCCCACCATCATCATGGGTGACTTCAACATCCCCATTGATAACCCACCTTCCAAAGCTGCTTCCAAACTACTCTCTCTAACATCCTCACTTGACCTCTCCCAGTGGATTGAATCATCTACTCATAAGGATGGCCACTGCCTTGATCTTGTTTTCTCTAGACTATGCTCAGTTTCTAACTTTATTAATACACCCTTCCCCCTCTCGGATCATCACCTTATCAGCTACACTCTCACCCCCACTGCTCTAACCTCTCTACTGTCTAACTCAACCAAGCCTCCTCATACTTGTAGAAATCTGAATTCTATTAATCTTCAACAATTTTCCACCTCTCTCCAACACCTTCTCTCCCCTATCTCTACATTCTCATCCCCTGAGATGGCAGTACCTCATTTTCACCTAACCTTAGCAACGGCCCTTGATCAAGTGGCTCCAGCGACACTTCATACTACACGTCGACTTCGATGTCAACCGTGGCACACCAAAGCAACACGAAATCTTCAAAAACTGTCCCGTAAAGCAGAACGTCACTGGCGTAAATCTCGAAGCTCTAATGACTTCTTCACATATACTTCTGTCTACCACTCCTATCGAAATGCTCTGGACACTGCAAAACAAACATACTTTCAATCTCTTATCTATGCTCAGGCTTCTAACCCCAAACGCCTTTTCAATACATTTAATCATCTTCTCAATCCTCCCACCCCGAACCCTCCATCTACTATCAGTGCTCAGGATCTTGCTACCTACTTCAAGGACAAGATTGATAAGATCAGACTAGAAATGGTATCCTCTTCCTCAACAAGCCATCAGCTCATTTCCTTCCCACTACCCTCTGACACCCTCTCTTCATTTGACCCCACAAATGAAGAGGAAATTTCTACGCTCTTCTTATCTTCCTACTCTACCTCCTGTCCTCTTGATCCTATTCCCTCGCAAATTGATAGATCCCTGTCTTCTGTGCTCATTTCACCTCTAACTCAAATCTGTAATCTCTCACTCTCTACTGGCATCTTTCCATCACTATACAAGCATGCAGTGATTACTCCTATTCTAAAAAAACAAAACTCCGACCCAAACTCTCTCTCAAATTACCGTCCCATCTCTCAGCTCCCTTGCCCCTCCAAGCTTCTAGAGAGACTTGCCTACACTCGCCTCACACGCTTTCTTTCCGCAAACAACCTGTTGGATCCTCTTCAGTCAGGCTTTCGTTCTCAACACTCCACAGAGACTGCGCTGACCAAGGTTGTTAATGATCTGATCACTGCTAAGACTGAACGCCATTACTCTCTCCTAATTCTCCTTGATCTCTCGGCTGCATTTGACACAGTTGACCACTCTCTTCTCATACAAACGCTGCAATCCCTAGGTCTTCAAGACACAGTTCTATCCTGGTTCTCATCTTACCTCTCTAATCGCTCTTTCACTGTTAATTTCTCTGGAGCCACATCTGCTCCGCTTCCCCTATCAGTTGGAGTACCACAAGACTCGGTGCTAGGTCCTCTGCTGTTCTCTATCTATACCGCTTCTCTTGGAAATCTAATAAGTTCCTTTGGCTTTCAGTATCATCTCTATGCGGATGATACCCAAATCTATCTATCCTCTCCTGATATCTCGACATCTGTGTTGTCCCGTGTAACTGACTGTCTTTCTGCCATTTCATCTTGGATGTCCTCTCGTCAACTCAAACTTAATCTTTCTAAAACAGAGTTAATAATATTCCCACCCGCCAACAAGAGCATACCTGACATTTCTATCTCTGTTGATAACATGACCATAAATCCCACCCCACAAGCTCGCTGCCTAGGTGTAATCCTTGATTCACGCCTATCCTTTGTTCCCCACATTGACTCTATATCTAAATCATGTTACATACATCTAAAGAACATTTCCAGAATCCGCACATATCTCACACAAGACACTGCTAAAACCTTAATTCATGCACTAATCATCTCCCGCATTGACTATTGCAATTCCCTCCTTACTGGTCTTCCCAAAAACAGACTCAAACCCCTAAAATCTATTTTGCATGCTTCGGCAAGACTGATTTTCCTTGCAAATAGCTATTCCTCTGTTGAATCACTCTGTATGTCTCTACACTGGCTGCCTGTCTTCTACCGAATCCAATATAAAATACTTTTACTAACCTACAAGGCCATCAACAAAGCTGCACCAACATACATCTCCTCTCTTGTCTCAAAATATCTCCCAACTCGGCAACTCCGTTCTGCAAAAGATCTGCGTCTCTCATCCACCCTCATTACATCCTCCCATTCCCGGTTACAGGACTTTTTTCGGGCTGCACCCACTCTATGGAACTCTCTCCCTCGCACAATAAGACTCTCCTCTGTTCTACAAACTTTCAAGCGTTCTCTGAAAACCTACCTATTCAGACAAGCGTATAATATTCCTCAACCACCATCTTAACCTCACTACCTTTAGCCTGTTACACAATTTCACACAAGACAACTACCCCCGGACCAACATTATTGTGTGACAGGATCATTTAGCTTATGAATCACCCTACCTTTGCAGTCTGGCTGGGCCAAGATGCAAAATGTATACTTAACCTCATGTGTCAATCTCCCATTGTCCCATAGATTGTAAGCTTGCGAGCAGGGCCTTCTCACCTCTTTGTCTGTTTTACCCAGTTTGTTTATTAGTTTATTACGTTTGTCCCCAATTGTAAAGCGCTACGGAATATGTTGGCGCTATATAAATAACTGATGATGATGATGATGATGAATTATAACATCTCAACATTCTGCGTTTCCGGTTATGTGGGTTATTTGCTGGTGGTCGTGTATGCATTCCCTCTAATGCTTGTATACTCACCGTCATCAACTTGTCACTCTTTTCTTCCCTTTTCCTAAATATATTTTTGTCGTGTTCCACAGCAATCTCTCTAAGAGAATCTACAGTGCTGCCCCTCCAACCAGGGGTTGAGATTTATACTCTTGTCTTTTAAATTTTCTCTGAGGCCATCCATTAATACTCCTACAGCTACCTCTCTGTGATGTGGGTCTTCACCTATGTTGGATATCCCAGTGAACCGTGTTATTGATGCAAGAGCTCTGCCAAAATAGTCCGCTGCAGTTTCACTATCTTTTTGTTTAATGGTGAAAATCTTACTCCAATTTACTACTACTGGAAAATAGATGGCTAAGTGTTTGACAATTTGTTCTATATTTTCTTGGTTAATCTCATCAGTCAAGGTGTCATCTTCGTCCAACAAACAATTTCTAATAAATTTTTGTATGTCAGTATGGGGAGGAAGACACGCCCTCAACACTACACGCCAATCCTTATTGGTTGGTTCGTGTGCATTTCCTAAGTCTTTAACAAATTTCTGACACTTTGCCAACTTTTTTCTAGGATCTGGGAATTCAGTCATAATGAAACGTAACTCTGATCTAGTCCAAGGACAATGCATTGTAACATTTCTTAAAGGAACTTCACCATCCTTATCCGGTTTCCCATTGGGAACTGATATTGTGCGGACTGGGTACGCACCCACTGGTTCACTAGTTTCAGAAGTCACTACCGGATCTGCTGTTTCAAGATTTAGAACACTATCACTCCTAGTGATCACACTACTCTCACCTATCTCAGCCATTGCTCCTTTCCCATACTTACGCTGAACCTCTAGCATATTAACAGCATGAGCAATGGCTGAAATCACAGTGATACATTTGTTTTGAACTGACTTAAAACAGGATATAACTTAGCAATTTTCCTTTTTTCAGTTTTAATAATGGCTGTACTTACCCCTCCCGCCACATAAAGTGGCGGGGGCGCGCTTGCGCTGAGTTCGCCACGCTTCTCAACGGCTACTTCCGCCCTGCGCGCGCTTTTCGCCACACCTACTTCCGCTGTGCATTTGCTGCTCTGCCACGTTTTACCTTCCATTTGCCACAATTTTAAACAATCATTATGTCTATTTCTCACTTTCGTTGACTTAATCAACCATACTTTATCTTTTACAGTATTTAGTACCTCTGCATTAAAACTCCTTATTGTTGGGAAAGGCCTATCACAATCTTTGGTCATCTTGACCCACGTGTCGCAATACGCAGTTGCGTATGCACCATATTTCTTACACATGAGAAATCTCGCTGAACCAATAGGCCCTTCCTTAGGCAGTACCTTGGCCTTCTCTAGCGTTTGCTTAGCACCCATATTGAACAATAGGGTCCCAGAAATATCACAATATCCTGCCACAAAATAGGGTTCCAGAAATAACACAATATTCAGCCACTAATTTTCAACACTACCGCTAGAGATATTTTACCGGCCTGTGGACGTATTTGCTACAAGCCGCGTCCACTCGCTTCCTCTCGTATTAAACAAGGACCCCTAATACAGAAATATCAATGCGGACTAAAGGGTTATCAGCTCCCTGATCACCCCTGACTCTCCAACAAAATCTGTTGAGTTTATTACGCTTGGCAGCATCCGGTAAAGTCAATTACCAGCCTTACCAACGTAATTCCTCCCCGTTACTCCCAAGTCACACTCACGCAACGCTTAAAGCTAATCTGTAAGCGATACTATTACCCTTGGGTGCACGTCGCGAAAACTTATTCAGTTTCCGCCCCCGGTATACCTGCCTTGTATACCGTACACCAGTTGGGCACCTGCCTCGTCAAACAGCAACTGAAACTCTATTTTACAATAGATAAAACCTTAGTGTATTTAAAGTCAACAAATCACACGACATACACCTTTTCTGCGCAGAAAATAAAAGAATTCCCAACAATAGTAATAATGTCCCAGAGGTTTTCACAAGTGATTTATACTATGCATGTATAACTATCAAAAGGATTGTTTAACCACGTGGCAAATCTACCGGAAGTTCGCGTACGCACAGCCGGAAATACACATACGCTAAGCAATGCAATACAGTTAAAACGCACAATGACAGTAAAAAGAAACAGTTTTCTCTTTTGTCCCTAGGTTCTAGTTAGCGTGCCCTAGACAATGCAAAACAGACATTCGGTTTCACAACACAGAGTAAAATTCAGGTTTTGAACTCATTGCGTTCTTACCCGTTTATGACGCGTCTCCACCCTTTGTTGCGGAACCGAAATCCGTTGGTCTTGCGTATCATTGGCAACGAAACCTCCAAAGCTGACGAGCCCCCAAATTGTTAAGTGCATATTGTCGCTAACCAATAACGATTGTCGAACCTCGATTTGTGTTTCCAAAGCACAAATATTTATTCTCAAAAAGTAGCAGAATAATTCAAGCGAAATAATAATAATAAGTACAGCCGTTACTTATCGCAGGCGCTCTGGATCCAGTGTGCAGTCATTCAATCCTGAAGTCTGGGGACAAGATGTCTGAACACTAGATGTGAAGCTGCTGCTTATATGCACACAGAAATACAGTAATACAATGAAGATGGTATAGCTTGTTTCTATTGGTCCAGGTTTCAGGACGGTCCAAGGGGTTGTCAATCATTGGCTAGTTCATCCTAAGGAATCCAAAGGAGGGGGTCATCTCTCCAGGGGGTATGCTCTGCTCTTCCCGCCAAGATTCCTTAGTCTTAAGTAGTTCATAATTACCTATCATTCATAACTTGTGTATGCACTCTGCGATTCCTTCGCAGAGTGAACCAAACAGTAGCAAATGTTAAGAGGTTTATTATGATACCACACATGATATGATTCCTTCAACCTGTTCCATATATTTCACTAATGTGCATATAACTTATATTATAACACGTAAATACTACTATATTTCGACATAACTGACTATGTGTTGCAACTACCATTAATGTGTACTATTTTTCAAGTATGCGTGTTTGTGCGAATGTATGGTAAAAGACCAAATACTGTTGCTGCCACGTGTAGTAGCTGCGTACACCCTTCCACGCCGTAGCGTGCCCTTGTACGCTTGTACGTCGTAGCGTACCGTACGCATCTTTTCAGACAAAGACAACCAAGTTTGCTCGATTTTAATTGAAATTACTTTATCCAATTTGCTGACTTCGACAAGCTCCTGTCTGATTCCTGTGTACCAGTGCTGCCTGTGTGACTATGCTGATTCTCCTGTCCCTGTGTACCGACCCAGCTTTCTGACCGTTCTCTATTGTTATCTGGTGACTCTGGCTTGTTGATGTGTTTCTGGAACAGTCCACTATAGATGCGAGGGGCAAAGGAGGTATTTGTACCATATGAGCTGGCCATGTGCGCAGCAGGACATTGCGGCTATGTTTGACGGCACTTTGCGACCAATTGAATCTGTTCCTATGATTGTTTCCCAAACAAAGTACTCACGGGTCTCGATTTAGTCAGTTTATCTCTCTGTGATCAGATTTACTGTACCTGTAAAAAACACCACAACCCTTCTATGCTCTGATCGTCCTCAAAGACCAGCAACTCTCTTCAGCAACAGGAAATTTCACAATTAGCCTCATGTAAAACTAAAATTAAACAAAAGATTCAAAAAACAAATCCACTTCTGTACTTCTGTGAAATTATTTCTAAAATGGACTTACCAACCACAGTTCATTCATAACACGGCTTCAGGGTGTGGATATTTCATTATGCTTTGCAGTAGTTGGTTTTCATCCCTTTTTATCATTCACATCAGTCCCTACCCCATTGGAGCTAACAATCTAAATTCCCTACCACACCCACCCACATATGTTAGGGCCCATTTTGTCAGAAGCCAATTAACCTACCAGTATGTTTTTGGAGTGTGGGAGGAAACCAGAGCACCCAGTGAAAACTCACGCAAACACAGGGAGAACATAGAAACTTCACACAGATGGGACCCTGGTTGGAATCAAACCTCAGACCAAAGTGCTGTGAGGCAACAATGCTAACCACTGTGTCCCTGTTTCATCAGACAGTCCATCAGCACAAAGCAATGGCTTCATGGGGAGGATCCATATCATTCAGGTACAGGGGTGGATAAATTATTTTTAAAAGTACTTTTTAAAAAAAAAAAGAAAAAGTGTAATTGTGTTTTAAACAGAAAAGATTTTCACCAGCTTCAGAAAAGATACCAGGCTTCACAAAAATAGATTAGTGTCAGAGTAGGTACAACATGAACTTCATCATTCCCAGCCCCCTGCCTCCATGTATTTCAGCACAAAAGAGCAGACCAAAAGATTCTCCTGGTTTTTGCTCTAATTGCGGGATGCTTCGGCACAGCCTGCTCAAGTGCGCCTGACACCAAATCAGCATCTTCTTGATTATCTCAGCAAAATGGCACACTAATAAGATGCCATTATGCCGAGATAGAAGCTGGAGTCCTAATGAGACATCACAGACAGACATCCACAGAAAGGCCTCTTACATCCTTCTGCCAGCAACGCCTTGTTCCCTTCCACTTTAAAATGATGTCGGGGGATGCCCTGTAGGCGACTGTTGGCGTCCCCCTAACAGATCTGAGTGGAGAGACCTACATTGAAAGCAATCTGTCAATGACAAGCTGTCTCTGCAGTTTTCTGTGACAGACAGGAACTGCTGTGCTCTGACTGAACATCCCACTGTCAACTTCAAAAGCCACATCCGTCCGAGTGGAGCAGCGCATTCAGGTAGGATGAGACGCCTGCGGAGTCTGATGCCTGTCCAACATCAAACAGACAAGGGCTGAAAGATGAGCCATGAAGAGACTCTCAGCACCAATTTAACAGGATCATCTTTCACTCAAGTGGATAATTCAGATCTGCTAAAGCAGGCTAAGTCTAATAATGCTTTTTATCCATTATTATCCCTGTCACCGCTTGCTTAGCTCTGTATTGTCGGCCCCTGCAGCAGCAGAGACGTATTATCTATTTTTACATAGCAATGGAAGAGAGGCTGAATTGTAAAATGTATGATAATGGTGGTGATAGTAGCCAGCTGGAATCCTCTTCCCTTAAAACTCTTAGGTCACCTCGCAGGGAGATGCCAGTCAGTCAGCAAGCAAAGACTAGCTTGTGTTTAAAAAACCTATGGCAAAGCCAATATACCAAGTTTCTTGTACTATTCCAAATATCGGTATAAGAATGTTTGTTTACCTGTACACTCATATTTCAATGTTCACTATTACTAGACCTGTATAGGGCAGGGAGATATGACACAGGTCTTGCTTCTCATTCTATAATCTGTGGGAGCACAATTTATTGCTCGTTTGTTCAGAGTCGGCCATAAAGTTCATTTATAAAGCTACAGAATACTAAATACTGGCTAAGCACACTCATGCGACTCGTTTTGTGCTTTACATGCAAAAACGACCTTTACGAACATTTACCAGGGTCGTTCACTGTGTAGTGGGGAGGGGGTGGAGGTAGAGCTTTTTTCTCCCTGCAAAATGCTCACATTTTCCACATTCATCCCCAGGAGTTCATGAAGCTCAATCCTTAGCCTATACTTACAATGCAAACCTTTTGCACCTTCCAAAAGACTTTATACAGGAAAGCACAATTTAGGTGTATACCTGTGAAAATGAGAAAAACAATGAAATGTACAAGAGTGACACATGCAATACAGACAGAACTGATGTATCCTCTCTTTCATGTTTAAGTTTTTCTAAACCTTCCAGTCCTGCCCCAATCACACCACACAGCAGAATGAATTGAGCATCCTTGTCCCATCATTATTAGGCAACATAAATGAGGTGGAGGTCCGCATGTTCTTTTAAAGGGGCCGCACAGAAGGAGGGAGAGCCGGGTGAGTGGCCGCAAGTGAAGGCTTGGTAGGTCGCCTTATTCACCACTGTTGTACTAGATAAATGATAGTTAGGATCTGATTGGCTGTTATGGGCAACACCTCCAGTTTTCCATTTTAGAAGCTTTAGTAAATCTACCCCATAAAGCTCAAATCAGCTATTTAAGGAGAAAAAAAAATTAACATTTAGATTGATGAAGAAAATATTCCTAAAATGATAGTAAACTGGACTTTCAAGTTAGATTTCACTCTTTCCACAAAACACATTTCCAGCTAAACATGCAATCCCACAAAAATAAAAACAGAGTGATTTTCCATGGACAGTTTCCAAATCCATGTATAACAGGTATATGTGTGCTAGGTGGACAAACAGGTGATTTTGCGCAAAATAATATGCACTGTGGGTCACATTTTTATCTAATTTGCAAATGTTTTCCAGCAGTGACAGAACTGAAGCTGTCTGGACTGCAATTAAAAATTTCCACAGGCCATAGATGAGTATAGGGAGTTAGGTTACAGGTGCTTGGAAGCCCCCATAGGCCAAGTAAAAGTTGGGGATTTAAGACAAAACGGTTAAAATACTCATCCAATGCTTGATTATTAGATCCTTGCAGACATTTGTGAGCAAGTTTTAGTGCATATTAAATATAGTCTGTAAATTTAGAATTTGTATTTAGGTCTATCAAAGAATAGTGTTACAGAATGTAAAAATGAGGAAAAAATAATATTACATATATATTACATTTGTCACTCTTGTATTTGAACATTTGTATCCCAGTGTTAGAAATGTGCGTAGTAATGAGGCCACAATACCTTTTGCAGGGGGTAAATGGCTGTGTGGCTGCTCACAAGTCAAGGAACTTTTCATAGATGTGTCTCTCAAACCCTTGAATCTCATTTAAATATCTTGTCCTGCAAAACAAAATCTAATTTTGGCATGTGAGTGTACCCTTGTCGGTACTTAGTAGCAGATTTACGCAGGATAGTTACGATTGTCTCACTGTATTTTAGGTCAAGACTTTTGATACCAGGACAGTTATGAGATGTGTGCAATGGCAGGTGTATACGGCACTGAAGGGGGGTTTTTTAGGGGAGGTGGTTAGAGGTAACCCATCTCTTTGAAGAAGAGCTGGGTATGCCTCAATGTGACAGGTTCACTCCCCCTTGTAGGGTTACCATGTTCTCTACACACAGGTACACTGCACCAATTAGGAAAATCTATCAACTGGCAGGTATACCAATCTACCCAGTTCCTCCCATCAGTACATACACAATTCTGAATCACTTAAGCCGACCTTTTCATGTGCAAACTCTGAGCGTTACAGCAAGGTAAGATTCAGACATATGTCTACAGAGTGTAGACGTGTACTCAATCATATATATATATATATATATATATATATATATAAAATATATATGTGTGTGTGTGTGTGTGTGTGTGTGCATTGTACGCTAGAAACAATCATTTTATATTTTAAAAATAATTAGCTCTATCAACTAGATAGATACCACTAACTTTTTCAGCAATACAATTAGAATGTTGGCAATTAGTTCCCTACATTTTGCTGCTCCCAGAAACCTACTTCTTTATACTGCTACCTCGTCCTAGGCACACTCCTGATGGGCAATATTTACTGTGAATTGTTTATGGAGAGCAATGAAAGAAGAAAACTCTAGTAGCTCAAGTGCAAGGATAAAACAAAAAAAAAAGAATAAATGTATCTACACACTTAGATTGTTAACATGTGTTAATAATTGTGGCCCATGTGGAAGAGGACAGCTTGATCTGCAGTAGTGAGAAAGCTAAAGGAAGCAGGAACCCGTGCAAACCCCTGTATATTAAGATTTTAAATTAATAAAATTAATATATTGCTCTTACAATGTTTCCAATGTAAACCAGCATATAGTTTCAACCAGATCTTTACAAATAAGGAAATCAGATTGGTTGTAGTGTTCCTGATATGTATTTCCTTTCTCACTCTATAAAGGTTCCTGAAAATCCATGCAGCATCTGAGGTACTCCGGGAAACCTACCTTTTCT
Source organism: Mixophyes fleayi (assembly GCF_038048845.1). Classification (NCBI taxonomy): domain Eukaryota; kingdom Metazoa; phylum Chordata; class Amphibia; order Anura; family Limnodynastidae; genus Mixophyes; species Mixophyes fleayi. The sequence continues at coordinate 76,015,198 of NC_134405.1, forward strand.
CACGCATTTTACTACCAAGCTCAGTTAACCTAAAAAGATACAAATGTAGCTTCCTGCAAAGCTAAAAGATTTCCATTGGCACCAACCATGATTGATAGCGGACGGAACATAACCACCCAACACTGGGAGCAACCTGCCATCCCTAAGGCAGGTCAGGTGGCAACCTTCACTTCTTGCTTATATCATGCTTATAACAGGAAACCAACACCGTTGCGTTGTACACATTTCCATCACTGTAGGAAGGCACAGATGTAGCCAGGTGCTGTCTGGAACCGGGGACAGGGGGGCATCTGGTCCCCAGGCTGTCCCCATAGTGGGCTATCTTGGGCTGGGAGACCTGCTTTTTTTTTCTTTTAAAGTTCTTAATAGGCTCAACACGACAACCCACCACCAACCTGTTCCCGCAGACTAAAATTTTAAGGTAAAGCAATGTTTTAATCAGTGGCATGTATCTGCAGAATAGTCCTCAATGTTTTTCTGTTCGCACTTGTACTTAATATTTCCCTTGTCCAAGTGTTCTATGCAGCTTTCTTTCAAGAGACTTTAACAAATCTTGCTGTGTATTACTGAGTATTAAATAAATAAATGCAACCTGTGTTTTGTTTCTGTCTCAAGCCAGTTTTATAGATGTGTCTCTGCGTTTTGTCAGAAACCAGTGTTAACAACTATGAATGTCGGCATAGATGGGCTAAGGACACTGTCCTCGAATATCCTACTTTTACACAGGCTACCCTATACATGGATGTACATGCTGTAATTAAACTGGTGGCTTTGACTTTTGAGTTCATGCTGTAAACCTCAGCATCTTTCAAGGCCAGGAATATCACACACGCAGATACATTCTTCAGCCTGTGAAATTGCTTCCCAGTCTCTGTCACCTGGAATTAGGAGCGGAGATGGGTGTCACCCTGCAGTGTTTTGACACTTGTGGCTTGCCAGACTTCCGAGTGACAGATAGTCAATAGGATCTGATGAGATTTCTCTCTAGCGTGTACATTTCCGAGGATGAGGCAGAAGAGACTTTAACAAACACAGGAGGAGGCTGAGAACAGGAGGTTTCATTAAACTCAAGGATGCCAAGGAGATATCAGCGAGGAACAGAGCAGACTGACAACATACTTAATAAGATGTTATGAAGTCGCTTTGTCTATCAGGAACACACAATCGTGTCTGATTTTAAAGAGACATAATGCATTAGGGAAATACTCTTGTTATCCAATCTAGCAATCTACCATCTTTGTCAAACACAGGAAAGCTAGACATTGGTCAACTCCTGCACAGACTGACAGAACTCAAGAGCAGCACTAACATTCTTTTTGTATCACATTACTAACACTACATTGCTATTTTGTTATGTGGGGCTCTCCAACAACACTAGCATCATCTTTTCATATAATGTAATAGTATTTTCAAGCATTATATGACGCTAAGCCCATAAGCTTCTGCTTTGTATTCTATGGTATGAATGACCTTGTAATTACTTGGAGGAGTACATGCATGGTATTTATTTAAAAGCAGCCAAGTCCAGTGTAGATATTCTGTGTCATAATCTGAGATTGTTCAGAAGGGGATATACAAGTTTGTTTATCTACAATCAATTATTTAATGAAGTCATTTAAGAGCTTCGGAGAAGGTTGGGTAACTTACAACTCTCCAACTGTTGAACTATATCTCTCATCATTAGTCAACCACTGTGCCAAAAGTTTTCATTGCCTTCTTTTGGTGCTCCTAACAGTTGTGAGTAGTTCCAGTCAGTGTAATGGTAGATCCACCTATACTATCTATTTTTCATGACCACCCACAATATCTGTGTATGTTATTATGCTTTCTGTTTTGATATAAAAAAGACACAAACATGCAACGCATTTTCTTTCTTCCTCTTCCAAAATTCTCTAACAAGCCACGGACAGGTTTTTGTTTCAAAGCTATCTTTTGGCACCCGATGATACGGAAGAAAGGGATTTAATTAATCACAGGTGAAACGCCTTGGATTTTTTCCAAGTCGATTTAATTGCCAGGCTCTGATCTTCATTTTCTTTTGCAATGAACCCCCTGAAGAAATTTACGATTAGGTAATTATCAAGATGAATAAAGAGATACTTAAAAGGAGATGAGAGAGGAGAAGTAGAGTTTAAGTCGGATTCTCTTTGTGTAAGAATCCTATTTATCACTGAGCAAACATTTCACTGGAGAAAACCATGGCAGTCCCATGGGGAGCTTAAATATTTCTTAAATCAACTTTTGTCATAGTAAAAAGTAGCTCTTTGGAACATACTGTGTAGGTGAACTCTTTCTAGTTTGCATTACAACATAAGCTGCACATTCTCTACAGAGAAACATTACATTGTTCCTAAGCTCTATTTTGTGGTGATTGCTCTCATTCACATCAATGTGTCCATCTAAACTACAAGGCTAATTTGTGAAGCTGCAAAAGTGTCACTTTACAGAGCATACAGTTTTGTGCAAATGTGCTTTTGACCGTCATGCACTTACATACGTTCTGCTTTTGAGAAGTGGCACCGTACATATGTTATGTGTCATCATTTGCAGGATGTGCATTGAAGAGGTAGCAAGAACAGGGGTGAGCAGTTGTTCTTGAGGCAAGTCTAATGAGCAGTCGGAAGAGTACTTATGAAGGATAGGTCAAAATTGTGCATGACTTTATAGATTAAGGCTAATACTGTAAATGTAATTCTTAGCGGTGCTTTAGAGAGAGCCAGTACATGGATTAGGGGGCAGCTGAATCTGCCGGTGACTTTCATAATTGACAGTGTTAGGAGTTCACAGGAATACGAGATGATGTTGCAGTAAAAACAATATGGAGTTTATTGCCATTCACCGCTTATAATGGTAGTCTGAGCAGAAGCACACTGGATATTGCAGTAATCAAAAAAAGACAAGTGAAAACACAGACTCTGAGGTAGTGCAGGGATGAAATACAGCCAAAAGACAATGCAGGGATATAACACAACCTTAGTGGCAGTGCAGAAATGTAACAGTCTTTGTGGCAATGCAGGAATATAACATCGTCTTTGTGGCAGTGCAGGAATATAACAAAGTCTTTGTGGCAGTGCAGGAATATAACACAGTCTTCGTGGAAAAACAGGAATATAACATAGTCGTGGCTTTGCAGGAATGGCAGTGTGTGTGGCAATGCAGAGATATATCACAATCTTTGTGACAATATAGCAATATAACACAGTCTTTGAGGCAATGCAGGAATATAACAGTCATTATGGCAATGCACGAATATAACACACTCTGTGTGGCAATGCAAGAATATAACAGTCTTGTGGCAGTGCAGAAATATAAGACAGTCTTTACAGCAAATGCCCCACAGAGAGAGCAGTGATATTTACCACAGTCTGTGTCTGCAGATGCTGTTTAGACATATATGCACTGCCTGCAGATGCAAATCTAGGTATCAGGAACCAGCAGACAATAGGTTTCAAAGCCAAGTATCAGGAACCATGGGACAATAAGCTGCAAAACCAGGTTTCAGGAACTAGGATAAAAATAAGTTGTAAAGGTAGGTATCTGCTTGATGCATGGTCAGAAGCACACAGGACACAGATACAGGAACCAGTAAGCTAACAGGTAATGCTATCTCTGGTAATGAGTGCAGGACAAATGAGAGCTTATACAGCCCAGCCTTCCAATCAGCACTCAGAGGTAGACACACCTGAAATGCTTAGCAGGTCTGAGTAACATGCAGAATGCAAAGCAAATAAAAAGCGAACAGTCTATTGAAGGGAAAATTAGAATTACAATGGGCAACCTGAATAACATCTATAAAATGTGAGATTATAAGAAGAGACGCAAGAAGGTGGATGAAATTAATGGCTTACAAGTATACAGCCGTAGGGCTACAAAGTAAGTGCATCTGAAGGGGTGAGAGCCCTGTCCACATATTGGTTGATAATTCTCACGTGATCCATAAATCGTATTTATTAAGTAAACATTAACATTCACACACTTATAGTGTATGATTTATACGATTGTGTATTATTGATTCATATGGGTTGCAGTGAAGTTTATGTGTGCTTTTCATCTTATATACTATACATATATGATTTTTCTTTCTCTTTTTTTTCATGTGATTATCGTATTGGAGACATGCATATGTGGTAGTACAACAGAAACATGAATGAACTCTGATGCTATAAAAGAATTTGTATTATTATTTGATCCATTGGAGATTTAACCAAATATATCTTTATATTAACTGAACTATACCACACAAGGACTTTGATACCTTAGTATTTTTCAAGGATTTTTTGGCTTAATGTATGTTCAATCCCATTTAACAGTTTATGGTATGCGCTGGTTGTGTACACATTTTTTTTCTTATTGACATTCTCTTTAGGGTTTTGTGTTACCCACGTGTACAATACGGCAGCAATCTATTGTCGCCCATTATCCTATAGATTGTAAGCTTGCGAGCAGGGTTCTCTTACCTCTCTGTCTGTATGTATTACCCAGTAATGTCTTATTAATGTTTGTTCCCAATTGTAAAGCGCTACAGAATTTGCTGGCGCTATATAAACAAATGTTGATGATGATGATGATGAATCTATAAGGAGCGCTAAGAAGAAGTCTATTTTCCGTTTTCAATCATATTATGTCCACCTACTTTTCAATTTCAACCGACCATAAGCGTTCCTGTAGTTTCAAGTGTTTAAAAAAATACAAATTGATAAATTATTAAAAAAAGATTAAAAACATGTAATGCATCCTGCACTGTTATTTTATTATATTAGAACCTTCCTCTTTTATCTGTTTTAAGTAGAGATGTTCACTGACCCCCCGTGTTTTGGTTTTGGTTTTGCATCTGGATTAAGTTCGTGTTTTTGTTTTTTGTTTTGGCAAACTGCCCTCGTGTGTTTTGGCTTTGGTTTTGTATTTGTATTTTTTTAAGAAAAATAGCTAAAATATGCTAAAAATCAAATAATTTTGCTCTTTTTTTGTTCTTACATTATTATTAACCTCAATAACACTAATTTACAGTCAATTTTGACCACCTTACAGGTCACAATATTATTTTCATCCACTTTCTGACAAAGACTGCAGCGACCTGGCTGGATGCTAAGCGACAGAGCAACGACATAAACACACGGCAGTTCATAGCACATATAGGAAACATTGCCACACAGCAGTGGCAGATAAGAAAAGTGGTGCAAGATGGAATTGTCTTTGGGCCCTCTCACGCACCCTTATGTAACATATTAACATATTGAAAATGACATGTACATTTTAACAAAGCAAGTACTTCAGCGACAAGAAGTGTCACTTTTGTGGCTGAAGTGCTTGTTTTGTTTGGGCCCCCACAAAACAAACTACCAATAGCTTAGCTGCCTTAAGCCCAACAGTGCTGTCAATGAACTCTACATTATTAAACCATGCCTGCTCGTGCTGCATCTTTAATCTCCTTCTCCTGTCTGGATACCTCCCTCTCATCTTGGAAGAAATGCCAAACTTATATAGACACAGGAATGGATATTACAACTGGAGTGGCATTCCATCTGCTTCAGACAGAGTGTGATACGGAACATGGGGGCAGCATGGAATCCATCATCTTGGAATATGCTGCATTGAACAGAGATCTAAACCAATATATAGATGCAGTTGAGCAAACCGTTCTTAAATTAAAACGTGACCCACCAGCTGAGATCCCATATTTAAGAGAGCTTGTACACGAGAGATACACTGCGCTTCAGAAAAATAATACAGAGGAGACCCTGAGGCAGGATGATAAATATGTCCAGTTCAAAGAACAGCTAAGAGACCTGAGAAAACAAACTGGTGTGTCATCAGCCCCTGCAGACGAAGATTTGGAATATGAAGACGAGAGAGCCTTCACCCAGAGCACTCCTATAACACAGTTGGAGATGATGAACCCTGTGAAAAACAATGTATGTGGTCACATGTACAAGAGAGAAGCAATTGAAAGGATGATTGAAAACAAACTTCAGCACTTATAGCATATGTATGCAGGGCTGCCTACAGGGGCCGCCGGGTACTAATTACAGGGGCCCGGACCTGCCAGGGGGGCCTGCCTCGGGCCCTCACTGCAGAACTCTTTTTTTGTTTTGTTTTTGGGTTTTTTACTTGTATTATATTTTTCTTTTTTCTTTTATTATTTTTTTTATTATTTTTACGTTATTTAAAAAACAAAAATCCAAATACTTACATCACGTGATCACGGCGCCAGCATCTCTCTTCTTTCCACAGAAGAGAAGAAAAGAGATGAAAGAAGGCAACTAAAAGAATGGAGGCAAAGGAAGGAAAACAGAAAGGGACAGAGTGATGAAGGAGAAGTGGGGGGGGGGGGAGAGAAAAAGGCACCGAATGATAAAGGAGAGGTGGGTGGGAGTGGTACATTGATGAAGGAGAGGTGGGGGGGACAGCAGGGCACAGTGATGAAGGAGACGAGGGGGGAGCAGCATGGCACAGTGATAGAGAGGTGGGGGGAGCGGCATATCACGGTGATGAAGGAGAGGGGGGGGGCAGCATGGCTACAACTACAAGGGGGCCCCATGAAGTTGTTGTACTGGGGCCCTTAATTTCTCTTGGCAGCCCTGCATGTATGTAACATTGGCACATAGCGGTAGTTGAAATGAAAAGTGGTGCAAGATGGAATTGTCCTTGGGACCCTCCCACCCACCCTTAAGATGGGCCTTAAAAAGAACATGCACACTTTAACAAACCAAGCACTTCAGCGACAAGGAGTGCCACTTTTGTGGCTGAAGAGCTTGGTTTGTTTGGGATCCCCACATAACAAGATAACAATGGGTTTAAGGCAGCTAAATTAACAGTGCTGTCAATGAACTACAGTGGCAAAATGTTATCATCATCTTCAGCCTCATCCTCACCCTCTTCAGTGTGTACATCATCCTAACACAATATTAATTCAACCCCGCAGGAAACCACCATTTCAAAAGTCTCTGTAACATAAATGTCAAAAACAAAAATAGGAAAAAAAGCATTTACCTTTTTAATGAAAAAAACACATCTTTAATAAAGGTGAAAGGTCTTATGGCCAGGCATTTCAATAGTCTTATTCTTTTCACTAGCAAGAACTGCTTCAACTGGTGCAGGACTTACACAAACAACATCATCCTCATCAACATCCTCATTAGCGCCGTTGTCAGCTGCACAAATATCCCCCTCATCCTGAGGCAAATACAAAGTGGTATCTTACATTTGTGTATCACCAGCTACACTAAGAGACATACCACTGACAACCTGTTTGAAAAACTAAGGGATGTCATTGCAACATGGCTTATCCCGCTTTGACTCTCCTGAGGATATGTCATTTGTGATAATGCCACCAATATTGTGAGAGCATTACAGCCTGGGAGAATTCCATGACAATCCCAGTTTTGATCACACAATCAACTTAGTGGTACCAAGCTTTTTAAAAAATGACAGTGACATGCAGGAGATGCTGTCTGTGTCCAGAAATAATTCAAGTAATTTTAGGCATTTTGAAACAGCATGTAGAAGAATGCAGCTGCTGCAAGAAGAATCGAATTTGAGGGGGAATGTACTTTAGTCCAGTGCAGTGAAGAATACTTTCCGTGTTGTGCATGGTGCTGAAACCACTCTAAGTAGTCACCAGTGAAGTGAGTTCAGACACTGTTAGCTTGAGACAAGTGATTCTCCTAATTAGACTTTTGGAGAAGCAGCTAGAGAAATTGAAGGAGGAGATGAAACTAAGCAATTCAGCTAACGTCACGTCCCGTTTATCATTGTGGACCAGTGGCTGTTGCATCATCCAGGGCTATTGACCTTACAATTTTGCCAAAGGATCACAGTCAGCCAAAGAGCTGTGTAGCCAGGCAGTCGTTATGTTGTTATTATCTCTTCCATACTGAATATTTACAACTCAGGGCAAACATTGAAGAGCACTATCCAAGTAGATCAAGTACTTGGCCAGGATCTGAGAGTTTTCAAAATCTTCAAATCAGATCACTACATTTTGGCAACTGTGCATGATCCTAGGTTCAAGAGCTACGTCTTCTCTTTTTTTCCAGCTGACCCAGATCTCAAGAGATGCAATGAGCTTCTGGTCAGCAAGCTGACAGCTCAAGTGGTACATGACACGACGAGTCATCCTACCTCAGTTTCTTTGGCAACTGCTGCTAGGAAAAAACTTTCCCAAGACACCCAGTGGTGATGCAGATGAGACACAACAACGTCCCCTCCTTCAATTTCTCAGGCTACTGCTGCTAGAAAAAAAAAAAAAGCTTTTCTAAGAGACCCAAGGATGATGCAGATGATTCAGCAGAACATTTTCACATTTGGTCTGGTGTAAAATATTGGCCAAAAATGGTGACAGCTCTGTCGTGAAATGAACTACAAATACCATGGGGAAGGCCATTACCAGCAATTACATCAAAGTACAGAGACTTCTGTAATGGTGGATTCCAGTGGGGATGAATTGGTATTGTGTGAGGATGATGCACACACTAATGAGGGTGAGGATGATGACAGTGTAGATTGCAAGTGCTGGGATCTAGCTGAGAGAAGGGAGCTTGCTGATCCTGGTATGCTTGTTAATATTTTGGGTTGAATGGCATTTTGGCAATTTTATGTTTTTATACAGTAAACTTTCACCTTTATTAGAGAGGTGTTTTTTTCTTTAATAAGGTATAAGCTTTTCTTACATTTTTGCTTCCCTGACCTTAAACCACTATGCACTTGAACATAGGCTTCAGCACATGATGTAGCAGGATTAGCATCATCATGACTGAGACTGGAGAGTGACAAGAACAATGTGACTGGAGAGTGACAAGAACAATGTGACTGGAGAGTGACAAGGACACTGCCTCCCTTCCTGTTTCTGTATGAGCTATGGCACAGTAGAATGTCACTGGAGACTTTTAAAAACAATGCCAGCCCTAATATTTGAATTTCTGTTTCACTGCCACCTCTCCTATTTCTGGATGAGAAATGGCACAGTAAAATGTGACTGCAGATTTTGAAGAACACTGACAGCCCTATTATTTATATTTCAGCTATGACAATTAGCAATGGAGCAATGCCACGTAGACTGTAAACTGGCAACAACACTGGAACCTCTCCTGTTTCTGTGTGAGCTATAATAACACAGTACAATGTGACTGCAAATTTTGAAGAACACTGACATCCTTATTATTTCTATTTCAGCAATGACAATTATCAATAGAGCAATGGGCCTCTCCTGTTTCTGTGTGAGCTATAACTCAGTAAAATGTCACTGGAAACTTTTAAGAAAACTGCCACCCCTCCTCTTTCTGTTTTAGATATGACGCTGCCCAACTGCAGTAGAGACTGCCAAGATCCGTGCTACCCCTTCTGTGTCTCTCTTTGAAATGGCACTAGATCGTCGTGGAGGGTGGTACATATAGAACAGTGAGCTCCAATGACGCAACAATGATGTTTTCACTTAGAGCGCACAGAAGTACCGAGCCGACTCGGCTCAGTTTGGTATTTGGATCGGCGAAGTTCAGGTGGGCTCGGTTCTCGGAGAACCAAGCCCAAGCATTTCTAGTTTAAAGGCACTTGGGGCTAGATTTACTAAGCCGCGGGCTTGAAAAAGTGGGGATGTTGCCTATAGCAACCAATCAGATTGTAGAAGGTACTAAATAAATGAAAGCTAGAATCTGATTAGTTGCTATAGGCAACATCCCCACTATTTCAAACTTGCAGCTTAGTAAATCTAGCCCTTGGTCTTTGATCCTGTACTTATATATGGTCACAGAAAATGCTGATTAAACATATTCATGTTTAATTTATATTATAGCCTTATGGCTTGTATACTCCATGCAATACAATCATTGTCCAGCTACAACAAGTAATTAATAAATTGAATTAAATAAATTTATTTATTTATTGCTAAAATGAGTGAACACTAATGACTTTGTTAACTTTACTGTCTTAATATACTGTTATAACTGATCGTAATATACTGTCATAACTTTGCTGATCTGCATTCAAAGAGGAACCCCCCCCCCCCGATACAATATGACCAGTTATATATATATATATTTTGTTGCATTTCTACATTTTCCTTTATTGTTTCTCTGTTTCCGCAAATGCTACTATCGTGTGACAACACTATGACAACTTTGATTTGTCTCATTAAACAAGATGAGGATGAGATAAGATATTCAGTGATGTCTCATAGTACTGTACACATCTCCAAGTCTCAATGTTTCTTATAAAGCTTTTAATAAGTGAAGTGTAAAGATTGTTGTCATTATAAAAGGGTGGCATATAATAGAAATAATATATTTTAATGTACTTTGTACTGGTGGTAAGGGAGGGTGGCGTTATAAAGAGAAAGCATTGTATTAGTTCTTTTAGGTGGCTCAAGGCAATAGCAAAGCAAAAAATTGAGCTACAACAAACAATGGAGAGGTAAGAGGATTAGATGGTAATCTCACAATTACGACAAAGTTATTTTACTCAAGGCATTCTGGGACTATTACCTATGTTGTAAGAAATTATTATTAGCTCATGAGCGTCAAGGGGAATTATGGTGAAATTACAATCAAATAGATTAAAAACCATATAAATATACACATTGTGGATCATTTAATAGTCTGGGTATATTTGGGAAAGCGCAGGTGAGGAGGGTTTTTGTCAATAATAGTACTTTGTCCTATACATCAAGGGTTAACTGTGTTAAGGGGAGAGTGCCGTGAGATTCTCAACTGCTAGACCGGCTTTGCGAGATGTTCACCCTTAGCAGCCCCCTTTCTGAAGAACTTGTTATGTTCCACAGTACTCGGTTGCCACCAGGACTTAGGCTTGGATAATAGCAGTTGTTGATCTAGCACCTGCCCATTGGAGAGGACAGAACACAGTGGGAGGTAATCAGCAACCAGGATATATTAGAAGAACTCTGAGCCAGACAGGCAAGGATTAATGCTGAGTAGTCTGGCAATTGTCTGATGGAGTGGACAGCTTACGGTAACTGGTAGTGAGCAATCAAAATGTATTTGGCAGAACTCAGACTCAGAAAGGCAGGGACCAGGAGTAGAGAAGACAGGAGAATCCTTTAAACAAGCCAAGGGTCAGGGCAGGTAGAGAAATGAGAGCAAATCCATTAAACAAAGTCAAGAGTCAGGAGTGGAGAAGATAGCATTTCCTATAAACAATCCAGATCAAACACTGACAGGTCAAGATACAAGGCACACTAGGTCAAGCAGGAACTATCACCAGCATTGGTATGCTGCCAGGAAGATATTTATAAAGACAGCAGCACCAATCAGAATTGCAGGATGATTAGGTGCATGAGTGTAGTAGGTGATTGTACAATTTTCCCAATTTTCGCATAACCATCAATAGACTGGCAGCACTAGGGTTAATAGTGCTTGGACGGGGGGACCCCACGCTTTTTAAAAAAAACAAACAATCATTTATTTTTAAACAATAGACAGCCACTGTTACCTGCGGCTGTATGGGCAGGCAGTGTAACAGTGATGTGTTTGGCAATCTCGCCTATAGAAAGCAGTGTGTTGCATCTGGCGATTTTTTTTTCAAACTCGGTTGAGTTTGCAAAATCTCAGCTTCATACATCTGGAGATTTGTATAGCTAGAGTGGGGAAACATCGGGACCGCGATTTGCTGCGATTTTGAAACCAGTGATTTGTAAAATAACTCTTCTCGGGGGAGTTTACATCAAATCAGAGGTTAATACATTGGAGAGTTTAAACTTTCCAGAGAAAATCAAAGGATTTTCGTAATCGCAGCTTGATACATTTACCCCCAGGAATGATCCTACACATAGTAGTAGCAGTAATTGCACAGATGATAGATCAAACAAACAGGAGAGATCCTATTTCTTAACAAACCCCTGCTGGTGATAATATCATACTTACCCACTCTCCAAGAATATCTGGGAGAGTGGGCAAATTCCAGGTAGGTCTCAGTAATTCTTTCACATCCTGCCAGGTCCGAATCAAGCTTTGTGCATCTAAAAGTTACTTGTTTTGCTGCCGTATCTCTTGCTCCAGCTACAGGTCTGGTCTAATTCCTGATCCGTAGTGATATCAGTCTCCTATGCATGCTATAACATGTGTTTGCAATCAGGAGCCACTGTAAAACTGTATTTTATGTTCCGTAGACATTAACAACATTCTAATAAATGTTTTTCATTAGTTAAAAAACATTTAAACAAAATCCTTTTAGTTTTATTACTGCTTCATCATCAATGACTTTATTATTAACAGGTGGCATTAATTATATATTATTATTTTTCTCTATGTGTTCTTTGGCAAATTTATATTCCACAAAGGTATGGGATGTATCCTGCAGTGTCTTGTGTAGTAGAGCACAGCAGACCTACACCCGATTTCAACAGTGCACATATCTTAAGATCCATGGCTTGATGAAGTTGGGAGTATGCAAAGCCTAAATCCGTGTGTTTAATATAAAGCGCATAGTGCGCTCAGGGCCAGATTAAGCTAATGTGGCCACCTGGGCTAAGAGGCCCTCAGTAATTTGTAAAGGCCCTCCCCTCAGCCCCAGTGTATTACCTCCGCTCTCCCCACACATAGAAACTTACCTGGTCCTCTTAGCTGCAGCCTTCAGGCTTCAGGTGGCACCTCTTCTTTCCCTGCTGTCAGTGAGGGCGAGGTGCACATCACACTGATCAGTGAGGAGGTCTTGTGAGACTATGTCATAGTCTCCCGAGACCTCTTCGCTAAGCAGCATGCTATGCACCGCGCCCGCACTCACAGCAGGGCAGCTAACAGCATCAGACTTTCTGTTATCTGCGCCTGCCTAATTAAATAAATGGGACCCGATCGCCAGCATAAAGTTAAAATCTTTGTTAGGCCCCCCCGGCTGCCTGAGGCCCCTGAGCTATAGCCCAGAAAGACCAATATGCTAATCCGACTCTGGTTGCGCTCAATGATTCAGAGCGCATCCAGTTGAAGGGTGCAAATTTGCACTTTGACAAACCATGTTTCACCCATGTGTTGCAAAGAGTGCAAATGTAATTTTTGGGGACTTTTTGCATGCCAGTAAAATACTACTTTTGAATGTAGTACACTCATATTGGGCAGCTTAATTTTTACACTGCAATTTAGAGTTGAGCTAGAACACAAGTGCCTTCCAACTCTGAATCCATCTGCAGTGTAATTTGGTTTGTGACAAAATTGCACCTCCTAGCTGGACTTACGTATAACTCTCAACAAGGCCTAATATTACCCTGAAGTTTGCAGTCAATCCACAAAAAGCAGATCTAATTTTGCAGGAAACAATATTAAACTAGTCAGAAAGGGATGAATGTTTGGCATATACGATGGCTTTCTTTCAAAGCGCTGGATTTTAGTTCCACAAATGAAAGGTACACCACTTTCAAATCAGTACTTCTACAATAATATCAGACACATGCCTTGTTTCCTCTGGGTGCAAACATACCACAACTGGTGTATTTTTTAAACCAACATTTGGTAAAACTAAGCTTGTGTTTGAAAAATCCCAAAATAAATAACTGCATAATACAGTAAACACAAAATCAATTTGTAATTACAGTTTCCTAATCTACAATAAAAACAATAATAAAAGGACCAGCTTTCTTTTTAAATGATTGGAATGGCTGCTGAATCGTTTGCATTATAATGTCACTGGCAACTGGCAGGAAACTCCAGCAAATAAAAAGAGATGAATTTAAAATGGAATTATTTGTCATTGTTCCTTTTATGTGTTAACATGCACTAATCGGGTAGTACATTCAATTTCCAAGATGAAGGTAGCTGTCATTGGTGAAATAAATGAGTTAGCCCAACAGGACATCTATCCTGAAAAAGGGACAGGAACCCAGATGTTAACCTGACCCCAACAGCAAAATATGAAAGATTAATGTAAAAAGGCGCGGAATGCTTGATAGCAGAGATCGTAAAATATATGACCATCAGGTGACATATAAACACTTTAGCGTTTATATTGCTACTTGTGACCTTCACAAAACCCCCTTGCATGCGTGTTTGCCAGGTCAGCCATTTAATCTAGAATACACATAAAATACACAGCAGCAATTAGTTCAGATGCACGCAACATAACTATTGTATATTGGTTACAATGCAAATATGCAGCATGCATCTACGCTAATACTAAGCACATTAACCGTAAGCTTGACAAGGCTCTCTCTTTGCTAATACCTAGTATTGTCTTATAACTGTGTTTGATGCAAATTGTAAAGTGCTGAAGAGGATACTGGCTCTGTGAATAAATTATAATAATAATATTAATCATAGTAATAATAATAATAAACCAGCACATTTCATGGTTTTAAAACCCCAAGGGACACATGTGTACCCCACTTGGAATGTCCACTTCTCTATCAGCGTCATTGTAAGCAACAGTAAAGTCTGTGTTCCATCCACTATGTTTTGTTTGTTCTGTTTGGTGTTAAGCAAGAGGCACAACATGAACATACAAGGGTATGACCTGTTATGTCTCGCACCCGCTGCACAGCTTCTTATTGTTGCCATGTAATTGGCAGACTCGTCTTTCTACACTCTCTGTGAGAGAAGCTGGAATTACAGAGAAACACCGCTGTGTACTATTTACATTAACACATTGATTCCTAGCCCCTAGTGCAAGACACTGTGATAGACAAGTAAACCAGGCTTTAAAAGTGTCAATAGGTCCTAAAAGAGCAGTGTCGTTTGGAAGTAATATTTTAGGGTGCAGAACTTGCAGCACAGACGATGAGCCGTTACAGTTAATTGTCTGTGCTGAGGATCTGTGAATCTGTTAACTAGTGGATTTATATAGTATATGAAAGCAGATTACTTTGTGAGCCTACATTAATGCATGGATCCCAACCAGTATTTTATGGCACATTTTATATGCATACTGAACATATCGCAATTCTTTATGAGTCGTTGGTAAAAACTCTTCAAATGTGAAAATAGCTGAGACTTGGGTTTTTCATATCCTTTCCTTATTCCAGTTTTATTCATCACATATTTTAACACAGTTGTGTAAAAAAAATCTAGATGACAACACAGCTATATGACAACGTGGAGAGGTTTGGAACCACCTCATTAAGGTACAAATAAAGATGACTTTTAAAAAGGTTTAACGCTAGTAGTTTACACTATTGAACATTCAAACTAGTCTTATCCATTTTATTCTCAACATCCCTATGTTGCTCACCTAGAAAAATATTGATTTGAGGCTGTTATGATGAGGAGCTTCAAGAGTGGAGAGCTAGGACAGGGCACGTGTAGGACAAAGTGTCACCTAATCAGATTTTCTCTGCTTCTTAGAGAATTGTGGAGTCACACCTTCCCTGCCTGGGAGCCCACTGGCTTTAGTCATTAAAGAATCGCACCTCACCCAGTGTAAGGGACTGTTCAATCAGCACAGAAGTGGAAACTAAAATTGCCATCTTCACTGTGACCATCATTCTTCGCAGCTCCTGTCGACACCATATAATGGCCCTCTAGTAAGGGAACAATAGTCACAGAATTCTCTGAATGTCATTAGCAGAGCTGTGGGCAAGAGGACAACAGGTGTATTTCTTGACATGGTGGAAATGGTCACAGTCCATCACCTACATAATAACGATTTACAAGAGACTTTACGGGGGGAATTATCTTTTTCCAGTATGAAATGCCAGGTTTTTCTACAGATTTTGTTCCTACCGTTAAGTAGGAACTGAAAATTTGTGATCAGTGTAGTCCTTTGCTGCTTTTGGTCCTGGTGACTCAGTATAGACAGAAGGTTCTCCACGTAATGCCACAATTGATCAGGATGACCAGGTGTCCACTTTGCTGACTTATGGAGCAGAACTGAATTTGGGTTTCTGAGTTAAAGGCAAACACAGCACAATAGTGAGACACCTGATGAGGCTCCACCAATCTGCACCAGTAAAGCTCTCTCATGACATTATGCCTGGTAATTTTATTATATTCTTCTTGTCATTTTTACTGTACAAAGCTGATAATGATCAACGCACCTTACCATATCACAAATATGACAGCTTGTCTTTATTTCACAGACTTCACATGTTTTGTGTATATTCCTTTCTTGCATCAGTCTATTGCATTTTAATATGCGCTGATACATGTTACTGTTGCACAATTTTTGTATCTATTCTATGCTATTGTTGTTTGTTTTGGTCTTCAAATGCTAATTAGCTATACACTTTGTGGCAGCGTTGACATCATTCAACGCTGCCACAAAGTGTATAGCTAATTGTATATATTTTTTTCTAATTAAATGAAGAATGTTACATTTTATTTACTGCTGTATGTCTGTGGTCTCAATGTTGTTTTTTTAATTTGGGCAGGAAACAAACAATAGTAATTCTTAGGCCGAGTATATTAAAAGCATTTTCACGCCAGTGCGGCTCATGCAGACCTGCAGAAACATGCATGAGGGGGTGTATAGGGCAGGTGCAAGTACCCACCAGGGCCATCTTTTCCATTGGGCACGATGGGCAGCTGCCCGGGGGCCCCACGGGCAAGGGGGCCCCATAGGCAGGGCTCTTAATGAGAATAAATAATCCTGCAAAAGAAAAAAACCTGCAAAAAAAACCTACAAGGGTCACTGAGCAAGTAAATCTATCTATCTCTATCTCTATATATCTATATTTATATCTGTATACATCTATATATCTATATCTATATCTATATCTATATCTAGGGGCCCCGGTGCACTGCTTTGCCCGGGGGCCCATAATGTTGTTAAGATGGCCCTGGTACCCACTTATCATGAGGACTTATTGTAAACCAGGCGCATATATTTCTGACACAGAGGCGGACACATCTTGGGATGCGGACATATGCATATGGGCAGAAATGTCCTCCTTTTTTGTGTTCTTTTTTTAAGAGTAAGTTACTCCTGTTCTGCATCCAACTCTGAATCAGTCCCATTGTCTTTAAGGATCCAATTGTATTTCCCCACAATTTTGTCATGAGGCAGAGAACTAATGCAAAAAAAAATATATGTCACTGTTAAAGTACTGTAACAGAAATATTGAGGAGCAAGTATCATGGCTCTTCTATGTATAAGATGTGCTTGTTATCGTCCCAGTGAGAGATTCATCTTTATAAGCTTGACATGAATAAGGCTGGGTACACACTACAGGGTTTTCAGCTGGTTATAATCATCATCACCATGTATTTATATAGCGCCACTAATTCCGCAGCACTGTACAGAGAACTCACTCAGATCAGTCCCTGTCCCATTGGAGCTTACAGTCTAAATTCCCTAACACACACAAACTAGGGTCAATTTGTTAGCAGCCAATTAAACTACCAGTATGTTTTTGGAGTGTGGGAGGAAACCGGAGCACCCGGAGGAAACCCAATACCCAATACAACAATTACATTGACAATATTATTATTATTATTATTATCATTATTGCAGTTATAGACAAAGTGTTACATAATTGAATTATAAACAAATAACAGCTCAGTTAATTTATCGTTTGAAACAAAAGGGGAGGGGATAAAGATTTGGGGTAGTCAGTAGGGACAGAGGTGGTAGGGTCTTGGTGGGAGACAGGGAGTGATTGCAGTAAGTCCCCAGAACAGAATGCTGTCTCTATTTAGGGTATCTACATAGCAGTAAATGGATAGGAGTGTCGAAGGAAGTAGTGTGGTAAAATATCATATTCAATCTATGGGGGAAGGTTTAAAATGATTTGTGCATGGAAGACATTTTGCATACATTTTGCATGCACAAGGGCGTTGGGCTCTCCAGGAGAGGAGGAGGCTGACATTTGGTATTACAAATATATCAATTTAGTCTCTTGGTGTCCTTAGCATATCCAGGGATCAGTAGAGGTCGAAGAAAGTAGCTGTTCTCTGGACGGCTGGAACTGACACATCTGTAATGGTTTGTATTGGATGTTAGTTTAGACCGCTCCCCCTTGCCTCCAGTAGAGATATGAGGCTGTTGGGGAGATTACTCCTGGGTAGAACTACATAGCATACGTAACATTTTTGAGATAACTTTCTAAGGGTTCTACTAATTGGGTATAAGTAGCTATGGAAAGAAATAAAGAAAAGTGTATTTATTATTATTATTATTATTATTATTATTATTATTATTATTAATAATAATAATAATAATAATAATAATAATAATAATAATAATAATAATAAGAATAACATTTATTTATACAGCACCAGCATATTCCAAAGTGCTTTACAATTTCACTAATATTACCTGTTTTCCACAAATATTGAGCTTAAAATAAAAATTGATTTATTTCTCTCTGTTAGCAAAGGTTTTATTTACAGTGTAATTATTCTAAATACTGAAAGCACCCACTGCAGTTTAATTACAGAGTTCCAAATCTTTATTGATATGGATGGGGGGTCACTGCTGGGGTACTCTAGGGCATGGACTATCGTTTCTTTGGGTAATCATTGGATGGTTTATCTAGAAGTAAGAGGGTAATGCCCTACATTGGTTTAATTGAGTTGTTTTATGGCTTATGTAAAGTGTAAAACTTAACATCCTTTACACACATGGGGAAAGAACTTTACCCAAAGGGTCTCAATTAATGCTAATGAAGATAAATACATCTCTATAGCCTAAACAAAGGTATTGTCAGAGTTACATGAGGCATCAGTTTTCACCACTTGTTTTATCTATGAAAATTTAACTGTCTGCAGCTTCTACCCACCACACCCAAAACTAACAATACAGACACCATTCATTTTGTTTATAATTCAATTAAAGAAATGGGTGTAAAGTGATACTGTAATGAGTATAATAGTTAATATGACTGAGAGACCGATGATGAAACAAGTGAATTAACGTTAGAGTAGCTTATAGCATGGCAGTGCCTGGGAGCTGAGGACCAAGTTCCTTTGTAAAGCTGGGTACACACTACAAAAAATTTCGACCAACTTTTTATGCCGCGCGATTTTACATGCGATCGATGTTCCGATCGCTCAGTCCATGCACTGCATTCACACTAGCCTTGTTTAGAACGATAAAGGGAAGAGCGGACGTCTCTTTAGCGACTTTTTACAGCCATGTTGTTGTGAGCAATGACTGTAATTTCGTACTCACTGTTGTTGATCGGTCGGAAGTTTATACACACTACACAGCGGAAACGAGATTGGAACGAAAATATTAAACGGTACGACCAACCAAATGAGGCGACAATCATCCATTTGGGCAGACTTTCGACCATTGTGTCACTGTACACACTGACCCGACTTTTGAACGAGCGGTCGTATGTCAGCTGATTCAGCCGATTATTGGTCGAAAACAGTGTAGTGTGTACCCAGTTTAAGGCCGGTCTTGGTGCAGTTAGATGTCGGATTAACAACATGTTGCAGTAATTTAAACCAAGTCTTCCTGTCCACTGAGCAGTAGCCTGTTGGGCTATCCTCCTCTCCAGCTCTTATATTACAGTCCTTTCTTCCAAAGGACCAACAATGGTACAATTGCAGAGGAAAATAAGTGTCGTACATTAAAGAGTCCAGGATGACACTACCTATAACTGGATAGGGCCCAGGTATAGCCGACGGATCATGTATTCATAACTATGATACTGCAATCATTGTTAGAGCCAAATCCATTTCAGCTGCATGTTCTCATTAATGTTGGAAGTGACTCTTTAAACATGTCATCGACATCAGATGCCCGTGACCGAAGGTGAGTCTGACTCTTATGACTTCTGCTTGGTTTGTATAATATTTCTTTCAACTCTCAACAGCAACAAGAAAGGTGAAGTTCTACTGACAAAGCCACCATTGTGCTGTAGTCATCACAGGGTAATCCAGCTTCACAGATATGTTTGCTTTCTGTCTGATCAGGTCTGAGGTTTTGCCTTTCAACTTGTGAAGGCCGATGAATGATGCCTGCGAATGTGTCACGGGTGAGAATCCACTTATCATCGACTTTGTTTGGCTCCCATCATGCAGCTGTCATCGTTTTCTCACACACCATGTCATAAAACTCTCACCAAGTAAACCAGGTGTAAAAAACACTGCTGAAAGATGCTCCCTGGGCGTGGACCCAGTCTGAAGTCTCACCGGTGTCTCCCAAGGACAGCAAGTATTTAGTTGCTCAGTCACTGCAAACAGAAGTAAAACACAATACACACGCTAGTGCCTGTGGCCAAGGTGCGTTGATAGATAAAAGTGTTATTATTTTATGTGAAGCAAAGGTGAAGTGCAAATAATAGTTTTGACTGTCATTTTCTGCTTGTCAAAACAACTCTTGTTTACTCCGTATGTGATTTTGTAGTCCTGAAAGACAACGCTGTAAAAGTAAACTAGCACACTAAATCTATGCCATCATAAAATCCCAAAATCAAAATAATCAATTATAAAGCCACAAAAAATGTTAGACTGAAGAAACTCAGCTGCAAACCAGAGATATCAATCAAATGTAATACATTGCATATATATATATATAAAAAAAAAAAGCTTTTTTTGATAAGGATGTTTTTTGCTAAGAAGATAAAGCCGTAAGGAAACATCTAAGGGCCATGAAAGAAACATTAGGGAGGATTAAATTGACCACAGTGTGCCACGGAGTGCCTCCAGGACAGCTGTGAACGCACTACGCCATGATGTATCTTCGCTGGTTCTCTCCTCGCATCCCATAGCGGTGTGGTGGAAAACGTGTGACGTTTGGGTACTCTATTACCTGGAACTGCGTGAAGCCGGACATTGTTGTGACGTCTGGCAGAATGAAATTCCCCCCATTGTATAACAAGAACCACAGCAGGAAAACTGACATGTACACATTAAAAAGCAGACTATGAACTTCAGTGAGCTGCATTCTCCAATGAATGCACTACATGCAAAGTAAATTGTTTTACAGAACTGCAAATTATGTCCCCAACACTCTACATTATAACTCCTACATACAAAAATGTAAAGCTGCTTTACCACCTAAGTGGCAGAACATCGTCAACTTCCTTTATTTACAAAACTGTGCCGCGCCAGACAGTCAGTATAACATATCATATAAGCAACAAATCATACATAAAAACATAACAAGGACATACAAAGTTGATGGAAGAAGTGCAGATATAAGACAGAAGGTAGAAAGGGCTTGTGAGAGCTTGAATGTAGAATTATATGTTCGCCATTTTAAAATGGCTTCTGATTGGACGGGTGATAAGAAGGTCCCATCAGAAGCCACAATCTCAATGATTACAGCTTTTGATTGGTCCTCATGTTCATATCCCTTCCTCTGCAGTGTCTTGCAGTCTCTCTGTCTTTGATAGGGACTGTGAGACGGAGTCTCGGATAAAGCGGCTGTATGGAGAAGCCCCCAGGCTCAAAGAACAGGTGCTAAACATAGTAATGCAGCTTTTATGTTACAATTGCTACAAATATTCTCTGTCAGGCTTGTCACACTTCATGTCATTTCTCCTAATGATATCAGAAAGAAGTGGCTCACTACTGTTATCTGAAAACAAATTTTAAACACTATAATTTCCTTGCTGTGTATTTAAAAAGCTTCTGTCTTTAGTAGTTTGAAAATATAAGTTCCAATATAAATTTGCAAATTGCGAAAACATTGTGTAAAACAACTTTTCTTAAACAACAAATGTTTCATGTCAAGGATGTGCTTTATACAATGCGAATATTGGACATACAAGCAGAGGCTAGAGGGAACTGCGAGTCTTGTGCAGAAAAGCAGCCTACAAACTCGTACACACAAACATTTCATTCATACATACGGCGTTCCAGAATTGTACCATTGTTTATTTGACGAATCTCAAAAGTGCCTGGCAGCACTTTTGAGATTCGGAATTTTGGCATGACTGTACTGCATACTTGCCAACTCTCCCAGAATGTCCGGGAGACTCCCGAAATTCGGGTCAGTCTGACGGACTCCCGGGAGAGCTGGCAAATCTCCCGGATCCTGCTACAGTCTTCCCAAAATGATGCGATTCGCGGTGAATCGTGTCATTTTGGCCTCGCCCCCCACAGCAAAACACCATTTCCATCACGGGGGGCGGTGCCAAAATGGCACGATTGGCCACGCACTGCCCCCTCCCGCCCCCCAGTCACGCCCATCTCCCGGAAAGGACTTTGCAAATGTAGGTAAGTATGCTGTACTGTCCCACACACAGCATCGCCAGGGCTCATAGCAAAATTTGCATACTGGTCCACTCTCCCAAAGCACATTCTTAGGAGACAGCACATACTCAAATACACACTACACCCATTTTGGCAGAAGCCAATTAACCTGCCAATATGTTTTTGGATTGTGGGAGGCAACTCACATAAACACAAGGAGAATACACAAAGTCCACGCAGAGATTGGTGCCACAAGATTGTTGTGTACAAGCATTGCTCTTGTGTTGCACATTTAAAGTACATTGTTCCCACTCAGACAATTTTTGTGTGGCTGGAGAAATGCAGCATGTGGAAATGCGATTGTCACAACAGATGTGAATGTGTTTAGAATCTTTTCTTACCTGTACAGGATCTGTAATTATACATTTTCCTTAGCAGGTAATATTTTTCTTTCATTTTGGCATACTTTAGTTCTAAACATAGAATATGCAGTTTGCATCTCTGGCCTTTCTTTTTATTGTACTTTATATTAATGTAATGTATCATCACACAGACACATTTATAACTTGCTCTCTGAAAGGCAAACAAGTGAAGGTCATCTGAATGAACATCCTAATCCTTTGCTGTCATTGTACCCGCAGAATTACAAGTACCTGGCCTTGGCCCTATCTTTCATCTGGCGGCAGGATGTGGAATGTGCTGTGTGTATAAGGCAGACAGGCCTTTGCTTTGGTCTCTGAGATACAGTTGAAAGATGGGTTCACCTAATTCCCATCTGTTGAGATTCCTGCGCTATAACCTGTAGAGCGAACCTGCGGAATCCAGCAAACAGATATCTGTAAAACACACATGAGAACTTCTAATAATAACAAATCCAGTTACATGACTAAAAACAGACAGTGCTCAGACACAATACAGCATTATTATTTTATTTACCAATGAGGAGTCTATGTATGAGACTGTGTTGATTCATTATTCAAAGTGTGAAAACCAAACTTGCCTAATGTGTTAGAATCGTAAAGTAGGGTGATAGGATGGAGTAATGGACTTAACGGCAATTATAAGTCACAATCAAAAAAGTCATGAATAGGGGCTGTTAATTCAACAAAAGCGGTTGCGCTCTACTCCTCTATAGGGATAGGGGCTGGCTGGCAAATTTTAGCCTGGGGGCGTGAGACTTGACTCAGCAGCCTCTTTGGAACATTTAAAAATAATAACAATGCAGGTAGCCAAGTGACCCAGCACAAGGTAGCTCACAGATGCCCCCCTGCCCCCCAGCCAGCAAGCACCTGTTCATGAATGTGCTATGATCAGTATATGACCACCATGACCTACCCAATAATGATCAGCATATTCTATCAAGTAGTGACCAATATATGGTACTCGGTCATGGGGGGCCCTGTATAGGGCCCTGCATCTAATACTGTCTGTAACCATAGTGGTTGAAGTGGACCGATGTCATACTAGGCATGGGCATGCCTAGATATGGGAGTTCATGAGGTCCAAAAAGGTGTAAAATGCTTAGTAATTCATTCTCTGTATTCCGATGCAGGAATAACATGCCATAGAAGCATATACAGTCTGCAGTAACTGGGGATACCCATTCACCACCATAAACAGGTGCAGTGCTTTACTATAAAAGGTCTCTCTCTACCCACAGCAATGTTAAAGTGACTGGGGGAGAAAATACGCAGGGGTGCACATTTTAATTACAATTAGAGAGTCTATATAATTTAAATTATTTTTCTGTATAATTTTTTTGCATTTGTTTGCTTCATCTACCCCAAAACATAATACAAATATTGTTATAAACTTAATAAAATGCATAGTGTTGATTACCCTTCCTATGCAACTCCCCTTTCTGGTTAACTTTGCCAAACACTTACAAACCATAAAATAAAGACACGGACACCGACTTAAGTTTGGAATAAAAAAGGTCCTTTTATTTTTATTATTATTTTTTTTTAAATTATTTTATATATTTTTATTTTATTTAATTTTATTTTATTTCTATCAAAAACTATCAAAAGTTTCTATCAACAATTTGGACCTTTTTTTCTTTATATAGGTGGCGAAGAGCAGGGCAACCGGCTAAAAACCAACATAAACCAATAAGGTGGAAGATCGTCTCCTTTCCACCAACCCAGGTTAAAACCTTATCTATTGGCCGGTACTATAAACTATAAATTAACTCAATACCCTCTGGACTCAAACTGGTTAAGCCCTTTCTAGGCAAAACCTGATACTCCTTAATAGAGCATCAACGAGTCTGATAACGTCGAGGGAACCAAGGCTACATCGCCAACACTTAAGTACTGTATGTTTAACAACCATCTGACTGCCATGCTCTCCCACCACAGCCGTGTGTTCTAAAGCCGTGCCACCTAAAGAAAAAACTAACCCCTTCAGCTCTGAAAAAATCCTCTCTATAAACAAAACCGTTCCTTCTGCCGACAAATGAACCCCATCCGCTCTGAAAAGATGTCTCTTGTCTACCGTTAACCCGGGATGACTTATAACTACCCCCTGCATGCTTTTAACGTGCTGTCTCGCGTATCCGTTTATCTTTTTAACCACCCTTATCAATGTGGCCGGGGGAATAGCTGATCTCCAGGACAGCCGGGGTATTATGTTAGACCAACAAACCTTAATTGAAGGCCATCGGGCATGTATTTGCGCAAGATCCTCTCGAATGTTAATAATTAGATCCAGGGATTTACCTCTACCCACGTCATTACCCCCAAATGAATCACCACTATATCGGGGGTACCGAGATCTTCTATTTCCTTACCTAACGTGGGAATCAGCGTCGCCCATACCATGCCCCTTTGAGCCAACCACCCAATGTCAACTGGGTGCGTGAAACCGGACCACCAATTCGCTATTCTGTGTTTCGCTGCCCAAAAGATAAACGAATGACCCACGACCCATATTCGCGTCCTTTTCACCTAGAACGAAATACATAGTATCATCAAATTATACCCATGTTTAATGACAGTAAGTACTACCACAAAACAAACCGTATTCTAAGCTGTTACCAACTTCTTAAAATAGCCCCTCCATACCAGAGGGGGCCACCCCAGTTTAAGCGGAGTACCCCGCAACGGAAACACTTTCCTTCATTAGCTTCACATTTATATCCCTCTATGAGGGCCATCTGCATCGATATATAAAAACTATTTTATTTTAATTTACTTATTTTATTTTTCAAATTCATTCTTAAAACCTGGAAATAGGAAAATTGGTAACCCAAATGAAGGTAAAAAAAAACCTTAGAACCCTGGGAGGCACACACACTAATCAGACCTTGCCAAGGAAAAAAGAGGAGAAAATCCCTTCACGCCCCCGTTCAACACAGCGAGCAGCATAGCCCTAAGTCACCAAGTGATAGAGGAGAAAAGATAAGATGAAGCGATAGAGAGTACTGAAGACATGGGGAGATGTTTAGTTAATGGGGTACTATCCATATGACTTAACCACAAACCCTCCCCTGGGGGCCGGAGACTAGCAAATTTATTGGCCAGCATGACCGGGCATATAGATGTTCCTTGCTACTCTGTAATTGCTAACCATTGGCCTCTGCCTAACTGATCTGTTTTTGACCTAACTATCTTACAGCATATCACATTAGGTTGTAAAATTACATTTCTAAACAGCAAAGCTCCACCTATGTCGTTCTTAGATCTGGCCACAAGCTCGCTAACCCTAAAAGCACCGTGATACGCTACTGAGAAAGCCAGACCAAAAAGCAAAGCCTCGTAATCATCCATAGCTAAGTTATGCAAGACTTCAATCAACCTGGCTAAAATTTGCCCGTCAGTAGGCCGGCGAGTGTCATTCCTTATTGGCTGAATTCTGGACCAACCCTTCAAAGCCTTAGCTATGATAAATGACTTTGTGGGATCCTGCGTACCATTTAGTCTAGCCATGAATGAAATACCGGCAAACAGGGACCCCATCCTAGCTTTAGAAACCCCTTCATTATAATGATTCCACATAAAGCCCATAATAGAGGGAATCTGACCTGAAGTGTTGCTGTTGAATGCCGCCTGGTAACACAACCAACGTTCCCATGCCCCTTGATAACACTTTCTAGTTGCCGAAGCCAAGGACGCCTCCGCTAGCCACCTTATCCCTATCGGATCATCTGCCAAACACAAGGGGGCACTGTAAGCCGGTTAAACGGGCATGTGGGGCCAGAGATCTAAAACGTTGCCAGTCAAAACGAGAAAGAGCGTCCGCTATCTGGTTATCCACGCCAGGAACTTGGCATGCGCGAAAACTAATGTCAAACTGACGGTGCGGGAGAAGTGGTTTCTAACCGATCCCTGCTCTTCCTCTTAGTTCCCTCAAAATGAGTGTTAAGTCTGGGACGGGTGGCAGACATGGCAAAGGGGGACCAAAAAACAGCAAAAAGGGGGGAGGAATACACAGCAGCAGATGAAGGAAAGAAAAAGAAAGAAGCTGAAAAAAGAAACACAGATAAATGCAATATAGGAGAGAGATACTGAGCCTGCTGCTGCCAGCTATCCGACCCCAGGAAACAGGAAGCTCTCTCTCCTTCTCCAATTGCTTGATATATTCTTTCCACGACACTCCCACCTCCTCACAATTGGCTGATTCCATCACAGACTGAACCCCCAGTGGTAAGTAACATTGTCAGCATCACAACACATGCTTTTAAACTCCCTTGGCTTAATGGCCTCTCTCATACTTTTATTAATTAGACTTTGAAATATACAATTTTTCAAAATTTGTCAGGGAGTCCATAAATGTAATTGCCAGCCCCGATTATAAGTCTATTATGTCCCAGAAGTACCAGAACATATTACCAAGTAATGAGGAGCATAGAATACAATCCTATCTCAAGAATAACAAACATTTCATGTCTGTGTTTATCATTAGTCCTAGAAATACAGGGATCACAGGAAGGGTCTGATGGCCTTTAGATGTGTAGTGTGTGAGTTTACTGTCCTAGTAAATAATACAATATTCATTAGAAATTCAGAGGGGAAATGTGTAATAGTTTTTTGCATTACAAACATGGCAAATCTCTTATGT
Source organism: Mixophyes fleayi (assembly GCF_038048845.1). Taxonomy (NCBI): domain Eukaryota; kingdom Metazoa; phylum Chordata; class Amphibia; order Anura; family Limnodynastidae; genus Mixophyes; species Mixophyes fleayi. The sequence goes on from NC_134405.1 coordinate 76,042,275, forward strand.
GGGGACCATAAGGAATCTCTTAACCCCCTATTTGTTAGTAATCCGCATTATCATAGCAATCATAAGCAGCAAAAAATATCCTATTTCCCTCAGTAAAATCATGTATATTCCAGGCCGCCTGGTCTCAGCGTCAGAGAAAACTAATGGAAGTCACAAGCTCAGTACAAACACATTAACTTAATTAAGGCTAAGATTCAAGGTCAGTGAGAAAAACGTGTCATACTGTGATATCAGCAGCCTTTTCATGTCTGCAATCCACACCCATTATATTTATAGAATGCATATAATGACTTCACATAAAACAATTGTCTAGAGGATCCCACTTCAAGTATTCTTAGTTCGGTTTTCCTGGCAACAGCTGCTGAAACCTTTGAATGGGAAATTACAGTCTCTTAGTTTACTTTATGTAAACCTGTCTGTAGGAGGCGCAGTGTAAACATTTTTGTCCCTACAAATTTGAATATATGTTTATGAATTAACACATTAAAGGTAATGTAATAACTGCATAATAGGCATTCACGTTTCACATTTCCTTTTGCAGAAATCTATGCATTTGACCTCTTATGCAACCATTTGATTGAGGGGACAGATGGGAATGATCATATCCAGTTTCATATATGTCCTAAATAACTCGTGAGGATAAGGGGTCATCAGGTCTGTCTTCATTTCATGTGTCCCTTTTGTTCATTAATAGTAGAGATAGGTAGATGTGCCTGGTGTATGTTGTGTAAAATCTATTTATCTATCTATCTATCTATCTATCTATCTATCTATCTATCTATCTATCTATCTATCTCATATCTATCTATCTACAGAGCTGTCTTAACACATGGGCATGCTGGGTAGGTGCCCAGGAGCCCCACGAGCATAGAGGCCCCATTGGCTTGCCAACTTTTTTCCTGTTCTATATATATATATTTACAGAAGGGACCCGGCATGGCAGTATGTGTGGCCCAAGCTAATGGGGTCGGCCCTAGCCTATTAGTGGCCAGCCCCAACATTGATTCAGTTCTTGATAGCTGGCTCCCCCCTAGGAATCAGCCACCCTAATGCATGTGCTGTGCGGATCAGGGCTTCTCCGCCCCCCCTTCCTGATTCTTACCTCCCTACCTCCTCCTTCTAACATCTCTCGTAAGACTGCCTATCTCTAGGATCAAAGGATCAATGACAGCTGCGGTTCCCTCGGCGCCCGGAGTACTACTGGGCCAGTAGGAGATCAGAACACAGGTTACTAGGTATGTTAATGTATTTTCTTGTATGCCGTGTATGTTTAATTACTTTTTAACCTACCTTTCTGGTACTGGGGGCAATACTATATAGCATAATATGATTTGGGTTTACTTGTGTGGCATAATATGAACTGGGAGAACTACAGTATAGCATAATATGATTTGGGGACAGTACTGCATATTGTTTAATGTTTAAACACTGATTTTGATGGAGGTACCAATAAATATAAGCTTAATTTTATCGATAATTTACATTTTATTCCTGTGAGTGGTTGTTCTTATCATTGATCATTGCTTTGTAGAATGACTCAATGAGTCAATTTCAATCTACAGAGATCCCAGCTCTGAGCTGATGGGAATTGGGCCGCATCTTATACTTTCAGTCAGACACATTTTGCACCTTGCATTGGAGCTTTGGTGGAGAAGCTAATTTGTTCCTGCACATTTGGCTACCCCAGCAGGATTTTGGTTCAAAATAGTGAAAGAGGTGGTTCAAAAATTATATTTTGACTTTTATTTGACTAAACTGTTTTGCACCTGTTCAGATTCTTCTGCCTGCCAGGAACCCTGGGCATTTCTATTATGCTGCGGTATCCTCATCAACATTCATCATCAACATTTATTTATGAAGCGCAAGCAAATCCTGTAGCGCTTTACAATTGGGATCTCCCAAGAGCAATAACAGGCGTGTAACGTGAAATGTGTTGGGTGGACAATCAATTCATTAATGAGGTCTACTAAGTCTCTGTTGCCATGCACAATTACGGATGCTTTTCCTGTGCTGTTTTTTTTTATTCTTCCACCTTTTTTTTTACTATGCTTAATAATGTAACATTTCACATGCACAGTGAAAAAGACATCCAAATTAATTACCATGCCTTTCTCATAACTGTCAAATCCCACAAAATATCTTCACTGCAATATTTTCCTCAGGTGACACACAGGGGGTGCAATTGCCCTCATTCTGCCACTTGTTAAGGTGTATATTTACTAAACTGCGGGTTTGAAAAACTGGAGATGTTGCCTATAGCAACCAATCAGATTCTAGCTGTCATTTTGTAGAATGCACTAAATTAATGAAAGCTAGAATCTGATTGGTTGCTATAGGCAACATCTCCACTTTTCCAAATCCGCAGTTTAGTAAATCTAGCCCTAAATCTTTAGTATTGGAAATCGCATACATCCAATGTAACTGCATTTGAATTAATCTATGGCGCAAAAATAGTAATAGCAACTCACATATAAATTAAATATATATTAATATGTATAATATAATATTTAAAACATAAAATTAAAATACAGGTGCCAACGGACACCCCTGAAATCCTGCCACCTAGGACCCAGGCAACTTTCAAATATTCCTCTCCTTTAACTATATTCAGATGTTATTATATTATTAAATACACAGTAGGTTGACTGGTCCAAATAAGAGTTGAACGAAACTAGTGCTTGAAAAGATCAGAGACTAAAATGAATTGTCCATTGAGTGGAAACTATCCTGTGGGTTAATAAAGAGACCACTAACTTGTTTAATCTGTCAGTTGCTGTGTTAAGACCTCATATTCTAAAGCCATAAAATGCAACGTTAGAGATAAAAGTGCAATTAAGTATTCATTGCTTAGCAAATGTAAAATGTAAAATTAATCAAGTGGCCACTACCTCGCCTGTGTGCTCGTTAGCAACAAAATTTGGAATTAATTATCGGAATTGGTTACTTTATTGGAACTGAATTTAATTATTATTAAATAGGACGTCGGGGATCCTATATGAAGGTTTTATATGCACGGCAAGGTAAGGATGAGGCTGTTTTAATTTGCCCGATTAAAAAGTCCACACATTAATTTATAAAGAATGTATGCATTTCAAAGGTGGAATCTGTGACCAGAATTTTTAATAAATATTGGACGTAAGTGTTTTAATATGAAACCTGCATTGAAGCAGGTAGGGTTTTAGAGGAGAATAAATAATGGAGTTATCAGCTATGAACTGAAGGGGATATGTTAACAGGGGAGTAGGGATTTGAAATTAACTAGATACTCATAGACCATTAGTGCAAATAAAAAATGTCAGGAAGAGGGACTAATATGTACGGTGCCCTGTATGTCACTCACTGGGCGGAACTCTGTCTCTCCACTGGCAAACGGCCAGCTCCGCTACTACGGGCAGGCTGGGCTGGGGGTCAGGGGGGCATCTGCTCCGCTACACTGTACTTAGTGCTTGTTACTGGTCTAAAATGTTGATGTAATGCAGGGGGTGGGTGTTACCTGAGAGATAGAATACAAATTAATCAAGCAGATTAGATTAGTCTTGTTTGTGTCCAAATACTCTCTCATGTGAACAGAAGGGGGGAGGGGAAAGGCGGTTTGCATCAATAATTTTTTTTTTTAAAAAAAAACTGCACATCATTCAACATTTTCTCTCTAAGAAGTTTTGGAACTAATCCTTGTCTGCTATGTATAATGTGGGTATGCTCAAGATTTCCGGTTTTATTTGAATGTAAGGACTGACTAGTAGAGGAAGACTGCCTCAAGCTCATTAGCTTAACATATGTTGCAATATATGGAACTGGATACTGAAATAGCAATAATAGAGTGCTGATCTCTTTTGTTTCTAATATGTAGTCATACCGTTAATGCACTCAGATTTTCATTTCATAGTTGTGGTTAGCACAATATATCCTTGTTTCCATTATAACTATAGAAATAAGTTCTAACCTCTGGGACCACAGAGGAGGAGGAGAATTCAAGTTTTTTTGTAGGGAGTAAAGGGTTGTGTGCCCTCCCGCAAAACTGGGGATGCCCCTGTAAGTGCACCTTTTCCATCCCTTTATTTTAAGTAATTTTGTCCTGCAAACTGATATCTAAGGGCCTGATTCATCAAGGTACGCAAACGCATACGCATCTGTGTTTCATACTTTGAGTGACGCAAACCGTTATATTTGCATTGGAGTTTGAGATTGAGTTGACTTTGAGTGCCGTATCTGCTCTGTTTGCGCTGCGTATGTGGTGTTTTACGTAGCTCAAGTCCCGTTTAGCAGATGCGTATGCGTTTGTGTACCTTGATGAATCAGGCCCTAAGTTCTGAACTTTTTCGCAAAACTAGGCACTAATATGTACCTAATCTGCACTTAGCAAGGAACCCTTCCGATCAGTTTGTCTTCAACCATCAGTCAGAGCAATCATTTGCTACACCTCAGATGCTTCCATCTTGGCATGCAAATCTATGTTCTCCCAATAAACCTGTGTGCTATTGTACGAACGTAGACATGTGATGGCACAAAAGGGCATTTGTGTTGCAGTTTTATATTTTTTGCAGTTTAGAAATGACACACAATGTTAGTGTGGGTTCCCGTCTATTTTTTATTCCAGATATTATATAAAATGCTTAACGGCTGATAGGCTTTCCTTACCTTATACTCTTACCATTAACTAAACCATAAAATAGCGACACAGACAACTTTATTGTAAGGTATGGTGGTGGAGAAAGAGAGTAGTTAGAGTTGACATCCGCCAGGCAAACCAGGATGCCCCAGCATTTACCATGGGAAATCCGAAAACGGGGGACAACCAACACACCCCAAGGCGCACATGTCTACCTCAATGGGGCCACCATCCCCGGGCACTACAAAACCCTCCCTCTTTTTAGGCTAACGAAAGCAACCACAAGCCAACCTGCTCGGGCGGTACTTGCACTGAGACTAATAGCCCATTCCATTGAAAGAAGGTGGGATAAGTGTGGCCGCTACTGTAATGTGCCCTTACCACTGGCCACGCTACTCCATCATGTCCACCAGACACACACCCATACCATAACTGCATGGCAATGAAGCAAATAATCACCTTGACCAACCAGCAACAGGGAGAGAGAGTGGGTAATGTCCAGCTGCACAAGAGAATGTTTCACTTCCGCCCATCCCAAATATAACTTCCATAACTCCTCCCCGTGACTCAGATGGGCGTACTTCCCCAGCCAAAACTATTAACCCACAGAGTACCAATACAGTCCAATCACAGCCTTAGCTTTTAAAATCCTTCGAGCTTAAGTTCAGCCCTCAGTTCCTATTACATACCAATGTTGTAAAGTACTATACAAGTATACTGTACAATCTGTAATCTCTCGCTCTCTACTGGCATCTTTCCGTCACTATACAAGCATGCAGTGATTACTCCTATTCTAAAAAAACAAGATTCCGACCCAAACTCTCTATCAAATTACCGTCCCATCTCTCAGCTGCCGTGCCCCTCCAAACTTCTAGAGAGACTTGCCTACACTCGCCTCACACGCTTCCTTTCCGCAAACAACCTGTTGGATCCTCTTCAGTCTGACTTTCGTTCTCAACACTCCACAGAGACTGCGTTGACTAAGGTTGTCAATGATCTGATCACTGCTAAAACTAGACGCCATTACTCTCTCCTAATTCTCCTGGATCTCTCGGCTGCATTTGACACCGTTGACCACTCTCTTCTCATACAAACGCTGCAATCCCTAGGGCTTCAAGACATTGTTCTATCCTGGTTCTCATCCTACCTTTCTAATAGCTCTTTCACTGTTAATTTCTCTGGGGCCACCTCTGCTCCTCTTCCTTTATCAGTTGGAGTACCGCAAGTCTCAGTGCTAGGTCCTCTGCTGTTCTCTATCTATACCGCTTCTCTTGGAAATCTAATAAGTTCCTTTGGATTTTAGTATCATCTCTATGCGGATGATACCCAAATTTATCTATCCTCTCCTGATCTCTCGACATCTGTGTTGTCCCGTGTAACTGACTGTCTTTCTGCCATTTCATCTTGGATGTCCTCTCGCCAACTCAAACTTAATCTTTCTAAAACAGAGTTAATAATAATTCCACCCACCAACAAGAGCATACCTGACATTTCTATATCTGTTGATAACATGACCATAAATCCCACCCCACAAGCTCGCTGCCTAGGTGTAATCCTTGACTCACACCTATCCTTTGTTCCTCACATTGACTCTAAATCATGTTACATACATCTCAAAAACATTTCCAGAATTCGCACATATCTCACACAAGACACTGCAAAAACCTTAATTCATGCACTTAGCATCTCCCGAATTGACTATTGCAATTCCCTCCTTACTGGCCTTCCCAAAAACAGACTCAAACCCCTACAATCTATTTTGCACGCTGCGGCAAGATTGATTTTCCTTGCAAATCGTTATTCCTCTGTTGAATCACTCTGTATGTCTCTACACTGGTTGCCTGTTTTCTACTGAATCCAATATAAAATACTCTTACTAACCTATAAGGCCATCAACAAAGCTGCACCAACATACATCTCCTCTCTTGTCACAAAATATCTCCCAACTCGGCAACTCCGCTCTGCACAAGATCTGCGTCTCTCATCCACACTCATTACATCCTCCCATTCCCGATTACAGGACTTTTTCCGGGTTGCACCCTCTCTATGGAATTCTCTCCCTCGCACAATAAGACTTTCCTCTAGTCTACAAGCTTTCAAGCGTTCTCTGAAAACCCACCTCTTCGGACAAGCTTATAATATTCCTCAACCACCCTCTTAACCTCACTACACTACCCTATTACCACCTGTTATACAACTACCACTTGACCAACATTGTTGTGTGACAGGATCATTTAGCTTATGAGTCACTTTTACCTTTGCAGTCTGGCTGGGCCGACTGCAAATGTAGACTTAACCTCATGTGTCAAACTCCCATTGTCCAATAGATTGTAAGCTTGCGAGCAGGGCCTTCTCACCTCTTTGTCTGTTTACCCAGTTTGTTTATTAGTTTACTATGTTTGTCCCCAATTGTAAAGCGCTACAGAATATGTTGGCGCTATATAAATAAATGATGATGATGATACAAGTAAAGTTGTAATATTGTGCTAAGTATGTGCTTAGTGATTAAAGAGTGATCTTGTACCTTGCTTTGCATTCTATACAACCAGTCACATTAGTGTAGCACTGTTGCATACATTTCATGAGTTAGGATGTTAAACTAAATTTCCATTTTTCCATTACACAAGAGCAAGAAATAATGGTGTTAGACATGGGATTTGGAGAATCATTTCACCTATTAGCCTATTCAAGAGTGATATCTGCTTATAATGCATACATCAATATAGCATATCTATGTGTGTGTGTGTGTGTGTGTGTGTGTGTGTGTGTGTGTGTGTGTGTGTGTGTGTGTGTGTGTGTGTTAATGACTATTTAGCTCAAAAAATACAATTAAGATTGCAAATAGAGTCTGGACAAAGTAGTGTTTTCTTAACCTGCATTATAATTACATTTTTAGATTATGCATTTTCTGAGCTCAGTAGCCCCACTGTTAACCTTTCTGTACCATTGACTTCTGTGAGCTGGACTGCATTAATGTTAAATTCAGCATCTGATTCCCAGATGAACACTTTGCACTTTTAATTGCTTGCAAGTATCAGCATTTCTCAGTAAAGACAGTTAAAATGCTTGGCTGTTTTTTCTGTTATCTACTTTAAATTGGTCACTAGGTGCCAAATATATGCTTAATAGATACCATCTGTTAAATCATTAATAGGTAGCATGCTTCTAAAGTGTTCATAAGCCTTCAGAGCTTACAATTTAATGCTGCTTTACCCAATTTTACTACCAGATGAGGATTGTATAAAGATTTCAAACATACATGTTCTATTTAAGGGCGAGGTAATTGAGGCAACTGCCTTAGACATCAGAATGCTAAATAGCACATTTATTACACAAACTGGTCACAAAGATTGCCTCCCAAACATTGTCTCTAAGTGTTGTGTTATTTACATCTTGTTCCAATCCACCATAATAGCAACAATTTGGGGGCATGGTAGGTTCCTATTTGAACTCTTATTTTTGTTGATACATCAGACTGTTTTGTTAGCATTTTAAAATAAATTATTTGGAGGGATGCAGAAAGGTATATGATGGGTGTGGTCCACATGTTCTATTCACCTTGGACTTCAAATTTTAGTTAGCCACATCTGCACAGTTTAAGATTTTTTTTATTTGTTAATGTATCAACCTGATTATACAGATCGCCCATCTGCCTCTGTTTGGACCCAAATCCCTGCCTCTCTCTTTCTTTTTCATTTGTCCCTCTTGGTTTTCTTGTACAGACCTGTTTAAACTTGTCCACTCGCTATCTGTCTCTTGGCTCTTAAATGCATACTATCATCCAGATGTGTATTATCCAGTACCGAAGTTATGGACATAGTATAATGCACTAAATTATACTTAATCACACACTCCATCCATATGGACATGTTGATGATAATTTATGTCTGTGTGTCTGCCTGTCTTGGAACACATAAAATAATGCATCTTTTACAATGGTTATCATCTATTGGCCAGGAGGTAAAGGACAAGTAAGTCAGCCATAGTACCATACCACCAGTCCAAAGTAATAAGATATTTTGCTACAAACCTTAATTAATTTGTCGACAATTACTGTAGTGTTTTGCATAGACAGAGACATTGATTAGATATTCAGATAGTATTATTTGTTGTACATAGTGAAATCATAACTTATTATATATCACTACATATCCACAGCATTTTTATTACAGTTACAATGTAATATGAAAGTAATAATGTCAGTAAGATGGTATGTGGCAGTGATAATGCCCAATAGATTGCAAAATACAAGTCATAATGCCCACTAAGATGCAATATACTTGCAATAATATGCAGCAAGATGTTATATAGCGCCATCATATTATGCACTACACAGAGAGTATTTGTCATTCACATCAGCCCCGTCTATTGGAGCTTCCAGTCTAAATTCCCTACCATGCAAACATACAGGCACACACAGACTAGGGTCCATCTTAGTCAGCATCCAATGAAAATACCAGTATGTTTTTGGACTGTGGGAGGAAACTGGAGGAAACCCACACAAACACAGGAAGAGCATATGTTCTTTGTGGGGAATTGAACTCATGACCCCATTGCTGTGAGACAGCAATGCTAACCATGGTGCATCTGTGCTGCCCAGAATGCTTTAATATGCTAGTGCTAGTGCCCAGTAGGTTGAAATATGTCGGTCCTAATGCATCGAAAAATGTAGTTTACTAGTGCTAATGCCTAATACGGTATAATATGGCAGTGTAATAATGTCAGCGCCAATTCCCAGTAGGGTATGATAATACCAGGGTGGTGTATTAATGCGAGTGCAATGCTTCACAGTACTTACTCTGCTCTCGTTACCATAACCCCTTCCCTGCATGGCTTCTTTTACTAATGTTGTCTTCTTCTTGCTCTTCACCCCTGCACTCAGTGTCACATAATATTGGGGCCTGAGTTTCAGCTACATAACTGTCAAAAGATGGTTGCATGCACCTTGGATTTCATCTGACACATGGGACTTAGTGTTTGCTTAGTGATAAAGGTCCAGTAGGGGGGACTGGCCAATGGGGCAAATGCCCAATGCAACCCTTGCATTTATGGCCAAAATTATTTTCATGTATGACCTGTTCCAGGTGAACATGAATTAATTTTTCTATTACTTAATTCATTCTAGTCATTTTAATCTAAATGAATTTAGTTTAATAAACTATTGATATAAATAAAAATAAATATATATATACATATACAGTCAACTCCATAAATATTGGAACATCGACACAATTCTAATATTTTGGGCTCTATACACCACCACAATGGATTTGAAATGAAACTAACAAGATGTGCTTTAACTGCAGACTTTCAGCTTTAATTTGAGGGTATTTACATCCACATCAGGTGAACAGTGTAGGAAGTACAATGGTTTCTATATGTGCCTCCCACTTTTTAAGGGACCAAAAGTAATGGGACAAACTAAACAATCCTACATCAAACTTTCACTTTTTAATAGAGATGGTCAATGACCCCCGTGTTTTGGTTTTGGATTCGGTTTTGGATCTGGATTACCGTTGTGTTTTTGTTTTGGTTTTGGTTTTGCAAAACCGCCATTGCGTGTTTTGGTTTTGGTTTTGGTTTTGGTTTTGTTTGGTTTTGTTTTGCTATTTTGTTGGAAAATCCATGTTTTTGTACCTAAAATAACCCAATTTAGTGCTCCAACTGTTTTAGAGATAAGTAATCTAATTGTTGAGGTAATAAATCATCCAAAAAAACAGTTTAATTCTTCGTTGGTAGGCCTTCATTTATTCTACACACAAAACAGATTGTCTTCCTCTCCATCTATGCATATTGGCAATGCAGCCATCGTCTTTGGATGTATATTACACCCTACACTTATAGTTAAATATGTAAAGAAATGGAAAAAGGCAGTTTGCTTTCTGTCTCTATAGGCCCCCCTCTACTTGTTTAAAAAAACTAAAAATTCAGCCGTTATAGACTGTACAATATTAATTGAAATGGACAAAGCCAGTTTGGTTTCTGCCTCTATAGGCCCCCCTCCACTTTTTTAAAAAAACAAAAAATTCAGCCATTATAGACTGTACAATATAAATTGACATGGAGAAAGCCAGTTTGGTTTCTGTCTCTGTAGGCCCCCCTCCACTTGTATAGAATACCAAAAAATCCAGCCGTTATAGACTGTACAATATTAATTGACATGGAGAAAACCAGTTTGGTTTCTGTCTCTCTAGGCCCCACTCCACTTGTATAAAATACTAATAAATTCAACCGTTATATACTGTACAATAAAAATTGAAATGGACAAAGGCAGTTTGGTATCTGTCTGCATCAGATCCTCTCTCCACTAGGAGTAAAATAGACAACTATTCAGCCGTTATATAATCTAGAATATAAATAGAAATTGAGAAAGGCAATTTGGTATCTGTCTGCATCATAATCATCAACATCATCATTAGCGCCCTCGTCGCCTACACAAATCTTCCCCTCATCCTCTTCTAATTCCAAAGTGGCATCCTCAATTTGGGTATCACCGACTACACTCGGGCTATTAAAGCACACATCAGCAGAATGCTCACAATTAGACATCCCACTGTTGGATGGACTCTACAGGGATTGTTGTCATTTGTGAATCAGAGCAAACATTCTCCTCTAATGCCTTACTGTTATCTTGCAGCTCGGCTTTGACGCGTAACAGTAGTTGTGCACCAATTGTAGGCTGGGTAACTTTTTGGGATCTGCCACTAATAGCCAAAGGTGAAGGCCTCATTCTCTCTTTGCTACTGCGTGTGTAGAATGGCATGCTTGCAATTTTTTTTTTATCGTCACTTAACTTTTGCTCAGTTACACTACTTTTTCGCTTCAATACAGTAAAAAAATTTTTGTTTTTTGTTTTTTGCACTAATTTGGAAACACTCTGTTATTTGACATCGCCTTGGCCAGATGACGTACTGGGAACACTAACATCAGGACTGGTGACAGAACCTGGTTGCTCATTCTGATCATATGTGGATTGCTTTGAATCCATTCTGAGCGCAAACCACTGGGGAGTGCTAAAAATTAGTTGGTAGATACTGCTGACAGATATGACTTTTGACAGCCAGAAATATTTATGCACAATTAGGGAGGACACACCAAAAGCACTGAGGAGTGCTAAAAATTATTTAGCAGATACTGCTGACAGATATGACTTTTGACAGCCAGAAATATTAATGTACAATTAGGGAGGACACCACAAAATCACTGAGGAGTGCTAAAAATTATTTAGTAGATACTGCTGACAGATATGACTTTTGACAGCCAGAAATATTAATGCACAATTAGGTAGGACACCCCAAAAGCACTGAGTGCTAAAAATTATTTAGTAGATACTGCTGACAGATATGACTTTTGACAGCCATAAATATTAATGCACAATTAGGGAGGACACCCCAAAAGCACTGAGGAGTGCTAAAAATTATATAGTAGATACTGCTGACAGATATGACTTTTGACAGCCAGAAATATTAATGCACAATTAGGGAGGACACCCCAAAAGCACTGAGGAGTGCTAAAAATTATTTAGTAGATACTGCTGACAGATATGACTTTTGACAGCCAGAAATATTAATGCACAATTAGGGAGGACACCCCAAATGCACTGAGGAGTGCTAAAAATTATTTAGTAGATACTGCTGACAGATATGACTTTTGACAGCCAGAAATATTAATGCACAATTAGGGAGGACACCCCAAAAGCACTGAGGAGTGCTAAAAATTATTTAGTAGATACTGCTGACAGATATGACTTTTGACAGCCAGAAATATTAATGCACAATTAGGGAGGACAACCCAAAAGCACTGAGGAGTGCTAAAAATTATTTAGTAGATACTGCTGACAGATATGACTTTTGACAGCCAGAAATATTAATGCACAATTAGGGAGGACACCCCAAAAGCACTGAGGAGTGCTAAAAATTATTTAGTAGATACTGCTGACAGATATGACTTTTGACAGCCAGAAATATTAATGCACAATTAGGGAGGACACCCCAAAAGCACTGAGGAGTGCTAAAAATTATTTAGTAGATACTGCTGACAGATAAGACTTTTGACAGCCAGAAATGTTAATGCACAATTAGGGAGGACACCCCAAAAGCACTGAGGAGTGCTAAAAATTATTTAGTAGATACTGCTGACAGATATGACTTTTGACAGCCAGAAATATTAATGCACAATTAGGGAGGACACCCCAAAAGCACTGAGGAGTGCTAAAAATTATTTAGTAGATACTGCTGACAGATATGACTTTTGACAGCCAGAAATATTAATGCACAATTAGGGAGGACACCCCAAAAGCACTGAGGAGTGCTAAAAATTATTTAGTAGATACTGCTGACAGATATGACTTTTGACAGCCAGAAATATTAATGCACAATTAGGGAGGACACCCCAAAAGCACTGAGGAGTGCTAAAAATTATTTAGTAGATACTGCTGACAGATATGACTTTTGACAGCCAGAAATATTAATGCACAATTAGGGAGGACACCCCAAAAGCACTGAGGAGTGCTAAAAATTATTTAGTAGATACTGCTGACAGATATGACTTTTGACAGCCAGAAATATTAATGCACAATTAGGGAGGACACCCCAAAAGCACTGAGGAGTGCTACAAATTATTTAGTAGATACTGCTGACAGATATGACTTTTGACAGCCAGAAATATTAATGGACAATTAGGAAGGACACCCCAAAAGCACTGAGGAGTGCTAAAAATTATTTAGTAGATACTGCTGACAGATATGACTTTTGACAGCCAGAAATATTAATGCACAATTAGGGAGGACACCCCAAAAACACTGAGGAGTGCTAAAAATTATTTAGTAGATACTGCTGACAGATATGACTTTTGACAGCCAGAAATATTAATGCACAATTAGGGAGGACACCCCAAAAGCACTGAGGAGTGCTAAAAATTATTTAGTAGATACTGCTGACAGATATGACTTTTGACAGCCAGAAATATTAATGCACAATTAGGGAGGACACCCCAAAAGCACTGAGGAGTGCTAAAAATTATTTAGTAGATACTGCTGACAGATATGACTTTTGACAGCCAGAAATATTAATGCACAATTAGGGAGGACACCCCAAAAGCACTGAGGAGTGCTAAAAATTATTTAGTAGATACTGCTGACAGATATGACTTTTGACAGCCAGAAATATTTATGCACAATTATGGGGGACACCCCAAAAGCGCTGGGGAGTGCCAAATATTAAGAAAAAATAATAAACCTCTATCCTCCTCTCTGCACTAGCGATTTTGGTTAGAGCAATTGCAAGAACAATATTGTATTCTCTGTCCCTGCTCTAATCAGCCTATGACTACACCCTGCTCTCTGCCTCTGTCAAATGGCGATGGATTGCTGTGGAGGCGTGTATTTATAAAGTTGAAGTATCGCGAGAACCGAGCCCCGAGATCCGACGATGTCACAATGACGTTCGGCCTCGATTTGGATTCGGAACGGGCGGGAGAGTATCGAGCTGCTCAGCTCGGTACTCGGATTCCCAAAGTTCGGGTGGGTTCGGTTCTCGGAGAACCGGACCCGCCCATCTCTACTTTTTAATACTTTGTTGCAAATCCTTTGCAGTCAATTACAGCCTGAAGTCTGGAACGCATAGACATCACCAGACGCTGGGTTTCATCCCTGGTGATGCTCTGCCAGGCCTCTACTGCAAATGTCTTCAGTTCCTGCTTGTTCTTGGGGCATTTTCCCTTCAGTTTTGTTTTCAACAAGTGAAATGCATGTTCAATCGGATTCAGGTCAGGTGATTGACTTGGCCATTGCATAACATTCCACTTGTTAGCCTTAAAAAACTCTTTGGTTGCTTTTGCAGTATGCTTCGGGTCATTGTCCATCTGCATTGTGAAGCACCGTCCAATGAGTTCTGAAGCATTTGACTGAATATGAGCAGATATTGCCCAAAACACTTCAGAATTCATCCTGCTGCTTTTGTCAGCAGTCACATCATCAATAAATACAAGGGAACCAGTTCCATTGGCAGCCATACATGCCCACGCTATAACACTACCACCACCATGCTTCACTGATTAGGTGTTATATTTTGGATCATGAGCAGTTCCTTTTCTTCTCCATACTCTTCTCTTCCCATCACTCTGGTACAAGTTGATCTTTGTCTCATCTGTCCACAGGATGTTGTTCCAGAACTTTAATGGCTTTTTTAGATGTTGTTTGGCAAACTCTAATCTGGTCTTCCTGTTTTTGTTGTTCACAAATGGTTTACATCTTGTGGTGACCCATCTATATTCACTCTTGTGAAGTCTTCTCTTGATTGTTGACTTTGACACATATACACCTACCTCCTGGAGAGTGTTCTTGATTTGGCCAACTGTTGTGAAGGGGTTTTTCTTCACCAGGGGAAAAATTATTCTGTCATCCACCATAGTTTTTTTCCATGGTCTTCCGGGTCTTTTGGTGTTGCTGAGCTCTCCGGTGCGTTCTTTCTTTTTAAGAAAGTTCCAAACAGTTGATTTGGCCGCACCTTATATTTTTGCTATCTCTCTGATGGGTTTGTTTTGATTTTCTGCCTAATGATGGCTTGCTTCACTGATAGTGACAGCTCTTTGGATCTCATATTATGAGTCGACAGCGACAGATTCCATATGCAAATGTCACACCTAGAATCAACTCCAGACATTTTACCTGCTTAATTGATGATGAAATAAAGAGGGAATAGCCCACACATGTCCATGAAATAGCTTTTGAGTCGATTGTCCCATTACTTTGGGTCCCTTAAAAAGTGGGAGGCAAATATAGAAACCGTTGTGATTCCTACACTGTTCACCTGATTTGGATGTTAATACCTTCAAATTAAAGTTGAAAGTCTGCAGTTAAAGCACATCTTGTTAGTTTAATTTCAAATCCATTGTGGTGGTGTATAGAGCCCAAAATATGAGAATTGTATCGATGTCCCAATATTTATATACACACACAATATATTGTAGGATGAACCCCTTCTGCGCTAAGGATGAGTGTGACTCGTCCCCCAAATATACCCCTAGAGTGCTAAAACCATGTCCCACTAAACCACAATACTACAGGAAGAATTCTGAACAACCCCTGGATTGGGGGAGGGTTTTTTAAAGTGTCCAATATCCCCATCCTTGCACCTAGAGACTTAAGTGCACCCTCCTTTGAAAAAATGAAGTCCCCTCTTTCAAAGAAGTGGCTCCTTAGAGGTTATTGTCTGATGATCACTTGATAACATCCTACACTGCAGAAAGCATTAAGAAGTCCTAGGATGGGGGAGGAGGGCACTATTACAAAGCCCAGATCTCCAAAAACTCAGGGGTTACAAATATTAAGCAGCCCAGAGATGTTGAGGGGTGTTGTAATGTCCACCTGTCTCATATCCTGGCTCAAAGAAATCCTAATTGACTGCCCTTATTATTCTTACACGTATTACGCTTTTCTTTCAAGACAGTGCAAACTAGCAAAAACAAAATGAATTATCAATTTCAAATACAGATTTTATTATGTGTAGAATACTGTTTTTTGCTGTTTTGGAATAAATGGATTGATCACAAACATGTATTGTTTACAAACTATTTTTTGTTTCAATAGAAAAATACTTTTTTGCCCATTTTGCGTACATTTGCTATGCCAGAGGTATGAGCAAACTAACGGTGTTTTCTGAAAATTCAATCTATTCTGAAAAAAAACCAAGGTATAATTTGTGTGGGTACGGCATAGACAAATTACTGATATTGAGGTTGTCATGGGACCAGCCCAAAAAGTGTCAAGATAAGCTCAGCAGAAGAGTGAGAAAAAAATCAGCAGCAAAGGGGTCAAGAACTGCAGGAAGTAAAAGGTGAAATAAAAGGTCTGTCACTCTGTCACTTGGATGTCAAGTGTTAGTTGAGACTTTTCTACAGAGAGAAGCTAGAAATGTAATATTCAGCAATTTATTAGTGGAACAAACTCAGATAGGTAAGTGTAAAGGAAGGGTGAAGAAACATAGGAACTCTACCACAAAACTGTATTTAGAGACTAGTCATAGAAGCTCAGGAATAGGTGGAACATTTAATCATGCTATCAATAAACTATCAAATACGTTTGAGGAAACTGACCAATTTAGCCTGCAGCCAGCTTACAGAAGTGTACCTCAGATGTTGTCTACATACTGCTACTCTGCTCATTAGCTCTCACTGAGACTAAGCAACAAATATAGAGTCTGCTACAATTTGCATCACTGTGTCATACTGCTCACTTCTACATCTTAGCACCCTAGGACAAGCCCAGTACATTAACTACCATATTGCTTTACCCAAATAATGCTTAAAGAGGATCTGGAAATATACACACAACTGCACTGAACTTATTTCCACTGATAACTAAATGCACCAGTTTAAAATTAACCGTTTGGCATGGTGTCATGGGTTTGATTTCAACCAGGGCCCTATTTGTGTAGAGTTTGTATGTTCTTGACGTGCTTGCATTGGCTTGCTTAGGTTTCCTCACACAGTCCAAAGACATAATGGGTTAATTGGCTTTTAACTAGAGATGCTCAGGCTCAGTTCCTCGGGAACCGAACACACCCGAACATATGGGATCCGAGTACTTTCACGGTTTTTTTCGGAATTGAAAACGAGGCAAAACTTCATTGTTATGTCGTCAAATCTCAGATCTCGGGAGTTTTGGAATCTAGAAATTCCGCCCTCCACGGCCATCTAGAAATGAAAGAGGGGGTAGCAGTGTCCAAGAAAGTCTACAGTGACATTCAGGAGAGCTCCATTGCTAATTCTCATTGCAGAAAAATACAAATACTAGTGCTGTCAGGGTTGGTGTAATTCTGCAATAAAATTCTACTGTATTATATAGGTAACACCCAAAAAGGAGAGCTACATTGCTAATTCCCATTGCAGAAAAATACAAATACTAATACTGTGAAGGTTGGTGTAATTCTGCAGTCAAATTCTACTGTGTTATATAGGTAACACCCAAAAAGGAGAGCTCAATGCAGAAAAATACAAATACTAGTTCTGTCAGGGTCATAAGTTTCTGATTTTCCCAGCAGCTTTCCATGAACTCTCGTCAAATGCCGTAACATGGATGAGGATCCTAGATGGTTAAGGTCCCTACCTCTACTGAGTGTGGCTTTACAAACGCTACACATGGCTAGACAACGGTTGTCAGGATTTGTGTAAAAATAATTGCACACATAAGTTTTTTGGTCCTATGCCCAGACATGACAATGGCCTTTTTCTTATCACTGGCAAGAACTGCTGCAATCTTTGTTTGAAAGTGTACGAAAATAATATTTAGACCTGTGAGGTGGTCAAAATTGATTGCAAATGACTTGAAATTAGTGTTATTGAGGTTAATAATAATGTAGGATAAAAAAAGAACCAAATTATGAGATTTTAGCAATTTTTCTTAAAAAATCCAGATCCAAACCAAAAAACACGAGGGTGGTTTTGCTAAAACAAAAACCAAAACCAAACACAAAGCTAATCCAGATCCAAAACCAAAACCACTTCATAGGGGTCAGTGAGCATCTCTACTTCTAACTAAATTAATGCTAGTGTGGGTCCATTATGCTCATTATGACCTGCTTCAAGCTATTTTTTCCTCTTGCCTTTAGACTAAATCGCCAGCCTGAAAGCAGTGTTACATCTTTCTGTTACAAGGAGATGGTTTTGGATGCAATTGAAACAAACTGGAAAAACAGCCCCAGTTAGGTAGATATATGGCTTTTTATTAAAACATTTCCTACTATTAAACAATATGACATTGGATACAAATAAATTAAACAGTGGTGGTATATAGGTAGTAAGATTAATAAAATATACAGGTGGGCAAGCATTTCTTAATAATATAACAAGAGGTTGGCATTAGGCACAAATGAAACAGAAAGGCAGAGCAGTGGCAGATAGGATGGCAGTTTAATAAAATATACAGGTGGGAAAAGAATGTGGCATTATCCTTAGGCCCTCCCACCTACCCTTATGGTGAAGATTAAACAGAACATGCACAGATTAATAACTGGTCACTTCAGCAACAAGGAATGCCAATTTTGTAGTTGAATTGCTTGGTTTTTTTTGTCTGATCGTATAAGCATACGACACCACCAAGCACCTTGGTTTGACAACAGTATTAGGTGCTGAAGAAGAGGGGTTGCAGGCTTGAAAGACAATGGCGGAAGACTCTTCTAGTAGAGGGTAAGCTAAATTAATCAAGCATACTGAAGTGTACCAGTCCAAAACCACACTTTAGTCAGAGTTCCTGACAAGTCAGATTATGGTAGAAAACAACAGACCAGCTCAGCTATTCTGTAGGGTGTAGAGGCAGCTTTTCCATATGGTGGGGAGGTTTTGCAGACCAGGTGATGCAGCCCTCTCCCAGTGCAATCTTCTTTGCTGATAAGATATCCTCCATCTAGACTGGAATCCCAACTGTGCCACAAATCGTGTGCCAAGGTTCTAGGCTTATGGATTATCTGGCCTCATGGACTAGCTTTGATCTTGGCCCAGCCCCAACAACCCTTCTAATAAGTTGTATTGGTTAAATTGGTCCAGTATTTGTCAAAGGTTGTACAACATTCTTTTCAAACAGGCATTCTTTTCTGAACCACTAAAGGAAGCAGATGTCAGACCTCTTCTAAAAAAAACCTCTCTTCAGACCAAGACTGCATGACTAACTACAGATGGAAGCTTATAGAGAAAGTGGTTGCAACCCAACTGGAAACCAGTCTGTCAACCCATGATAGTTATGATCTACTCCATCAGGAGTCAGGAGATGACATAGTACTGAAACAGCTCAGGCATGTATGGTTAATGCTCTTTTGAAAAAAGAAAAGAGAAAATGCCTGAACTTAATCCTCCTTCACCTGCCTACAGCATTTGAGGATCAGGGGACTTACACTTAAACATCAGGTATTAGTGATGATCAAATCTTCATTCTTTCATCTGAGTAACATAGACAGAATCTAGTATTTGATTCCCTCAGAAGAGTTTCCTACATTCACATATTCATTTTGGTCCTGGTACTACTGCAACGCACTCTACTTGGGTAACCCAGACAAACAAAATGTACCGCTTACAGCTGGTGCAAAATGTAACAGCCAGGTTGTTAACTAACCAGTCCTGTTCCCGTTACATAACACCTGTTTTACATTCCCTTCACTGACTCCTGATAAGATGGAAAATCTGTTTTAAAATTGACTTATTGACTTTCAAAAGCCCTACGTAATCAGGGTATCTATTTGAAGAAACTTCTTTTTCCCTGTACTCCTACTCACCCACTTTAATCAGCAGATGAATGAATATTAACTGTATCTAGAATCTTCTGTACTTTATTTAGAGACCAATATTTTAGCTTTGCAGCTTCTAATCTTTTAAACTTGCTGCCTTGCGCAATCCAAGAGCACTCCTCTCTAGTACTCTTCAAAAATAGGACTGAAGATTTACCCGTTTGCTCCATCATTTCATTAATGCACCTCAACTTTCATAATACATTAGCTCTCTTTTCTGTATTCTGTTAATCTTTTATCTGTTTGTATGTATCATTTTTATTTTGCAAGTATAAAGTCATTTGTGTCCTATTAGGAGAAAAGCACTATATACATAAAATTATTATTAATTATAAATTGAAGTAAAGAAATATGAATTTGTTTTTAACATGTGAAGTCCTTGCATCTTTCGTAAACCAGGAGGATTCTGGTATTTACTGCATAAGCCTGAGTCTTGTCACTCGGGGCCCAGAAACAAGATAAGATTAGCCTGTCACCAATGGTTTATGACAGTCAGATGCTGTGTCTAGAATAGTGGTAGTTCCTCCCAGTGGCCTTGTGTTATCTCCTGTGGGAAGAATACATCAAAACAAAACTTGTCAGAGAATATCATCATCAACATTTATTTATATAGCGCCAGCAAATTCCGTAGCGCTTTACAATTGGGATCTCTGCATATATTTGTAGCTAGTGGAACCAGTGGCATGACATGTGTCAACCCAATGGTTATTTTAATACCAACTGTATGCGGAAGATATAAAATAACATAATTCTCCAAATAATTAATCTAGCATATTCATGTTTCATATGCACATATGCATAAAAATGCTCTGCTTATTGAACTAATTATTATATCTATTATGACCCAGAAGAAAAATATTCTGATTATAGAATTCCTGTCTAAAAGTTTGTTGGAACAAAGTAATCAAATCAGTTGTAAAACCGATTAGTATACACACACTTATTTCAGTGAGTGGGAGAAGAGAGGGGGAGAGGGGAGCAAGAGAGACTGTTTAAAAAGTTAATGAAAATTGTTAAAAATTGTCAGTTCTTTGGTTCAGTTTTCTACGGCTGAATTGTCCAGCATTCTATCCTTCCCAAGGTGGCAGAATTACGTGAGTATGTGTATGACCATTTTTGTTTTTACTCCTATTTCATTTTAAAGAAATGTCTATGCATTTATATTTTCTGTATGTCAATTTTTAATCCATTTTTATTCAATAAACATTGTGTTATGTCTTTTCTACACTGCACACATTGCACTGTCTGCCCTTTCCCCTGAATATCCAGCCCTCACAAACATGGCTCCATTAACCTCTATGCCAATATCCAATCCTTCCCACATCCTCAGCCAATCCCTTTTCAGCCGCCCCTCTGCTTCTATTGGCTGCCACAGCCGGGCATACTTCAAAAATCCCAACAATCCCATCTCACATCTGCAAATCCCAGAAGTAGTCCTCACTGGGAGGGGAAACCCGCTGGTTTAAGACTAAAAACTATACTTACCCATTCACTGCTGCATCTTTACCCGAAGAACAGGATAGCCAGACGAGTGGAACACACCAGCGCCTGTGTGCTCCACTAGACAGGAAGTGGAAGTGTGTGGAACACATACTGCATTATGATTCCACCAATGCCCAGTACACATCCACGAGCCCTGGTCGCCAAGAAGCAGATGCTGGAGAGCACCACTGATTGCACAAAGCATTATATAACACAACTGCTCTTTTCAGAGATAATTGCTATGCCCAATCACCTGCATTCACTAAGTCCTCACCTAAGACACACACCCACACCTTTTTACACTAACCACGCTGCATCATTACACCTCCCATTATAATAGATCTCTTTACTTTTCACATCCATACACACTCATCCATATTTATAGATATTAAACAAATAAAGCACACGTCCAGAATCTACTAGCCTGAACAACACTCACTTCACACATCTACCTCAAGCTATTGACACCCAGATCTATTAACCTCTAGCTATTAACACCTAGAGCTATTAATAATCAGATCAAACACTATTGTTTAAAAATCAAGCATTCCACGCTACTTTACAATTTACACAAACTGACATTCCATCCAGCAGTACACTACTTGCACTATACACCACTTACACCATCAACATTAACATTGCTAGCTATTACACACAGAGCTATAGACATTGACATCCGCTCACCTACAGCTATTAACAGGGCATGCAATATACCTCGTGCAAAATATATATAAAATGCAGAAATCTGCTATAAAGCTGAACAACCAAATACTTTGGAATAAGCCTCAGACCTCAAAGAAGTGTAGAGGGTGGTAATACTGTAACCTAGGGAGATTAAGAGGGTGGTAGAGGGATACTATAAACTTGGTACAAGGAAGTAAGTCTTAGTGGTGGTAATTTGGTAATTAAAAGTGAGTGTGGAAAATAAGTTTGGAGGAGTTTTGCTTTGATTAACCCTTTCACACCTGTATGTCATGCATGCCCAGGTGGATGTTCACAGTGCACCCTCAAAATAAAATATAATTTTTGTCTATGGATTAGGGTTCAGGCTTAGAGTATGCATCTTTCTCAAATTCTCTGCATCTGTGTCAGTACTGATGTCAACAAGATCATCATCCAGTATAACGTGTCAGACTCTGTAATGTCAAACATACAACTCATGGGCACTTTCACACTCTGCTCAGGATGAGGTGAAGGCCCAGTTTGTTCATTTTCAGTCTCAGTGTTCTACTTCTGGTTCTTTCATGTGTGTTTTGGAGGTGACAGATCTATGCTTAGAGCTAGAAGGTGATGCATAAGCAGATATAGAAGATGTATGACCTTAGTGAGCACTG
This sequence comes from Mixophyes fleayi, assembly GCF_038048845.1. Taxonomy (NCBI): domain Eukaryota; kingdom Metazoa; phylum Chordata; class Amphibia; order Anura; family Limnodynastidae; genus Mixophyes; species Mixophyes fleayi. The sequence goes on from NC_134405.1 coordinate 76,064,975, forward strand.
GGTACTTTAGTACAAGCAGGACCAGTACTAGTGAGAAAAAGTGGTCATAATCTGAGCCATGTCTTTCCACTGAGGTTTATGTGATGTTGACTATTTTGCATCACAGTGTTTATTATTAACATATTGCTTTTCCTTAACACTTAAAAGAGTTGTTGTTTTGAAAGAGAACATTAAGCATTTTTTGGAGGGCCCTATCTGGGTCTTTCATCTTACATGACCTTTACTAGTGGAAGAAGTGCTTCTGCAAGTACTTGTAATAAGATAATCTTGTCCAGTAGATTAATCCATAATGTTGCTGACCAATAGATTAATCAATGACAACAGCTGGAGTTGTTTGATTGATCATTTTTGTTCGTCACGGAATTCCCAGTCTTACACCAACTCCACAACACAGAAGACTAAATTCATCCCAGCTCTATTCATAGACTATAAATTACATGAAATGCAAATTTAGAAATACAGTATGAAATGTAATTCCGCAGAATGGCGAAGCACAATTGGAACTCAAAGATTGTATCTCTGGAACCGCAATATTAAGCCTGAAGCTCTCTGGTTGGTTGAAGTTCACTACAAAGAGCAGACTTACAGGGTAACCAATGACAGCAGAAGTAGGCTGCTCTTTGTAGCAGCAGCACCTGTCACTATGTAATCCTTCCACCCAGTGAGTGAGTATGCCGAGTAATGAGCTTCTTAAGTCATGTGTTACATGGTGGGACTGTAGAATTTTGCAGGGTGCAGTTTCTAAATTAGTGTATTATGCAGAAGTCAAATGCATTGCTAAAATGTAAGCAGGTTATGACAATTTTATATATCTTCACATTAGACTGTTTTACTCAATGTAGTGAAATACTATATTATACATTTCCCACTTCTATATGACTGTATCCAGAAACATTCATCACTACCCCTCCTATCCCTCTCCCTCCATACTCCTCTACTTCAAATTACTTGTGGACTTTTGTACAGATCCCTGGCTCAGCTGACAGCCTGCGCCTTCCTTTCCCATACAACAAAAAGAATAAATAATGCCCTCTATCAGCTCTGTCACTCGGAAAGATGGATTGCTGCTTGTCCAAAACTAGGAATGACAGGGCAGTGAAAGTTTCAGGCTTGTCCCTCTTTCATTCTGATTAATGGCAGTGTCACCGCCTGGATTCCATTGCCTTCCAAGATAATGAGTTAGGAATGTGCTTCTACTGTCACAAACACAGGCAGATGTCAGGAGTAGAAAGGCCTTGGAATGCCAGAAATTATATACAGCTTTCTTATGTTCCCCTGACACAGCTAAAGGGGAAGAGTAATTTATGGAGACAGAACACAGGCCAGTGCTTGCGCAGGGAACAGGAATGAGGGATTTCAGAAGGGGGACTATGCTTTGGACCCCTACTAAGAACCATTGATTTGCCAGAACATTTGGTACAAGCTTTAATAACTGTTTTCTTTCAGCAAACACATTAACTCGACTGTTCTGATTAAAAGACGAAAAAACGACTTTTAGAAAGAACTTTGTCAAAAATAAACTCTCAATATTTTTTAGTTCACGTTATTATGGTTTTTTTTTACAGTGAAAATATATTACAGATGCAGTCCAGGTTATTGTAATATGTTGGACATGTTTACATGGGTATTATTGGTTTTTTTTAAATAATGTATTATTTTTGTTTCAAGACGATGGATCTGGAACAATCTGGTGGTAAAACACGTAAAGAAAATAATATGAGAGAAAATAGAACACATAGCCCTGCATTCGAGATGTGCATATTTCACGCAAAAAGCTGTGAAGAGTCCCTGCCTCAGAGGAGCTTACAATCTAATTTCCCAACCACAGACACATAAACACATACACATAAGACCCAATTCAATCAGAAGCCAATTAATCTACCAGTATGTGTTTGAATTGAAGGGAAATCTCCTGGACACAACCCATAAACCTATACCTACTCTACACAGTGCCCTGGTCGGAATGAAATCCAAGGCCCCAGGGCTGCAGGGCAGTGTGTGTGTGTGTGTGTGTGTGTGTGTGTGTGTGTGTGTGTGTGTGTGTGTGTAAAAGCCCTTGCAACCTATTTACCCTGACACTATACCATGGCCCGGAATAGCAAATTGCAAAAAAAAAAATATTACAGCATTTTTAGATATTTAATAGGCTGATATAAATTGGATATTTCAGAAATTAAAGCTGGAGATATATGCTATGCCATAAGTAATCGCCACAGCGCAGCAATTGTCAAGTATTGCAATTTATACTTTGATAAAATGAGCTTTCACAAGACTAAGCCAGCATTTATAATGCGTTCAATGCAATTACAAGTTGTTACATGCTTGAGAGATTTTACTGTGTTGCAAATACAGCTGATGTTCCATCAAAACCTTTTTGCAGATTTATTTGCTTTTAGATTTATATTCTTAGTCACAGAGATTATAATCTGATGTTTGAGACGCAGTGTAACAGAAAAAATTGGGATATGAACAAAATGTAATCAAGTTTAAGATAGATACATAGATACAGTGAAGTAGCTGTAGGGGCAGCAGCAGTAGTAACCCAGGGGCTCTATGGGCTTGTTGCAACCCAAATATCGTATGCAGGCCTAGGTCTGCTGATCCTCTCCAGCTGTGTCCTACTGTGGAAGCACCTGCGAGGTATGTTCAGCAGTTATACAAGGCTTCATAATTCGGGCTCAGCTTGCGATGAGATCACTGTGCAGCACTCCTGAGAAAATTTAGAACTAGAAAACCTCCAATATCTACTAACATTAGGGTCCTGGGACGGACAGACAGACTGATAAAATATCAGTTTTACTGTGATTTACCATTGGGCTGTACTAAAATGTAAAATGTGTGTTGGGCTCCATCCCAAACAGCAAAATAAATACCCCACAGCTTTCATGCAGAGGGCTAAAGGCTCATGTTTCATTACTTGGGTGCACACCACCATCCTCAGTCGCTAAGATGACCATTCTTACCTTGTGTGGAGTGGCAGCTTCTTCTGTTCTGTCAGACTGTGAGCGTGGTGTTGGGCTGTGACATCATAGCTGCCCGTCACCCTCCCGGCATAACTCCCAGCTGTTAGCTGCTGCCCCTCTATGTTAGTGGTCGGGGCTAAGTGTGCAGGCACTGTGGGAAAATGCGAAACACTGAAATATGTCTCATTCAGTGTTATAGGCACCCCCTAAACCTTGGCTCCCTAGGCAACTGCCTAGTTTCACCTAGTGGTTGGACTGGCCCTGTATATAGGACAGAAAGCTCAAACGGCATTTAATACACATTACATTGTATAGTTGCATATGCCGCATAGAGAACAGGACAAGTTGTTCAGTGGAGTTGGTTAATACTTTAAAATAGGGTCATTGCCAGTTATAAATCTTCCAGGGAAACATCTTTACATTACTATTCAGATTCACCCCCTCTTTTCGAGAGGAAGAAAAACAGATAGATAACAATTTCTCTAATTCCACTGGGAGTTATACTAATTAATGACAACAGAATGAGAAGGAGCGATTGCTTATAAAAAGATTATCTCAGCAATCTGTGATGATCCCTTTATTCATCAATGAAGGTGTTAATAATTGGGTAGTGTAGGCCAACTGGCAGCTTAAAGGTTAAATATGAAGTGGATGCAGTTTCTTCCCTCTCCCCTAAGACAAATGGTGCCATGTCAGGCCTATTTTTAACAAATGAATTATTGACTTAAACTGGCACAATTAATCACAATATAATGGGATCAGAGGATGTTAGAGGCCCATTTATCACAGGAGAAGATGGGTGCTGAGCCTTCCGAGAAATGAGGCTCTTTAATCACTCCCAGATTAAGCATTGCAAGATTTCAATCATCACAAACAGGCAGCAGAGAGATAGGAAGAGACATTTGGAGACGTGAGAAAAAGAGACAGCGGCATTCTGCTCAGCAGGAGGGAATACGTAAGAGAGACTGTAGGAGATATATAGGCAATAATGTAACCCATACTGGGAATTATAAGGAAATGAAAAGTCGCTGCAGGAAATGTAGTAACCAATCATTTACGTAGTGCAGTATATATTTTTTCTTGCACAATTGCGCATTGATTTATTTATGTATATAGTGCCGCAGCAGATGATTATGGCGCATGGAGGAGGGGCACGCACTTACTGTAAATTGACTATGGCACAATGCCCCTTCCCCTCAGTGCTCACGCCCCGAAATTGTCAGTTGTGCTAAGTGTCTGTTGTGCACAGTGGCGTATTGTCCGGTTCTGGGCATGTGCAGAGTGATTATGACTACAATATCCTGAAAATCGGCAGATATGTGTGAATCAGGCCCAGCATTTGCATTGTGAGTAAATACAATATGAACTGTGCAAAACATGACTAAAATAAAATAAAATAACATAAACCATTTAAATGCTGCCCCCGAGTCATGTGCTTATAATGTCAGAATGGTCAATACAGCTATGTGGCAAAAAAAGATTACCTTGTAAAATAACATTATATTTGGTGAATTCTGCCAATGCGGCCAAGGACAATGTACTTTACAAAGCGTTGTACATTGTCCAGGGCCGCATACCTACATTACCCCTGAGAACAGCTTTGCGGTTCCTAGTGACGTCATCAAGTGGCACCGGCTTCTTCATTCACTGCGATTGCTTGCAGTCGGTGGGCACATCAGTCGTCCTGCAGCCTCATTGGGAAGGAGTCCTTCGGTGTGAAGACGTCGGGGTAAGTCTTGTCGGGATAATCATCATCATTATTCCATACCCCACCCGTTTCTAGGTATACTACTGTTTGTGAAAAGTGAAGGGAGGGAATGTCAGAGCTCTAATTACTATTATTTTAAAAGGAATCAATGTATGTCAGCTAAAATCTCCAGAAGTAGATAGTAAACCTCCCAACACTTCATGAAACAAAATTGTGACATCCTTCATCTAGTCATCCTTGTCTCTGTCCCAGATACACACCTAAGGTACGCAAATCATGTTTGTATAATGTGAGGTCTAAAAATAAATGAGTGAAGTTTAATTTTCATGTGTGGTTCACTTGGATCTGGATCAGTGTTGGGCAGAGATCATCATGATCATCATCAACATTTATCTATATAGCGCCAGCAAATTCTGTAGCACTTTACAATTCGGATTCATGACAAACAGTTATTATGCTGTTGGAACATACAAGGCAAGAAGGAGTTTATAAAAGAATATGATGATCTACTAGCATTTCTGCCTCACAGCACTGGGGTCATGAGTTTGATTCCCGACCATGGCCTTATCTGTGTGGAGTTTGTATGTTCTCCCCATGTTTGCGTGGGTTTCCTTCGGGTGCTCCGGTTTCCTCCCACACTCCAAAAACATACTGGTAGGTTAATTGGCTGCTATCAAAATTGACCCTAGTCTCTCCCTCTCTGTCTCTCTGTCTGTCTGTGTGTGAGTGTGTGTGTATGTTAGGGAATTTAGACTGTAAGCTCCAATGGCGGAATTAGTGGCGCTATATAAATAAATAATGATGATGATGATGATGATCTACTCCAGTCAAATAGACCAGCATGACCCACCCCCGCTATTACATCCGCTGTGATCTGGCTTCAAGGTGAGGCTCTCCTCAGGGTCCTCAGTCACCAAAATATGCTATGTAACTCTACCCCTGGCTATAATTATGGTATTGGTGCGTTGGGACTCCTTCTCAGGAAATAGTTGAACAATTTATAAACATTTCTAAAAGAGTGACAGAAAATTGCCAACAATTGTTCTAAAATATGTTTAAAATGTTGTATCCCGGGACATTCATTGAATATTTCTAAATATGTCTTTGTTGTGTAACTGTCTCAAAGACTCCCTGCAGTGTTTTACATTCTATACGACACTGCTTGCTTTCTGGTGTTCATTTTCAAGTAAAACTGTCATAGAAAATGATTCACTGAAAATGTAACTAATTGTAAATCTCTTATGACATTATCAGTCATCATTCATCTGTCAGAGTGTATACAGTATTTGCAATAAAATGCATTTTCTTTTTTAATTAAATAACATAATAGGAAAACACTGTACGCCGCCAGTGTAAAATATTATAACAGGAGAAGGCTCTTTTCATCAAAGACCAAATTGATTGATTTGTTATAAGTCAACAGGATAACGTTCGAGTTTAGGTGACTCTCTAAGGTGACTGTCATCATTATTAGTTCATAACTTATATTAGATCAAACACCTGCGCGTTTCTCATCTCCTGACAGCGGCATATGCATCTGAGTCTCAGGGTACATAAGTTGCATTTGCTCCGACACGCCCTTAAATGCCCCCTCATTCCCCTGTTCTGTCTCTTCAATCATAAGGGCCTGCAGGCAGCCATAATCACAAGATGAGACTCGGTCTAGTTATGCTGCAAGCATTACTAGTGCTTTGTGGGCATGGGCAGAAGTAAAAAAAACATATTATATGCATAAAACCCTACATGCGTTCACCTCTGCATGAGCCTGAAAATTCATCAAGCAGTCACATGACCATATAACTGTTCAAATACTGGTACTTCCACTCCTGACATTTATTGGGGTCAGTCCCAGACTCATAGAAAGGCTAGATAAACCTGGGTAGAGGCATGCAAAATTACAGGGGCTACAGACCATCGTTAAGTTCCTGTTGGCGGTTTGTATAGAAGGGGCACTGTTTTTACAATAATGGTGCAATCCAGCGCCTCCGAAAGTGAGGGAGGAGCACAAGGTCTCCTTGCACTATCCCTGCCCTCACTGCAGTGTTACCATGTGAATGCCATTTGTTTTAATCACTGACACATCATCATCATCATCAACATTTATTTATATAGCGCCAGCAAATTCTGTAGCGCTCTACAATTGAGGACAAACACAGTAATAAACAAACTGGGTAAAACAGACAAAGAGGTGAGAAGGCCCTGCTCGCAAGCTTACAATCTATGTGACATATAAATTATGCAGGTTCTTTTGCTGATTGGAATCAGTCTGACTCTTACCTGATTTTCCAGAGCCAAAGAAGCTGTATAATGTATATGGGTCAATAATGAATGGGATACGTTGGTTGGCAGATAGAGAAGGGTGGCAGGAATTATGCGCTATGTGACAGGAACTTTAGTCTAAAATATTAGTGCACCACATGTAATACAATATTTTTTTCCCATTGTATTAAACTTCTGCTCATATGAGGGTGAGGATTTGGGTATGTTGTGACACCTATGTCTTCCATCATTAACAAATCCATGATAATACTAATTACTAGTAGGGAACATAAAAGATTATTCTATACATTTAGGATGTGTCAGAGTTAAGGGTGCAGCAGTGATAAGCTGGACACCACAAATGTGCCTGGAGTATCCAAAACAATTATATCTGGTCTGATTAGTGCTATTAGTAAAAGCAAATCTGTCACATTCAGGTATATGACTGGTTGGACCTAATCATTTTATTGCGCCAACTTACCAATAATATAATTTATTGTAGTGTATTATTAGGTATGAGAGGCAAATAAATTACTTTATTCAATATTAGATCTACTGTTTCACCAAAGAAGAAACTGCTAAACTACACAATGACATAAAACCATAAAACATGTGTATTTACTATTTTATTCCCCAGAATATGCTCTGTCCTACCCCTCATTTATTGGCCTAATACAACCCTGAACTCCTTATGATCATCCACATCATTTAATTGCAGGCACCAGAAAACTCCGCAGTGGCGGAAAGTCAGAATAGCCAAACACACAAAATACAAGTTGTACATAAAGACCGAACGAGCACAAAGAAGGTGGAGTACAGCAATACAGCAAGCTCATTAAACCAACCAATCATTAACATAGTTTTATTTTATAATTGTGACTATAATTACGCTTACACTGTGCAAGCAGTATTTGTAGCTTTAAAAATGAGAAACCCCTAATGATGATGGAGAACCGGTTTCATGGCTGACTGCTTTCATTTCAGCGCAGCATATGTTACCAAATAAGACTTCACCTTTACCTCATATACATTCTTTATATCAATTACAGAAAAATGAAAGACAAATGGCATAAATAATACATTTTACTTTGAACTTTAAATCCAGCACATGGATGGGGGCTGGGGAAGGTCTGCAGAACATCTAGCCCAGCTGCAAGAGTTTGTGTGCATGGAAACAGAGGATTCTTCACACAAGAGATTAATAGCGCTGATGCCTCTGCGGTAATTTCATTACGTCTCGTGTATTCATCCACAGAGTTACGGGTCACTGACCCAATTAATGTAAAGTTCCAATTTTCATAAACTCATTTATTACTGTGGGACAGTGACAGCTCCACATGAATCCTGACAGGCTCTCAGTCACTCTGAGCCTGGCAAAACCGCAATTGTCAGTGCACAGAAGGCTGGCTCCCGTCTCTGCCCCTAACTCTAGGTGACAGACGGGCTATCTGAGTGGTGTACCTGTACTGTATCCAGGGCTCCCAGCTGGTGAAATGAAGACAGATTCAGAGTTAATATATATAGCGGGTTCTTAGAATGTCTACCAATCCTTTTATTCTGATTCAGCAAATCATGTTGGAGAGTATGTTGCCATATGGAGTCCAGAACGAGTATGTTGGAATGTTGTAGCAGAGTAGATCCGAGGAGACACATTGTCAAATATTATTTCTGTAACCGGAGTCCTCATTTATGTCTACACTACATTAGGCCATTATTTGCATAATACCTGGACTAAGGAACAATGACAGGTATATTTTCAAGGTCATTTGCACTTGAGCTGCTAATAATCCCTTGGTCCCATTCTTCCCTGATGTGACTGTATAATATTCCTATCTGTTGTTATTTTTGCAGTTTTGAGTATTAAAATGGTCATAATGGGTCCACTTTGACACTGGGAAACCAGCACCAGCCCATTCAGCATGGGGTTGATTTTCGTAGGGGAAATTAGGCCAGCATAAAATGTATGCCACCCACCCAGGGCAAATTAGCCCTATGCTAAATAGCATTGGGGCTCTTCTTTGGGTGGTGATGTCAGGGTAATACTTGTAAGTGAAAAATAAGTACAATTGTGGAACTACAGGTGCCAGGACTTTGAAATATGATATTAAGATTGATGCATAGTTACACACATGTATTGTGTGCTATATATACTCTGATTTTTTGGGATGAGAGACTGCAAGTTATTTTAAAGTTAGAATCCAACCTAAGTTCAACTCTACATTAGGGGCCTGATTCATTAAGGATCTTAACTTGAGAAACTTTTTATTTCAGTCTCCTAGACAAAACCATGTTACAATACAAGGGGTGCAAATTAGTATTTTGTTTTGCACATAAGTTAAATAAGTTAAATACTGACTGTTTTTTCATGAAGCACACAAATATCAACTTTAAATTTCAGTGTACAAATAAGCTATCAAGTATTTGTGTCATCCCAAAACATGGCTCCCTAATATGATGCCTTATTACCATAAAAATGGCTCTCCTGAAAACATCTACTTATCGGTAACACTTTTACTCGTTTACTGCTGTGACAGTTGTGGTGGTGTTCAGTTCATCACAGCGCTACCTTTGCATTGATTACACATCTTGTCTTGTGACAGTCAATCTATACAGCACAATGATGTTGGAAGGCAGACATCTGTCAATCCTCGTCCGTGAATATCTGAAAGAGACTTTGTTGTTTGAGTGACTGCTTTAAAGAGCACAGAAGACAGAAGTCTTGCACTGACTGAAAGCCAGTTATAATATATTGATTGAGGATTACCTTTTGTATGTAACCAGCCCTTCTCTCTGAATGTCAGACAGACTCCGGAGAACACAAACACATGTTCAATTCACACTTGCCCAGCTTGTTTCTGTCAATAACATGGTGTGTGCTTGTTTTTAAAGAGCAAGTAAACCCACTAATAGACATTAATGCATATCGAAGCCTGTGCATTACTGAGCTAAATAATATAACCGAAATAACTGTTATATAACTGCCCACCCGTTAATGTACCTCTCCCCACAAAATGGTTATTAATTTTTTCTCATTACCTAGTCAGTGATTCTAGTGCTCCTCAAGCAATGTGCAGACAACGTGCTCCCAGCCAGTATGGAAACAATTTGGAGCCTAAAATGAAAATAACATTTTAGGTTTAAATTAAAATTAAACCTAAAACCATGTGGAAATGGCTCTTTTTACATGGTTTAGGCAAATGTAGGTATGTGGCTATTTAAGAAAAGCCTAATCCAGGAGTTAATCTACCGCAGAGTACAGCAGTGCCCATAATTCTCAATGGGGAATGCGGTCTGGATCAATTTATCAAGCTCCAATAAACTTTTCAGAGTTTGACTATGATAGCTGACGGAGCCATCACCGGAGAGGGATCTTTGGATGGACGGTGCACATGATGGTCGTGCATGTGCAGCACAGACACCAGGGGCCTGATTCATTAAGGATCTTAACTTAAGAAACTTCTTATTTCAGTCTCCTGGACAAAACCATGTTACAATGCAAGGGGTGCAAATTAGTATTCTGTTTTGCACATAAGTAAAATACTGACTGTTTTTTCATGTAGCACACAAATACTTGATAGCTTTTTTGTACACTGAAATTTAAAGTTGATATTTGTGTGTTACATGAAAAAACAGTCAGTATTTAACATATGTGCAAAACAGAATACTAATTTGCACCCCTTGCATTGTAACATGGTTTTGTTCAGGAGACTGCAATAAGAAGTTTCTTAAGTTAAGATCCTTAATGAATCAGGACCCAGGTGAGAATCTGGAAGTTCCTTCTTTTGCCGCTGCGATAAGCAAGTGGCAGAAGACGTGACAATGGGGCACAGTCATCGCCAGGACAGCCTCTTATCGGATGTGCTCTTCCAGTATGACTGTCATCAGGGGCGGATTGGGAACTTAAAGTGGCCCTGGAAAAAAGTCTGAAAGTGGCCTCATGTGGGAGGGGCCAAATAAATTGTAGGCGCGGCTCAGTATGTGTGTGCACCCAGTGTGTCTGCCCGTGTGTGTGCCCAGAGAATGTGTGCCCAGTGTGTGTACCTGTATACGTGTGTCCTGTTCTTGTCATTTTCACCTCCTGTAGCTGCTGGTGTCTTTAGCTCAGTTGCTGCTTGTCTGGATCCTGGAATGTTGGAGGACCTATTTGGAAACAAAATGGGTACATGAAATTTAGAAAACTCCAACCATCCCCGGCATTAAATCAATAGCATATACATTTACTAAATAGCCATCCTTTCCCCAAACTCAGCACCACATTCAATTAATAGACCCCAAGCTTCCCCATCTTAAATTAATAGGCCCCACCAATAAATGAAATTGCCCCACCATCATCCCACAAATAAGATATTACCCATTAAATAATTAGCCCCCACCTAAACACCACCATTAATTTAATAGCCTACCTCCCACATAAATGATATTAAGAAACCCCCTCACACTCTCTTTTAAGAACCCCCCTCCCTTCTATCCCTAGCACTTAATATTAAGAACCCCCCTTCACACTATATATATATATATATATATATGTATATATTTATTTATTTATTTATTTATTTATTTATTTTAAAAGCCCCCATCACACTCACACACTATATTAACATACCCCTCTTTCCCTCACACACTATCTATATACTAAAAGCCCCCCAATCACACACTGTATTAACATACCTCTCCTCTCCCCTCCCACTTACACTTACCTTGTAACATCAGCTGTCTGAGAGATGAAGACAGCCTCTCCTGCCGCTCTGCATATCTGGCTGCTTCCTCCTATCAGTGCTATAGATAGGAGTCACATGGGATGTGCATCACGTGACAGTTGGCATCCCATGTGACTCCTGTCTATTGTTCTGATAGGAGGAAGCAGCCAGACACAGGGATCCGCGCCGCGGCCACATTCAGGAAGGTGGCTGGTCCCGAAGGAGGGGTCAGCCATCCACTACCACACAGACCCCCTCCGCTAGCACCCGTTCCGGGGGGGCACTTACAATTTTTTTTTTTAAAAAGACAAAAAATACATGCAGCGGCCTCCTGAGGCCAGCGGCCTATCGGGAAAAGTCCCTGTAGGTTGTATGGCCAATCCGCCCCTGACTGTCATGATAAATTGCACTGTTAAGTCATCTGTTATCTCTGCAAATAGCGCTGATAACAGATGTTAATTAATGAGGCAAAAATGCTGAGATATATATTTAGCACTGACGGAGGATCATTTAAAAGGCTGCAAAAATGTGATGGGGCAATACATTTATTTTGTACATATGGCACTATTTCTCTGTCATGCACTTACATACAGTAGGTGTGCATCCATTTCACGCTTTGGGAGCGCCCCATTGAAACTTTTAATCCACCCCAAATATCTGCAATCTCATGTCCTTGAAAGTCACCCTGCACCACAAAATCTTGTTTTTGCATATGGGCTTCAAGATAGGCAATTTGCTGCTCACATTCAGTAAGGAACTCTCCAATCCATCCAGCTACAACCAATATAGGAACAGTTTGACATTTTTCAGTTGCCATCATCATGATGCGTTGAACGATATGATAAACAAAGCAATCACGCAAAACAAGCACATGTCCTCATAGAGAAGTGTTTTTGCCTCCATAAAGTTCTTATCAATAATCAAATACAGCCTATAAAACACAACACCACAAGATGTTTATACATTATACCACTAAGTAATCAGTATAATCAACATAACAAAACAGGCATTAACCTGTATTCATATGTTATTCCAAATGTGTTTTCAAAATGAGCTTATAGCAATAAGTAATACCATCACAGACAGTGGTGAAACTACCGTGGGTGATGGTGTTGTGGCTGCTATGGGGCTTGAAGGCAAGATCCCCACACCCTCCAGCAAACCCTCGTTCTGCTTTACAGGGGGCCTGGGAGATTACAGTGGCATTACTGGGCCCCTACAAAAATTTTGTAATGGATCCTATCACATACTTGCCCACTTTTTCTGTTGCCCCTCCAGGAGACCCCAGAGGGTAGGTGAATTTTGACTGAGGTAGGGGGCAGGGTGCTTCAAATTCACTTCACGCATGACACGGGAGAATGGCCTGTTCTGCTGGGAGACCTAGCCGGAATTCATGAGTCTACCGGAAATTCCAGGAAAGTTGGCAAGTATGGCCTATCAATGTATTGTTCCACCCCTGAACATACGGATTGTGTGAATGGATGTACCACACCAAACAGTTGCTATCACAAACAACAGCTATGGAACGTTAACCTTGCACTACATTTGGGTGTGTTTGTTCAAACAGAGTTTGGCTTTGAGCATTCTACATGGAATTCTCTCAATCATATTTTGGTCCACCCACAATTTCCCTATTATTTTTGTTCCACACTTACTTCTACCCCAACCACAGTACAGAGCACAATGAATTGACACTGTCATTGTCCCAGCTCTACTTATAGGCTAGAAATTCTGGTAAATGGGATTTGTATTTTTTTCCCAGCTATGTGCATTAAGAAATATATTTTTCATAATAATAAGATTCATTCTGGCTTCAGTAAGCACAGTCAGTGAAAAAATACACTGCCATCTGTCACTTACAACACCCTCAGCACACACGACTTGTGTGTGACTGCAAAGGGTAAATTAAGGAGTTAATTGGTCACACCACCCATTCTTAGGGCTCGTTTAGATTACCGGCTAATAAGCATTTAGTAAGAGTTTGCTCACACGGTGTACCAGGTGGAACACAACATGAGCAAAGAGCTCTGAATATCGTGCAGGCATCAGCATCATTGATTCCAGTTCCCACATGCCTTTGCTGTTTAGACTAACAACATTGGGAACCAAACGTTGACTACAGGCTCGCTTTCATGGTTCATCTGAAGACCAGACACGAACAAGTACCAAGATCAATGACCACAATACTCTCACGGTTTTCTCACATTGTCTCTTAAAGAATACTCATCTAAACTCAAAATAGTAACAAGGCTATTTATTAACAGAGGACCATAGCATATATCGGACCACGGCCTCCTGACTCGCAAATTCAGTCCCCATGGGTGTCTATGGGCACTGCGATTTTGCCCTATTTAGAAAACTATGATAATAGGGCAAACACTGTACTATAGACTATTCACTGGGACAGGCTCCTGTCGGAGCTGCCGTCCCAGCTGAACAACGTTAATAAATAGACATGTTAAATCATTTTTTATCAATGTGATAAGAAATGATAACTAACGTGAGAAAAATACGATGGGTCATAAATAGACACCTATGCTGCCATCAACCCTGTGAATATCAAGGATACAAGTTAATCATTTGCTTAGATTTAAATGAACGTTTAACAGAACTTAAACATATGTAAACAGCAACCTTTTAAAACAGTGGTTCTATACCATCTTTTTTTCATAAGAGTGAAGAAAGAATGGTTGACTAATCAGGAATGAGATCTCAAAGGAACAACACAGTAGGGCTCATGTGGGCAGCATGATGGCTTAATGGTTAGCACTTCTGCCTCACAGCACTGGGGTCATGAGTCCCGGCCATGGCCTTATCTGTGTGGAGTTTGTATGTTCCCCCCATGTTTGCGTGGGTTTCCTCTCACACTCCAAAAACATACTTGTCTCTCTCTTTTTCTGTGTGTGTATGTTAGGGAATTTAGACTGTAAGCTCCAATGGGGCAGGGACTGATGTGAATGAGTTTTCTGTACAGCACTGCGGAATTAGTGGCGATATATAAATAGCGATGATGATGATTTACAAAAACTGCATTTCTGGGCAAATCTGCACTACTCGGAAGAAGGTGCGGAATCTAACGTGCCCCTGGTATTCACCAGGGACCCCCGCAAGGAGGTATGGACTCGCGGTCCTTCCATGAGTCGGATAGCGAGGCACGTGAGAAGAGTTGTCAGACAAGCCGGGTCGGTAACTGTGCTGGCAATGGAGATACACAAGGAATATCCAGAGGGATGGTGAGACAAGCCAGGTCGGTAACGTTCTGGAAGCGCAGTACAACAGGGAGATCCAAAAGGGTAGTCAAACGGTCAGTGTCAAAAGGGTCACAGGCAGGCAGGAAGAGTCAGGAGCAAGCAAATACTGGAACACTGGAAATGCTGGAGGCAGGTAGAGACCTGATACTCTGGCACATGTGGTAGGCCAGGAAGTGCTTTAAATAGTGTGATGGACCAATGGGGGGGGCAGAGCACGGCGGCACTGTCATAGCTAGCGCCGGGAGAGAGAGAGTAGCGTTCCATTGCCTAGCAACGGGACGCACGTGTAGGCAGTGGCTGGATGGCAGGGCGGAAATGACGCGTCTAGTTGCTAAGCAACCAGACGAACTAGGGTTCGACACAGGCGACCATCCCAGAGAGGTCACGGGGCGGTGCCTGACAAATATCATTTAATAAAACAGCTGAG
Source organism: Mixophyes fleayi (assembly GCF_038048845.1). Lineage (NCBI taxonomy): Eukaryota > Metazoa > Chordata > Amphibia > Anura > Limnodynastidae > Mixophyes > Mixophyes fleayi. Next base: position 76,080,280 of record NC_134405.1, read on the forward strand.
ATGATGTCCATTTGAGAAGATTCTTCCCAGAAAATCAGCGGGCACAAGATAAGCTAGAGTGTAAATTACTCTTCAAACAGGACATGGCTGAAACTACTGACATTGATATCTACAGATTGACAACACTGCCAATCCCAAGCTTTATTGGGGACTAAATGCAGACCACTCTAACATGGCCTAAAATAATTGTATTAAAAGCATGGCTTGGAGGCTGTCTGAGCTTAAACAGCTCATTTTTAAAAAAAAATTTGAAGCCCAGGCTGGCCCACTAGTGCTCTCAGAAACCGGCCATTCTGTCAAATGCCAGAGCTGTCAGATTACCAGTCCAATCGGACCTCAAAGTACTGCGTCTTTCACATTTGGACATCCCCTTAAATAATTTCAACTTTTTTATCCACCTAAAATACAACTTGCATGACCCGCTCATCGAGGCTCATAATACAGTCTAATTCTGAAAAAGAAAATATAAATATTTTGGACCATAACCAGGTGCATTATTGGAAATAACTTGCAAACCATATAAAAAGGCCCAATCCATTTATGTCTGTTTATGTCTGCCCATTATGGTGAGGAAATAATTGCACATTTATAAAACGAAAACCCTCCGCACTTAAGGAAATGTGGTATATTATTGTTGCATTTAAAAATAGATTTCAATTGACCAGTTATTAAGGGTTACTCTCTCTGTAAGATAAGTAATAAACATGCAAACAAGAAGACAAGAGAGAAATGCTACTTATGTGAGGCACTCCTTTACTGACAAGTGGGTATATGCTGACCTATTACCTGAAAAATAGAGGAATGGAAATCTCAAGAAGAAATGGTTCTGGCAATCCAATTACTTAAATAAGCATTAAGCTGATACATAATGTGTGTTATTAAACAAAGGTAACTGAAGGGAGACAATTACTTGCTATTGCAGCTCACAGCTAGAATGTGATAGTGCCTAATGACATCTTTTTGGTAGTTTAATCCTATTAAACCCTATGAGGGGCTATTATTTGTAGCAATTTTTTTAATTTTTGATGAGAACAATAAATGTGACTAAATAACTTTGAAGATAACGACCATATTACATACTAAGATTTATCACAGGGCGAACAGCAATTACACTTTCCCTACAGGTCTCACTTATTTTATATTTCGCTTTTAATCATTTATTTTAATATGAACAATAAAATAAAATTTTTATTCTAGTGTGAGTGTATTTATATCCCCCATTGGATGCCAGAACCATTTCTTCTTGTGATTTGCTTTTCTATATTTTTCGTCTAATAGGTCAGCATATAACTTGTCAATAAAGGAGTGTCTCACATAACTAGTATTTCTCTCTTGTCTTTTTGTGTGCAAAATAATTGCTCATCCCACACTCAATGCCATCATTAATAAGTGTACGAGTCTATGAGAACAGGCACACAGGTTATACCTCCCAACTGCCCGATTTAGGCGGTACAGTACCAACTTGAAGGCTCTGTCTCACCATGCCAATCAGGTCAGCTTTGTCCCACGGATGGGACATTTGGGAGGTATGTCTCCTTCACTGATGCTCTGCATGGCGAACAGTTGCCGCGTGCACTGGTGGGAGAGGTAAAGGTGGTGTTTGGAGGACAGGGGAGGAGCATATGAGGCAGCCAAACACTTCAAAAGCGCGGACATGAACCCCCCCCTCTTCCCGTGACATGACCATGCCCCCTGTCCAGATGCTGGATACCTAATGTTGAGAGGTATGACAAAGGTGCAGAAATAGGCACACAGGGGGTAATTGTTTTACCACTGCATTATTTTCTGGATTGGTAGATGACCCCCCATTGTGAATTAAGTTGGTACATAGTTAAATTACAGTAGTGTATGGATTTTCTTGATAAAAGATATCAAGAAAATCCATAGACTGCAAAAATTCTATGTAAAACGAAAAAGTTTCGTAGAATAAATCAGTGCGACTGAACACTTAATTTTAATCCTGGTTTGAGTCCTGAGAAACTTTCCACTAATTATGTAATGATAGCCATACAGACATATTAACAGTACAAAAGCATTTATAAATATGTCCAAGGGTATCTGGATTCGTATAGATATAGCAATTTCTTTATGCATGGAGTTTTAAATTTGCATTTAAACTGAGACAAATGACATCACATGATGGATGTTGAGTGGGAAATTCTCGGTGTTTATGGCCAAAATCTCAGTCAGTCAGCTCAAAATCTCTTACGGAATGCAGCTGAACAGATCTTGAACGGATCCTGAATACACGCACAAATGAATGTCCGCATTCTTATCTCCATCCCGGATCTGTTCCATGTGTGTTACATTTAATTGCTTCTATACAAAAAAACACAGTAAACGTCAATACATTTTGTACTTCCTGGATTTCTCCAGATAAGTGCTTCTTTCAAAATCTACTTGTATACTTTTGTATTGTGTACGACACTGCAGAAACCTTGTGGCGCTATATATATATATATATATATATATATATATATATATATATATATATATATATAAATATATAAAGAATTAATAATAATAATAATCATGTTCCCAATTTAGTTCATAGCTCTCCTACATGTGCTGTTCACACACACAGAACTGAAATATGAGGGAGAAGCTTAAACAATAGAAAACTAGGAACCATTAATGCAGGTGGAAGAGGAGGTGGAGTCGAAAAGGACTGAAAATGTACGTGTGTACATCTGCAATTACTTGTATTATTTACCATCCTCTCAAAGTGTGCTGTAAATGTACCTTGAAATTGTGCAGTAAGAGGGGCCTACCTGGTCTCAATTCGGTACAATTAACACTCAGCACTGACCTACTCAGGATCTTTCCTACACACAAGCTTTCCCGATCCAGCCTACGAGGAGACAGAAATTATTATTTTTGAAGTATTAGCGGAAAGAAGGGGAAGGGGGAATGCCTGAGGTGTTCAGGCCTGAGTAGGGTAACGGTGCCCCACTCTGGATGCCGACACGACAAATATTCACCACAGAAAACACACGAGCACTAATACCTTACCCACCATGGGTGAGGGCCCAACCAAGAGTGACATGGAATAGAGGACACTCAATGTAGTAACATGGTCTACTCTTGATTCAAGACTGCAGCTAAGGATGACTGTTATACGCCGGGTCTTCAGACTTACTAAACCGAGATCTGGCTCACTTACCTGACCACCGTTTGTCCACGCTCCACTCTGGCTGGGCGCCATCTTCGTTGCAGGTCTGCAGAACTGATTTCTCTTTAAAACCTTGCTTAACTACCTACTGGTCCTCTTGTGCTTTCCTACTATTTAAGGCGCCTGCTCCCTCCGTCCAGTACCTGTTCTTTAGGTCTACTACCTGTTCTGTAGGTTGCATTGCTCTCATTTCCACCATTCCAGTTGTAATACTCTGCAACTGCAGACCATCATTCTCATCTCACCATTCCAGTGGTAATAGCCTGCAGCCGCAGACCATTGCTCTCATCTCCACCATTCCAGTGGTAATACTCTGCAGGCACAGACCATTGCTCTCGTCTCACCATTCCAGTGGTAGTACTCTGCAGCCGCAGACCATCGCTCTCATATCACCATTAGAGTGGTAATACTCTACATCCGTAGACCATTGCTCTCATCTCCACCATTCCAATGGTAATACTCTGCAGGCACAGAGCATTGCTCTCGTCTCACCATTCCATTGGTAACTCGATTTCTCTATAAAACCTTGCCTAACTTCCTATTGGTCCTCTTGTGCTTTCCTACTATTTAAGGCACCTGCTCCCTCCGTCCAGTACCTGTTCTTTAGGTCTACTACCTGTTCTGAGTAGGCTGCATCGCTCTCATTTCCACTATTCCAGTGGTAATGCTCTGCAGCTGCAGACTATCGCTCTCATCTCACCATTCCATTGGTAATACCCTGCAACCGCAGACCATTGCTCTCATCTCACCATTCCAGTGGTAATACTCTACAGCCCACAGACTGTCCAGTTGGTTACTCCTCTGCCGTCCGCAGATCCTGTCTTTTTGGGCCTGGTTCCGTTCTACCTTTACCCGTTCTCTGCTAATCTCACCAAGTACTCCCAAGATGGCTGCAATCTGCTAAACCAACTAAACCCACACCTTCTTGCGAGGTTCCCTGTAGAAGACCAGCCACTACGTTAGACTTCATGCCTCTGGTAGAGTAGCCTCAAACTTGGCAGATTAGGATCCGAGAATGCTAGGCAACATGACAATGTCTCCTAGAAAAGGGCCCCCCAAACAGTCATCCCAAGTGACTAAACTGTTCCTTATTTAGTATATGACACCCACTCTAGTGCTAACTAACAATGCAACAACAACAGAAGCTCCCTGGTCCTAACAACGTTCTATGTAATTGGTATGCTGTGCAAAACTAATGTCTAGCGCTAGGTATAGTGTAGTACCCTAACTGACCTAACAGTGACACACACAATGCAATACAGCCACAGACAGTAACACACAGTATTGACATCCAAAGCCTGGGACAGGGACACAGAAAATAATAATGAAACTGCTATTGCCCCACATGCCTAAGGCCCTCTAATGTCACCGGCCCCAGGCTGTTGGCCTGAACTAATTGTGCTCATAGGCTCTTGGCCTGAATAAATGGTGCCACAGGCTCAATGCCTGAATTAAATATGCCCATGGGCAAAATGCCCAAATAAACTAATGGCCAGAAGCTCAATGCCTGAGTTAATCAAGAAATGATGCCATAGACTCTATAGGCCTGACCTGTAAAGTGATGTAGGCCCAGCGCCCGAATTAAGGGCACTCGAACCTAATGCACAAATATCAAGTAGGTCTGCCTGAAAGCCTTACCTGTTCTGACCGCTTTCATTGGCTGCAGGGGGAACCGTGAAAGCTCTTTGCCTTCCCCCTGCAGGTGCTTCAGTGACCATACTACAGGAGTCTTCGTCACTTGAGCCCAGCGTCTTCAGACTTCTTTTCATGATCCACTGTCTTCTTTTCTTGATCTCGTCATTCTTCCTGGAACTCTTCTCTGTCTCACACCGCCTTTAGACTGATCCGCTCCACTCGCAATGGCTTAATAAAAGCGTTGTAAGAGGGCACAAAAATTCAAAATGACTCTGACTGGACCAAAGCAAATTTCCTCAGATTTGCATCTCTTACTTACCTATTTGTTGTCGAGCAGGTAAGTAGTATTCTTCCTTCTCTTCTGGGCTCCTCTTCACAATCTGATTAGTTATTACTTATATAGTATTATTGACTATAGTCTCATTGATGAGCATAATTTGTATGAGTATCTCACAATTACTTACGGACTTAATTCCAATCATTATGGTGAGCTTTTGGAAAACTGCAAAGTATAATGAGGCTTACGTAAAACAGGTAAGAATGTTTATCTGTCCCAGAGATAGACTTGTAAACTGATTTCGGGTTGACTTGCTCCAATCAGCTGGAGAAATGATGAAAGTGGCACTCTCTGAAGTCTCTGGTATGTGATATATGAAAGAGAGCCTTGTTTCTCTCTCTTTCTCTGACTGTCATCATATCCCCATCAATCCTTATTTATCGCCCCAGGAAACAGCACAATTATGGTAATAAATAATAATAGGATCCTGTAAAACCTGAGTGATGAAGCTTCTCAGAACACATTCTCATCGCTTTGTGTGGCAACAGCAGGCTCTGTAATGCAATGCCAAGCAAATCAGAGGTACTGAATGCTGAGAGACGACTGGCACGTTGCAGGGCAATAAATCACGTTGGCACACATGCCATTCCTGACAGGCATGGCAGCGATGTGGTAATTGCCAGTAATGTATTAAAATGTCCCAGATAAAACCACTTACTTACTTAGTAACGTTTCATAAATCTGGAAGCTGTGTATTGCAGGGTGATAGATGGACGCTTTTATATTTTGTTGTGAACCATATTGCAATTAAAAGTTAGACAGGTCCCTAAATTTGCCCTCTATGTAATATCACACCATAAATGGATCTAAATGGACATTATACTGAAACATTATCTTCTTAAGGTACAACAGAACTACTCCCGGGTCTGATAAATGTCCAAAAGTTATTGGAAAACAGTTTTTATTTTCTGACAGGGAGCGCTGTTCCATTGGCATCTGAGATTCCATTTTCGCTAAGTCTACCAAGCAATATGGAAAGATCCACTCATGTTGACAAATACAAGACAGACAATAGCACATATCCTTTGAAGTTTTATTTATATATTTATATTTTTATGCCTTTCTTGACAGTAAATGAAAGTAGTTTTATGAAATGGTCATTTCAGAGCGATCACCACATACAGGGGCTCATTTAGAGTTGAACGCAAATTGCGGCCTGAACATACACGTAAAATGCGGAACGCCAAATTGGACTCTAACTGGAGGGTCTCAAGCTGCGGGTTTCCCTGTTATAGTTGGACTGCACACTTTTCATCCCCTCACATTAGAGGTAACCAGCCCAAGCTATGAGAGCTACTGCTTGGCTCGCTTTGGGGGAGGAGTACACTGGATTTTTTATTTATTTAAAAAAATAGATTAATACTGCAAAGATTCCTACTGGTGATTATTAGCAGCACCTATCTTTGCACCAGGAATCAAGCACTAGCAAAGGATGCGTCTGAAAACAGGTGTAACTGGTCGAACTACTGCCTTGACCTGTTTAACGCTGGTCACTGCAGTCTCCATAAAACTTCTATGGGGACTGTGTTGTAACCCATCCTTTAAAAACTAACGTCATCTGAAGATGGTATGAGCTGACCTTTTTAATAGAGTCCATATGACTCCATCATCGCTGGAGAAACCGCTCCACATCCATTGCTGGGTGACATCGCTATGCACATGCACAGTAACCACACAGGGGTGAAGAGTTTTTTTAATTACTTTATGAGCCCTGACTTGATAAATCCCAGCGGCAGTACAGTATGTAGCGATACAAATGAGGACAGCATGGTGACTTAGTGGTTAGCGTTTCTGCACTGGGGTCATGAGTTCAATTGGCAAACATGGCCTTATCTGTGTGGAATTTGCTTGTTCCGAGAGCTCCAGTTTCCTCCCACACTCCAAAAACATATTGGTAGTTTAACTGGCTGCTCATGAAATGAACACTAGTGTGTGTATGCAGTGCCGTAACTAGACATTTTAGTGCCCTGGGCGAGACAGGGCACCAGCGCCCCCCATCTAAGTGGGAGTGACATTTGCCAAGTGGGTGTGGCCAACCTAATGTGGGGGTGTGGCTAGCACTTTACTGAAATAATTCTGTTACACATATTTGCAAATGCATGATGTATATATATATATATATATATATATATATATATATATATACACATAAAGTTGTCTGCCCTAATGACCATTTAAAGTATGCAAAAATATATCCCGAAAGGTATTGTAATATTTCATGCACTTAATACTCCTTAATACTCCCCAGTGTACTCTGTGTAAGGCCAGTACCGTACTGGCATTACACAGAGTACACTGAGTACACACAATATACTGTATACTGAGGATGGTACTGGGGGTACACACTATACACTGGGGGTGGCACTGGGAGTTCACACTATACACTGGGGATGGCACTGGGAGTACACACTATACATTGGGGATGGCACTGGAAGTACACATTATACACTGGGGATGGCACTGGGAGTACACACTATATACTGGGAGGAGTACACACTATACACTGGGGATGGTACTGGGAATGCACACTATATACTGGGCTGTTGTCGGTGCTGGTGACCTGGGATAACCTCTCACTCTTCCACACATTTTCCTCGCCCGGCTCCAGCATCCCGGCAGCTCGTCCCCACTCAACAACCAGCGGCTCCAGAGTACTGTATGTACTCCGCGGTCCACGCTGATCCCCTTCACACTGACTGCGGGCAGCACTTCCGGAGTCCACGACTCCATAGAAACTGGCTACAGTGGCCAGAGCGGACCAAATCCAGTTACTCTGCGAAGTGATGATGTGCGGAGGAGAACACGGGAGGAGGACATCCAGCTGTCACTGTCAGTGTCGACCGGGGGGGGTCACATTATGGGATTGGGGCAGGTAGCGGGCGGCTGCTGCGCCCCCTTGGCCTTGCGCCCTGGGCGACGGCACCGCCCGCACCACCCTTGTTACGGCCCTTTGTGTATGTATGTTAGGGAATTTAGACTATAAGCTCAATGGGACTGATGTGAATGACAAATATTCTCTGTACAGCGCTGGTAATTGGTGGTAAATAAATGGTGATGATGATGAAATAGACAGCCAAGTCAGAATATCAAGTTTTAATTAATGCATGAATTATAACAAGTTGGGTGTCTGAACTTAATTTCAATACAGCAGTGCATCTGACACCAACGTTTTGCAGCTCCAATCATCATCACCATCAACATTTATTTATGTAGCGCCAACAAATTCCGTAGCGCTTTACAATTGGGAACAAGCGTTAATAAAACAATACTGGGTAATACATACACACAGAGATAAGAATGCCCTGCTCGCAAGCTTACTATGTCACAAGTACCTCACATCAATACTCTTTGCTGTCTGTAATATTTAGATGCCTGGATGTGGGTCCCATCTGCTTAAAGCTTGCCTACACATAGGACATGCAGGAGTTGGATGAAATTAAATACTATGTGCTGCTGTTAGCATTCTAAAGCTCTGATAGGCTATACATTGTTCTAACCCCACCCACTTCATGTCCAGCACATCTATGTTTCACTGGTGTCGAAGAATGTAACAGGTGTTCTGACTCTAGTCTTACACATCTAAAACTGTAAAACCAACGAGCAAATATAGAATGCAGTAGTAAACTAAACTGGCAGATGCATTTTAAATGTAAGGTAACTTGTAATGTAAAAGATAAGATAGAAAATGCACTGTTTGGAATCAAGTATTAGCCAGCTCTGCAATCTCTTGTATAAACACTGTGGCACAGCATTCATTAAAACTGTCAACCGACAAATATTTGTGTATAGCCACAAGTATTCTTAATTATTTTACTGGAAAAAGTCAAGTCTTTGTATCAAAAATTACAGTATATCTGTCTATCTATCTATCTATCTAGATATCTATATCTATATATTTATCTACATATATATATATATATATATATATATATATATATATATATATAAATATATATATATATATATATATATATATTAGTGTGTGTGTGTGTGTGTGTGTGTGTGTGTGTGTGTGTGTGTGTGTGTGTGTGTGTGTGTGTGTGTGTGTGTGTGTGTGTGTGTGTGTGTGTGCCCCACCCTCAGAATGGAAGCCAGAAGCCATCTCAACACCAGAGGAAATGAGGTTTTGGGGGCTAGCAGGATTGTTTATTAGGTTCTCAGATTTAATCAGCCTTAAGTTACATCATGTCAGAGCAGCTGCCATGTGCACTAAAAGCTGCCTGGCAATTTTACCCAGACTGACAGCCTAAATCAGAAACAGAAAAATCAACATGTCAATAATTGAGCTGGCCATGATGGATGTATTATGTAGCATGTGGTAAGCTCTGGATTGCATTAGGCTGAGACTCTACTGCTCTGTGCTGTCAGGGGAACATAGACTGTTTGGGCATGGCCTCAAAGGGATAACCGCGTACACTGACTGCTGCTTATAGCTACATAACCCTTTCCCTGCTATCAGCCCGTAATCAGGAGAGTTCATGCTGCTTTGTATATGTTGATTCGCGATGGTTTGTTATTTTATTTATTTTTCAGTGCTTGACAGGGGGAATTAGGGATTAACAAAAATATACATATTTATTTGGCCCAGAATCACCAAATAGCCCATAGTGATTGCTACAGCTCTGTGTACAAAAAGGATTAGTGGTATTAAAACTACAAAATAAATAGTAACCCTCTTATTAAAATGCATAATTTAAACTGAATTGTGCTGTGCATGTTCCATCTGCTCCTTCCCAATAAATGGGTGATTAAATGTGACTACCCATGTAACAGCATGTGCTGCAAGCAGTCCTATGTAGTAATGCAAACTGGTGCTTGATCATTTCAACATTTTGTATTTTTTGTTAATAATGGGGTAGCATCAAGCACTGAATTAAACACATGATGACTGTATTTAATGAGATTGAAATTGAATGAACCATTAACTTGAATGTATTTTATCTCTTGACTATCGGGACAAGTGACCGGATCACATAATCTCCAGTTAGCGGGGTCAGCAAATGACTGCACACGCGGCAGATTACCTGGCGACCCAATCTCATAAATTTTCAGGCACTCATGGTCGATGCCTGATCAATCCTTATCATATCCTGAATGAGATTGCTGGTAATCTTGGGCCAATACAGCAAAAGGCCAATCAAATTAGTGTGTGTATGTGCAGATTAAGACTGAATGTATGACAAGAAAGTGTTTTTGCTCTATTACATGGAGCAAAGTCTGCAGAGGTTACTGTTGCCTGTAGACTCATAGCTCATAATAGACCGGATTTTCGAAAGGTAACATTGCCTATTGAGGTTGCAAAATAGCCAACTGGGTGGCCAGACTATGGCAGGGTTTATTTTGTACAATCCTTCCTTTTCAAATGTAGGGAGATATTGGATAAACGATAATATTGAGAGTTTCATTCTGAAGACCCATCATAAAAATCATTATCATTCACACAAAAGGCCTCATTGAGAGATGGACACAAGTTCAATTATCTTTAGATACAATTCTAATCGGTTATTTATTTTGCTGGTTCCAGAACCCAGGTGTAAAGATATGTGCTGCCTCTGATTGGCTGTTTGCGAATAGACCCTTCTGATAGTACTTCATTCATCAGCATTATGGCTATATTATGTCAGGTTGCGGCCATCTATTCGCATTTCTTACCGGTCAGTATGACTGCTGCAGGAAAGAAAATTGCCATTGGATTTATAAAATGGTAAACAATGGGTGTGGCGGTGCTTACATTAATTTACATTTTATATGGAATATGTGTTATTCGCATTTAGCACAAACACTATAAATAAGTACACACTGGACACATTTCTACATTGGACCTACTGCTGTATTTTGGGTTGGATCTTGCTATATGTGCAATCCACAATACACAAGTAATACAACAATTTTGCAGCTGTAGGTGCATATCTCCCAACTGTCCCGGTTTAAGCGAGACAGTAGGCTGATTTGAGGGGCTCTGTGCCACCATCCCAATCGGGACAGCTTTGTCCCGCAGGTGGGAAATTTGGAAGGTATTCACTGCCTCTCTGCATGGCACTAGTGCGCAATAAAGGCGTTTGGAGGGATGGAAAGTACGGGACAGCCCAGCACTTCAAAAGCACTAGGCATGCCCCCAGCGTGTGTGACCGCGCCCCCAGTGTGTTGCCACACCCCCATTGTGACATGACCATGCTCCCGATGCCAGATTCCAAATGTTGAAAGATATGTAGGTGTGGCCTACATTTTTGTGCTGTTAAATTGCATTGAACAAAAACAATAAGGATGTAGTACTGACATAAAAGTCAGATTCATTTTACTTGGAAAAAGTGGGCGTGGACAAAATAGCACCATATTTAACTAATGTTTTTGCGAATATTTCACTGATAAATTTGTAATATCTTCAAAAGCTTTAAATTTGTTTCCTGTTTGTTTCAAAAGAATTAGAGAATTAAGCCTTTCAAATAACTATTTTTTAATCTGCTGATTAATTCCCTAAAGTTACTTGATGAAGCCACTAAAGTTTGTAAAACGTCAGTGGCAAATGTTTAAAGCAGCAATCCCACAAAGATTTTTTCTTTTTTAAAGTAAGTTATTTTTCTTAGCTAGTCTCCTACAAATCATTATCTCCTTTCCAAGAGTTGTTTGGCAAGCAAAAATTATTGACAGACAGACACAGTCAGTCTGCCACACAGACACAAAAGGAGGATGTTGCAGTGCGGACAGAGCTCAGAGGGGTGTTCCAAAGCCTCTCTGCTCACTACATCATGTGCAATATGCCTGTGCTTATCATAGTAGTCCAGAATCATAACTCATTAAGAGAAGCCTGAATAAAAGAGAGACAATAGATCATTTGGGAGAAGGGGGAGGGGGGGGAGTTGTAACACATGTTAAAAAAAAAATGTGAATACCCAGAATAAGAAGATTAATCATTTTAATAATTAACTGATCAACTAAAACACCAGTTACTGTATTTTTATGCTTATTGTGACTGTGTCTGGTATTGACATGTGCATTGCTATATATTTTTGAAAACCAATACAGAAAGTTTAAACAGAAAAAAGGGAAATAGTATAGACCAGCATTATTTTTATAGCGTGAAACAGCGATTTATGCTAAAAAACACACCTGATTTTTTTTCATGAGATTGCCACTTTAATTCAAACTGCAGTGTAAAAACTTTGTAAATAACATGACTTTAAGAAGAAAGTTTAGATTTATTTACAAGAAAAGTGTATAAATCCTTTCAATGAGGCCCATTTATCAAAAAACGAAATGATCACTATAATGATTTTAATTCTGTCAGCATTTTATGAAAAGGTCAGCATAAAACAGCAGTAGTGGGGGAATGTGGAAAAATGTGTGATAACCCATCGGTTACTGAACGCTAAACTAACTGGCAATAACTTCCCATTGGAAACTCTTCCAGTGTAGTTCTTAGATGTTTTCAACGGTTTTGGGTGGGACTTTGGTGAATATGTGAAGTCTATAGTTGCAATAAAATTCAAAATGGGCAAAAAAGAGAGAAATTAAAATGTAATTAAATATGTCACTTAATTGTGGAATTAAAAGTGGAAGTAAACAAAATCCAAAATGCAAATCTTTGGAAAAGTTTAAGTGAGTTTCCATCTTTGGGCAGCACGGTGGCTTAGTGGATAGCACTTCTGTCTCACAGCGCTGGGGTCATGAGTTCAATTCCCAACCATGGCCTTATCTGTGTGGAGTTTGTATGTTCTCCCCGTGTTTGCGTGGGTTTACTCCGGGTGCTCCTGTTTCCTCTCACACTCCAAAAACATACTGGTAGGTTAATTGGCTACTATTAAATTTCCCTTAGTCTCTCACGGTCTGTGTGTGTGTGTAAGTTAGGGGATTTAGACTATAAGGTCCAATGGGGCAATGAGTTCTTTGTACAGCGCTGCGGAATTAGTGGGGCTATATAAATAAATAGATGATTATGATGATGATGATCTTCTCTGTTTCATAAACTATCGGCATGTGGTTAAGGAGAGAACTGTTATGTCCGAGTGATAAGATAGAGTTTATTTACTAACAGAGATGAGTTTCAAAACTGTTCCATGGACTTTTTGCCCTATTACGCATTTGGCCACAAAATGTTGCATGTTTCGCTGTTGGCATTTGTCCTGATGGGTTCCCATTCACATATCAATCACTCCAGACAACAGAATGAATCGATCGTCGTTGACCCCACTCTGTTCATAGACTATAATTCCCATGAGATGACAATTTACAAGTACAGTGTAGAAGGACGACACAAATCGGAACTTAAAGATTATATTGGCGGAACTTTTTTCATCTCTATTTACTGACAAATTACAATGAAAGGTTGGTTACTTGAGATTACTGCATATTCTCACTTTGTTTGTTAATAACCCCCATTGTGTTTTGTGTATTATTTAGTATGCTGTTGTTTCTTTACTCATTAAGTAAATTATAGTATATACAAGTACATAACCAACATTGTGTGCTAACTGTATTACTTTATATTGTGTTATTTTGTTTTTTAATAGTTATGTGAATTATACTATATACTAATTACACTATAAATACATACAGAATTGTCACCTTGTATGTATTTTGCTCCGTCCATTAAGGGTGTATTGGGAACTCTGCACTGAAATGAACATGACATGATAACAATACATGATGCCTTTCTGCTTTAATATCCTTTCAATGGGTTGAACTAAAAATTACAAACCACGATATCTCTGCATTTGATTTTTCATTATCTCCTCCATCAAGGATTCCTCAACCCCATTAAACCCAGCACACGTTACTCATCTCTGGGTGAAGACAGAGAATTCACTTTCTTCCTCCGCCTGGTGAAAGATGGATGCTTTTGTTCTTTGTGGGAACAATCTAGTGCTGAATCCATCATGATGTTATAATACGTTGTCGCTTCCTTGTTCTGTACCACTGCAGAGATAACATGGCAAACAAGGAAATTAATTCATTTTAGGACTGATCAAAGCGATAGAGTGTGAGATTTCATTTTATTTCTAGAAACATGTTGTATCCTTGCATCACCCAGTGGCTGACTTACCAAGACTGCCACAGTACAACCGTCATTACTTACAAGCTGCTCCGCCACAACAAAGTGATAATTACTGAGGGTAGAAATGTGTTTATGTTACATGCACAGTGCAATATGTTATCTTGATGTCAGAAAAGCTTTGTCTATTCATCATTGTTTATTAGTTTCACCTTCGCTGTCCAATGCTCTAATAAGGTCTGTCCCACTGACATTAGCTGTATTTACTGTATACACAAACTACAGTGGCAACTTAATTTTAAAAAAATGCTACTTATTTTTATCAACCTCCTATACATCCCATTAAAAATAGCAGAGGTGTTGGATAGAGGGACGTGTGGATGCAGAAAGACTAATTTATGACATATTCACTCACAATGCCAGGGTCATTAGCACTTCTGCCTCACAGCACTGGGCTCATGAGTTCGATTCCCGACCATGGAGTTTGTATGTTCTCCATGTGTTTGCGAAGATTTCTTCCCACACGGCAAAAACATACTATGGCTGATATTAAATTAACCTAAGTCTCTCTGTCTGTCTGTGTGTGTATGTTAGGGAATTTAGACTGTAAGCTTCAATGGGGCAGGGACTGATGTGAGCGAGTTCTCTGTACAGCGCTGCGGAATTAGTGGCGCTATATAAATAGATGATGATGTTGATCCCCTGATAAGTCATGGACTTAAGTGTTAAGGTGCTTTCCTCTGACTTAAGACACTTTCCGCTGAAGGGAATATATAACACAATAATAAGTGGGAATTAATTAGCATTTCTCCTGCTACTTCTGTATAAAAAAAACATGGGCACATGGGTAGGCATTTAATGAGACAGCTCTCTTTAGTCTTATACCCACTGGAGTCTGAACACCACATGTTCAAACGCCAGGGACACTGCATGTCAACATGAACGTGTCTGACATATGGTTAAGCAGCGTTTGTACTGGCATTTGGGAGAACAATGGCGTGTCCTTTATTTACCTCAACATGCAGGACTTGCATCAAACATAAAAAATGTAGTGTGTATCTTTTGAAAAGAAGCCTCCACAATGCTCTTGATCTCAAGTATGCGAGTATTGGTGACAGTAGAAATAGGTTCCATTGTCCACTAATATATATGCATTGTACAATGCATGTATTCTGAAGCCAGTGGCTATGAGACCTTAGAAGCAGTGAAGAGCCAAAATGCTATCGTAAATACCAGCAGAAGACTTTTTCACCACTTTCTGTTATTTACTAAAGGAGCAATGTTGGAGAAATCATTGATTTTTCCATTAACCAAATTTTCAGAGCTTTCGCTGTCCCTAATAACCTCTATGGGGACAGCAGCATTTGCTAGTTTATTAAGCTGTTGTGAATGGTGCTACTGTTCACTTTCAATGGGCTCCAGCTGAAGCCTCTCTGGCTTTGCTGGATCCCACACCTTAAGGTGCTATCCGCATAGCACTTTCTCTATGCGCCAACAGCGATAGGTTGGCGGTGGATAGGGATAATGCTTTGTGGAGGAGGGGGGTCAACACCGGAGCTCCCAGAGTAGTCCTGACATAGTAAATTGCAGTGGTGCTTCTATTTGCACCATAAGTTCTTTACATATAAACCACATGTTGATTCAATGATGCACCACAAAACTTACTCCTCACTCTCAGGAGACACCTCCGCAAACTAAAGATGTGACTAGGTGTACGGAGAAGCAATAAAATCTCCATAAGAGCTGTGTGCAAAAGTGTAAACATCACATGAACGTCAAACCTGCTACCACTTTATTAGCACTCCTTTCATGAAATAAACCTTTCCATTTTTCTATTCGGGTTAGCTTCATGTATGGCTTAAATAAATCATGACATTATTTTTCACGGTTAATTTCATGCCATGTATGTCAATGCTATCCATGTGGACAGGATACACAGTATGGCATAGGGTTCAACAGACCCTATACCAGCTGTATGTATCCAGCAGTATACTCTCGTAGTGTTCAGTTTGTAATGCAACATAAGAATTCTACTTTTGACATTGATTACAAATGAAATCTTAAGAACCAATAGCAGCCAATTGCTTAGAACTGCAGGACTAATATCATAGCTCCTCCAGAAATGATTGCCAGGATTGTATCCCTAAGGAGTTAACATTTAGCTCTGTCATCATTACCTTCTCTGCTGGATTTTAGCTTGTTTACTACAGTTTACAATGTGATTGTTAGGCAAACACAGCTTCAAAGAGACAGTGATATAAACTATCTTCTCCTAGAGTATTCAGTATTCAGAACTTGACAGGCATGTTTTATCACACTAGAGACAGAGTGATTTATTACATTCAGTTTTTGCTAGACAAACAAACTCTGTATACCTTCATATCTGCAATTCACAAACGGTAACATAACCAAACTGACATGGCAATAGTTTGTTAGTGATAGGCGTCACATGAACACTATTGTACAGCAAGGGGGGATTAACAGGATGTCTGTTGGTATGGAAAGGAGGCTGGTATGGAAAGGAGTCTTGCTGTCTTAGAAATTGGACAAGCCCCTCTCAATGTTGAGCAGGGGAGTTGACTCTTCTCTGTGAAATGGTTAAACAGACAGTAATAGTTGCTCCTATCATTTAAACTAGTGATATTATGGGTAAAAGGGTATTGACTAATATGATGATATTTCTTTAATCTCCTAGGTACCATGTGCTGGCTTCTCAGGTGGATGTACAGGGCCTAATTAAGGGTTCTTGCCGCCGTAGGCTAATACACTCTTAGCACCTCTCTCACGACTGCCTATTGGTTGATCAGGCACTGTGGATGTATATTTTTATTAGAATTATTATTATAGGGTTTTTTTTATATTCCTCAGTGCCGTACAGTAGGGAATTATGCATTATACAGAAAACGTAGTAAAAAAAAAGCAAACAAAATTCTGAACAACAAAATAACAAAACTGCTAGGCAAACAGAACTCATAATAAGGAACTGAAAAGAAACAGATCCATGGATGCACAATTTGACATGGTGGTAATGGACAAGAAGACAGGCGAGAAGAGGGTCCTGCTCATGATAGCTTACTGTCTAATGGGGAGATCAAATGGTGGTGTAAAGATGGCGCCCGCACGTCTGATTTAAGTGTAAAGAAAATTAATTACTTTATTGATGTTTTGGGGCAACACTGTATTTTTTTCCAAAACATAATAATCATAGAATATGGTTAGTTATAGATAGCATTAGTCCATAGCATTTTACTGTGAGTGAAATAACAGATAAGCAGTAACTAGACTATGAATCCAGCTTTCGTCGTAACACTTTCCTGACATCACTGAATGTTTCAAACGCCCAACACAGAAAGCATTTAAGCTGAGTGTTAGGAATAGCTCATGCTTTTGGGAGAATTACATTGTGAGGAACAAGGCACATTAATCCATCCCTTTAATGTTGAAATGGTTTCCTGCGGAAGGCTCAGAAGTCACATTCAATTAGAGTGCGCATCTAATCAACAGTTCATTACAGGTATGTTATAGGAATGCCCATTTATTTAATTATTTACAGTTAGCTTCTAATCTTTTTTTTTACATCAAGCATGTATCTTGAAGTTTTACAATATTGCAGGTAATAAAAACAAAGCCATTGCAAATTATAAAAATAAAAATAAAGTTGTTATATATGTATAATATTACGATTATTATTATTATTACTACTATTATTATTAAGATGTTTCAATTTCAAATAACTAGCTCCACACCAAAACCGGTTAAGGATAAAAAGACACGCAGCAAATTAGAGTTTATTATGCTCATTTAGCAGCAAACACAATGCATAAGCTTTCCTAAACTGGAGGTTAATATCCTTAGCATTCCTGATCACATCGGACATGGCAGCAGGGTCAACATCAATGCCACTATTACACTTTGCCCAAAGATGTCTTCTCCTAAGACCCACATAGCTTATTATGACTCATATATTCAAATTTTCACCCACAGACCATTTCAACCATATACCTTCAGATTTTATTATTCAGGTCCCTGCTGATATATACAAAATGCTCACTCATGTCCAATGGTCTCACCAGGGTCACCCATTTATGGAAACTGGGGCT
Organism: Mixophyes fleayi; assembly: GCF_038048845.1. Taxonomy (NCBI): domain Eukaryota; kingdom Metazoa; phylum Chordata; class Amphibia; order Anura; family Limnodynastidae; genus Mixophyes; species Mixophyes fleayi. The sequence continues at coordinate 76,098,513 of NC_134405.1, forward strand.
TCCCGGAGCCATCCATGATCTCACCATAATAACTGTAGCCAATGATAGCATATTAACCACATATTGGTGCACCAATCGCTTCATACATCTGCTCAGGGATAACCCGAATATTGATAGCCTGGGTGCAAGGAGGGGAACAGTGGCACCCCGTTACAGCAATCCAAAAACTTAGACACTCCCACAACAGATGCCAAAAGGACCCTAACTTACACCCACGTTTGATCGTCTAGTATTTGGATAGAAAAAAACACATAGCTGCTTCATAAACCAAAGTTGCTGCTGTCACCGCACCCCTTGTAACCAACAGATGGCCAATTCATCCCTCCAGAATACGGTTTCCCTAGGCTTCAGGACAATGACTGCAACCACACCTTTATCATTAATCCCAGGGCTACATGCTAATTAAATGAGTGGTAAAAAAAAATGGGGTGCTCAATTGAGTAGACAAGACACTGGATTGGGCCCCTCCAATCAATCCATTTGTAAAAAATAAAACCGTGTTAGAGTAGTGAAGAACTCTGTGTCCACTGGGCCCTAGGCCGGAGCCTAATGGGTGGTCCTGCTCTGCTTTCAGCTCCCCAACTGTCCACTATAAGTCAAGACCTTAATCAGCTATTACTTAAGCAGCAAGCTGTGAAAAGTCCCCCTTTCAATACCAAAACAGTAGAGCCCTTAAAACTTAAACTAAATTTATATGTGACTCCCTTACTATATATACATATCTGCATACATTACACATTGAAAAATTGGAACAAATTAGGCCACACCCATGCCAGTCCCCAATGTACCCAAACCATGCCCATGGTTAAAAACAGAACTGTCCCACGAAAATTTGAACATTGTACACAGAGAGAGTTTTTTTCCATTACACAAGGAATATTCAGCAATCATAAGAAGTTTAACAAACGGACTAATATCTCTCCTTATTTCCCTAAAAGTGCAAATCTCCGGAATGTAGGATTGTTATTTTATTAAGTTGAGCAATTTCTGCGATGTTGTAGATGTTCATTGTAAAACTGCAGTGTTTCATTACTTATATGTAACAACATACTCACACGTGCAGAATGCTGTTAGCATTAAGATGTTGTACATTTTACGGTTACAAGGAGCCCCCTGTCTGCATGCACCATATGCTTTCACCCCATGAGGTAGAGGTCTCATTAAAACCATCCTATGCCCCACATTTTGCTATACCCGACAGCGTGGGCAGCTGGGGAGCTACTTATCTGACCTCTAGTAGCAGTGCTTTGTAGCTGATCCTTTCCCAGCACCCTCCCTCCCTTCCACTCCTCATCACTGTGACCTTTAAAAAGCCTTGGTCCTTCCCTCCCCTCCATCCATCTCACAGTCCCCTGTCTACACCACTGAACTCCTGCTGCGAGATTAATTGTTCCCATCACCCCTAATCCATCACACTTCCCCAAGATTGTTTTGACATTTAGTTAATTTTTTGGCTGATGATTTATCAAATTCTTATTACCATGCTCTGAAGGGGTTCATTTATTGTGTTGATTCATGGTAATGCTAAAAGTGGAAGCGTGCAGAATTTTAAATACTTCTGCTGCCTCAGCTTGCTTTCTCTCTCTCTCGCTCTCTCGCTCGCTCTCTCGTGCCGACAGTGGGGAAAAATACGAAGAGAACGTGGAGGCCTAGAGAGAGAAAGACAGCAAAATAAAAGGAAGCAAATAAAAATAAGTGGTTGTACTGAATGGTAGATTTAATAGCAAAATATTCAAATTTTCACCCACAGACATTTTGTCACCTAAACCAATAGTTATGACTATGCAGCTTCTCTTCGTGCCTTGTGCCTCATGCCTCAGTGATGTCACTATTTCTTAGTGACAATAGCTGCCTTCGCTGCGTAGGTGATGGGCACAGCTAAATATAATTTGCTCAAATCACAGAAGCAAATTCTAAACGTTAAACACAGTAGCCGATACAAATTACAAGTACATTGCTATGAACCAGCACGCAAGTCATCCATCAAATCTGCCCTTCAGTAAATATATGCAAAAGTGCAATTATTTACTTGGACGTATGGAAAATATATTACTAGGTTGCGAAAAGTGCATACATTTTATAGGACAAGTGTAAATACGCAATTATACCAGTGTCTGTAAGAAACGGTGATTACATTACATCCCACAACTGAAATAGTGACATGGATTTTTCATCCATTGCGATAAAAAGCCTTTATTCCTGTGAAATCATAGGTGAATATATGCATTGTGTGTTTTAACAACGGAAAGGGACATTATAACTAAGAAGTACTTAAATGGACTCAAACACTAAATTTTTATTTTCTCTTTGCACATAAATATTAAGGGATGACTATATATGTAATGATGTTATAGTACTTTACCTATTGTCTATGCTTGTGCTAGTAAGTTTATTTGCAGGACTCACAATTCAGTACAGTTGCTGTTGTTTAACTTCCCTTCAACATACTCCCTTTATCTCCTACCAGAAGTCTTCTGTTGGTGTTATTGAGGTGGGATAATCTTCTCACAATACAAGCAAGTAATATGTGTGACATTATTTGGTGGGTTATGATGTCACGGTGAGTGTAGGAAAATTTGGAAACCACCAAAATGATGACAACAAGCAGAGAGTCACAAACATTTCCCTCTGCTAACCACAATTAACAAAACATGTTATGAGATAACAGTCAATTAAAATGCAAACAAACAATTGCCCACATCCTGATCTGCCAATCCACCGCCTAATCTGCTCTTTGAACTAATCTGTTAGGACACTGCCATTTGCTTTCCTGTGGGAATCATGGTACATTTTTTCATTAATCTCATATAATTAAACCCAAAACAAAACTTTTACTTTTGGGTGGAGTTACATTTGACATTATTGCAAGCTGTTACTTATTAGGGTCTTGGAAATACTCATAGAATGTGTTCAGATGTTGAAGAAATCAATTGAGGAACTTAAATTAAGACGTTTCTTATCTAAGTCTCCTGGACAAAACCATGTTACAATGCAAGGGGTGCAAATTAGTTTTCTATTTTGCACATCAGTTAAATACTGTCAGCTTTTTCATGTAGCACACAAATATCAACTTTCAGTGTACAAATAAGCCATCAAGTATTTGTGTGCTACATGAAAAAACAGTCAGTATTTAACTTATGTGCAAAACAGAAAATTAATTTTCACCCCTTGCATTGTAACATGGTTTTGTCCAGGAGACTTAGATAAGAAGTTTCTTAAGTTAAGTTCCTTAATGAATCAGGCCCCATATGACTGGATTACAGAACCCATCAGTGTTTTACAAGGGAGCATGCACTAAATCAGAGGGTGTCTAAAGCCACCTTCTTGTATAGCTACTGGACAAATGAGCCCTTGAATTGCATTATTTTGGTTTATCAAACCTTATAAAGCCATACAGCAGTTTAAGCTTGACCAGGAGAGTTGGAAACGAACTCTATTTTGGTGTGGCAATGCAAAGGTTAAAGCAATATTTATACAACATGCATGTGATTTTCAATTAAGGACCCATATAATTAGCCAATCTATGAAGTGACAGAAACTCAACATGACTGCTGCAGTTGTTCTCATCCTCATATCGTTAGTGTCATTGGTAATGACAGGTAGAAAGCTGTATGCTCGGGAATATCAGGGGCCCCCAATTCTTAGTAAATGATCACAGGCAGGAAAGGAGAGACGAAGACGACAGGCGGGGGATAGTGTTTGATCTCATCCGTGTCTCGGTGTCACCGGAGTTTGATATCACAGAAGTTAAAATCAAAGTAGGGATGTGCTTTTTTATTTATTTATTTATTTTTCACACACTGACAAGATTTTATTATAATAATCTACAATATATCATATATGCACAGCTTTGAAAGTATACAGCTGCCATGCTATGGTAATGCAGCACTTTGTTCTAGTAGCTCCCAATCACTGAAGAACCTAAGACATGCTAGGTGAGAATGAGCTTCCTTATTTATAATTTGGTACATAAAAATGTACCTATGGGGATCCATATGAAAATGACACCTCAGTCATGGTGTCCCCTCATTGAGATGTCAATTGTTTTTTCGGTTTTAATTGATTTTTACCAATCTTTACCAACCACCTATTTTGTCCAATAACAATAATGTAATGTAACGCATTCTTGCCTTCTCTCCCAGAATATCTAGGTGGCTCCAAAACTTCTCCTGGACTCCCAGGAGAGCAGGACACCACCTCCCATCCGTTTTTGTGGCAAAACGTGTCATCACCCCCTCCACCCCGAAGGAAAAATGTCTGCGTTGGCAGGGCCAAAATGACATGAATCCAGGCACCAAGTTCCCTCCCCCTCCCCCTCCGGATGTCTCTCTGAGGGGAGAGAAGAAAATTTGGCAAGAATGAAGAAGCTAGATGTTGGATAGTATGACCATATGGGGAGCACTATGATTAATATAAGGTGTATGCACTCGCTGTGAATAAATACTTTCCTGTCCCCTCACTTGAATTCACTAAGAAACACTTTGTTCTCTGATGGCTGTTCTTTGGGCTTCCCGCTTGTTACTTCTGGGTTCTTGTATCATAATCATTTATTTATATGGCGCCACTAATTCCGCAGCGCTGTACAGAGAACTCACTCACATCAGTCCCTGCCCCCAAAAGAGCTTACAGTCTAAATCCCCTAACATAGATAAACACAGACATGGAGGGAGACTTAGGTCAATTTGATAGCAGCCAATTAACTTACCAGTATGTTTTTGGAGTGTGGGAGGAAACCGGAGCACCCGGAGGAAACCCATGCAAACATGGGGAGAACATACAAACTCCACACAGATAAGGCCATTCTTGTATGAAGACATACAAGGCTGAAGTGCTTGAAAAACTTTATACCAAGTGTTTCGGGAGCCATTTTTCTGGATGGTCTCTTCGATATTATAGGTTTTGCATCACAATGCAAAAAGTTAAAAATGTTGTTTTATAGAGCACCAATACAGATACACTATTTGCGTGTGTGTGTGTGTGTATTATTATTTTTTTTATTTTATATCACTCTTGATTGAAACACTCATCCTGCACCTGTACTTCCCCTTTTCTTGTTTCAGACTCATGTCATTTTATTTCACAATCTAAAACTACAATTCTTTCATAAACAGGTTATACTAATAATAAGGAAAGCAAACATAGCTTGCCCCACCTATTCTGCCACGGAATTGACATAGAAAAACAAAGAACATAAAATATAGCAAGTAAAATATCAGACACCATGACAGAAACCAAGGCCAGCCAATTAGGTATTTCTTTTCTTCAGGCTGCTACAAGTCAGATGTATGAAAGCGATGACCTGATTGGATGTTGAGGGCTATAGAGCTAAATACAACTATCCCTTTCATTTAAACCCCCCACCCCCAGTCTGAGTATATAACCTTTTACAGTACATTGATAATATACATAAAAACAGAGTGCTGTGGTTTTTAATTCCGCTGCTAAGCTTTATTTTACAGGGGTTGCTGCTTTAAGTGAGGTCGTATGAAGTGACTGAAGGACACGCAGAGTTCTAAAAGGTCAGCGTTAGCCCCTTCTATCTAATAGCTGCAGTGCCAGTGTAGACGGACATGTCATCAATCACCGGCTCTGTTACTCCATTAGGCCTGCGCACATGAAATATGTCCTGCTCTGAAAGCCTACGCTGTACATCTCCCAGTCTAGACACCTTCCTGTTGTGTGAAGATCAATGCAGCCTCCTCATGCATCATGTGCCTTCCAGGATCCCTCACTGTAATAATCTTGTCTATTCTCCAGTCAGCAGTATAAATTATGGCAATATGAGAGTGCTATATTATTCAGGAGCCCGGCCGCTAATGGATGAGCTGTTTATTGGCCGATAATGTGCATTCATTTAGCTGACTCCTTATATATGACCTATATTTCTGGTACAACTCCCTGTCCCCTCTTGCAGAATCCTAAATTCACTGCAAGGCAATATCATGCCAGCGTAGCTACACTTAATATAATGTATTCATAAAATATATATTTGTTTTAAAGTGAGCCCATCGGTTATGCACGGTGCAGGCAGCCATTTTATGTGCTAAACCAATAATCATGAGAATGAGGTCTGTCAATTTACAAGAACCAGTGACACCTGTGAGGAATGAGTTGCAAAGTGCACATTAAATGTTACAATAAGCCATTGCTTGGCACCAGTGGAACATATGTGTGTAATACACAAGTGATGCTAATATATATATATATATATATTAGAGATGTACACTGACCCCTGTGTTCTGGTTTTGGTTTTGGCTCTGGATTAACTTCGTGTTTTGGTTTTGGCAAAACCGCCCTTCCGTGTTTTGGGTTTGGTTTTAGTTTTGGATCCCTGTTTTTTTCTATAATCCCTATTTTGTTTGCTAAAATCACGTAATTTTGCTTTTTTTTCCCACCTACATTATTATTAACCTCAATAACACTAATTTCAAGTCATTTGCAGTCAATTTTGACCATCCCACAGGTCACAATATTATTTTCATACATTCAAGCAAATACGGCAACAACCTGGCTGGATGCTAAGCGACAGACCAATGACTCCAGGGACAAATGCAGGATTTGTAGAGGGGGGTTTCCACACCACGCCGCCAGTGGGTGTGACAAGCATGCATGGGGGCATGGCTATACTTTTAGACAGTGCTTGGCTGCTCTCCAACTCTTCCTATCCCCATAATATACATGGGCAATGCTGCATTCACTACTGTTAGGTGCACGCAGCTCTCCCTTTTCAAGCAGAGCCGTGTGAAGCGGGAGCAGGATCCAGCCACCTTAATTATACAGTGCCCCAGGCTTGGAGGGGGGTTTCTAGGCACTAAGAACCCCCCCCCCCTCGGTTTGCCTATGGACTCAAACACACGACAGTTCATGGCACATCTAGGAAACATTGCCATACAGCAGTAGCAGAAAAGAATGGTGGTGCAAGATGGAATTGTCCTTGGATCAAGAAAGCAGTTATGGTTCATTTGATTGCTTCACCCGTTCCTTGGAAAACTGTGGTAATTCTACAGCTAATACATGGCGATGAGCGCTGACCCCCCCCCCCCCCCTCCTGTTTGCGTGCTTTTATCAGACCCAGACAAGTCCAGGGTGCCAGACAATGCACTAAAAAGAGCCATTGTAATTCACAGCAAAAAGCAAGTTCATCACTAGAGCTTCGAATCAGCCCCAATTCCCCAAAAATTATAATCTAGTTAGGTACCTTTGACGTAAAGTGCAGATTACAAACACTTTGTGCAATACTGATCAAACAGCAGCAAAGTGGAAGGCAATACATATACACGTCTATTTAGACATCCATGCTTACATTACTGTGGGTTTACAAAAGCTATAAGTGGCTAGACAACTGTTGTCAGGATTTGGGTAAAAATAATTCCACACTTAAGAGCTGGATTTTTTGGTCTTATGCCCAGGCATGACATTGTCTTCTTCTTATCACGTGCAAGAACTGCTTCCACTGGGGCAAGACTTACACAAACAACATCATCCTCATCAACATCCTCATTAGCTCCCTCGTCAGCTACATAAATATCCCCCTCATTCTGTTGCAATTCCAAAGTGGCATCCTCAATTTGTGTATCACCGGCTACACTTGGGCTGTTCATGCACACATCTGCAGAAATGCTGAAAGGGGCCTTCTTTATGGGTACACAATCAGAAAGTTCAGGATTACACATAGCACTTGTGGATAGACTCTCCTCAGGGATTTGTGTCATTTCTGAATCTGAATATACATTTTCCTCTAATGCCTTACTGTTTTCTTCCAGCTCGGCTTTTACACGTAAAAGTATTTGGACACCACTTTTGGAGTCCGAATGACAAGGTCTTGCTTGGTCATGACTGACTTTACAAGAAGATGCCTCAGTAACAGTTGCAGAACTCGCACACATAGAGAAAGGCGAAGGCCTCATTCTTTCCTTGCCACTGCGTGTGTAGAATTGCATGTTGGCAATTTTATTTTTTTCAGCGGATAACTTTGCCTGGATTACAGGTATTTTTTTACATTTTTGTTTCCCTGACTTAAAAACACTATGCACTTTAACATAGGCCTTGGCAGATGACGTAGAGGGATTACTATCATCATGACTGGTGCCAGCAGCTGCTTGGTGCTCCTGGTCTTCTGTGTACTGCTGTGAATCCATTTTGATCACACAGTACAATGTGACTGCAGATTAAAAACAACACTACCAGACCTATTATATGTATTTCAGCAATGACAATTAGCAATGGAGCAGTGGACCTCTCCTCTTTGTGTGCTACCTATATAACACCGTACAATTTGACTGCAGATTTAGAAGACCAAGACTGCCATCCCTATTATTTCTATTTCAGCAATGACAATTAGCAATGGAGCTCTCCTCTTTGTGTGTTACCTATATTACACAGTACAATGTGACTGCAGAATTAGAAGACCAAGACTGCCAAGCCTATTATTTCTATTTTAGCAATGACAATTAGCAATGGAGCTCTAGTCCTTGTGTGTTAACTAAATAACACAGTACAATGTGACTGAAGATTTAGAAGACCAAGCCTGCCAGACCTATTATTTCTATTTCAACAATGACAATTAGCAATGGAGCTCTCCTCTTTGTGTGTTACCTATATAACATAGTACAATGTGACTGCAGATTTAGAAGACCAAGCTTGCCAGACCTATTATTTCTATTTCAGCAATGACAATTAGCAATGGAGCAATCAAGCTCTACTGAATGTCACTGTAGACTTTGAAGAACACTGCTACCCCTACTCTTTCTTTTCTACCTATGACGCTGCCCAACTGCTCTAGAGACTGCCAAGAACTTTGCTACCCCTTCTGTGTCCCTCTGTGAAATGCTGCTGGACCGCTGTGGAAGGCGGCACTTATAGAATTTAAAACTCGCGAGATCCGAGATCTGACGACGTTGCAATGATGTTTTGTCTCGTTTTCAATTCCGAGGGCACGCGAAAATACTCAGATCTGCTAAGTTCAGGTGTGTTCGGTTCTCGGGGAACCGAGCTTGAGCATCTCTAATATATATATATATATATATATATATATAGTATCTGTATCAATGGTGAGTTCTCATGGCATCACTACAGTGTTCTTTAGGATTAACACATCTCCTTTTGTAAATTATTGTAGATACTAGAAATCATACCAGTGATTTGAATATGGTCAGAGAAATCCTCTGCGACTTTGGTGAATATCATTTAACGCCAATGGGCTAAATCCACAACACAACTCCCACCTAATTATTTAATTAATTTGCGATAATAAACCTTAAATAACCACATGGACACATATTTAAATTTTGGAGAACTAAGGTCACAGTTTATTTAATTCTGCAGAAATTGAAGATGGTGGCAACGAAAGCGTATGCAGGCAGCTACCAGTCAATACCAAAGCCTTATCAACAACCTTATAGGGATGGCCAGCCGGCCCATAAATCCCAGCGCAACTTTAGGGCGTAAGAAAGACTTCACCCCCTCTGGCCTCACGGGTACGCTTCCTAAAACGATACACAGGGCACCTGCCCAGGTGACCCTTTAAAGAGACAACATCAAAGAGGAAAGACTCCTGCAGCCAGCCTATACATAAACAACTGCGCCCTCTATTAACTGCTGCCTGCACCACTTTCCTGCCAACGCAGCCGCCTCGAGCAATCAGGCTGCCCGCCACCAACTGACCCTAGAATCTCTGCCAAACAAGTATAAATTTGACCAATAATCAACACCAGTCCCGTGTCCATGAGATGAACACCATCTGGTCTAAAGAGGTGCTTGTGACAGAACTTAATTTCTGGATGAGGAATTGACCAACATCCTGAGTTTTTACAAATTTTACTACAGCACGATTAACCTGGTTCCTCAAGTTGTCCATAATCAACCCACTACGTGAACCTCTCCAAAACAGACGAGGAATGATATTTGACCATCCAATTTTCATGCAAGGCCAGGTATTCATAAGAAACTTAAGGTCATCGATAATGCTCCAAATTAGGCCAATCGTTTTCCCCTTGCTTATGTCATTACCCCCGAGATGTATGATTAAAATGTCAGGGGCTTGGCTTGTGGCTATATTGTCAACTATTGTCCCTTTGAAATTAGACCAGCACATTCCCCTCCTACCGATCCATTGCACAGTCACTGGGATGGGGCACATAGACATATCTTGTGCTGATGGGTGCTTGGCAGCGAAATAAACAAAAGAATGTCCAAAGACCCAGACTTGAAGGGGCACGGTGTCCAAATCTGTAAGCAAAACAATATTCCCAGAAGTGTTATAAAACTAAAATGCGGCAAATGGAACACCCATGTAACACTAAAAACACACTTAACTGAACAACACAAATAATGATTGATGCATCTTGCTGTTGGCCACTCGCATCAGCTAAGCTGGCGATCCACAACAACTTGGGAAAGGGAAATGAAGAGAAAAGGGAAAGGAACAACCCATATAAAAATAAAAAAAACCTTACAAAACCTTGAAGGTGCTCATGCTTTGAGGTCCTACTTTAGAGGAAAGTTAGGAAAATCCCTTCATGCCCGCACTTCCAATAATGACGAGCGGACGAACCCTGGGTTGTAGAAGTGGGATGGAAGATTAGAATTTGTTGGGTCTAATATACTTCTTATAAACGGAGAACTTCCAGCCGCCCAACCTTGATGTACTCCACGGAGGACCTTTCTACTGCCTCGGAGGTTGCTGTACCAATTCTGAATGAATGAGTACCAAAGTTGGCTGGGTCTAGTCCCAAACCCAATATACATTTCTTAAATATGAAATTAAATTGGTATTTCATAAGAGGCGAACCAGCCTTATGAATTAACCACGCTTGCCCATCAGCAGGTCTGACCTTCAATAATTCCTTAGCCAGAACAACTGGACATACAAAAGAATCTGAATGAGCTGCTAAAGTGATCCAATGCCCTTTAACCCACATGATCAGTTTTAGATTAGTGGATTCCACACAGCAAAGATGCATCAGAAAAACAAACATTTTTGGCCAACAAACCAGAATTTATTGCTGACTTAGCTGGGAGACCAACTCGTCTACTCTAAATGTGCCACAGTACACTAGTGAGAAAGCCATACTGAACAATAAACCCTCGTAATCTGACAAAGTAATCGCCCTGGCTTTAAGAATGAAATCTTGCAGCATATTAACATCAATGGGAAGTCTGGAATCTTCAGCTACTGGTCTCTCTTTAGCCCAACCTCTCAGCGCTTTTCTAATCAAAAAAACCTTTTGTATAATCCTTAACCCATTTTAGCTGCGCCATAAAAAAAATCCTGGCCAACATGGATGACATTAATGCTTTAGACGTGCCTAGCCAGAATTTACTCCAGTCGAATTCCGACATGCACCTTTTTAATTCTGAAAGTTGATTCCCTGGTGTATTATAAAAAAGGACCCACTCACGCCAAGCGGCCTTTTACACCTTCAAGGTGGATGGAGCCATTGATTCCTCCGCAAGACCTTCCATGCCGTTTTAACAATCTGCCAAACATGAGAAGGACAGGGATTACCATGAGCATCAGCATCCGGAGCAAGTTCCCTGAACGTAATTCAATTGAATTGTGAAAGTGCAGTCTGCTTGTTAATTGCTTGGACTGCACCTAGGTTGTTGCGCCAAAATAGAATCTTGGAAACGGTGAGCCCAGAGTTACAATGATGCAACAATAATGGGAAACAACTCCAGAACAAGCCAATTGGCGGTAAGCCCTGATGAAATCCAATCTGTTGGCCATGAGGCAGCGCACCACGACCTCTCAAAATAAGGCTCTAAAACCAACTGAACCAGCCTCATCCGTGAAAAGTTGCAACTCCTTGTTAGACAACTCAGGTTTAGTCCAGATGCGCACTTCATTAAATGAACCAAAAATTGTTCCCAAATGACAAGGCCCTCTAATTTCCCGAGAAAGTCTAATTCTAGTGTGGACTTTAGAAATAACTGCTATGGCCCTTTGAAGCTTACGAAAAAAACTCTACCCATTGGGATGACTCTGAAAGCAAAATTCAATGACCCCAATAAAAATTGAACTTGTTTAATAGAAACCTTAGCCAAAGTTCTAATTAATGAAATAGAATCTTTTAACCTCTCTATTTCATCTGTAGGAAGACCACAGCAACCTGCTGCTGTGTCAATTTCAATGCCAAGAAAAATTAAGCGTGTGGTAGGACCTTCTCTTTTCTCGTGAGCAATGGGTACACCAAATATTTTAAAGAGTGCCTTGACATCCAACAAAACCCTAGCTCATATGGAAGAATTGGGAGGGCCACAATAAGAAAGTCTTCTAAATAATGCGATACTCCAAAGTGTCCTGTACCCGCCGAAATACACCAATGTAAAAATTAAATAAATTGCTCAAAATAAGTGCATGAAACAGAGCATCCCATTGGGAGGCATCTGTCCAGTGGTGCGAAACCCCATATAACAGAAAGCTGATAGGTGTAAAGGCAACAAACAAAAGGCAGATTCAATATCAACTTTATTAATGCACCCTGACCGTCCTGCTTAACCAAAGTAAGAGCAAACAAAATCTAAGTAAACAACCTTGGTGTGTTGGGGGTTAATAGCATCATTCACTGAACTCCCCTCTGGGAAAGACAAATACTGGATAAAACAAAACTCTTTTTAGGAACTAAACCCACCGGCGAAACAACCATATCTGCCCAAGGGGGTGAAGGAAATGGTCCGCAAATATGGCCTAATTGGATTTCCTTCACATTTTTATTAGCCAAAATATCTGGATGTTGATCGGCTGATTTCAAATTCCTACTAAAAACCATCTTTAAAACCATTCAATAACAAATTAGCCGTATCTGTGTCAGGATACATAAGGAGCCAGCGTGACATGGCATCCACTAAAACCGGAGTGGGGGCTAATTGAGATCCGCCCGTAACGGAGGCATGCATGGTTGAACCTACATTGAGTTCCTTTGAAACACTGTGAGTTCTTATAGGAGAAACACTTATTTCCTCCAGACAAAATCTTATCTGTTCTGCTAAGAAAGGACTGCCTCCTGCCCTGACCTAACGATTGGCTAAATATGTAAGTTTGTTGGACAACATTCCAAATTTCTATATCCTTAAAAGCAAAGGGGATACTGGGCTCACCAGAAACCTTCTTGCGAAACTCTTTAGCATACATTCTCCAAACCCAACTACTTCTTGTCACATGCATGTACTTAAGATCTGCATGATGTTCTCCTGGTCTATTTTCGAGATATTGAGAGATTGGGCAGCACAGTGGTTTCTGCCTTACAGCACTGGGGTCATGAGTTCAATTCCCCACCGTGGCCTTATCTGTAAGGAGTTTGTATGTTCTCCCCGTGTTTGCGTGGGTTTCCTCTGGGTGCTCTGGTTTACTCACACACTCCAAAAACATACTAGTAGATTAATTGGCTGCCAACAAATTGACCCTAGTCTCTCTTTGTCTGTGTGTGTGTGTTTTAGGGAATTTAGACTGTAAGCCCCAATGGGGCAGGGACTGATGTGAGTGAGTACAGCGCTGCAGAATTAGTGGCACTATATAAATAAATGGTGATGATGATGATGATATGTCGATGCAAATACTATGAAACCAGCTAGCCAATTATTATATGACTAAAAGCTTTCCTCACCACCACTGTCCTTAAGCTTAGCCTGAGCCAAATTCTTTTTACTGATCTCCATCACTATGAACATACGTACAAACAGTCCTTGGTCTATTTTATGTCTAACCCTAGGTCTAAGATCTCTTAAAATTGCAGTGTTGGAAACACATACCATGTCATCGCTGCGCTGTCCAATTTGTGCTTTGCGCTTTCCACTTGAACTAGATATATGCCTGCTGCCCAATCTAATATGGGATTTAAGCAAGTGCATAATTTTATGTTGTGTCCTTCCTTAATCTGAAGAATCTCCTTCTTCTGATCTAAAAGAATCCGAAACACTTAAAATCTCCCCTGAGACATCTTCATCATCATCATCAACATTTATTTATATAGAGCCAGCAAATTCTGTAGCGCTTTACAATTGGGAACAATCATCAATAAAATACTGGGTAATACATACAACCAGAGAGGTAAGAGAACCCTGCTTGCAAGCTTACAATCTATGGGACAATGGGAGTTTGAAACACAAGGGCTCGTGCTACATCATATTGCACACTGGACCAGCTAGAATGCAAAGGTAAAAGTATTGAGTTGGCTGTGTGATCAGTCACACAGTAATGTTGGTCAGAGGGTTGTTGTCTTGTGTTAGCTGTGTAGAGGATTTTAATAGGGTAACCTAGGGAGATTAAGATGGTGGTTGAGGAATATCATAAGCTTGCCTGAAGAGGTGGGTTTTCAGAGAACGCTTGAAGGTTTAAAGAGTAGAGGAAAGTCTTACTGTGCGAGGGAGGGAATTCCACAAAGTGGGTGCAGCACAAAAAAAGTCTTGTATGTCAAAAGAATTTTGTATTGGATATATTGGATATGTTGAAATACAGGCAACCAATGTAAAGACTGACAGAGTGGCTCAGCAGAGGAAGAACGGGTTGCAAGTAAAATCAATCTATGCGCTGCATGCAAAATAGATTGTAGGGGTTCAAGTCTGACTTTGGGAAGACCAGTAAGGAGGGAATTGCAATAGTCGATGCGGGAGATGATGCATCTTGACGTGCATACTCACCGAACGATCCCAAGCCTGAAACTCCGGCAACAGCTCCGGCCTTATTATGTACTGATGAACCTTGCACAACATGTACTTGCTGCTCAGAAGATTATCCCGTAACTGTATTGGATCCTACAACCTGTGATGCTGAAGCGTTAGCAATATTAGAAACTGATCCTCCATGATGAACCCTCTGTGAATTGCAACTATCAACCACTCCAGCGCTATTACTTTGGTGAGGCGTGCTTATGCTTAGGTGGTCTGCTCGCAGCATGACTATGTTGTGTAACTTGACTTGAAACATTTTGGGAAACTGTGGTTCTGGTATGTGGAATAGGAGTAGTGAAGCCACCCGGTATGAGAATTGTAAAATTGTGACCTTGAAGTGAACCAACATGTGGACTTGCTTGTTGCTGCCAAAGAATCCCCGGCAAAAAAAACAGTGTATAAAGTGGGATTAACAATTGAGGGCATAGGGGCTGAAAATATATTTGAACTCCAAGGGGAAAAAGACTGAACAGTAACATAAGATCTTTGCGATGGGGGCACATTCTGTGAAAATACAGCATGGGGAAAGGAATATTGCATAGAAGAAGTCATAGATGTAGGATTAGGGAACCAACCATGTTGACTCATATTAGGTGTACTTTAAAAACTGGACACTTGCTGTGCTGACATGGAAGGGGCCGCTAAGACTGTATGAACGGCTGGCCCTGTGTTGGGTATAACATGTGTAAGACCGTGATGTGTACCACTGACGTTGATAGGTGCTGTATCACTAACAATTGCCGCATGAGTTGAAACAGGTAATTGGGACTGGGAAACAATATTGAAAGGGGAAAAAGAGGAGTGGGAAGGGGGACGTTGTAAACCAGGGGACGTAGTGTGCATGGGTAATGTGATGGGGTGTGGGGTGCAGACCATAGAGCTGACAGGAAAGTTGACTGATGACACCTGTGTATGACGAAGGGCAGGTTGTTGCTGGGGAGGTGTTGCAATGTGAATCAATTCTTGTAACTGGGAGTGTTAGATGAGCTGATAACATCCTCCTCTGCTGGACCACTTAACAAAATGTCATGCCTCTGAAGATTAGTTCTATAAGGTGTTGCTGGGTTACTAATTACAAACTGGGTCTGAGGTCTTGAAAGGAGTTAATTGAATGCCAGGGTTATTTGTATTCAGACCAGCGCTGGGAGTTGAGTCTTGACTTAAAATGGCTGCAAGATCTGAAGGTGCGGGGCTAATTTGGGAATGTCCGTTGGTGCCGTTATAATGGAGTGACTGGGGACCAGCGGGGAAGCCCTGCGACTCACCCAGCCACGACTAAGCCTCTCACTGGCACTTGGGGAGACGGAGGGGATCCTGGATCTCCCCCGTGACCCATGACTGACAGCGTGTCCGCGCTGTCTCACTCTGCTAACCACAGAAGGGGGAAATAAAGGGGGAATGGAAGGAGGAGAACACTCGAGCAACCGAGCGGGCAGCTGTGTCTTCCTTCATGGACGAGGCATTGCTGGGCAGACTATAGAAGGACAGAACGGTGAAAGAGAAAGGGGAAAAACAGAAAATTAATGAAAGGTAAGAAAATCAAATATGAGGTAAAGACTAAAAGTATGAAATGAAAGACAGGATAGGAAAAGTTATCAAGCGACAAAATTACAATATAAGGAAAAGTAACCAAAAAAATAAACACTTTTTAAAGTAAATTAGGAACACTATATAATTATCTGAAAACTATCATGTGCTGAGTCTCGCTCTGGGTGTTTCCATGAAGAAAGTGATGACAGTTTCCTGTGTGCCTGCAATAGACTATAATAGCTCCACCCCTACCACCCTATTGGCCAACCTATAATTCTACAATTTAACCCCTTAGGTTCCCAACTGTGTAGCCCCTACAGCACGTTGTTTAATTTCCCTCATCCCCATTCAGGTCTTCGCTCAACATAATAATAATTTAACCTATATATACTTTATGTATATATATATAGATAGATAGATAGATAGATAGATAGATATAGCCTGAAAAATGATTTTTTTAGTGCGCTTTACTAAGTATTTTTAAACCATTAATATAGTATTTATTAGAAATCTATAATATAAAATATGTGATTCAATCTTAATAGCCAGTAACCTTTCAAAATGACACTACTCCATGTAGACACGTCCATCGTCTTAATCAATCCAACACATGGACCTCTATGTGATTGTATACAAAGTACACCCCTTACTGACATTTATTACTAGTAGCGAGAGTTTACACTGCCTTCTAGAGGTGAAAATAGTGACTTATTTAAAGAGAACCTGCCATATGGTACATTATTGCTTCTTACATTTTTGCATTTTCTTTTATATATCATTTTATATGTGCCTGCAGGAACAATAGACATTCATGAGAAGGGGACCATCCTGTGTGCTGGCAGGAACATGCTCCCCTGAAAAACACCCTGTGCAATATGTACCAGCTATATCACCACCTGTTAAAGCTAACTCAAAATAACAATTAGTAAAGGACAAAATACATATAAAGATACTATAACTCATTAAACATTTACAACGATGGGCACGCATTCAATTAATTGTCCCAACATCCACTACATCCCATCTGTATAAAATAATGTATTCTCACTGTATTCCTTAAGTAATTAAAAACGCTCATCAATGTTTTAGAGTTGGCCGACACACAAACAAATGTGGAAAGATGATGAAGCACCAAGTAATCATTGGTGTGATTCCTTTCTGCATTGTTTTAATATTGTCAATGATGTCTGTCTGTGTGGATGAGCTTAATTGTTCATCTCTATGTCTATGTCTTTCATAGATGGGTGGTAACGTGCTCTCTGAATGCATGGGAAATGACATAATAATGGGATGCTTGGTACGAATACACCATTTCTCAAAAAGATAAGTATAAACAGATAAAAATCTTATTTAGCATACATAGCTGCTAAAAATAATGCAGGCTATTTGCCCATACTAGTTACTTTGTCTCATTTGTGATTGGTGAACATGTATGACAGTGTAAATAGTCTTTTTTTACTTACCTACCTTTGCACATGGATTAGCAGTACAGAATGGTGGCATCTCTAAACGTGGTAAAATTTAAACCATCTGATGGGAGGATTTGCCCGGGGCAATGATGTTTCTTGCTAAATTCCAGTTAGGCATCAGAATGTGTCTATTTTTGCACCTACGTACAAATATAAGACTTGGTTGTGATTAGATTATTTAAATGAAATAAAGGAGTGAAGAATGTATGTTTACAGGGCAATTCCTGTTTTTTTGAGAGGGTACACAGCTTTTTTGTCTCCCAAGCAAAGGCGCAGGATGGAGTTTAGGCCTCATCCTATACTGTCAATAGGGTGGATTTTACATATTCCAGTTTTACTTTTATGGAGAAAAATATTACATTTCCACCCATGTAATAAAAATCTTCAAACACATGTAATAAAAGCAGTCATGTGCTGGATTATGTGACAGACAAGCAACATTCTTTGCAAAACACATTAGTCACTTCTGTATAAATCTGCCAACTATCCAAGCCTTCTTATTAAACATCTCATTATGTCTGAAAACATTTTCTTCCTTGTAACTTCAGGGCTATGGGCATTTGTTGTTATTTGCGTCTGAGCATTGCAGCCACTAAGACTCATTTAAAGTAAAGTCAGGTACTGTACATAAGGATTGATATAGGACTGGTGCGTATGACACCCGCAGAAATCTCCCAGGTAGTTTTTTTTATTGGGTCTAATCAGCAAGATAATTGTCTTGGGCACTTTGTCACAGTGAAATGAAAAGGGGGCACTGCACGGTGAAGCCATCATAAATCACCTGGTACAGACAGAGCGAGGAAGAAAGTGTGAAGATAGTGACTTCATTAAGGATTATGTATTGTGTCATTAAACGGCTGCAGGGGTCACCTTTAGTGTCATGGACTCAGACTCTGATGTATTGCCTGTGTCTGCTGCTGACAAAATTAAAAAATACATACAGGGATTAGGCTGCATTCACAGGAAACAGGGTGTAAGATTTTTTTCTTGGAGTGTACAAGATTCCCAAAGTGCAAAATATGCACACAGATATTATTATACAACAGATAACATTTATTTATGAAGCTCACACAATAAGCATCTCAAAACACAGTGGTTTTGCACTGGTGCAGATGAAAGGTCCCAGGGTCTGATTAAAGGTTCAGGCTGCCCTAGGCTAATACGCTCGTAGTGCCCCCGTGCCAGTTTAATATACGGAAGGTAGAAAACAAACTCGTCTTTAATTTATAAATGTCTATGTTCCTATGTTTTTCAAACTCAGCCCCACTTGGCTTTTTAAAAGGGTCATGCATACTTGTCAACTCTACCGGAATGTCTAGGAGACTCCTGAAATTAGGGTCGGTCTCACGGACTCCCGGGAGAGCTGACAAATCTCCTGCATCCCGCTACTGGCACCCCAAAATGACGCGATTCACGGTGAATCGCGTCAACTACTTAGTCTGCCATGGGGGCAATATTAATGGGCAGCACAGTGGCCTAGTGGCTAGCACTTCTGCCTCACAGCACTGGGGTCATGAGTTCGATTCCCGACCATGGCCTTATCTGTGTGGAGTTTGTATGTTCTCCCTGTGATTGCATGGGTTTCCTCCAGGTGCTCCGGTTTCCTCCCACACTCCAAAAACATACTTGTAGGTTAATTGGCTGCTATCAAATTGACCCTAGTCTCTCTCTGTCTGTGTGTGTGTGTGTGTGTGTGTGTGTGTGTGTCTATATTAGGGAATTTAGACTGTAAGCCTCAATGGGGCAGGGACTGATGTGAATGAGTTCTCTGTACAGCACTGCGGAATTAGTGGCGCTATATAAATAAATGATGATAATGATGATTAATAAATGGACCCCTTCGTATCTCAGGCTGCCTTTTACTCAATAGGCATTGCCTACAACTCTGTGGCATTCATGATAAAATAGCTAAGTTCTCTTTGGCCAATGGACCAAGAAACCGGTACTTCATTTCAATTGGGATTTTTCTTTTTCAGGAGTTAGACAGGACCCCCAGTAGGTAGATTTATAAGAATTGTAATTTGAAGCAGTGGTCGAAGTGGAAATTTAGAAGTGGTATGGAATATGTAAGTGATGAAGTTTGATAGTTTTACAATGAAAGCAGTAGGAGAAGTGGCGGTGTGGCCTACCACCATATACCGTCTCACTTCTACCACTGACTTGAACCATATACCTACAGAATTAAACAGGAACGGAAGGGGTGATGGGTGTCTGGAGTTACAGTAAGTCAAAAAGAGCAGGAAGGATTTCTTTGGGTCAACATTTTGATGGAGTGTACTGAAGTGCTGTAATAGCAGTGAATCAGGTCTCACACGTTCTCGGGGGCCTAGAAAGAACGGTATCCATATTTGCTAATGATATTAAACTAAGGTTATTAACACAGAGCAGGTTAATAACTTGCTACAGAAAGATAAAGACAAAATGTCAACTGACAGATGAAATTTAATGTCCTTCCCCGTGGTAATAACTATGCTACTTATACATTACACTGAATAAAACTGGGGAGAACTGAGGAGGGAAAGGCAAAGCTGAGTAGCAGTACACAGTGCCAGACAGTGACTGAAAAGTAAATCCTTAGATGTATAAAAAGGGGGATAAATACATGTGATGCAAGCATGGCATTTCCATTGTACAAGTTACTACATGATTTACCTTCAGATTTGTGATCTTCATCTCTCATAACCATCTGCTGAAGAGACTGTGGCTGTACACACTACAGATATCTGCCTACACTGCTGGTTGTGAGTGTGTACACACTTCCACATTCACCCAACATCGTTCCATCTTTGATTGTGATTTTTAGGAAGTTTTTAAAACTCAACAGATGCAATGTGTTTTGATACTATAAATCATGGTCGTGGGAGCGTGCTTGATAATTACATAGATGTCTACCCAGTGTAACAGTGACATTCCTTCCAGAAGAACAAAATAGAATTTGTAGATGCTGACAATAGTTATCTCTTCCTCTACAGAATCAGAAGTTCAGAAAAGGAAAGATCCCACCACTCTGTGTATAGGGTTCATCCAAAGGAAATCATATTTGAGTTAATTTATACCAATTATTAAATGAACAAATTTTCACCCAATATTAGATGTATATATTGGAAGATGTTCTCACTAGATTGGAAGATGGTTTCCTCCTACAGTCCAAAAACATACTGATAGGTTAATTGACTGTGTGTATGTTACGAAATTTAGAATGTCAGCTCCATTGGGGCAGGGACTGATGTGAGTGAGTGAGTGCTACGGAATTAGTGGCGCTATATAAATAGCTGATGATGATGTTAACCAGGCCCCTATTCAAATTGTGCTATGGGGACCTGGCAAATGAGTATAACACCACTGAAAGTGGATACGATTCTCCCACCTCACAAGATATTCTTAGGTGGAACAAACAGGAACTTGGTGGAATCTATAGCCCTGCCTAACCAGCTAACTCTCCTTTCACTCTCTCCTTGACCAACATCAATCTGGTTTCTCTCCCTCCAATTAACTGAAACCATCCTTACCAAGGTCACAAATGATCTCACTGCCAAAAGGATCAGTTCTCCTTCTGGACCTCTCTGCAGCTTCTGACACCATGAAACACACTCTGCTCTTACAAACCCTCCGCAACACAGTCCTATCCTGGTTAACCACTACCTTTCCAACCGCTCTCTGTCTCTACCGCTGACTCAACCACCCATCCTCTACCTGTTGGCATCCCACAATGGTCCAGTTTCAGCCCCCTTCTCTTCTCTGCACACTTCCTTATTTGGTGAACTTATCCTTCGGGTCTAATACCACTTTACTGCTGATGATGGCCAAATTTACCTCTCCTCATGTCTCCAGTTGTCTATCTTTTATTGAATGTCCCAATATTTTTTCTAACTTAACATGTCCAAAACTTATGGTCTCCCTCCAGGGTCCCCTCACCTCCTCTACAGTCCCTATCCATTGACAAGAGTACTCTCTCTCCTATTCCCCAAGTCAACTGGCTGGGTGTCATCCTCGACTCCATTTTTCTCCCCACATTCAGTCTCTCTCTCAAACCTGTGCCTTTCACCTTCAGAACAACTCCATGATCAGACCTTTTCTCACTCTAGGTGGAAGCAAAATTTTTGCCTACTCTTTCATTATCTCTCGCCTTGACTATTGCAGCCTCTTCCTCTCTGGCCTAACTCTCATCTGCCTCTTCCCACTTCAGTCCATCTTCAACAGTGCCGATGTACTTACTTTTCACTCTCTTTGCTCTGTGTCTGCCTCTCCTCTCTGACACTTGCTACACTTGTCCACTTCAGCATCCAGTTCAAGCTCCACACCCTCAACTATAAAACCCTGATACACTCCTCTCCCCCTACATCTCCAACATCATCTCCAACACACTCCCTCCTGCCCCCTCGGCTCTGCCAACAACTGCTACCTCATGTTCCCACTGATTACCTCATCTCACTACCCCCTCCAAGACTTCTGTCGCGTTCCTTTGGAAATAACTCTCACGTCCAAATTATTCACTGGTCTCCAAGGCTTCAAACATGCCCTAAAAACTCAGGGGCGCAGAGTCTCTGTGAGAAATCCTGATATTTGCCTGTAACTAATTGTGCTGAAACTTATTTTTGTTTTGTCTTGGCTTGTTAGTGAGGAGTGACCAGTGTTTAGTTAGAGTCGGACAGCAAGGTGCTGATTTTGGAGTTTTCTTTTGTTTTCTTACTGAATAAAACTGTCTGAGGCCAGTTGCACAAAACAATCATATTCTAGTTATCATTTATTTAGTACATTCTACAAAATGACAGCTAGAATCTGATTGGTTGCTATAGGCAACATCTCCACTTTTTCAAACCTGCCGTTTAGTAAAATACCCCCTGCTGGACTTGTGCGAAATCTCTTGGCTACTATAAACACCATCTACCCCAGGAGATGGTACTAGGCCCTCCTACCTGGTCACAATATATATATTTAATTATTTGTGTATTACGCTTATTCCTTTCAGTTATTTAAATTGCTTAACATAAGATTACATTTCATCAAAGAATGCGTTCAATGAGTGATTCCTTTGTTCCAGGATAGTTTGCAGCTGTTCCTCCAAATAATTTATCTTTATTACTGGTTATTATTATAATTTTTCAGTGACAAGTATAGTTTCACACAAATGGAGAAAATAAATAATAAAAAGAATTATAATAATATAGAAAGTTTAAGTTTCCACTCATATTTCTGATACAAAGTTTTTAAGGATTACAGGATCGTCACCTGTCAGGCTTGTGGGAAAAATCAGCATGGGGCCAGGTATAATGATTAATTATAGGAATGTCTCAAGAACATGTGACAGAGCCTTGTCTCTGGACCTATACGGCTGCTACGGAGCATATTCGGTGCACTGTGTCACCATTCCTAGCTTTCTATAGCTGGCTAAAAGAAATAAAAAAAAAGTCATATGGGTGGCTCAATTGGACTGTTAGTGTAATTAGGTAAATGACGACACACACACACAGGCCAATAGCAGTCATTTCCCAACCACAATTCTAGACATGCCCGATAATGATCAATGTAATTACATTGGGAGCACTATTTTGCATTGTGCTAGCTTTAGGGCCACAGTTGTTCAATACTGCCTATTATATCGCATGTGTGACCTGCATTACATTTCAGGTCATGCATGGATCTGAACTCTTGACTTTTTCCCTTGTCATAAAAAAAAAGAAACAAAACTGAGACTCAATAAAATAAAAGTTACAGAAGTGGAATGAGAGATAATTGACATGGCAGAGACATAGTGCTGCTTGTTGGCTTTGTTTAGTGATTCTACTAACAGATCTATGAACAGAATCCTGACAGAAAGAAGTATTCATCTTTAGTAAAATGAACACAGTGCAGCCTATGTTATTTTCATTGGTGTCGTTTCCTGGTAAAATTGAAATGATTACTGTTTATACGTTGTTTCCAATGTATTATTAGTGTGGCTCGTCTACAGGAGTATATAGTTAGATTGTGCCTTTGCATTATATTAGCCAAGTACCTTTGTTCATGTTCTTATTGTTATGGGATTTGGGAATTCTGTAGTGGCTGAAATCATTGTTTAACAATAGTGTTTTTTATGTGCGTTTATAGTGCAGTGTAATAGTCTTCCCAGAGGAGAACAAACACCCAGTGAAGAGATATACCCAAATTACAGTGCATAATAGAGCAATAGCCAAATCTGCATCCAATCTTCATACTCTATGAGCTCAGAAAGCAAGTGAAATATACTTTATCTGGGGCTCTAAGCAATGGGCATTTGTACTACTTCAAGCACTGATCTAAACAATGTTGAAGCTTTCACAGTGTGTGACAAAGTAAAACTGTCCCTAACTAAATAAAAAAAAAGCAAAGCACTTTAACAAATTAAAACACTTTGGACCTCATTTCTGAAACGCACTGGATGCAAACCACAGTTTCCTGTAACATAGCCCCTTCTTCGTACTTAGAAAGAAACGCCCTCCCCCAGCCCAACTTCTCCTGTCAACCAGTGTAATCTTTTACTCCTATGTGACACAACATTGCTCTGTACACCTATACACTTTGGCAGAAATCAAGGTGCACCAGCACAAATAGAGGCCCCAGATGCTTCTTATGGATTTTGTCTTGTAAATTACCTTCCTGATATAAAGAAACACAAGAACTGAAAGTGACTGATAGTTTTAAGTGTTGATATAGGTCTTCACATAAAGCATAAAGGTACTTTTAGTATAATTATGCTTCTTCAGTAACTTTCTCCAGTATGCACAAGTGTTGTTTGTTGACCATTGTACTCACAGAAATGGCATTTGTTCTTGACTACCTGCTACAGATATAGGGGTCTATTTACCATTGGTGGAAGGTGTGCTGATCGCAGCGATACAAGTTGTACCGCAGCTATTAAAGAATACTGACCTGTCAGGCGATCCTCGGTGAAAATCACTCTCTGCAACAAACCTCTGGTTTTGTTGTGAGAGGGATAGGCTCCATTGAAGTGATAGAGTTGATTTACTGCGCATGCGCCAATGTCTCATCGTACATGAGCAGTAAAAGTCAACTCTGGCCTAAGGAGTGGAGGAGCATGCATTCAGGGAAGAGGATCCTCTCCAGCGGGAATGCACTCCATTGGAAAAAGGTAAGTAACTCCTTTTAGTGATAAAAAAGCAAAGTTTTTTACCGCTTGATGAAGCCATTTTTTTTAAGCCATGTTTTGCTTTTCTTTATTGTGGTTCCATTGGTAATTTTCATGATTTCCCTTTCTCAGAAGGCATTAGTAGACCATTAACTCCTCTACATTCTACAGTTAAATTATTAGATTGGTCTTTGTTTCAATGTGTGATATCTTTCAGAATTCCTAATAACTCTTACAGGAGGAATACACATTGAAAATATATCTGTATGATGGGCTCACCATCTTTCCCTGTAGCATTGGGCTTTCCTTGGCTTCGTTTTTATAACTGAGTTGTTGAATGGGAAGCAGGTGCTATTCTAAAATAGAGCTCTGTCTGTTAAAAGAATTACATTATTTAAACTGTGTTACCTCTTTCTGTAGATAGGCTGTCTATTATCAGAATTTTGCAGATGCATGAAATCTACACACGCACAATAATTACCCTGCTGGTGGTACAACTGCCCGCTTGTTTTTATGCCAGGTACCATATATTTTATCTGTACTTGAAACTAAAGCAATAAAAAAAATACATTGAATAGAAAAAAATGATTAATTAAACAATTAAATATACTGCAGAATTTAGGTTTGTTTTATGGCTATAAAAAGATGTTGGCTTGTATCCTCATGTAGATTACCAAGGGTTAAATAATATGGCAGTGAAAAAAATATCCTCTATTCTAATATCTAAATTGTTTAATCAAGCTATGGTCAACTTTTCAAAATTAGATCTAGATCAGGCATGTATAATCTTAAAGGAGAAGGTTGAGGTGTAGACTGCCTGGTTATGCCATTTGGGTTGTGTAATGCCCTGGCCATCTTCTGGGACTACATTAATGACATTTCCTATGTAGCTATCTAGATAAATGTATGATACTATATAGTGATGATACTCTGATCTACTCTGTCTTTCGCTGACCACCGTAAAATTGTTTGACATGAATAAATGAGAGAACAGCTTGTTCTTTATACATGAAAAATGTGTTTTTGAGATTAGGAAAATTACATTTTTAGGGTGCAGTATCACTAATCATTTTCATTGCATCACTGCCTCCAACAGCATTCTACAGAGAGGTTGGGTACAGCTGCACAATGCCGAAAAATCCGACAGCGAGAAGACCTGCAAGAAAAGAACGATTTAATAAAAAAACTACATCCATATTGACAGACTTACCTCCAAAACGACTCTGCAGATATCCGATGGAGGTAGAAGGATTACAGGATCTCCTTCCGACTGTGCAGCTCTCCAGTGCGACATGAATTAATTAAAATTTAAAGTGTCAATGTCGGGACCAGCCAGGTTAACTGTTTAAGGCAGTTAAGCAGTTAACCTGCCTGGTGCCGACATTGCCGCTTTAAATTTTCATTTTAATTACCACCGCTACAGAGTAGGTAACTGTGTTCGGGGGATTGTTAATATAATGTCTGGATTCCCAATATGAAGACCAGGGAGAGAATGGGAATGAAATGAAGTGGCTTATTTTAAACACACGCCACACAGGTAATTATGAGATGTAGCAAATAATAAGGCAACTAACACAAGTCCATAGAAACAGTTGAAACAGACTCCCAGGAAACCCAGGTTATCCGCGGGACAGAAGTACTGGATACCTGGCACAACAGGTTAACTGCAGGTACTGATTAGTCAGAGTAAGCAGGTTTAGTTGGAAAGCTGGAGACCAGGCTCAACAGCTTTACCTGGCAATCCAGACATCCTATAGCTGCAGTCACCTGTCAAACCTGGAAAACCAGAGTCTTCAGCTTGACATATACATTGTGACATATAGAGTGGGGACTGGAGGAATATTAATGTTATGTGAGGACTGGTGTGTGTTGGGTTAATGTTATGTGGAGTTTGGTTTGTTAATGTTAAATAAAGACTAGTGAGACATAATGTTATTTGTTTGATAAATATTAGCGTGCAGTGGGTAGGGGCTAGCAACATATTTAAGGGGCTATTAATGCAATGTTTGGTCTCTTTAAATGCAGATGCATGTGTGTGAGGAAACGGGGTGTTACTGGACTGAGAGCTTTGTATTCATCACTCGTTTCTCACGGTTTAATGTACTTTTTAATCCTTGGCCCAGTCTAAGTATATACACCAGAGCATCAGTGTATTATGTGTATTATTATTTCATGTTATTAGGTACATTTTGCCCTTGCTATTACCTGCGATATTGTATGTAGTATAAATATAAAGAATATTGCCATATTGTGTGAAAATAACCGAACAGCAGCAGTCATTTGGCTTGTGTTAGCTAATGTAATTACCATTTGTCTCCAATGTCCATTGTTATGGGGGGCAGCTGAGATTTTGTTTGTAATCAGAACAATGTCTGAGTTAACTAGAGGCAGCCCACGTTAATTAGCTAGGTCAACAGGTAACCTGAGAGGTAATGAGGTTAGAACTTCTAAATGATATACAATGTGCCTCCACAGTAATATATTGGTTGAAATAGCATTGGGAAATGTATCAATATGTCTCAATATAAATGTTATTGTATCAAAAGGTATCACAGACATATATTGTGTAACACTGCTGATATAATGTGTCAAAAGTCTTATTGTTCCATGTAAGCGTGCAGTGTCATTCCTTGATGTACTATTGTAACCCCATGTGTAGTGTATCCAGCCAAAACAGCTAATTGAGTCAAGCCATTCTATTGTATAATCAAGATAACAGGGACAGTATGTCTAGCAGCTAAATTGTTGACTGGGAGACCCCTTCTGTAAAGGGGAGGTTTGAGACATTTGACCCTACTTCCTGTGTATACAGAAAATAATATAGGGAGAGGAGAATGTTTGGAGGATCCTGGTGTAAAAGACTCTGGGCCAGGCATCGTGGTGCCGCTGGAGGAAACCCTACCAGGAAAGGGGCAGTGTGAGCCAGGATCCCAGGCTGGGGGAGACCCTAACTTTTTTGCAAATCGGTAGTGATAATATTGTGGGAGGATAAGACCCTGAAAGAGACAGAGATTATTACTTTGGAGTGCTGACTGCAAGAGGCTGCTGGAGGACATATGCTACCATTTACCCTGTAACTTGTGAACGTCTTGTGGTGTTGTGCTGTCATAATAAAGTCTTTTTTTGGATATATTCTGGTCTACCCGAGTGATTTGAATCCCACAGAGGGTAACTGCCATCCCAGCTAAGGGTGGTATCCTCACAGTATGCTACTAATTTAATGTGGGGACAGGTTTGGGGGGATATAGGTCTAATTATTAAAGTTGACTGCTAATGAATTGTTGTGCAGGGCAGGTTATGGGCAAATAGGCATATTTGTTTAATGTGGGTGTTATTGATTTAATTTTGGTGATGGTTAAGAAGATGGAGGGAGGCTTAGAGTGTTCACTCATTGCTTTGTTTTCCGTAAGGTGAATAGCAGTTATCTGTTTTACAACAGGACCCCAACATTTAAAGTTCTAGACAAGCAGCAGGTAGTGAAAACTGCAAGAACTGGTGGAGAGAGCAACACTGCCTGACAACTACTAATTCTGGTAGTAAAATCCTGATTTTGAAGGACTGTCCCAAGTGGTCAGGACTTTGTCCCAACTGCATGTCATGAAAGGGGGAGTGGCGTGCAACTAACAGTGGTTATTCAGTGGAGAAAACAGCCTGCCTAGCTTGAATCGTCATATGAAATGCTCTCTCTACCCTATACTACACAGGTAATGCCATCAGTCTAGTCATAGACCTGGACCCAGATGTCACGGAAAGAACACACCCACATATAAGTATCTAATGACAGTTTGTTACAAACCGGTGTAGCAAAGATGATTTAAAGAGCAGGCCTATAGTGCAAATAATTGTTTGCTTCACATATGCACTTTTTAAATCAATGTGCTCAATTTTTTGTGCCATGCATTCCATTTGCATTTGAAAATGACAGCATTTGGTGATGCTTCTTCTGTTTGTTAGCCTGTGAGTCTGCAATATTTGTCTTTTCATTTTCCTACCTTGTCAAACAGGGAAAACTAGTTGGTGTCTTTGCTTCATAAAATATAAGAACTAAATAAATAGCACAAGAGTCCCAATAACAATACCACTCACTACATCCCCATCTACGTAGCCAAGTTATCCTTGTTTTCAATTTTTTTTTTGATCTCTCTGTTGCATTTGACATTGTTGACCATTCATCTCATACATAGATTGACCCCAGACTGGCTGGAAAAAAGATTAGAGTCCTTTCACCGCTGCCAACCGGTATCGTCAGGGAGCTGAGCATCGGTCCACTGCCCAGGCAGGCATTTTCTACTTAAATTGAGTGATAGGCAGCAGTAAAACATTTTCCATATCACCAAATATTGATTTATAGCCCAGAATACTAAACATATGAACAACATGTAAAAATATATCCACTAAAGGTCATTATAAAATTGCAAAAGAACAGGCCCACATCACATATGCAGATGTCATCATTATCAGCTATTTATATAGCGCCACTAATTCCGCAGCGCTATACAGAGAACTCCCTCACATTGGTCTTTGCCCCACTGGAGCTTACAGTATAATTTCCCTAATGTACACACACACACAGACAGAGAGACTATGGTCAATTTGATAGCAGCCAATTAACCTACTAGTATGTTTTTGGAGTGTGGGAAGAAACTAGAGCTCCCGGAGGATATCCAGGTAAACACGGGGAAAACACTATAAACTCCACACAGATAAGGCCATGGTTGGGAATCAAACTTATGACCCCAATGCTGTGAGGCAGATGTACTATTTACTAAGCCACCATACTGCCCATATGCAATATTACAAACATATTGATGCATGGATGGACCTGATTTTACAGTGAAGCACACAGATTATCAGGCCAAATTAGCATCTTCTGAGGGACTGCAAAACTCTGTATCCTCTGATTAGAGGAGCTGGACATGACGGGAGTGTATTGGGAGCACTCCTTAGTGACTGAGCAAGGAACATACATTTGGATACTTTTGCATCCACAAGCAAAAATGGGTCAGGGAAGGACATTTGCCCATAGTAATTGTACAGTAAGGACGTGCCAAACTCGAGTGCAGGCGGCAGCGTCTGATCCAAGCTCTGGGCATCTCAAAAGTACTTGTTTTTCAGCCGTGTCTCTTGCTCCAAATACAGGGCTAGGAGCAACTGTAAACATTTATTTTCTCATACTAATAAATGTATTTCATGGAGAAATTATTTTTTTTTTAAAAACTATATTTTTTAATGTTATCATTATTATTAACAGGTAACTGATGACATTAATTGAATAGTTTTTTTTCTTCTGTGCTTTTTTTTGTGATTTTATATTCCACATAGGACATATCCTGCAGTGTCTTTTCTACTAGAGCAGAGCAGACCTACACCCGTATTCATCACCACACGTATCTTCACATGCGTTTCCTTGTTAAATTCGGGCGTATGGATACCAGAATTATGTGTGTTTTAAAACAAGCGCACATTATGGTCAGTATGCATGCCTTGAATGAATCAGGCCCACTGTGTCTTAACAATTATCTTCAGCAAGATATCCAGGTGTAATATATATAGAGAATGTACTATCAAGACACCAGATGACAATTTAGGATCACTTTTTAATTTTTGTGTGATGAACAGCAGTATATTCCAGTGGCGGAAGACTTAATAAACACAATCAGAGGACAAGTTTACAAGATCACAGAGATATATTACATTCCCACTCCTGTATATATACATCTACACCCCCCTTATCTGTTATTAGGTGTTAAGGAATATTATATTACACACACACACATATATATATATATATATATATATATATATATATAAATATATATATATATATATATATAAATATATATATATATATATATATATATATATATATATATATATATATATTGTGGCAAATGCCCGCTACTGCAGAAGCACACGCGAACAACTTCTTCCTTTTTACGTAGTGTTATTGCCAGGATGGTAAATGTTTGACACCGTACAGATTTCACAGCATTTCTTGGAGACCCTAAACGCTAGCTAGACGTAGCTCAGCTCTCTCAAGACCAGCCAGCTTCACCAGCGTTGATCTCAGTGCACAAATGATATAAACAAGCTTTTATACCTGATACGCCTCCCCCAGCCTTAGCTTGATGGACAGGTGACACACCTACCTTCTCTTTTAAAGGAAACGCCCATCACTGGCTCTGTAATTCAAACGGACACACCCTGTATGTTTGCTGAGAGGAAGGATTTCAAGTCATGTAAGTTAAACCAAATTTAAACTATTGCTTTTCATACATAGGTCTTTACATTCAATCTAGGTGCATTACTGCACAAATGTTTTACTCTACTTCCCTGCTTTCTCTGCATATTGACAGCTAAATGCCTCCTTTTGTTACAATATATATAAATATATATATTTATATATATACAGCGCTGGGGTCATGAGTTCAATTCCCGACCATGGCCTTATCTGTGTTAGGTTTGTATGTTCTCCCTTTGTTTGTGTGGGTTTCCTCCAGGTAATCCGGTTTCCTCCCACATTTCAAAAACATACTGGTAGGTTAATTGGCTGCTATCAAAAATGTACCCTAGTCTCTCTCTCTCTGTCTGTCTGTCTGTGTGTATGTTAGGGAATTTAGACTGTAAGCTCCAATGGGGCAGGGACTGATGTGAATGAATTCTCTTTACAGCACTGCGAAATCAGTGGCGCTATATAAATAAATGGTGATGATGATGTATATATACTTTTGTACATACACATACACACACGTTTTATACTATATATACACAGATCAGGCACAACATTAAAGCTACTGACAAGTGAAGTGGATAGTATTGCTTATCTCGTTATAATGGCACCTGTCAAGGGGTGGGATATATTAGGCAACAAATGAACAGAACAGTCAGTTCTTGAAGTTAATGTCTTGGAAGCAGAAAAACTGGGCAAGAGTAAGCATCTGAGGGACTTTGACAAGGGCCACCCTGTGATGGCTAGACGACTGGGTCAGAGCATCTCCAAAATGGCAGGTCTTGTGGGGTATTCCTGGTATGCAGTGGTTAGTATCTACCAAAAGTGGTCCAAGGAAGGACATTTGGGGATTCTGTGACAGGGTCATGGTCGCCTAAGGTTCACTGATGCCGGTGTGGAGCGAAGACTAGCTTATCTGGTCCAATCCCACAGCTACTGTAGCACATATTGCTGCTAAAAAGTTAATGCTGGCTATGATAAGAAGGTGTCATAACACACAGTGCATCGCAGCTTGCTGCGTAGTCGCAGACTGGTCAGAGTGCTCATGCTGACTCCTGTCCACCGCCGAACAGGGCCGTCTCTTCCATTGGGCACGATGGGCAGGTGCCCGGGGGCCCTGTAGGTAAGGGTGGCCCGTACGAATCCTAAAAATACTTGCGGTCACATCAGCGGTGATCCGGCTCCCTTCCTGGTCCCCTCTTCCGTGCTGTGCTCGCAGTGAATGCTGGGCGTGATGTCACGCCCAGCATTCACTGCAACCACAGCACGGAAGAGGGCAGAAGAGACTCAGCGGCGCGAAAAAAAGAAGAGGATCGGACTTAAGGTAAGTTAAGGGGGCCCCTATATATATATATATATATATATATATATATATGTATGTAAAAAAAAGTGATTATATATATATAATCACGTTTTTTTTTACATACATATATATTTTTTTTACACACACACACTATATATATATATATTATTTTTTTTTAGGGGCCCGATACACTGCATTGCCCGGGGGCCCATAAAGTAGTTAAGGTGGCCCTGCCGCCGAAAGCGTCTACAATGGGCACATGAGCACCAGAACTGGACCATGGAGCAATGGAAGAAGGTGGCCTGGTCTGACGAATCGTGGTCAGCTGGAGACGTGTGCATTGTTTAGCTGGGGGAGACATGACACCAGGATGCACTGCGGGAAAAGGCAAGCAGGCGGAGGCCATGTGATGTTCTGGACAATGTTCTGCTGAGAATCCTTGGGTTCTGGCATTCATGTGGATGTTATTTTGACACATACTACCTACCTAAACATTGTTGCAGACCAAGTACACCCCTTCATGGCAATGGTATTACCTGATGGCAGTGTCCTATTTCAGCAGCATAATGCACTCTGCCATACTGCAAAAATTATTCAGGAATGGTTTGAAGAACATGACAAAGTGTTCACTTGGCCTCCAAATTCCCCAGATCTCAATTCGATTGAGTATCTTTGAGATGTGCTGGAACAACAAGTCTGAGCCATGGAGGCCTCGCCTCACAACTTACAGGACTTAAAGGATCTGCTGCTAACGTCTTGGTGCCAAATACCACAGGACACTTTCAGAGGTCTTGTGGAGTACATGCCTCAATGGGTCAGAGGTGTTTTGGCAGCGTGAGGAGGGACCTACACAATATTAGGCTGGTGGTTTTAATGTTGTTCCTGATCAGTGTATATACTCCTTAATATCTTTTTTGGGGGAGGGTTAAGTATGAGGGAGAGGTCAGAAAACTCATTGAGATGCAATGGGAAAAGACATTAAGGCAAGGAAGCAGGAACAACAAAGAGAGTGACATGAGGTATGAGGTTCAGGAGTGTTAAGGACTGAAAACGGAGGAAACAACCAGATGAACAGGCAAAGTCGGCATTCAGAGAGAGATAAGAGTGCGAGAAAATGGCAGAAACTGAGTAGCATCTGTGGCCCTGGACCAGACCAGCCTGAATCCAGCAGCAGTACAGACTGGAGGGAGGTCACAGATATTTACAGGTGCGATTAATAATACACGTTTCCATTTTTTTTACACCTACTTGCATATTTAACTGTAATTGTATAATGTAAATGTAGATTGTTCATTTGGTCGCACCACCAATGATGCTTTGCAATGCTACAGATTATTGGGTGGGACCCTATCATTGGTTTTCCTGGTGGGCCTTCATAACCCATTCCAGCACTGGGTGCAAACATTCATTGGGTACAGCAGGGCACAGAAGATTGTACAGGAACCTTAGGGAACTGTATAGAAGACATCATAGGTACAGACATATGTAATAGAAATAAAAATAAATCCAAACCAGGTACACATTTAATGACTCTCACACACGCAGAATAAACACCATTTAACATAAGAAATTCAAAGTACATGCATGTTCTCCCCTGAATCCCTCTCTAATTTCCTTGATAAGCAATTGAACTGAGTGATTTAGAAGGAAGCAATGAAAGACAAGGTCGTTGAAAAGGGATTTGGTGAAAACATTTGAAATTCCCCAAATTGGTGGATCTGTCTGGTTTAATTTCTAACAGCAGCTGAAATGAAATGGGAAGGAGGATGGAAAACGCTGAAAAAAAGTAGAAACTAATTTGGAACAGATGCTCAGAAAGCAAACTTCCTGTCCGCAGCTTCTAAAGGCATAGAACAGAACCAGTACGGCCAAATAAGTCAGACCGTTGCAGGAACGATCAAAAGCAATTGGGTTTGGTGGAAATAATAACTTCTAATTGCACCCTGCAATGACACCCTGGAGACCTGTGTTTGATGGTCAAATGGTCTGTAACATTTTTTGAGAGTGGTTCCCAGGCCTTATGTCAGATTTTCCATTAAACTTGTGCCTGATTCCCGAAGGTAATTACTAGTTCTTTTGAAGGAGTGCGGTTTATTTGGAAATAACTTCCACAGACATGTCAGGAGTACAAGCTTGCATCAAACTCTTGCCAAGGACTATGGGGAGTTTCCACTCTACAGAGCGCAGAATAGAAGCATTCGTTTTCATACTAGAATTTTTTTTACAGCTCATAAGCAAGCTCTGTACTGCTAGCTCAGTAAACTCATTAAGTTGCAGAGAAACCGCAATGAAACTTATAACCCGTGAGCAATACGTGGGCAATGTCAGGCCCATACTGTGTATATAGAGAGATTTTTACAAGCACATTTTCGCTTTTTTGGAAAAGAGGTAGGAGATACTCTAAGAATGGTTTCATTCAGCAAATGTATTGTAAAATGTAAAACTCTAAATAAATTAAAATATGAAGCCCTTGAATGGACCTTTAATGAAGGCTCCACCTGGAGAACAACTGGGTACACTCTCTCTCTTACGACTACCACCATTACCTTGTAATCAGCTGTTATTAATAAGAGTTTCTAGCACTGGAGAACAGCAAATCCATAGCATTCATCCATAGGGATCTGTGATGGAGCCCCTGATTGGCTGCGGCAATCTAAACAGTTACCACAATCGCTACAAACCTCCAGCATGTTTGAATCACCTGCCATCTTCAGAGGTTGAGCACTGGATTGTCTCTGCTCTGACAGTACTGATAACTATAACTGTATGGGTCTCGTGGTAGCTACCAATTCTAATACATGGGAAGCGTTTCCTAAAGAGAGGGGTCCACAGCTTCCTCATGGTCTACTCCACATATGAACGATGGTGACACAGAAACTACCTGGCCATCATGATAGAACTTATGTGTCATACATTGCAATGTAATATATACAATCTGTATTTGATGTTAATTATTTCCATTATCTATTATATGTTCCAAACCACAAGTAAATAATTGAATTTCAGTGATAGTCACAGACAAACACAGTGGGGTGCTTTCTGATGGACAGTTGCCACATAACTAACGTTTATAATGCAATTTTCAGCTATTATTTGAGGGTCTGATTCCCCTAGGGAACACAGCCCCATGCTAAACAGGCTGGGACTAAGTACCACAATAAGAAGGAGGACATGCCTAATATAGTGAGACCAGCACCACCTGTCATGGTCAGATGCGGATTTTGCTGGCGAACTCCTCTGCATAAAGTGGTGCTCGGTTCACTTTGGCATGGGAGAGCTGTACCTCAGTTGTACTTGCATGAAGTAGATCTGCCTCTCCAGCCATAGGGAGCCACAAGTGCTATATACTCAAAACTCTAAATTCCATACACAGTAAAACAAAAAAGGAATTTTATGCCTCAGAGTTGGACGATTTACATTCAACTCTATAAGATCCCTACAATGTTCACTGGTGAAATGCATGTTGTATTCCATAACCATATAAAATGTGTTTTGCTTTATTGTGCATGTCCTGTACAACGTTCCAATAAAAAAGTTTATTAAAGTAAACCTAAAATGGGACAGGGCATGTAAACCTTCACGTGTGACGAGGGGTCACCACAGCTTTGAACACGCAACAAACGTACTTTTTTTACACCTGGTTTTTGTCATCTATAAACTTGGGATTTCAATGAGACGTGTTTTGGCAGCTGTTCTCATATATTCTGACCTTGTCCACTGAAAAGCAACATAAGTAAAACATTAAAACAAAATTGCAAATTGTGGACCAGAAATGGTTTTTGGTGCTGTTGGGTGGAAGCCTATTTGTTTCTCAAATCTAGGAGTCTGTAGTCAATGGCTTGTTTTAAACGGCTTTCAATTTTTGGAGCTGGGTGTCTCAATTTGCACTGGTCCATCTAGTTTCCCACAGAAGCACATCAGTTTGCAGGCTAAGTGCAAGTGCAGCATTTGCAGAAATGCAAATGTTTACATCCACCAATGTTAGAGTTTGGTGGAGTGTGAGGGTATCTTGCCAGGTGTGGATTAGGTGCACAGGTTTGCTTAAGTTTGCGGTGTAGTGAAAAAACGAGAATACTTTGAGTGGGGCGAGATTACTAATATAAGATAAAGGGGTGGTGAATTCAGATGTTTAGGGGAGCTTCTTGCTCTTTGCAGGAGCGCACAGCCATTTCTACTCTGCAAAAACACTTATATTTTTGTACCAACTCAGAGGTGGCAGATATTTAGATTGATATATACTTATAATGGGGCACATATTGCACCTTCCATTTGCAATTCAGTGAAGAAACACGTTTTTAGGTGCACATAGCATGTTAAAAAAAAATAAGCTTAAAACAAATAAAATGCCAGATTCCCAAAGTCCACTCTGTCTCTCGATTAACTTGATTCATAAAGGAAAGTAAGTAAAAAAATGAGTACGTTTTCTTCTGGACAAAACCATGTTACAATGCAAGGGGTGCAAAGTAGTTTATTATTTTGTACATAAGTTAAATACTGGCTGTTTTTTCATGTAGCACATAAATACTTGATATCTTTATGTCCACTGAAATTTAAAGTTGATCTAGGACATGCCCTACCCCAATTATAAATCTGTCCCCACATTTTAAATTTAGCTCCCACTCCAATGCAACATGGTTTTTGCAAGGAGCAAAGTTATTCATTTTTTTGCTTTACTTTCCTTAATGAATCAGGCCCAATCAGTCTAAACTGAGTCATAGCATAGAAGAAAAAAGGTAATATTTGATTTAATGTAAGGGTTGGTGCTGAGCCTGAACACTGGAGTGACATTTTAAGACTTTTGTACAGTAAGCATCTTTCACTTTCCCACAAAATATGTGCACTTCTATTTTGCCCCTGCATCTCCAGTTCATTTGCACCTGGAAGTGGGTTGGGCAGTTCAGATAGGCATAGTAGTGTCAAAATAACTCCATTTGCAGTTCACAACCTGTGTATAAAGGACCCATGTGTTTCTCACTATCTGAGCTTGCTTCTACTTCTCTACTACTTACAAGTTGGAGAAGTCTTGAAGCACAGAGTGCTGTATGCATGCAACAGCACCACAATCCATCTAACACATACTGAAATGCTGCACCTTCTGAGTCACATGCCTGCAGGTTGGAGTCTAATGAACAGAAAGCCACATTATACTGGCCCTACATCTGTGTGTGTGGCCAGAAAACAACCGCTATACCCCAATAATGTACAATAAAAATAGATGGGATAATCGCTGTGCATGTTGGTGGGCAGTATCAGACTGTGTTGGCTGTCATTTTACAACTTTAAAGGGCCCCAGGGAAGCCAGAATTGATTTACTACTAACTTAGGAGTCTTATTCAATTTGGTTACCCACATGAGTGGCAAAATCTCAGACATTGATCCCTTTGCTGGGATAAATGGTAGGATCAGCCAATGAGTGGCCATGTTTGCATAAACCTCCACACTTAAGTTTTATTATTCAATAAATTAGATATTTATTCATAAATTCCTGATGCCATGCACAGTCTTTGAGGAAAATACCTATCCATTGTATGCATTGTCACTTCAGTTATGAGGGTACTCACAGTCTACACCAGTGGTCGACAACCCCCTGCATACATGCCAGACGTGGCACGTGGACCTCTTTTGTCTGGCATGCTGAGCCAGACTTCACTGAAGCAGTCGAAGATGGCCGAAAAGCATGTGCAGCAGCTCAGTTTCAGCCATCACCAGCTACTTTAGTGAAGCATCTCCCAGGTTTTGCTTTGAAACGGAAGACGTGTGTGCTGACTTCAAAGATAAGTATGAGGCACACTATGAATTGGGGGCACATCTATGTGACATACTATGTACTGGAGGCACAATTATGTAACCTACTATCTATTGGGGGCCCAACTATGTGGCATACTATGAATTGGGGGAACCACTGTGTGGCATAATACAAAATGGGGGAACCACTGTGTGGCATAATATGAAATGAGGGTACTACTATGTGGCATAATTTGAAATGGGGCACCACTGAGTTTCAGAACATGAATGTTTATTCGCTGGTCACATTACTATTATCATTATGATATTAGCATCATAAAATAAGACATAATTAAATGTAATATACACACACACACACATATATATATATATATATATATATATATATATATATATGTACACACACACACACATATATGCAACTGGACAACTGGGCTTGACTAGATTATAGCCGGCACACTGATGGAAAAAGGTTGCCAACCCCTGATCTACACTGTCTATTGATATGCTCAGGGGTACATATAAATGGATAGTGTATACTAGGGGTTAGCAACCTTTGTGAAACTTGAATGCAGTGTTTTTGCCTAAAGGACACAATCTTAATGAGACCTGAACTAACATATATTATCAGCAGTATGTTTCATCCCAGTAAGCAGATTTTTTTAGAATGATTTAAAAACACCCTAGGGAAGTTTTCTATCGGTAGTAAGAGTGTGACAGGAGATAAGATCACACCTTGTATT
Source organism: Mixophyes fleayi (assembly GCF_038048845.1). NCBI lineage: Eukaryota > Metazoa > Chordata > Amphibia > Anura > Limnodynastidae > Mixophyes > Mixophyes fleayi. The sequence continues at coordinate 76,137,304 of NC_134405.1, forward strand.
AAGTGACATGCATGATGAACACTTGTATTGCTATAGACCAGGTTTCACTTTCTGCAAATGAATATAATTTACTCCAAAACTCTACATCTTGCAGGGAAGTAAGCATCTGAGAGGAGAGGAGCTGTCATCGGGTAATCTCACTCAGAAGTAAGACTCCCATTATTCTTGATTGTTCTATTCCTTGGAGAGAACATTGGTCAAGTAGGCAATAAGCAGAATGAACCTGTCAACGCTTGTTCTTGTGCTTCTCAACCTTTCCCAAGCAGCAGCCAAATGAAGAAAAATTGACAAATACTTTATCTAGGACTCTGATTATGTTCTTCATTCATTAACATCAACTACATATTAACCACTGCATTGTCACAGTGTCAGACCAGCAATGACTTTGTTTGTTTACAGTAAAAAATCTAAAACTCCTAGACAAGGGCTGCCTATTATGAGACATCTGTTTTAAAGCAGCAATCCCATGAAAAAATTATGTGTGTTTTTTTTTTAACATAAATCACTTTGGCAGTTTATTACAAGAATGTTTGTATTTACCATTTTCCCTTGGTTGTTTTGCAGGCTGCTATTATGATTCTGCACATCCATGGCAACCACAGTCACATGGCACACGATGTAGTGATCAGATAGACTTGGAAACACCCCTCTGAGCTCTGTCTGCACTGTTACATTCTCCTTGTCCCCCCTTTAGCCATTGCATAATATGTGGAGAGCTGTGAGCCATTTGTTGTTTAGCAGACTGTGTCTGTGCCTGACAGACATTTTTTGCCAAGCCTAGAGCCTTTGTAAAAGAGATAATGAGTTGTAGGACAATGGCTCAGAAAAATGACAGATACATGCTTAAAAGGAAGATAACTTGCTGTTTAAAGAATATATATATATAGAGGAATAAAGGAAACACGGCGCCACATAGTGTATTACCACAATAAAATAAGATAATGCAATGAGAGAAAATAAGGTGTGATAAGTCAGATACACACTCAAAAATTGTAACTTCTCTCCAATAAGACTGATGAAACCGAAAAGGTGATAAGATATATGCAAGAGTGACAGCACACTATGTTCAATGCCACCAATGAAATCACCAATAACCATATATCTGCGTACCAGATGGTAGAACCAGAAGATGTAAGAATCAGTTGAATGGATAACTCCAGAGCTGTGCAGATGTTGCCAGTAACGTCACTCGTCCAAGTGTATAATTTCGTTAGGGCTGTAACCTCAGCATCATAGGAGCAATATAAAAAAACTCAAATAGTGTAATATTGTAAAAATCAGATTTTACTAATAAAATAGTAAGTATCACACTTACATAAAAACACTAGGTAACAAACATATATTGGTATCTTTAGGTACTCATCTGGGATGTATTCAGAGATGTATGCATAGATATCAATCAGCTCATATGTAGATCTCTGCAGCGCTCCCACCACGCTAGTACCACGATGTCCAAACAGAAAATAGAAAGGTCTTTAGACACTCCTCAACGCGTTTCGTCTGGTTAGATGTTCAGACTTCATCAGGAGGCAAAAATAGTATGGTAAAGAAGCTAGAATCTCCAGCGCTTTTTAAATTATATCAGCGCCATCTTGGACATGCGCAGTAGCGTCTATGACGCGCGCATTGCTTCAATCACATGATTGACTCATCAGTCACATGGTAACCTCTAGTGATGAACACCAGAGACTAGAGGATAATTGCTATAATAAAACCATGTCTTCGTTGTGGCATCCGAAAATAGTTAATAATACAGCTTGGACAGAATACAAACAACAATAACTAATCTGCTAAATAGCAAAATCTGAAGAGTAAATGTACATATAGGAAAACATAATACAGTACAAGTATAATACCCATCATAAATTAATATACAAGAAATGGGTCATTAGTAAGAATCATTATGGTCCACTAATTAAAAAAACTGTACATACATGAAATATACCAATTAACATAACTCAGCACCAAGACCAATAATGGCTAATCAGCAATATTCTATATGCAATTTGAAAAAACAATGTATGTTACATGTATGCAAGACTAATGGAAGTAATAGAGGAATAAAAATACATCTAAAATAAAAAGAATACATATTCTTCATATGCAATGTGACAAAGAATACAGGTATAAAACCCACCATATTAATACATAATATTAAGAATGATATTAGTACTAACCCTGTTAATATAATATAAGTAAGGGTGCTATCAGACACATAATGGCTAACAATGATTATACATATATTCCAGTGCAAAATGTGCAATTGTAAATATTTCTAAGAGACAACCTCAAAACCCAACTAGGTATGAACCATGCCATCAATGAGACAATGGCACACGTATTGTAAATGTACATAAGAATATAAAGTAATACAAAGGAAAAAGAGGTAACACCACACATCTAAGGACCATAATCTAAACTAATTAGAGTGAGATCCTGACAATAATGAAGTAAAAACACCAGAAAGAGACTCATAAAAATGGGGCTATCTCGTAGCTGTCATTAAGCCCAAAAGGGGTAAGTGTATTCAATGTAAAAATCCAATACATTTCTCTCTGGGACAGTTTCCTCTGTAGATCACCACCTCTTGGTCCTAGTTCGACCTTCTCTATAGCCATAAACTTAATGGATAAGGGATCTGCCTGATGTCTCTCTGCAAAATGTTTAGACACAGAGTGACTAAGAACCCTATTTTTTATGTTTCTGACATGCTCTTGTATGCGGATTTTCAAAAATCTCTTGGTCTTACCAACATACTTAAGACCACAATCGCATTCAAGGAGATAAATGACCGAAGACGACAGGCAATTAAAAAGTCTGGAACTGGCTGCCTCCTGTACATTGGACTTTGGGTGTAATTATCCCGCCTAGTGACTGTACACTGAATAGGGTTACGCGCCCCCTTGTATGTGGTATCTGTTGTCTGCATTAACTAGAATATATATATATATATATATATATATATATATATATATATATATATTATCAATATTATTGTAGATTTATAAGGCGCCACAGTGCTCCACAGCAGCACCATACAGTAGGGAAAACAGTACATACATAAAACAGAGACATACAAGGTAGACAAAATAAGCGCAGACATGAAAAGGAAGGGTATGAAGGACCCTACAGATTAGAGAGCTTGCATTTTAAGTGGAAGAGGATACAGCTGAAACAAGAGGAGTGAGTGTGGTTCAGAGTGGAGATTGGGATAGTTGTGAGTGTGTATTAGTGTGAATAGTGTTATCAGGGATAAGGTCACCTCTAAAAAAGAGGTGGGTTTTCAAAGATTATCTAAAGAATTAAAGGCTGTTGGAAAGCCTGATTGGGAATGGTAGGGAATTCCATAAGTGGGGAGCAGCACGGGAGAAGTCTTGTAGGCGGGAGTGAGAGGTGAATGCCAGGGACGAGAGAAGGCGCAGATCAGAGGTAGATTTAAGAGGGCGGGAGGGAGAGTATTTTGATATAGATTTGAAATTTATGAAGGGGTAGTGTTGTTGAGGGCTTTGTAGGGGTTCCGTACCTTTTAACGATGGCTGAAACCCCGACAGTAGTATGCCCGACTTGAACACTCCGAAGCTGACATGTCCGACCGAAGTATAATTGCGACTCTTAAAAAAAATGACCTTTCATAACAACGACTATGCGAGATCCCGGTACTAGTAAATGACGTCACTGTAAAATGCGACACTACTATTACTGCTATTAAGGGGGCATACAAAACAGTGCCGACTGTACAATGTAGAAGTAGTGTCGCGTTTTACAGTGACGTAATTTACTAGTACCGGGATCTCGCATAATCGCTGTTATGAAAGGTCATTTTTTTTTAACAGTCGCAATTATACTTCGGTCTGGCATGTCGGCTCTGGAGTGTTCAGGTCTGGCATTCTACTGTCGGAGTTTCAGTCATCGTGATAGTAATTACCACCATTTGCAGGTAAGGGTGAGTAATTTGAATTTGGTTCTGGAGGACACAGGGAGCCAGTGCAGGGTTTTATCAAAGTGGTGCAGCGGATGTGGAGCGGTGAGAGAGGAAGATCAGTCTTGCTGCAGCATTTTGGATGGATCGATGTGACCATCGATGTTTCCATTGTGAAAGAATTTATATTGGTCTAATAAAACACAGATTATCAGCACCCTTAGTGTTAGAGCATTTGTTTACATGCTCTGACATAGACTGAGATGTCAAGGCAACATATGCTTACAATGTAAAAAAAAAATAACTGACAAATAAATACCTTATACATAAACCATTGAATAATTGGTGCACAACCATACTGTAAATACTTCTGCACAATCAGAGAATGATAATGAAATTGCAGAATCTTGATGCACATGCATGATATAGTATAGTCTCAGTAGTTGGCTATCACGACGTACAAAACGTGCATTGCCATTCCCCAAATATATATATATATATATATATATATATATATATATATATACACATCTTATATGTGTATCACAGAACTAGTCTGCTTAGTTTCTCTGTAAATAGAAGCTGGCGAATAAAATAGAGGCTTTATTATGAATCCTCAGGTGTACTGCTGGCGCATTGTTTATCGTGCCATGGGCACAGAAATAATGCCATGGTTTGCATGCCCTAATAGTAATTGTTTACAAAAGATTACAAAAATAGCAAATGCATTGTTAAGTGGGCTGTCATGTGAACACATGGCTTAACAAAACAGCTACAGCAATTGTTGTGGCATTAAATGTGTCATTTTGTCACTAGAACCAATTTGCTAAATAATGGCACATTTGGGATTTGATGTAATAGCATGTTGTGAAGATTAAATTGGTACAAAACAGAGAAAGCCTGAGAAAAATTCAATAAATCAATATATTATTTACAGAAAACTCCATAGCAACCACTAATGCTTTCATCTTTCTAAATAATATGTGATGTTTGGAATTACTGGCCATTTGTCATATTTGCATAACATTATTAAAATCACCTCATAGTGTTCCATATAAATGAGATTGTACTTATTTACTGTATGTGCTGAGATAAAACACCTGCAAATAAAGGGAATTCTGGGAGTTGTACTTCCAGACATGGGTTACCTAAGCCTACCCTAATGTAAAAATACAGGTGGGGATTTGTTACATTTGCCCCTAGACATTCTCTGACATAGACGCGCTCTTATTGTCCACAGAGAGAGCTCTACTGAAATATATTTATAATATAAGTAGTGAAATACCCTTTCAGTAGTAGAGTTTTCCCATCAATATTCCTTCATAGACCAGCACCATTGTCCCGGAAAATGACTGACATTGAGGAGCAGCCACCTGCTTCTCCTCTGCCATCAGCCAGCACTCTGAATGTCATTATGTCGGTCACTCAGTGTTTAAGGAGCCCCCTAATCATTGGCGCCCAAGGCTACCTCCTAGGTTTACCTAATTGTAGCACCAGCCCTGTGCATAACCCTGCGTTATTGTTACACAATGGAGGGACATTTACTGACAAAATGTAAGTGGCCAGTAACCCATAGCAATAAATCCTAAAACACAGCATATTGTTGTACACCAGGCACATGCATTGGAGCAAACCCCATTGCATATGTGATGTTTATCAGCACTTTGTGTATAACATATGTTTTCATTTTTAATGTAAATTACTGCTCAGTTGAACTTCATTCAGGTCTTACATAATACATAACAGTAAGGTGATATCAGGGTTCCTTTATCTAACATGTCATAATTTTACACTATATTTACATTGATTTATGCAACATATTAATTAACTCATTGATCTAGCAATGAGTTTGCAACTAGAGCATCAGACTGAGCACAAGCTCTCTGGGGGCCCAATGGGGACCCAAGTAGGTCACATGGGCGCAAGAATGATTGGTTCTTTAACTCTCTGTGTGATTGCAGATGCACCAGCAGGCCATATTTAACACAGGGGGCTCGTGACATCACTGCACAGCACTTCAGAGAGAGTCAATGCCTCTTGTATCTACTAATCAGTCTGCACTGGTGCTACCTCATGTTCAGTGAGCCCTGGCTCAGATTTACACTGGAGCACTGGAGCATTTAGCTTTGTCCACTATGAAATGCGATGAGATGGGGCAAACAGTGTGCCCTTGAAAGCAGTGACTGAGGCCCACTACTATCACCTCCATGGTGATGTAAAATCAGAACATGTTGTGGGACTAAAAGTCTCTGTAGAAAATCTGGAACTCTATGTCTTGTAAGGGAGAGAAGTTCTCTTAAGACAAAATTGATGTGTGTTTTGTGCAGTGGATGCACATTTCACAGGAAACACAATAAATTCCTCAGCCCACCTCTACCTAAGGATGCCTAGAAGCCTGAGAAGGAACTGCAGCAATGCGTCAAGAGAATGTGTCTACAACATTGAAATTACTACCATTGTTTACCTCTTGGGGCTTTTTAGCCATTTACTGCCATTGTTTTCTTTCAATTCATATCAAGCTACCCTACAATTTGCTAGACCCCTTAACAAGACTGACTATTGGGTATGTGCTCATGTGTCTTATCATTCTAAGGGAGATGATGCCTGTCCCAGTTACTTGGACAGACTATTGACAGAACTCTTCCAGGGGAAGAAACCCAAAATATTTTAGCAATATGAGAAAAACAGCCTATTACACAAAACCGTGTGTCTGCAATTAGCCTCTTCTTTTTCTTGCTTAGTTTGCATAGTAAACAACGGAAATCACCCATGGTGGAAATAGCTAACATAACGTCTCTTTAGAGACCAATCTATATGATTTATTTTATAATAAGACCCTGCATGTAAGAGATCTCGATTTAATGCAAGGCATAAGCACTTACCAGGATATTATTTTATTTGCAGAGCAAAAAGCTTACCTGTGGTTACCAATAAACTATTGAGGAAGCTGTTATTTAGGACAGATACCCCTTGCAAGTAGGGATGCTATTTTTCTTCCTAATTTGAGACATTCCTGAACCCGATAGGTATTTTGCTATCTTATTCTCCACGTATGGAATTATGGAATTGGTAGGACAATCAAGGGAGTTAGATTCTTAACCAGAGTGTTGAAAAAGGTTAGCAATGAAACTGCTAGTGCATTGCATAAGATCACTGGGGAAATGTCTGCTATTAGAACTGTGACCCTGCAGAACAGAATGGCATTAGACTTTATGATAGCCAGTAAAGAAAGACTTTGTACCCTAATTGAAAAAGAATGTTGTGTCTACATTCCTGATAACTCGCTAAGAGATGTTTGAGTATTCGGAACACAATACAAAAGAAGTATATCCCAATTGTAAAGCGCCACGGAATTTGCTGGCGCTATATAAATAAATGTTGATGTTGATGATGAAGTATAAAAAATTGCAACAAGATGCATCATGGAGTTTGTTTGGCTGGTTAGAAGTTCTAGGTACACATCATTTTGGCATAAATATATGTTGTGTTTGTATCTCATACATTTGTCATGTTTATGAAATGCTGCCTTACTCACACGTGAAGTAAAATAACAATAAAAATGAAAATTTGGTATCACTTGATGTCACACAAAGAAAACAAGTTGAAACTATGTACTGTGATTGAAAGAACAGGAAAAAAGAAAGTGACACATATGTGCATGGCCTCAAGATTGACATTAATGTTGTTGAGCTGCAAAGGCTCAAAAGAAGGGAATGTAGAAGTAGGCCTCAATGGGTAGACGTTTATGAAATAACTTACAAATTGTCCCAGAAGGACAAAAATGAAGAATAAATGGAATTTGTAAGTGATTGTGTTTAGTTATATATATATGATATTGTAAGTAGAAAACAGAGAATGACCTGCAATATTATAAATAGGACAGTTAAGTTTCCACTCTTCAGATATGAGATATGCAATTACCAAGGAGAAAAGTATGTGTACTGATGAGTGTAACTGTTTCTCCACATAATATTATTGGGTACTGCACATGTCCAATATGTTCAACATTTTATCTTCACTCACTGTTTCATGCTACAAATACCAGTGTAACCCCTCTGTGAAACAGGGTGTTATGTAAATTGCATTTTGAATCTATGCTATTTTGAATACTCTTTAGGTGCGTACCTGATTGTTAAATAATTGTGACTTTCCGTATTCCCATTATTATAGAACCTCTGGTATATTGCGTTCTTCAACATGGTTTTCACTAGTCTAATCAGTGTTAATTACTGATTTGTATTTATGGGTTACAATTTGTATTCTTTGCATTTATTATAAAACAAGTCCCACTAGATTAAAGTGCTGTTTATAAGGCATAGCATAAAAACAATTGCATCCCATTATGCCATTCATGAGAGGCACACGTGATATAAAGCCATTTTGATTGGTAATTAAGTAGAATAACCAAGATTCTCGGTTTCCAAAGCTAATTTTCAGAGCTATAATAAATATCTATTTAAGTGACAGCCTCACTTTCCTGGGACACTGGAAAAAAGAAACAATTGATCACTATGTTAGCTAATTCTTAATGTGTGATTGATTATGCAAAATACTTGCATTCTGTGTTCATAGTTATAAAACAGATGTCTCCAGGCTAAAAGGAGATGTGGTTCCCAACTAAAAAACTCTCTTGTGAAAGATCGAAGAGGTTTGTGTCCAGCTGAGAAAAGCCAGAATCCATGTGATGTAAGAACATTAGCAGTGTCGGAGACAAGATCCAGTGTGCGCCAAGTATACAAGAAATGGACAAAACAGCTGCTCAGCCAATGGTTCATTCATTAATCGCAAGTTATGTCCCTTCCAAAAAACATTCATATTGTAATCACGGCGTGTCTTACTGCCTTTGTATGATACTTCATGTACCTAGCAATAACTGAACATACAACTCTCAATCTTGCAGTGAGAACTCCTTCTTCTAAAGAGCTGACAATTTGATTTGCTGATGTAGCAAGCAAATGGTGATGCTGGGAGGTACCTTTTCCGATAAATTGGGGACATTTTTTTTTGTAGTCAAGCCTTCGGGTTGTTTAAAGATCACATTAGTGTATTGTGATCAAAGACTTTTTTATCTGGGCCCTTTAGGAGAAAGGATTGACCATAAGACTTCCTAGTATAAGCATATGATATCTATCATACTGCTATTTTACGATTACCAGGGACCTCAGGTGAGTTGTCGCTTTCATAAAATAGTCTATTTGTTGTTCTGAGTCTCATGGAAAAAAATTATTTATCCAAATTCTAGTGCTTGTAATGATTATAATGCAGTAATAACACTAGCTCTAAGATTAGCCCAAAGCCTGTTCCAAAATGTACAGCTATGGCAACCATATCCTAGCACACTCTAGTTTTGGGATACAATTGGGATACAATTGCACACTATCTCTTGTCTGATGCATTGATATTTAAAACAGATATGCATAGTCTAGTGAAAATGGAGGAATTATAGTTATAAGGATTAACCCATAACATAACTGTGGTGAATAAAACATAATCATAAGCGACTGCATTGTAAATACTGTATATCAAATAAACCCTTTTAGTAAGCTAGAGGGGAATGCAAATGACTGCAAAGCAAAGCCTGCTTTCACACGGTTAATGACCTAACTTAATGTGTAAAATATGATGCCAGAAGTACTACTATCCTGTGTTTATTCTGTGGCTCTGCAGAACCAAGTGCTACAAGATAACAATGGCACTTTTAGGGTTAAATGAGCAGCTTCTAAGACCTCATGGGTTGAGCTATGTCCTGGTACTGGAGTGGTTTTTGGCACCTGAATCACCCAAGCAGGGAGTCTTACACAAAGAGACATCTGCTTTGTGACCAGATGATGGTTTGCTATATTTTATATAGGCAAATACAATTCTATTTCCAAAATACACTTATAATCAAAATAATAAGTGATCAAACACATATCTATAAATAGTGTCATGAAGGGCTGCCCATACTTCAAATAAAGCTGTCTGTCACGCAGGGAATGAGAGGAAATGCATATGCGTTCAACTAAAACACTTGACCTATCTCTGGTATCTATAGATTGGTAAATATGTATTGGATATATTAATGATAAAATTGGGTCTGTGTAACACTCCTCAGAAAAGATATGTTACATTTTATCATTGGGTATTAAACATGAAAAATATAAATTGTGGTTGTAAAACTCTGTCACAGTGGAGAGCAAGATTTCTCTTTTTGCCGATGATGTGCTTTGACTCTTCTGCAGCCAAGAATATCCCTGCCCAACTTATTCTCCATCTTGTCCCACTACGGAGATCTCTCCGGCTATAAAATTAATATAACTAAATCTGAAGCTCTCTTACTTAACCTTCCTGTTACGAGCCGCGGCTCCCCGACGGGCCGCCGCGGCTCGCTTCCGGCTCTCCCAGGCGCCCCGGCCGTCTCCATGACGACCGGGGTCTCACTTCCGCCTCTGACATCCCGGTTGCCTAGGCAACAACCGGGACGCTGTAATCCGGAGGCCGCAGCGCTCGGCCAGCGGGCTGACACCCGGGCATATTCCTGCAGGGAAAGGTAGGGCTATTTATGCATTTGAGTAGACTCTGTGAGAGTCTTTTTTGATTTAGAATTTGTGCTGTCTTGTCTCTGCCAGTATGGTCTCGGTGCAGAGATTATGCTGTGGGAGGGGTTGTATTACTACGACTCCTATTGGTTCTCCTTGCTATTTAAGGCAGTGAGGACTTAGCCTCATTGCCAGTTATAGCTTCCTGTTTAGCTAGGCTCCTGTTCCTGTTTCCCTGCTCCTGTGCTTATTCTATTATTGGATTTCCCGTGTATGACCCCTGGCTTGTTCTTGGACTTCGTTGTATTGCCTGTGACCCCTGACTTCGGCTCGTTTTCTGTTATCCCTGTCTGCTGCCGGCCCTTGACCTTTGCCTGGATCTCACATCGCTGTGTTCTACTACGCTGCCTCAGGGTTCTCCCCAGTCAGTGCACACTACACGACCCTCCGTTCGTCTGCTGCCAAGTCTGTCCCCACCACTAGGGGCTCCAGTGAACACCAGACATCGGAGCAGATTCCGGGTTCTGTCGTGCTGACTGAAGGAGTTCCTAACACTTCCTCCCCGAGATTGTCACGACATCACCACCCAATTTCATTTTAGGTGGCAAAAGAAAAAGCTAAAATACCTGGGGATCTACATCACCACCACCTATGAGTCCCTCTACCAGGAGAATTACCCGGCTCTCTTTCTCAAACTTAAATCGGACATCCTCTCCTGAAAGCCCCTAATTATCTCGTGGCTGGGAAGGATCATCGCCGTTAAAATGTCTATTCTCCCTCCACTCCTTTATCTATTCCAGACACTCCCCATTAGGGTTCCCATCTCTGAATTAATTGCTATGCAGCGACACTTAGTTAAATTTGTCTGGCGGGGTAGGACTCCCAGGGTCCGACTAACCCAGCTTAAGAAACCTACAAAATGCGGAGGTAGGGGCTTTCCGGATCTGAAAGCATATTACTGGGCAGCCCATCTCAGTTCCATTGTCACCTACTTTGCTCCTTCGGCCTCCCACGCATGGGCGGATATAGAAGCAGCTTACCTCTCCCTATCAAACCTATCTAGTATTTGGGGCCTACCTAAACAATCTAGGCTTGCACGGATCAAACGATTCCCTACCCTACTATTTGCTGGCCGGAACTGGGAGACCTGCAAAAGCCATCTCTCAACTTCTTTGAATATCATGCCCTTATGGCACGATCCTGCCTTCCCCCCGGCGGACTCCGGTCTTTCTCTCTAACATGGATCGGGGCGGGTATCCGATTTCCTGGGGACCTTTTAGATCAAGGAGAATTTATAACCTTTGATGCTCTCCGCTCCAAATTTCCCACACTAAACCCGCCATTCTACCAATACTTACAAATTAGATATTTCGTCAACTCTCTCCTGTCGGGCAACTCACCTCCATTGATATCCTCCTTTGAGACCCTCTGTCTCTCCTCACCGCTTCGGAGAGGCATGATCTCCTCAATCTATAATCTACTTCTAGACAAATTACTGGTCTCCGGGGGTAGCCACGAGAGAGAGTGGGAGAGGGATTTGGGTCCCCCCCGGAGGAGGACTGTTGGGAGACCATCAGATCGGGTGTAGCCTCTAGTTCCATCTCCACTCTAATTAAAGAGAATGCATACAAGATTCTCTACAGATGGTATCTTACGCCTGACAGACTAGCTAAAATGTACCCAACTGCCTCCCCGGCCTGTTGGCGGGAATGCGGACACTGAGGTACCTTCTTTCATATCTGGTGGTCTTGCCCTGTCATCTCCTCCTTCTGGGATAAAGTAGCTACTCTCCTTTCCTCCCTTCTTCAATTCCCTATCCAGAAGGATCCTTGGTCCTTCCTCCTTTGCTACCCTATACAAGATGCTGATGTCCCATCTGCAAAATTGGCTTTGCACGTTCTGGCGGCCGCTAGGTGCCTGATAGCCAAATCTTGGAAAAGTGCAGCACCTCCCCATGTCTCTTCTCTAAAGTCCTATGTCTGGTTCATTGCTAGCATGGAAAAAAATCACTTTCCACCTCTGGGATAAAGACGACAAGTTTTACCAAATCTGGGCCCCTTGGTTACACCACTGATACCCCCAATACTTCCCCTCCTGTAGGTTGACTTGTTCATACCAGATACTTCTGTTCATAATAATCCTTCAGATAAAGTTACCCCTTCTGAGATCTGAGACACCGGCCTGTATTACCTTATTAGCACAGACGACCCCCCCCTCCTCCCGCCCGCCCACCCCTTTCCTCCCACTGCCCTATATAATAATAAGGATATTGTCTGTGTCAATACAGTTTTCCAGTTTTGTGCCACATGTTGCTATGAACAGCAATTAATAACATGTACTGTGACAGTGTTTGCCTTTTTTTTTTTTACATTGTGTTTCTGTTACCTCTTTGTATGCTGGCTGTCACCCAGGTTAATTGAATAAAATTTGAGTTAAAAAAACAAAAAAAACTCTGTCACAGTCCTCCCATGGAGACCAACCCCTGTAGGAGGGGAAAGGTAGAAAAAGTGTCTTTAAAAGAGGAGGCCACTTACAAGATATTGTCAGACTTTTGGGAAATCAATCAACATTCAATAGCTGTCCATCTTCCAAGCCAATTTCCCCTGGCTCAGATGAAACAACTTGTAAAGAGGTTGCTTGCTTGGCTGTGTTAACCCTTTAAATACCAGTATGGAAAGTATTAACTCTTTTAGCTATCAGAGCACAGAGTGTGCGCAACTGGGTAAATAAGTCATAAGGGTTCTACAGACCTTATACATAGCTGGTGGCAGTTGCGGAGAGGTGGGGAAGTGTGTGCCTGTGTTGGGGAAGTGACTAGTTAAAACTGTAACCTAAGGGATAGGCAAGATTTAGGCTGGAATCCTGGGTGTCCCCTTATAGTAAACTTCCAAATCACAAGTGTGTAGTGTGCGGTTTGTGACTAGTAGATGTAGTCAGGAGCGGTTTTCTGACAAAACAGAGGTGATATATTGTTTGACTGCTTGATTATTAGTATTTTATTATTAGTAATTAGATCAGGGAGCTGGCAGAGTCGGGTACCCCTGACACATAGGACTAAACATTTTGCTGCAACAGCTACGGAAATAGGGCTACTCCCTTGCATAAACTAACATAAACAGTATATAACATGGTCTCTAAAGTCATACTACTCACTATCGGATTTATATCCCAGGTGGATGCTTCTCATTAGTCTATGGCAACAAAAAAACTGTACATGGTATCAACCCATTCCCAAAATTTTTCTGCCCCAACTCCTGCTTTCCAAGACATCTATCTGTCTCACTCTATAGACCACTCCTGACTATATTACCCCTCGATTTATAAACAATGGTATAAGCTACAAAAAGGTAAACTGCCCTCATAAACTATCAAACTTATGCCATTTGTAGCCATTAATATGTGATACAAAAAAAATAAATCTTCATTCAGAAAATATTCCCATGCAAGTCAAAGACCTAGGAAACAATGTCTCTCTTCACCATTCATACATTCTTGGCCTGTATCACGTAATGTAAAATACCAAGCCGAGATACATGACTTTTCCGTATTGTTCCTGCATTTTATAATCTAGAAATAGTTTAAAGGTGAAGAAATAATTACATGATAATCCACCTCTCTGTTCAGCAATACAGAATGTTTCCACAGCTAATATTTACAATGTTGTGCTTTTCTCTCCCTCTAGTGACCTTCACTCCTACATCTCTGACCTGCTCCTGGACCCATCTGTCAGACATTTCCACTTTCCAATAGTGCACATTAATCATATCCTGGCCTTTCCGCACCCTCAATTCATTGCTGTTCTCCTTTTTAACCCTTCCAGCGGGGCAAGGGTTAAAGAAAGAACCTGACCGGGTAACAAAGCCACATCCGTCAAAGGAGTTAAGCCGAGTTTTTCTACGCTTGGAAAGATCTATTCATCAATGTTCTCCAAAAATATGTGGTTTTCTGGCTGCGCAGTTACTGCCCGATCAATCTCCTCTGACCGATCAATAAAACTCACTTTTGTAATCTTATTTTTTTCCTCTTACGTGGATATTGTTGTGAGTCTTGTTACCACAGTGTTGAGGAATAAGGAAGCAGACTTCAAATGCATCTACACTTTGAGCTTTAAGGGAAAAAAAAAAATAGGCCTGAAAGGTGTTTTTCTTCCAAGTAAATTATGGCAGATGTCTGACAGCTAAATTATTATTATTATTATCTTATGCTTATATAGAGAATATTCCACAGTACAGGACATTGGAACCATAATAAACATATGAGACGTGATTAAGAAATGATACAGATGGAACAGCTTCATTTGTATGTTGTAAGTCAGTGTGTATATACAGATGTTGTCCTGGGATGATTTATACTTTATGGTGCAGTCCTAGGGAGTAAAACTGGGCTTTATACATAATAAATGCTACAGATATGACATATAAATATACAGATGTAGACTAAGAATACCATAATTTCAGAAAAGTTAAAAGTAACTCCCATCTGACATGGTTTGTTTTGTCTAGTATTTCTATTTTATCCAGTGTTCTCTTTTGTGCTCCAATTACCGTATAAGCTATAAACTAATTCCAATTGCTCTTGTGCATATGGGCTAAACTGGATTCATATAAATAATCCCCCAGGAGAGCCTAAACCTAACCACCCCATAGCATCTTAAAGGTGCAATCCCACATAGACATAGACTAATCCTACCTAGACAGGTTTTCTTGTTTATTTGTTTAATCAGCAAGTTTTGTATCTTTTGTAACATTTTTAACCATTTTTCCAGGATTTTCTCCTTAAAATGCATAACTGGGAAGTTTTCCCCAAATAACACACCTGTGACATAACCTTTTACCAAGCCAAATAAAGACACGGACACCAAATTAAAGTTGGAATGAATGACGGTATTTATTTATATTTAAACTAATAGGACTGTAAGGCGGATGAGAGCAGGGCAGTCAGGAACGCAAAACCAACAAAGGTGGAAAGGTCAGACCATAGTACCACCAACCCAGGATCATACCTTATCTATTGGACGGTGCTAAGATCAAGTCCAACGGCAAGACTACGCCCCCTATTAACTCCGCCAGTATAAACCATACAAAACTGGCCCAATGGTCCTCCTAACATACGGACCAATCATGACACCATAACCACAGAGGGGTAGTGACCTATGACAAGATCACCCGAGCACCATATGCACAGTTACAGACTGCACTGCTCTCCTACTCTAACTGACTACAATTCAAAGTTACCCCAGAAATAGCAGGGAGGGCGGGAGGAATCCGGAAGCAGGAAGAACTGTAACCTCTGAGCACTGACTTATAACTGTGTATAAGTCCCAACCCCTTCCTGCTCCTATTGGCTGAAATTCCAGGAATCCACAGATCATAGGTTCTTTGGCAAGTCACTCACCCGCATGATTTTAACTGCGTTTAGTCTAATGGACACACTTCTCATATCTCAGTTTTCTACTTAGAATGTAAGATCACATGGCCATGGTCCTCTCTACCTATTGCCCCATATTTGTCTACTGTCTGACTCCCTCATATCTCATTTCATGTTTTTTGCCAGGCCCTACCGGGGGGAGGGTTAAGGGACTCCCTTTTTTGTCTTTGATAAAGTCTGACAGAGTCAGACGAAACGCATCAGTTGGGCTTGGAAAAATACCCCCAGGATCCGAATTTGATTTCTAATACCAGCTTTGATATTGAGGCGAAGTACTATTAAATCTTTTTATTGAGCTGCACAAACCGTGGATAGATGATTCAACTAATGACGGAAAAGATCTCCTCTAATGCGCAAACTCCCTAAAGGCTAAGATCTTATATACACACAGCCGGCAAACCAGAGGCTGCACATCGTTCTGCAATTGTGACCTGTGTACAGACGGAGTGGAACCAGCACAGAACTGTGGTGCTCCAATTACTATCAGGTACTCAGGTACTTTCAAATCTGTGCCATTTTTATGGGAGACATCATAGCGTGCAGATAACAGTCGATTGACATCTAAGGACTGGCTGTAAACACATGTATTATATACGAATAAGTGCGCCTTGTAAACCACTCAAACCAGTAGCTACTTGCAGGGGCAGGCTGGGCCGGGGGGCAGGGGGGCATCGGTCCCCCGGGCCGCTCCGTCTGACCCCTGTTAGGCGGCCTGTCATGTGATGCGGCCGCTTGTGTGCTGTCGCCGCCGCATCGCTTGTTTTGTGATGCGGCCACAGGTAAATATTAAAGAAAACGTGCATTCACGGGGGGGGGGGAGGCCCTAACAGGGGTCAGACGGAGCGGCCCGCGCCTGGCTACTTGGTATTAATAATTTGTCTGTATCTGGAGGTGCTAGGAATTACCTATTATCATTGATTTCTGAATGAACATTTTGGGTTGTGATTTCATGTTTTATATGCTTAGTATAGACTTATAACAGGTGAATCGAAATAAGTGATAATAGATAATAGTATGAAATTACCTAGTGTTATATCTATTGATACCTATTGACAGTTTACATACACTTACTGCATTCTCAATTCATCTGTTCACGTGTTATAGTCCTATTAACATTGTTTGTAATTGGTTGCTTAATTTAATGTTTTAATCCCACAGCTTCGCTGTGGATAAAGCATTTGCATGGTGTAATTAAAGTATTTTTGGATGTTTTTAAGAACCACTCTGTCCATGTTGAATTCATAATCTATTCATTGTGAATTTTTTTTTTGCTTTTCTCTAACATTTATGCACATAATTATAGTGCCAACGCTGGATACTATCATTGTTAATTCTTTTCAGGGAGCTAGGAAAGAAATATCCCCGGGCCTCCGAATGGCAGGGGGCCTAAAAATCTTCCAACTTATTGTTTTTGTGTTCTGACCTTTTTTAATGTGAACAACTGAACACTTTGAATGGTAACTATCATAAATTAGGTAACATGGGTGTAATTAGGGAGGTGTGCCCTAGCGCAGAGTGCAGGCTGCCCTGGGAGCGCAACCGGGTGCTGCCGCAATGCCCATTTTCCAGGCTCCTGCTGCATCGTTTTTGCACTTCTAAATTGAAATCTCCAATAATCCAGTATAATAATATATGTGTATTTTATTTGTTAATTTTAATAAAGTTAAGCATTAAAATCAAGCTAAAATACATTTTAAATGCATTTTTAATGTTTTTTTGTTTTTTTTAAGAAAGAGGGGGTGGGGGGCCTCTTCCCAAGGAGAGGGTCACATGATCGCTACGTCAGATCCTTCCTCCCCTTCCGTTGATATATAGCACTACAAAATCACAACAAAATAAACCAGCCAGGACCATGCAAACTACATGACCAATTCACATAAAACCTGCCCAATCACACTTTGCAATAAAGCCTCCACTGCTTTTTTTTTTGCTATTTGTAAGTATGGCATACTTGCCAACGTTCTTTAGGTGTCCTCCGGTAGATCCTGGAGAGGGGGTGTGGTGGGAGGGCAGAAAGGGGCACGGCGCAACGAATTGTATCAATTTGGCTACTGATTTGCAGGATGCTGGAGACTTGCTTGCTCTACTTGGTGTCCGGGAGACCTACTCAGAATTCGGGAGTCTCCCGGACATTCCGGGAGAGTGGGCAAGTATGATGTACCTTGTGTTATTTTACGTATTTTGAATGCAAAGTAGTTCAAACTGAGCATCAGCCCCTTAATGAGGAATAATATAAATCAACTTTATAGAATATGGCCATTGAGCATATATCTTAAAATCATACTTACCAACTTTACAATGTTGGTATCCGGGAGCCTGCGGGGGAGGTGGGCATCATGGGGGGCGGGCCTCCAAAATCTGCGTCATTTTGGACCCGCCCCCGTGACGTCATGACGCAAAACGCCGCGATTCACCAGGAATCGCGGCGTTTGTGACCTAATTCTGCCCACTTCACTAGGAAGTGGGCAGATCCGGGATTTTGCCACACTCGCCCGGGAGTCCAGGAGACTCTCTCAAAATGCGGGAGTCTCCCGGACATTCCGGGAGAGTTGGCAAGTATGAAGTATGGTATTCATTACTTTATTTCTTCAGTGGTCACATGGTAGGAGACAAGGGAAGGGTTAGGGGGATCGTACTGTGAACAAGCAGGCTAAAAAGAGGAGCGCTTGGAAGAATAGCTGATCACTATACACGTGACTGGCTGCCACAGTAATCACATGAAAATGAGCAAACTGTAAATCTTTAACAGCAGCTTGAATCACATCTCTAATGAAAAAATGAGCAAAATGATCTCTCGTCTTATAGGTAACCAAAGTGATGTATATTAAAGAAACACACCTCATTTACACAATGGATTGTGTTTGCGTGGGTTTCCTTCGGGTGCTCCGGTTTCCTCCCACACTCCAAAAACATACTAGTAGGTTAATTGGCTGCTATCAAAATTTATCCAAGTCTCTCTCTCTCTGTCTGTGTGTGTATGTTAGGGAATTTAGACTGTAAGCTCCAATGGGATAGGGACTGATGTGAGTGAGTTCTCTGTACAGCGCTGCGGAATTAGTGGCGCTATATAATTAACTGATGATGATGATAGATGTAGGAGCATTACAGCCCTAAATCTGTTTTGCACATAGCGGCTAGATTGATTTTCCTTGCAAATCGCTCTTCCACTGCTGATTTGCTCTGTCAGTCTCTACATTGGTTTCCTGTTTTACCAAATGCAGTATAACCTTCTTCTACTAATATACAAGGCCATCAACAAAACTAAACCAACATCTCTTCATTTTTCTCAAAACAGCTCTCAAATCTGCAATTGCATAAGATCTGCAACACTCGTCCACACTTATTACCAACTCTCAATTCAGGTTACAGAACTTTTTTCGGCCTGCAGCCAGTCTGTAGAATGCCCTCCTTTACACAATAGGATTTTCCTCTAATCTTCAAATCTTCAAGTGTTATCTGAAAACTCACCTCTTCAGTTTGATGTGAATGAGTTCTCTGTACAGCGATGCGGAATCAGTGGCGCTATATAAATAAATGGTGATGATGATGATTGTATCTTTAATGCTAATTTCACATTGGCTTTTGTTCAGTCATTCTCCCTTGTCCCCCTTATATGTGACAAGAGAGAATGATGATGGAACATATGTGACACTAAAGAGTGGGGAAGGTATATATGACTTATGCCCTCCCCACTCTCCCTGTGCCACATATGCTGCTCCCACCATTCTCGCTTCTGTGCAGAGTGTCAGTGACTCCCACCTATGATGCCACTACCCACGTCATGGGTCAGCAAAGTGAGCTGTGTTATGCAGTGGCAGAAGGACTGGTGCAAATGAACTCGTGGAATGCTGAACAACATGGGAACACATATCGCCTCCCACCCTCCAGCCAGCCCCAACATTAAATCTGTAACATCCACATTTAAAAAATAGACTTCCTTACTCCCAACTAACCCTGCCATTAAATAGTTACCCCGTCATTTAATACAGAGATTGCACGTGGCATTTATTAGCCTCTACAATATATTAATAGGCCCCATCAACTACACTTTACAGCAATAGTTTCCACATTTAATAAAGAGATACCCAATATTTAATTAATAGCCCCCACCTGCTAATATATTACATTAATTACCTCCACATTACATCAATAGCTCCCATCAGCCTCCATATTGCATTAATAGTCCTACTATATAGCCTTAATAGCCACAATACTATATTGATAGTCCCACTATATAACTCCCACTGCATTACATTAATAGCTCCAACCAAGTCCTGCATTACATTACTAACCCATATATTACATTAATAGCCCAAATACTATACACTAATTATATTATATTAATACAAAACTCTATACACATTCACAAATTATATTAATACTCCACAACCACTACATTTACCTAACCTGTAGAGCTTGAATGCTTTGAAGCAGACTTCATGTGCTGAAGAGTGGGGGGTGCGGCTGACCCACACAGAGGAGAGGAGCAGGGGTATGGAATGGGAGGAGCAGGGGAATGGAGGAGGAGGGGCAGAGAAGATGAAAAAGGAATGTAAGAAAAACAAGGGGGAGGGGAATGAGCAGAAGGGACGAACAGGAGGGGAGCCAGCAAGATCATCGGGAGGAGGAGTGAATAATCCACCTGCTCTGACTGGCTACGTACCCTGTCTGCCAGCCTAGGCTGATCCCCACTGTAAGTTGGGGTACATTTACAATGCCAGTGTGCAGTGTGGGCCTCTAGTCAACCATGACACTTGACCCGTGTGCACTACACTCTTTGTAGATATGCCACTGAGTTGATTTGATCTTTTTATACAGATGAATGAGTCCATTTACAAAAAAAGAGGACCATGACGAATTTTGTCTGTTCTATAATAATATCAGATGTGTATTTCTGTTCTATTTAGTGCTCTCTATACATTTATAACTTTCACGAATTCCATACTGCTTTTCTTTTCTATATAACTTTCCGAGCACCATGTAAGTTCAAAGCTTTGGTAGAAAGACAGTTAGGGTTAAGCTGCATAGGGGAAGGGAATTATTTAAGATTAGGCTGTAAGTGATTTCTTGTTAAGCAATTGTGTTAACTTAATGTTATCACTGCATATTAATTGTGTTTGAACCTTAGTGTGCTATTTTAGGCAGTCTTGCAGGTCAGGTATACCCATGTGAAATCCCCATGTGTAGTGGCAGAAAGTTCAGTGTTCCTAATATAGGTAGCAAAATGTTCCATATAACCTCAGTCTTTGTTTTTGTTACGGACTTACCTTGTTCCCCGCCGCTCCGTCCATTGGAAGCCGCACTTCCGGGTTCGGCAGTCACATGACCACAAACCAGAGGAGGGGATTTTGAATCCCCGTCTGTATTTAACATTCACTCTGACACTCGGTGAGTGTCAGAGCAACCTTATCTGTTCCTGGCTCCTGTTTCCTCGTGGATTCCTGTGCTTCCAACTTCCTGTCAGCCTCCTGTGTATTGAATCTGCCTTTTTGACGATTCTGCCTCTCTAGTCCCTGTGTACCGACCCGGCTTGCTGACCTCTGAACCTGATTTTGTCTACGTTGCCTCCCTATGTACCTACCCGGCTTGCTGACCACTCTTCTGATTCTGGTGATCATGTGTCTTGACCAAACCTGTCTGACTACGCTTTCTCCTGGCTCCTACTCCCACTATACTACATCTTGAGGCGAACCAGAGGACCACGACCTGCGACTCCTGGCAGTGAAGCCCATCCTGCCTTGCGGCGTTTCTTGCTGAACACCGGGGAGATCGTTAGACTGTTAGACTCCGCACCTCAGATAAGCCAGTGCCAATCAAGATTAGTATTATTATCCTGTAAATCCGTTACAGTTTTATGATGAATGCACTGAATGGCAACAGACTTCACAAGGGCAAATACACCCCATGCAATACCATACTTACCTACTTTTTCTGCCTCACTTCTGGGAGATACAGAGGTGAGGAAGGAAAAGAAACAGGCCATTGTATCATTATACTAAAAGTATCCGACAAGGGGAAAAAAATATTAAAATCCAGGTCTCCTATAAACCACTGTTTTATCATTTTTTTTCACTTTATTTGCTCCTTTTGCAGGTGCTATAATGTGACTTTATACAATTCAAATAAGCAGTAATGAATAAAAATACAAGAGATGGCTCACAGAAACTTTCATTTACAGACTTTCACTGGATTTATGCACATCACAATTTCCTTTACAAGTGGTGCAGGAAGATGACATCACAGACACATTTTAATGTGACTACCTCACC
The DNA here is from genome assembly GCF_038048845.1 of Mixophyes fleayi. Taxonomy (NCBI): domain Eukaryota; kingdom Metazoa; phylum Chordata; class Amphibia; order Anura; family Limnodynastidae; genus Mixophyes; species Mixophyes fleayi. The sequence goes on from NC_134405.1 coordinate 76,159,437, forward strand.
TCACCACAGGCTCCATTTTCCACTTCACCATTTAGTGTAGAAAGCAGGTAAACAGATCCAATTTGAAAAGCAGCTGCCCCATCCCTGTTCCATCAGAGAACAGCTACCACAGCTAAACTCCAACAGGCCGCAGACAGCCCGAGACAAGTCAATAACAGCACGGAAATATTTTCTAAGGGAACCTTTCATCAGCACGGCCATAAAAGGTCAGCGCAAGACCCAGCTTCGATAGATCCTCTCTTTCTGCTGTCCTAATGTTATTAGCAATGACTGTTTCCTGCTCAATCACACTCCCAAAGGATTTCCAATAAAGTTTTTATGTGCCATAACTGTTACATTAAATAAAGCTGAAAAGTATTGAGCAAAACTCAGAGTAAATCACTTTCCAAGCCGGGCAATTGAGTTAGAAGCGAAAATTATGGATTTGAAGCAGTCTTTTTTTATTTGCTCTTTTTTAAATGTATATATAGTCTGAGAAACATCACATTTTGTGGTGATTTGTAATCATCACCTGAGAAGTAACTGTTTTACCTATCAAATGAAAAATCTGCAGTTTAAGTTTATTGTGCATCACAGATTGATGACATTATAATGTATCTTTAGCAAACCTGCAGTAACACTACAACTCAATCATCACAGGCGAGGTAAACATAATTATATAAGGTCAACAGCACCCCTCTTTCTATCTGTGTCATATAGACAGGACCTATGCCACCTTCATTTATAGCGAATGTCATAGTTCTTAACATAGAGTAAAAGGCACATTTCTTATTCCTCGCACAAATTTATATCAATTGCATTCATTTTTTTATTGTCAAATATAGAAGACCATGGAACAATGGAAAATTTCTATAAAGTGGACATGACTGAGCTAGGAATAGACAAGTGAGGGTTTATTGGGGGAAGGTATATGGTAATTTATAGTGCAGAGAGAGGTAATTATTTGTGGCAATTGCAGGGGGATAAATAGTGTAAGCCACAACGTACAACTAGCATTGCCAGGATAGACTGCTCATACTATAATCGGGAAACCTGCTAGAGTCCCTTTGTCATAATGCGACACAGCCCTAGCCTGTTCAGTGTGGGGCTGAATGCGGGACCCCCTAAAAGTTCTGGGGCTACCCCCAACACCCCTGGATGTTGGGGTAATAAAGAGTTTAACACAATAAGCCAGCATTTTGTTTATGTGGCACTACTGTTCCCAGCAGGCCCTGGCAGCCATAATCTCCTTGGGTGTGCTAGTGATTGTAGATCTTTGCAGCACCAGACTGCTAATGTGCTGCAGGGAGTATGAGTGTGTTTGTCATGCAAAGATCCACCTCTGCAGCACGCGGATGGGAGTGTACAGTTTATATACATTTTTAGACAGTGTATGGTTAAGCTGGGTGTATCAGAGACATAATAAGGATCACAGGCCTTCTGGACTGGGGCAGCAGCAGGAACTGCATGGTGGGGCTCAAGTGACAAGATGATCTTGTATATTAGGAGATGGGAATCAAATCAAATGTTGAGCCCCAAATGGTGCTAGAAGTAAAAACAAAGTGTTCTCAGACAGTAGCTTGCACTGAGAAGCATTGTCTGCCCATTGGCAGAAGCTCAGCATGGAGTAAAATAGTATGGTAGCATGGTTACAGGTCTCCAGTGGGGGCCTATGTAATATGAGTTACCCCTAGTAAGGAAGACCAGTGGTATGGAAATAGTACCCCCACCCCCCAGAAGGATGGTTACAAAAGAGGTTTATCTGAGGGAATGAGAATGTTGGTGTGGCTATCATTTAAAGCAGAAAAACTGGGGGGCAAAACTGAGTACCGCATCTCACACACATCCTATAACTTCTCCAAGACACAGGGGACCTGATTCCATTTGCGTGTCGTGTCTTGCGTCAAATAGCTCTGATCATGCTCCAAATTTGTGAGATTGTGTAAGAGACTTGCCAAGTCATCTGGAGGTTCCTGGAGACCAAGGAAGTGCCAAAACCTATAGAAGATATGTGAAGAAATTCAGTGATGGAGTTTTGAAATGAATACACTTCCCAAATTGCCATGGAGCACTGAATAGCAAGCACATCAAGGTACAGGTGCCACCTACAAATGGTTCAAGGATTTACAACTGCAATAAATTGTTTTAAATTATTCTAATGTTAATCTTTTGACATTGGGCAGCACAGTGGCCTAGTGGTTAGCACTTTTGCCTCACAGCGCTGAGGTCAAGAGTTTGATTCTCGACCATGGCCTTATCTGTGTGGAGTTTGTATGTTCTCCCTGTGTTTGCGTGGGTCTGCTCTGGGTGATCTGGTTTCCACCCACACTCCAAAAACATACTAGTAGGTTAATTGGCTGCTATCAAAATGTATCCTAGTCTCTCTCTCTCTGTCTGTGTGTGTATGTTAGGGAATTTAGACTGTAAGCTCCAATGGGGTAGGGGCTGATGTGAGTGAGTTCTCTGTACAGCACTGCGGAATTAGTGGTGCTATATAATTAACTGATGATGATGATTGATGTAGGAGCATTACAGCCCTATAATCTGTTTTGCACACAGCGGCTAGATTGATTTTCCTTGCAAATCGCTCTTCCACTGCTGATTTGCTCTGTCAGTCTCTACATTGGTTGCCTGTTTTACCAAATGCAGTATAACATTCTTCTACTAATTGTTACAACTCTGTCTGTTGTTTGTACCTAGCAGCAGTGCCTCATACCACCAGAGGTTCCTGAACTCTCTACGTGCCTGAAGGAGTTAATCTCCTTGTATTATGCCTGATTAGAACTACACCTGTTGCACTGCTTTAAGTACCTGCCTCTAGCTGTGCTCTGAGCAGTTCATCCCGTTTGTTCCTGGCTGCTGCTAACCTGCTCCTGTGCTATTTGGTATATACCTGCTGGACTGAACTTCTGTGTATGACCCCTGCCTGTACCCTGGACCTTGCCTGCTTGCCTGAGACCCCTAATCGTTTGCCTGTACCTTGGATCACGCTGTTTTGCCTGTTGCCCTGACCTTTTGGACAGACTTCTGGACCTCGCTAGTTTTCTTGATCTCTGCCTGGCTATTTGGATTTGTTTGTCTGATCACTACCTTATCTCTGGACTCTGTCTGCTTTCCTGGACAGCCTTGTGCCTTCTGGACTGGGGTAAAACTTATAATACCCCTTCCTGCCATTTTTACTATACAGTCTCCTTTAGGAACCTGTTCTTATCAGTGGATCTGAGTAATCTTTGTTTGTGTATTTACCTGAATAAAGACACTTTGCTTTACACTTCTGTTGCTCTTCGTGAATACACTGGGATTCATAACACTAATATACAAGACCATCAACAAAACTAAACCAACATCTCTTCATTTTTCTCAAAACAGCTCTCAAATCGGCAATTGCATAAGATCCGCGACACTCATCCACACTTATTACCAGCTCTCATTTCAGGTTACAGAACTTTTTTCGGCCTGCAGCCACTCTGTAGAATGCCCTCCTTCACACAATAGGATTTTCATCTAATCTTCAAATCTTCGAGTGTTCTCTGAAAACTCACCTCTTCAGTTTGATGTGAATGAGTTCTCTGTACAGCACTGCGGAATCAGTGGCGCTATATAAATAAATGGTGATGATGATGATTGTACCTTTAATGCTAATTTCACATTAGCTTTTGTTAAGTCATTCTCCCTTGTCCCCCTTATATGTGACAAGAGAGAATGATGATGGAACATATGTGACAATGAAGAGTGGGGAAGGTATATATGACTTATGCCCTCCCCACTCTCCCTGTGTCACATATGCAGCTCCCACCATTCTCGCTTCTGTGCAGAGTGTCAGTGACTCCCACCTATGATGCCACTACCCACGTCATGGGTCAGCAAAGTGAGCTGTGTCATGCAGTGGCAGAAGGACTGGTGCAAATGAACTCGTGGAATGCTGAACAACATGGGAACACGTATGGCCTCCCATCCTCCAGCCAGCCCCAACATTAAATCTGTAACATCCACATTTAAAAAATAGACTTCCTTACTCCCAACTAACCCTTAGAGATGAGCGCACTCGGATTTCTGAAATCCGAGCCCACCCGAACGTTGCCGATCCGAGCCGGATCCGATTGCAAAACTGAAAGCGAGGCTCTGAGTCATAATCCCGCTGTCGGATCTCGCGATACTCGGATCCTATAAATTCCCCGCTAGTCGCCGCCATCTTCACTCTGGCATTGATCAGAGTAGAGGGAGGGTGTGTTACGTGGTCCTCTGTCCTGCTATATCTCGTGCTGTTCAGTTCTGTGCTGTGCTGTGCTGTGCTCTGTGTTCTGCTCAGTCCAGTGGTGCTGTGTCCTGTGCTCTGTCCTTCTGAGTTCAGTGGTGCTGCTGGGTCCTGTGCTGTGTCCTGTTCAGTCCAGTGGTGCTGTGTCCTGTGCTCTGTCCTTCTAAGGGCATTGTTATTTCCCCATTATTCCCAAATTATAAAAAATTTAAAAAAAAGTTATAAAAAAAATTACAAAAAAAGTAATTATAAAAAAAACAAAAAAACAATCCTGCAGTATATGTCCATTGGTACTGCTATATTACAAAGTTCACTGATTCAGCAGTATAAGTCCATTGGTACTGCAATATTCCAAAGTTCACTCATTCTGCAGTATAAGTCCAGTGGTACTGCAATATTACAAAGTTCACTCATTCTGCAGTATAAGTCCAGTGGTACTGCAATATTACAAAGTTCACTCATTCTGCAGTATAAGTCCATTGGTACTGCAATATTACAAAGTTCACTCATTCTGCAGTATAAGTCCATTGTTGTTACTGCCATATTACAAATTTCACTGATTCTGCAGTATAAGTCCAGTGGTACTGCAATATTACAAAGTTCACTCATTCTGCAGTATAAGTCCAGTGGTACTGCAATATTACAAAGTTCACTCATTCTGCAGTATAAGTCCAGTGGTACTGCAATATTACAAAGTTCACTCATTCTGCAGTATAAGTCCATTGGTACTGCAATATTACAAAGTTCACCCATTCTGCAGTATAAGTCCAGTGGTACTGCAATATTACAAAGTTCACTCATTCTGCAGTATAAGAACATTGTTGTTACTGCCATATTACAAATTTCACTGATTCTGCAGTATAAGTCCAGTGGTACTGCTGTATAACTCCAGTCCAGTGGTACTCTCCTGTGCCGCATATAATTTTTAAAGGCTTTGCCGAGTGTGTGTGTCTTCGGGGTACACTCTTTTGTGCTACATATAATGCAGAACAGAAATTTGGAGGATAAAGTAGGGAAAGATCAAGACCCACTTCCTCCTAATGCTGAAGCTGCTGCCACTAGTCATGACATAGACGATGAAATGCCATCAACGTCGTCTGGCAAGCCCGATGCCCAATCTCCTAGTACAGGGCATGTAAAATCCAAAAAGCCCAAGTTCAGTAAAAGTAGCAAAAAGAGAAACTTAAAATCATCTGAGGAGAAACGTAAAGTTGCCAATATGCCATTTACGACACGCAGTGGCAAGGAACGGATTAGGCCCTGGCCCGTGTTCATGACTAGTGGTTCAGCTTCACCCAAGGAACTAAGCCCTCCTCCCCCCCCCCCTACAAAAAATTTAAGAGAGTTATGCTGTCAGCAACAACACAGCAAACAACTCTGCCTTCTAAAGAGAAATTATCACAAATCCCCAAGGCGAGTCCAAGGGTGTTGGTGGTTGCGAAGCCTGACCTTCCCATCACTGTATGGGAAGAGGTGGCTCCTTCCACCATTTGCAGCACGCCCTCTGTATATGCTGGAAGGATCACCCACAGTCCAGTTGCAGATTTGGCTAATGAAGGTGTGAATGTTGTATACCGGGAGGAGGATATTGATGTAGCTGGCGCTGAGGAGGATATTGATGATTATGATGCAGACAGATACCAAATTGCCTTTCTCGATTTCTATTTATATTCTAGATTATATAACGGCTGAATAGTTTTCTATTTTACTCCTAGTGGAGAGGGGATCTGATGCAGACAGATACCAAACTGCCTTTATCCATTTCTTTGTATATTTGAATTTCTAGTTCTACAGTCTATGCAGGCTGCTTTTCTTATATTCAACTACAAGTGTAGGGCGGGGAGGGGGGGGCATAAATAGCCACCAAAGTAACGTGGTCCATTTAATTTCACTTTCTAGCTCCACAGTCTGTGCAGCCTGCTTTTTTTTATCTTCAAAGTATTTACAAGCCTTGCAATCTAAATTAACAAGAGGTAGTGACGTGCTAGAACTCCACCCTCTATATGCTGCAGAGGATGGAGGAGCATCAAAAGGCCATTCAAGCCTACACAGCCACCTACGACATAGGAAAAGGAGTGGGGATGCGCCTGAGTCAAGCGCACTGGAGAATGATTTCCGTGTTGTGCAAGGTTCTGCAGCCATTTGAACTTGCCACACGAGAAGTCAGTTCCGACACTGCCAGCTTGAGTCAGGTGATTCCCCTGATCAGGCTTTTGCAGAAGCAGCTGGAGAAAGTGAGGGAGGAGCTGGTACACCATTGCGATTCCACCAAGCATGTAGCTCTTGTGGATGAAGTCCTTCGTATGCTTTGCCAGGATCTGAGGGTGGTCAAGTCTTTTAAAGTCAGAGGAATACATTCTGGCCACCGTTCTCGATCCTCGGTTTAAAGCGTATGTTGTGTCTCTGTTTCCGGCGGCCACAAGTCTACAGCGGTGCAAAGACCTGCTGGTCAGGAGATTGTCCTCTGAAGAGGACCGTGACATCTGTGCACTGGAATTCAGACCAGTTGAGGGTTTTATTATTATATTGTGGCCCCGGTACCAAATTGGGTACCGGGGCCACTCCACTACGCAGTCCAGATACTTGTTTGGTGGAATTCAGACCAGTTGAGGGATTTTTTATTATATTGTGGCTCCGGTACCAAATTGGGTACCGGGGCCACTCCACTACGCAGTCCAGATACTTTTTTGGTGGAATTCAGACCAGTTAAGTGTTTTTTTATATTGTGGGGACCACTCCACTACGCAGTCCAGATACTTTTTTGGTGGAATTGAGACCAGTTGAGGGTGATATATTGTGGCCCGGTACCAAATTGGGTACCGGGACCACTCCACTATGCAGTCCAGAAAGCTACCTCGGTGAAACGTTTTGGACTAAAAATAATATTGTGAGGTGTGAGGGTGTTCAGAATAGACTGGAAATTAGTGGAAATGATTGTTATTGAATGTTATTGAGGTTAATAATAGCGTAGGAGTGAAAATAAGCCCAAAAACTTGATTTTGGAACTTTTTATGCTTTTTTCAAAATAAATCCGAATCCAAAACCTTAAATCCGAACCAAAACCTTTCGACAGGTGTTTTGCGAAACAAATCCGAACCCAAAACATCAAGCAAATCCGAACCCAAAACACAAAACACGAGACACCAAAAGTGGCCGGTGCACATCCCTACTAACCCTGCCATTAAATAGTTACCCCGTTATTTAATACAGAGATTGCACGTGGCATTTATTAGCCCCTACAATATATTAATAGGCCCCATCAACTACACTTTACAGCAATAGTTTCCACATTTAATAAAGAGATACCCAATATTTAATTAATAGCCCCCACCTGCTAATATATTACAATAATTACCTCCACATTACATCAATAGCTCCCATCAGTCTCCATATTGCATTAATAGTCCTACTATATAGCCTTAATAGCCCCAATACTACATTAATAGCCCCACTATATAACTTAATAACTCCCACTGCATTACATTAATAGCTCCAACCAAGTCCTGCATTACATTACCAACCCATATATTACATTAATAGCCCAAATACTATACACTAATTATATTATATTAATACAAAACTCTATACACATTCACAAATTATATTAATACTCCACAACCACTACATTTACCTAACCTGTAGAGCTTGAATGCTTTGAAGCAGACTTCTCTGTCTGCTTCCTGCATGGCTACATGTGCTGAAGAGTGGAGGGTGCGGCTGACCCACACAGAGGAGCAGGAGCAGGCTAAAAAGAGGAGCGCTTGGAAGAATAGCTGATCACTATACACGTGACTGGCTGCCACAGTAATCACATGAAAATGAGCAAACTGTAAATCTTTAACAGCATCTTGAATCACATCTCTAATGAAAAAATGAGCAAAATGATCTCTCGTCTTATAGGTAACCAAAGTGATGTATATTAAAGAAACACACCTCATTTACACAATGGATTGTGTTTGCGTGGGTTTCCTTTGGGTGCTCCAGTTTCCTCCCACACTCGAAAAACATACTAGTAGGTTAATTGGCTGCTATCAAAATTTATCCTAGTCTCTCTCGCTCTGTCTGTCTGTGTATGTTAGGGAATTTAGACTGTAAGCTCCAATGGGGTAGGGACTGATGTGAGTGAGTTCTCTGTACAGCGCTGCGGAATTAGTGACGCTATATAATTAACTGATGATGATGATTGATGTAGGAGCATTACAGCCCTATAATCTGTTTTGCACACAGCTAGATTGATTTTCCTTGCAAATCGCTCTTCCACTGCTGATTTGCTCTGTCAGTCTCTACATTGGTTGCCTGTTTTACCAAATACAGTATAACATTCTTCTACTAATATGCAAGGCCATCAACAAAACTAAACCAACATCTCTTCATTTTTCTCAAAACAGCTCTCAAATCGGCAATTGCATAGGATCTGCAACACTCGTCCTCACTTATTACCAGCTCTCATTTCAGGTTACAGAACTTTTTTCGGCTCTTCACTCTGTAGAATGCCCTCCTTCACACAATAGGATTTTCCACTTCTCTTCAAATCTTCAAGTGTTCTCTGAAAACTCACCTCTTCAGTTCTAATTCTCATATATGAAAAACTAATAATTAACAACTATAATTAAAAGCAACAATTAGCTGTTCACAGTGTGGACTATGTGCGTTATGCTCATGTTGTAGACTGTACATTATGCTGTGGTGGGACTATAAGTGTGGACTGTTTGTGTTATGCTTATGTTGTGGACTGTACATTATTTTGTGGTGGGATTATAAGTGTGGACTGTGTGTGTTATGCTAGTGTTGTGGACTGTACATTATGTTGTGGTGGGAATATAAGTGTGGACAGTGTGCGTTATGCTCATGTTGTGTCCTGTACATTATGCTGTGGTGGGACTATAAGTGTGGACTGTGTGTGTTATGCTCATGTTGTGGACTGTACATTATTTTGTGGTGGGATTATAAGTGTGGACAGTGTGCATTATGCTCATGTTGTGGACTGTACATTATGTTGTGGTGGGAATATAAGTGTGGACAGAGTGTGTCATGCTCATGCTGTGGACTGTACATTAAATTGTGGTGGGACTATAAGTGTGGACTGTGTGCATTATGCTCATGTTGTGAACTGGACATTATATTGTGGTGGGATTATAAGTGTGGACTGTGTGTGTTATGCTTATGTTGTGAACTGTACATTGTGTTGTGGTGGGACTGTAAGTGTGAACTGTGTATGTTATGCTCATGTTGTGGACTGTACATTATGTTGTGTTGGGACTGTAAGTGTGGACTGTGTGCGTTATGCTTATGTTGTGGACTGTACATTATGTTGTGATGGGACTAAGTGATATGGCTGTGATATTGATATGAGTATGGCGCAGTTCTGGGACTAAGTAGGAATGAATGAAAGTTTTGGGTAATTGAAGTATATATGCATATTTAGTGAGTACATTGGGGACAAGATTAATGGCCTGCAAAATGTTTAATTTAACACTAAACAGGCATTCAGGCAGAACTTTTCACAGATCATTAATCAAACTTTTACAGAAATGTTAGATCTCATCACCCTCAGCTTCAGCAGTTGTTTTTCTTGCTGTTGTTTCAGCTGCTCCTGCGTGTCCCCTAAGAACCTCATAATCGCTGAGGGCTCACCTTCCACAATCTTCCTCTTACACATTGCTTTTCTTAGAGCTTTCCATCGATGGGCATATTGCAGATGAGCCAACAGACAATGCAGGACTTCATGGTTCTGTTTACTACTCTGTGTCTGGGAAGATCATTGCCTTTCCTTCTACTGATGTGAAGTCGATCTCCTCTATGTGGCCCAAGGTTCTGAAAAAGAAAACATTATTTAGTAATTGAACAACAAATATTGCAAAACATGGAATTTTATTCTATATAATGGAAGAATCAACCCAAACGTACTGCTTCCTTTCTTTCCAAGCAGCATGGTAGGAAGTGTATTTCCTGGAAATATATCTGTGTCTCAATCCTTTTAACAGTGGACTGTCTTCATTGGTAGGCTGTGAAGCCTTTCTTGAAATTTTCCCATGATGCATTCTAACAGGCTATTCACAATGTACTCTAAAATAAAAAGCTACAGTAAATAATTAGTAGAAAACATTACTGTTGCATAGCAACCAAACAGTAATTTGTTAGGGATCAACTTGTCTGGTGGCTTCCAATATGTGTTTCATCAGCCTGTTCTGCCATAATTTATGTCGGTAACAAGTCAGTTATGTTCACCCTGATAGGCCGTTCATCTGACTGGCCACTATGAGTTACCACATCATGCAATTTTATACCTGGACGGGTGGATAACACCCCAGAGTTGGCCTCACAATCACAAATACTTACAGAATGAATATGTGCCATTAGGTAAATCCTACAGTGAGAAAAAGTTACTGCAGGCCAATGTTAATGGTTTTCTGTGACAGCTGATAGTAATTACTAAATACTATGGATGATTTTCACGGACTGGTAATGACCCTGTTATTAAAACATCACAAATTAGCTACTTTGTCAGTGAATGTTTGTTAATTACCATCCCGGTGCCCCCTGACATACAAACCTATGAAGGGTTTAACGCTCACCCAGCAGCAGAGAAGAGACGTCTAAACCAGTCTTCGTGAAGGGTAAATGTTCTTACACTGTCACCCACAGGCTCCCATCTCTACATATGTGTGTGTATACTCAACGTGATCACAAGGCAGGATCCTGAACATGGGAATGCACTCGATAATAATTCACTCACTCCCCAAGGTCTTATGTCTCCTATTTTCTCATTAGTGATCCAACAAAAGGTCTATAGGTGAAGGTAAGCCTTCTTATAGGTAGATAGAGAAAGATTAATCACATGATTAATGTTCCCGTAAGGGGTAAATAGATTGAATAATGATTTAGGGAAATTCAAGGAAAGGCTGAGAAGGTAAAAATTGCACAAATGCCAATAAATGTAAATGTAACATAATATATTTAGGACACAAAAATCTATAGGCAAAATATGGTATTAATGTTATTGCCTAACAATAGCAGGAAAATAAATTTGTAAAAGAGTCTATTTAAAGCATGCAGTAATGGAAATTAAAATTAAAATGAAGACTGGGTGATATCGTTTTTCAAGCAATGGCTAAATTGAAGACTGTATAAGTTTGCTGTCACAAGTCTATTGTTATTTCTTTCAATTGTGTGACAGTTCTTTAAACATTCACATTGTGTCACTCATTACTTAGGTAGCAGAAAGTTCCGTTTAGTAAATGATTTATGGAAAGGAGGCACATAGCTCATAAAGCCAATACATACAATCAAAACTAAACACTTTTTTAACAAAATAAATGTTGATGTTAAAGAATGACTATATATCTAATTGTATATAATAAAAACAAATCTCTGTTATAGAATTCCATTCATTAGTTTAAATGACTAATTTTACTGTCGTTAAGTTAAAAATGCTATTGTCAATTCACATTTCAACATTATATCTACTTCCTTATTGCATATTTGTAAATCTTTTCCAAAACTTTCCTTATAAAGCCACCCCTTACTTCTCCAATACTTATATCCTCCATAAGTATTTAATCAATTACTTGCCAGGTGATGGTAAATTAACTAGAACCCCTTACAGCCCTATAGAATGTCTGTCTATTCCTGGTAAAACTTACTGGCAGTTCCACTTGCCAACCCCAACATGTAGCATGTACATAGGAAGAGTTGTAATATTCTAGGGCATGCTATGTGCTAGTATTCTACTCTGCCCAGATTCCTGAATGTGGCTGGTCTGGAAATTAATCACTGTGAATACCAGCTTACAATCTATCTAACACTCAGTGGCGGAACTACCATTGGTACGGCAGGTGCCGTGCACTGGAGCCACTGGAGGTAATGGGGCCCGCTGCATGGCAGATTCAGAGGGTTGGGGGACCCGGTTCCCTTCTTCCTGCACTGGGACCCATAGCTCAATACTTCTACCTCTGCTAGTACTGCTGTGAAAATATTATGTAGCGTGAGTAATGAACTTTATTTAATAAATATAATACTGTATGTTATGCCACTTTCACACTGCTGCCCTGCCAATATCCCGGGTTTATGAACCCAGGATATTGCCAGATGACAGTGCAGGACACCCCAGCAAATTCAGACTGAACACGGATCTGCCCAGGTCTCCCTGGCAACATCACAAGATGAGCTTTGATTGGCTCCTCTTGTGATGTTTTTTTTTTAAACTTTACAATAGATTTTGAAAAGCCTGGGTCTCAATGTGCAGATTGACGGCTACCTGGGTCGGACCCGGAAATAACCCTCCAAAAGACCCTGGTTAATTCCCGGGTCCTGCGACCCGGGAATTAGCAGAGGACCCTTTAATACTGAGCCTCAACCGGGGTCACCTGGCTTGCCCATTCAATAACCCGAGTTATTGAGACAGTGTGAACGGGGTATTAGATGGATATGTCGTTTTTCTCCAAAAAAAGGTTCACATAAAATCTTCTGTCACAGCAATTATCATAGGGGGATACTTCTAAACCTTGGTGCACAGGTACTGTAACATGGGGAAAAGCTGCATTTATTTATCTATGTGTCGTAACCGGCCCCAGTCATTTTGGATAATTGGACAAAGTTGCCAACTATTCCTAATTTTCCAGGAGTGTTCAAGGTTTTAAATAGTTGTCACTGGAAATGTTTGAATATTGGCAAACTATACAGTGCAATTTCTCTTTTTCTCCTTCTTCTTCTTCTTTTTCCTCTTCTTCTTCTTCTCCTTTTCTTCATATTGGATACAGTTCTCAGTATCTGTATGTATTCTGTAGGATTCTATAAATTAATATTAGTGAACATGATTATTCAAAATGCATACTACACAATAATAAAGTTTAACAACCATATTACGTATTAGTGTTTACTATATCTGCATCGCATGTGATTAGAGAAGAGCAACATTTTCCACGTTGTTCCGTGGAATATTCATTCCACAGCAGAAATCCCATGTGTTCCCAGTCCAAACCCAGCCACACCACGTGAGTGGTCACCCCAGTTCTATTTATTTAGAAATTAGAAATACAGTGTGGAATGGCTACGCAAAAGCAGTACATTATATAGCCAGAACTTAACAGACTGTAGATTTGTGCAAACGTCACACATTTCTACATGTGGTGTACTTAGATGCACTTGCAGTCCTGCTATAACATCACTGCCACTGCTTTATCCCACAGGACTGTACTTCATTCCAACCTTCTCCCCTTGTCTTTGTCACTTGTGGTAGCAGCTCACAGCGCCGTCTGCTACTGCAGGGACATGACTGTGAAGTCAGCAGTCAGCAAATATTGATCCTGTAGAGCCAATCACAGTGATTTATGGAGCCAGAAGGTAAACATTGACCTTAGCAGAGCCAAACTCAATATTTACCTTTAAGGACAATCCATCCAAGTATTCTCTTTGCAAAGTCAATACCTGTTCTGTACCTACTCTGCATTTCTAGTTAAACAGGTTCCTCTCCAGAGACAGGTTCTCTCATCACCTTATTCTGTAAGACGTTTCCTAGCCCTAAAGTTGTATTATATATTACATTGTGTATTAGGGAGCATTTTAATAGTAAATGGACATTTCATAGATGTAAGATAATAACAAATGAATACAGTATATTGTACCTCACATATATCAATTGTTTTTTAAAGGGGCATTTTTTTATATATTTTTATAATATCTTATTTGCTTTATATTAACTGTTGTGGGCCACAAGATTGTATGTTCTTCTTAGGTTTGTGTGTGTTTCCTTCGGACAGTTACATTGTAAGCCCCATTGGGACAGGAACAAATGTGAATGGATAAATTTACTGTACAGCATATTTTCAGTGGACTGTGCAACTTATTTATAAACATGGTGAAATATAGAGGTGAAGTACAACACCATTTGTTTGCGGGGCGGCATGTACCAAAGCTTTGTCTAAATCATCATCATCATCACCACCATTTATTTATATAGCGCCACTAATTCTGCAGCGCTGTATAGAGAACTCATTCACATCAGTCCCTGCGCCATTGGAGCTTACAGTCTAAATTCTCTAACAGAGAGAGACTAGGGTCAATTTAATAGCAGCCAATTAATCTACTATTATTATTATTATTATTATTATTAATTTTTATTTATAGGGCACCACAAGGTGTCCGTGGCGCCGTACAGGGACAAAACGAATTACAATACAAGGTGAGACAGCACAGTACAGTAAACAGTAAGCACAGTAACTCAGTAAGCTCAATGCACAGCTAGGGAGGGTGGGGAAAGGGGGAGGGAGGATCGGCAAACAACGGAGCCCAAGAAGGAGGGCGCGGAAGACAGTGAGACCCCCAGAGGGGACGGGGGGAGGAGGGTCGTCGAGGAGGAGGGCAAAGTAGCTGGAGAGCAGAGTTAGAAGTGGGGGAAACAGGAGGAGAGATGGCCCTGCTCAGAGGAGCGTACAATCTAAGGGAAGGGGTGGACAGACAAAGAGACGCAGGGGAGAGAGGGAGAATAGGGGGACAGGGGCGGGGAAGGGGAAAGAAGGAGGAGAGGCAGCAGAAAAGGTAGGGAGTTAAGTGGGAGACTGAAAGGCTTTAAGAAAAAGGTGGATTTTTAAAGCCCGTTTAAAACTGGACAGATTAGGGGAAGTTCTGATGGAGGGAGGTAGCTTGTTCCAGTGGAGGGGGGCAGCGCGGGCGAAGTCTTGGATACGCGCGTGGGAGGAGGTAATAAGGGGGGAAGAGAGGCGACGATCAGAGGCAGAACGGAGAGGGCGGGATGGAGTGTGAATAGAGAGGAGGGTGGAGATGTAGGGCGCAGTGGAGTTGGCGAGGGCCTTATATGTGAGTGTGAGGAGTTTAAAGAGGATTCTGAAGGGGAATGGGAGCCAGTGAAGGGCTAGATAGAGGGGGGAGACAGAAGAGTTGCGGCGAGAAAGGAAAATAAGTCTAGCAGCAGCGTTAAGAACAGATCGAAGGGGAGCAAGATGAGAGTGGGGGAGGCCAGTGAGGAGGAGGTTGCAGTAGTCTAGGCGGGAGATGATCAGAGAGTGGATGAGACATTTGGTGGCATCTTGGGAGAGGAAGGGCCGAATGCGAGCGATGTTACGCAGCTGGAAGCGGCAGGATTTAGCAAGAGAGAGGATGTGGGGGCAAAAGGAGAGAGAGGAGTCGAGGATGACACCAAGGCAGCGAAGTTGGGGGACAGGGGAGATAGAGGAGTTGTCGACAGTGATGGAGAGGTCAGAAGGGGATGAGGTATGAGAGGGAGGAAAAACTATGAGCTCAGTTTTGGCGAGGTTAAGTTTGAGGAATCGGGAGGACATCCAGGAGGAGATGGCAGAGAGGCAGGCGGACACTCTAGAGAGGAGGGAGGGAGAGAGATCAGGAGAGGAGAGGTATAGTTGAGTGTCGTCAGCGTAAAGGTGGTAGTTAAAGCCGAAGGAGCTGATGAGTTGACCCAAGGAAGAGGTGTATAGAGAGAAGAGTAATGGTCCGAGAACAGAGCCCTGAGGGACCCCGACAGGAAGGGTGCACGGGGGGGAGAGAGACCCAGAGGTGGTGACAGAAGGATCGGTCAGCAAGGTAAGAGGTGAACCAGGACAGGACTGGGCCGGAGAAGCCGAGAGACTGGAGGGTGTGGAGGAGGAGGGGGTGGTCAACGGTGTCGAAGGCTGCAGAGAGGTCAAGGAGGATGAGAAGGGAGAAGTGGTCGCTGGCTTTAGCAGAGAGGAGGTCGTTGGTGACTTTAGCCAGGGCAGTTTCAGTGGAGTGAAGGGGGCGGAAGCCAGACTGGAAAGGATCAAGGAGGGAGTGTTCAGAAAGGTAGGAGGTGAGACGGCTGCAGACAAGCCTTTCGAGAATTTTGGAGGCAAAAGGGAGAAGAGATATGGGGCGATAGTTCGAGAGAGAAGTGGGATCGAGATTAGGTTTCTTAAGAATGGGGGATACGAGAGCATGTTTGAAGGAGGAGGGGAAGATGCCAGTAGAGAGGGAGAGATTAAATAGGTGAGCGAGGTGGGAGCAGGTGGAGAAAACATACTAGTATGTTTTTTGGAGTGTGGGAGGAAACCCACTCAAACACAAGGAGAACATACAACCTCCACACAGATAAGACCATGGTCGGGAAATGATCCCAGTGCTGTAAGGCAGAAGTGCTAACCACTTAGCCACCGTGCTGCCCAATATGCTACCTGGTTTATAAAAGACATGCCAAATGTCACCTAGAGGACAAGAGGGTAACATTTTCTGAGCGACAATGGCATGGGAATGGCTTCTTTGGCTTTAATAGTTAATCGGTGGGATGTTTAAAAAAAAAAACAATAAAAAGCATTTTAACTTTTAGTTGGAGTAAATTGTGGACTGAAACTATATAAAACGTCACATAAGAGGTTTCAGCACACAACTAAAGGGTAGACTTATCAAACCTTCAAAAAAGAGTGGGGGTGTTGCCCATAGCAACCAGATTCTAGCTGTCATGTTCTAGTACACTGTACAAAATGATAACTAGAACCTGATTGGCTGCTGTGGGTAATACCTCCACTTTCCCTCTTTAGAAGATTTTCTGAATCTACTCCCAAGTAAGGGGCAGGTGAACATTAGTTAGACCTGAAGGAACCCACCTCCAGGGAGGAGAAAGCTAGCCCTGTCCAGCATAAACCAGAGAAATTGTCTACAAACCGAATTACATACATGTAACATGCGAGAGTAGGCATGCACTGAGAACATGAGACATATATCTTCTGCTATGTAACAAACAGAGGTCTAGGTGGTGACTCAAACACTGACCCTCATTACCTGAAGCCAGGAGCTGGAGGGATGTAACCCCTTATATGCCGTAAATACACCATTTGCATTTTATGGAAGGCACTTTTAAATACATATATGTATCACCGAACATTCTCGGATGAAAATGTCAGCCACCTTCGAAATAGGTATACTCTGCTTTTAAAAGCGCATGGGATGCAATTCAAGTAAAGAAATCAATTACTTCATAAAGAAAGGGTTAAATACGATTGCCAGAAGCACTTTCTCCATTTACCATCTCTATTTACCTTGTCAATATTAAAGTGAAGGTTTCTCTCTGAATCTTTACAAAGCTTCAACATACACAATTACCTGTCCTATCTTCACCCTGCAATAAGAGGCCTGTCAATACCATTGTCAATAAAAACACCTGAGTATTGACCAGCCTGAGGCTTAAGGGTCAACAAACTGCTGGCAGCTCAAGCCCAAAGATGCCGGCATTGACGTATTTCAAAGAGTGCTGGTACAGCAGGGATCCCTGTGGACTATACAACACAGCTCAATTTCAATGGGCAGCCTGTCAATATTCTTTGGTCTGAAGGTTAGGAAGAACTTGCGTGCCGCGCTGACAACAACTTGCAGACAGTAATTGCTCAGAGAAAAAAAAAAAGCTGCTACATTGAATTGAGCACCGTGTTCAAATCAAGATCAAATAGCTTCCCGGAGATATTTCAATGATCTGCTCGCGACTGTCTTGTATGCGAAGACACAATCAGGATAAAAGAAGAAAGCGTGGTTTAGTCCTTAGAACGGAGGATCAGATGTCTGATAATGGCAGTAGGCCGAAATTAACTTATATGTTTCTGCCTAAACACCGCAGAGCCAAACATTGCTTGGGCTGCACCAATATTCTGCCTATGAATTCACCAGGAGCTAGTTATATCCCTTCGGCATACACGTCACTATTTCCTGAATATGTCTCCTACACTGTGAGAAAACTGCTTCCTAATTTCTAAGGCTTCAAACTTTGGTCTAAGAAATGTCGCACTTGTTGCCATTAGTTTTGAATCATTGCAGGGACACGTTGCTGCCAAGCAAGTGCATCTATCCAAATCACATGTAATATTGTTATTACTATTAGAATTATTATTGGTGTTGTTGATCTGTAAGGTGTCAGATTGCTCTGCAGCGCCGGGCAGTGGCGTAAACATGACAAACATAAACACAGAGACATAAAAGGCAGATGAAAGAAATGCAGAAATGTAGGGAGGGCCCTGCTCATGAGAGAGCTTACAATCTAGTGGGAAAGGGACAGAGCTGTGACAAGAGGAGTGAGTGTGGCTCAGAGTGGAGATAACAGTGAGGGTGCACCAGTGCATGTAGTATAGGTGGGAGTAGGGTAGCCTCAAGTAAATAGGCTGATTCAAAGGCTGGGGACAAGACTCATCAGCAATAATTTATATGTGGATGCTCAAGTAGTTTGGAGGCAAAGGGAAGAAGAGAAATTGGACGATAGCTGGAGAGATGCTGGGTCAAGACTAGGGGGTAAATGTATCAAGCTGAGAGTTTTCCAGCGGGTTTGAAAAACCAATCAGATTCTAGCTGTCATTTATTTAGTACATTCTACAAAATGATAGCTAGAAACTGATTGGTTGCTATAGGCAACATCTCCACTTTTCAAACCCGCCGGAAAACTCTCAGCTTAATACATTTACCCCTAGGTGGACTAAATAGCAATACTGTTAGTTCCAGATTCCAGATGGGCACAATAAGGGTCCCCACAAACTAACTGGCTCTGCCATTGTCTTCATGATGCGGCAGCACGGTGTGCACTGAGAAAGGTACATGCCCACTGTTTAGCACTCTGAAAATCCTGGACAGCGTCCGACCTGCCCAAGCGCTGGCTGGATGGGGGCACTGATGTCGCACAGGTCTGGCAGTGGCAATGACATTTTAGTGGCAGTGGTGTCCACAAAATACATGTGCCAGAGCCCCCATAAATCTAAATTCAGCTTTGTGGACCTTCACCCACAGCGTTCCCGGTCCATGCATGTTTATTGAATTTTGTTAAAATGACATTCTTTGTATTTTAAGTGATAACTTTAAAAGTCCAGATAAGAATAAAGAATAGTGAAAATTGCATGTACAATATACAGAATAAGAGAAATTGCATTAAGCACTTGGTCAGAGTGGAAATATAGATATCTCCTGGGGCAAACTTTCCTAGTGACAAACCTATACAAGCCGAGACTGTCCCTGAAAATTAGGGATGACATTTTTTGTCCTTGACAATGTCACATTTCCTAAGCCAGAGAGTACAGTATAAAGTTATAAATAAATATACTGTACCTGCCAACTTGTCAACTGTAAAGATGGGTCAGTTAAAATAATAAAATCCTGGGCCAACCTGTGGATATCATTAACTGCTATTCTTTTTTTTTTTTTTAAGATGTGTTTAGTGGACGTCAAAAACAGGAAAAATAAAATAAAATAATGATAATAGCAAAATAACAGCAAGCGTAGAAATATCAACAGAAATATGAAACATAAAATTTTGGAATATAAGTTGACATTGTTTAACCCATTCAAAAGATCAAAAAAGTTATAACGTTTTGGAGAATAAGGCGGGAGAGAAGAGAAGACTAGAGAGAAGAAGGGAGAAAGGGGAGCAGTAAAGTGAAAGAGGAGAAAGGGAGAAAACAGGTGGAGGATGAGAGAAGGCAGCATGGCTGAGACCGAGTGGGGGAGGAGTGGAGGGAGGGGGGTGTAAAGTGTTTTAGGGGACATTAGCACTAACCATGTTAGGGAAAAGGGGAGCGGCATTGAAGAAGGACAGCCATGGGTCCTATACTTTATTGAAAGATTTAGAGGAATTGTTAATAATACTTGTCAAAAATTCCATACGGTGGACATGCCATGCTCAACTAATGACAGCTGGCAATTTGGCAGGTGGCGGCTGAGATTATATGGTGGGCTAGTTTATTTTGACGTCTGGTTGCAGTGGGAAACCCAAGGGGCACAAAAAATTTTTTGGGGTCTAGAGGAATGTCAATTTGGATCACGAATTGAATTAGGTTCTTGATATCTAGCCAAAATTGGGCAAGTTTCAGGCAATCCCACCAGGTGTGGAGAAACGTCCCTATACCAGAGCATCCACGCCAGCATCTGTCTGAAGAGTCGGGCAACATTTTGTGAAGACGGGTCGGGACATTATATCATCTATACAAGAGCTTATACAGGTTTTCTTTAAATCTCAACACTTATAGAGCTAGAAGAGGCGTTTTCGCGTATTTTGGTCCGGTCATCATGGTCCAAAGGGTCACCCAGGTCTCCTTCCCAAGCTATTTCATGGGGGGTCCTGATTAGAATCAGTGTTAGCTACTATTCTTATGGAGATAAATGGACCCAACAAGGTAAGAATTCATTGAAGTGAAATTGTCAACTTCACAGAGCCCAGGCATCTATCTGCTCAAACAATAATTATATGAATGCCACCCATCAATTTACTGCATGGTCCTCAATGATGTCACTAGCTGACATAAGTCCAACTTATTGCCACTTTAGGATCACCCTCCTTCCCCTACAAACGCTTTCCCGCAGAAGGTGCAGTCCGCTATAAGTACAAGTAGGAGACCTAATCTCTAGAAGCTCAGAGGTGGTGGAGAAACAAAGTCCTATTGTAGACAGAAAAATGCTGCATTTCCTTCCACATCGGGCCCTGCAAACAAAAGGCAACCCTGTAGAAGACATCACCGTGGCCTGCAAAGTCCTGCGCTACACTACAGAACCAGCTGCACTTCCCCAAGGGTAGAAACAAGATGTGACAAAAGAGCATTTGTGGTTTCACAATTTTTCAGTTCCTAAATTACATTTATGGTGGCGTCTCTGTGTGCATCAGTTTGTTGAAAGCAAGCTGCTCCTCTGGCCCATGCCAACCTCATCTGCTGCGTCTCATTAGCAGCTTGAGACTCATTTGTACAGGAGGAGTAAATAAAAGCTGTCAGCAGATCACTTTGCCTGAAACTTCCCTTGTATATATGTCTTTCAAGACTACTTATTGCAAGTTGTGTCTGTAGGCAGATAGCAAATCATAATCTTAACTTAATTTGATATCCTGTTTTGCAGGAAATATTTGCTAGATTTTTAGGCTTATGTTTTCTAATCGATTTTTATTACGTATGATTTCAGTGACAGATGACCAAAGTTGGGGCAGCATTTATTGCAAATCGAATTACATGACGAAACAGGCGATATCCCAGTGGTGCCAAGTTCCACAAATACAATTTTGTCCACATTCCGCAGAATTTATAGTCTATAAGTAGTTCTGGAATGATTCATTGTTGTCTGTGGTGTGATTGGGGTAGGAGTAGGGATAACAATAGCACAGCAAAGCATTGCAAGACTAATAAATATAGCAAATTAAAATTATATAATTGATTGTGATTCGGTGTACCGGAGGCATTATTTGTTGATGTTACTGAATATGTTACAAGATATGACCCCAACAAAGGGTGTAGTTAACTCTGATGATAACACCAAATTAAGGGGTCTATTTATCATTGGTGGCTAGTGGACAGCAGTATGCAACAAGTTATATCTCTGCAGACGACAGCGCTGCAAAATGTACTGCCGGTATTTATCATGCCAGGGCTCATTGGCGAGTCGTGGTGAAAGCCTCCTCCTAAACTACCTAAAAACTCCTTCACAAGCAGCCTAACGCTGTCAGCGAAAGGAAGAAATGATGACCTGTGTGGTATTGCACATTCACGGATAAGGCCGCTCATAGTGATAGGAGCAGATGGAGTGGCAGCGGCTTCGCCGGCAGTGATGGAGACCTATGGACTCCATTGTAAAGGTAAACTAGTGTCATCTTGAGATGGCATTAGCTTTTTTAGTTAAATTGGGTCACATCGCAGTTCCCATAGAGACCACTGCAGTGTCCAGTATAAAATAGCTTAAAGCAGCAGAAATCTTATCACAGCTTAGTAAATAGACCCCTAAGTTCTAAACTATACCTACATGTCTGTTTACTAGAGATCCCAAGCTTGTTACCCTAATCTCGGCCTCTTTTAGCCATACCGGCCTCTCCCTCACCCCCAGATATTGTCCAACTAAATGAACCAAGTGCTAAATATGAGTTTAGTTGATGTTCAATCTATATTAGGAATAAGTAACTAAAGAGTTAAGCTGCAAATGTAGTTCTATGTCACAGCCGGTACTATCTCTTAAGGAACAAGGGGCATATATATATATATATATATTTATTTTTTATTTTTTTTATTTTTGAAGAGACAACAGCATGAAGAAACTGGTCATGTGTCGATTCAGCCATAGTCCTTTATGCACTATGCACTATGTTCCTCTAACCTTATTTGTCAAACAGACGCTTTGATTATGGCACACACTTTCTTTTGTACAGATTCATGCACACAAACATACACACACATATCACACTTGCACACACTGACACGCAGTCATATACAAAGATTTACTGAGTACAGATGTTATATCCACTGTAAAAAACTGAATTTAAAGACTTATTTTTATACAAAGTGATATTCCTATTCTTGAAAGTATAATGAAATATACAAGGAAAAAAATATGTTTTTCGACACTAGGGATGGATTAAACAATTGGTCTTTGAAAAAAAAACCCATAAAAACATAAATTGCTTACAATTACTTAAAAGGTAATTCCATTGTAAAATAATATGTGTAATGGAGCTAATATGTGTCCAATCTATGGAGGACATTTATGAAATGCAAAACGTCCACATGGAGTGAAAACGCAACTTTGGACCCGCTTGACGCCTCGTTTTGCACAAAAGTGTCTAGAGGAATATGGTTTTACAAAGCAGAATGGAGGTGTCTGTGTAGGAACAGAAGTGTGCGCACAGAGAGGGGAGGAGCCGGGCAGAATGAGTGCATTCCTGGCATAGTATGGAGTAGGCACACCGGTGAGATTCCTATTGTAGTGCAACATTACTGACATCAGATACAGGGGAGGAGAGGGTACATGGACTTATCCATTCAGGTTTGTACCAGCTCAGAACTAACGCCCTTTGGGTTGTATTCTATACTTTTAATGGGACCCGGTTAGTATCTCCAAGGAGATCGGACTTTAACGTGATTTTTACAGGTGGCCTTTGGAGATTGCACTTCTCTGAACACTTTCCATAAACTGTCTCCAATATTTCTGTTTCTTTTTATTGTGACCCAAAAATAGACTTTGTAGGAACTACTCCAATAACAGTTTTCTGGCTTTGTATCTTTTCAATATGCAATCATGACAGGGGAAGCGCAGCCAATAATGACTTTGCTACACTAAACTACAACTCCCGTGGTGACAGTGGGGGAGGAGCAGTAACATCTCTAGACAAGAGGCCAGGTTCATCACATAGAGACCAACACCTATGCCAAGTGCAATGCTCAGAAGTTAAGGAGCTCACTCTCCTTCAAGGTGCGTCAGCAGAGGTCCTGGCTCAGACACAGAGCAGTGTTTGGGCTTGACCTTCTGATGTTACTCAATAGCATGTACAAATGCATCCTACACAAATGTGCAATGAGGCCATTACTCTTCATGTGGCTTCCTGATCTGCCCCAGCGAACTGAGACATTACAGATGAAACAAGTGACGTTCTCAGAGAAATGCACCATCCAGTTATATGATGGTTTGAAGAGCTTCCACACAAAGAAGGTGGTGTCCGGGGATTGGCATCAACGCCATGCTACACTCTCAGGCTCAGGGACAGGATCAGCTGGCCTGAGAACTACACGACCCCATCTGGTCAGCGGTGATAAACATCAGCCATATCACTGGAGAAAGGGGGTATTCATAAATAGGCCCCTTCCTACTCATTTTATGCTTGGTCCTTGTCCTTTTCCCTCTGTCCCTCTTGTTCTCTGTATTTCACTGTCTCAAAATGACTTATATCATCTACAGGATATGTGAAATTTATGCAGCACATATCATGGCAGCATTCACTCTGACATTAACATCCATAGATTTGAATCTTCCTCCAGTCAGCACCATTAACAGTAACTGGAAGGTAAGTGTGAAGCACAGGAAGAGAACATTGTGTCCTCAATGAAACAGGTCAGTTGGGGAGCTGTGCTCTCATGCCTTCTTCTATAACCACACCAAATTATATAGTAGACTTAAAACATTTGAGAGAGCAAAAGCAACAAAAGGTTTAACTGACCAATTCATCTAAAACTCTACATATGTAACCTCAACTCAAGTGGCCTCCTGTTACTTACCACATCTCATGTTAACTCCATGATACTCGCCTGGGTGACTTCTCCGTTTCTCCTAAGCTCTAGCACTTTCCGACAAGCAGACTTTTATCCCCACAGCCTGAAGAAGTGATAGGCAACAAGTGGCCCCTAGGGCCGCATGTGGCCCTCTGAGCCTTCACCTGAGGCCCCCAGCTCTTTACTGTTTCATTGTCAGATTTGTTGTAACACTTGTTTAAAATGCCTACTGATATTTTATTACAGATAGGGGTCTCTTCATAGATTAAATGCATTGTTTTATCTCATTACTGAGTTTAACTGGAATCTGCGGCCCTTTTGAAGGTTATAGGGGCGACCATGCAGCCCCTGGAGTGTATCAGGTCTATAACTTGTGTCTCTCTGGGTGAACTTGTACCATTTATTTCAGTTTGTACTTGCATGTAATGTCATTTCAAACTTCATTAATTATACATCTCTACATTAAATGATAGGAATACTGGATAATTAGAGTAATAATAACTGAAGTCTTTTCTAATCATTTAATTGAAATAAAGTTTAACTTTCCTCTAATAACTATGGCAATCAGGTCAAATGAAATAACATAATCTGAATTGTACAGATGGTATTTCATTATATAGGATTCCTCATATATTTACTTGCCCTTCTCTTCTTTGACAAAAGGACAAGACTTAAAGAGAAAATCATTAAAAAATCCAACATATATTCCCAATCTCTTATGTTGTGACATTTGTGTGAAGCAGCCCACACAGAAAGATTTTGGTTGATCACTTTGGTCAGTTCATCCAAACTGTACGGTGTGTATGGCACCATTCTAGACAATAAGAATATAACCGGAACATACTTATAGGATAGTATGGATAATACATGCAGCCAGTTTCCCATGATTTCCAACATGCCTCCCAACAGTGGAGGATTTCCAAACGGACAGACGATGAAAGTGGGCGAGTTAAGGGGCGCTAGGACGCCCCGTAACCTCCTCCCCTATTCACAAAATACCCGTTCATTGCTGTGTGCGCACTAGTGGCAGGTGCATGCGGCACACGGTCACCACTGCTCTGCGATGCAAAGCTAGCAGGGAATGCATTTACATCCCAGCATTCTGGCCAGAGCGGGATAATGTAGGCGGAACAAATAGGGACTGTCCCGTCTAAATCAGGACAGTTGGGAAGTGTGTATACAATTTGTCCCTTCACTTGTGTGGCCTGGCTGTTCACAGGTCTGATCAGATTGTAATGATCCATTCTGGTCAGATTGTAACATGTATGGCCGGCATACAGATAGATAAATCTATCCAAAAAAATATATAAAATAAAATACTTAAATACACATACAACAATAGTCTTTTTTTCTTGCTTCTTTGGGGACTATTCTGCTAGTTTATTAAGTTCAGTTAAGCAATCAGAGCACAAACACCATTATTTTGGAAACTTTTCACCTTCTCCAAACAACCAATCTATAATCACCAAAAAACACAGTTTAATCATTATGTCGGTGACGAGGAAAATCACAACCCAGCAGGCTTCTCCAACGCAAGCATTCAGCACCCCTAATTCTTCTGGCAAAGTATGAAATCATTCTTCCACTGATCTCACTTGTGGTCAGGCCTTAGAATAGGACAATCCGTCAATGCGCTGATTTGGTTCAGCAGGTGTTGGCTGTGTAATCGTTCATTCCCGGCTAATCTGCTAGCGGCTGTCAAGGGTTATAGAGTATATATTGAGTTTGTGTCAGGCTGGGATGACCAATAGCTCCCAGCCGCGGAATGTGCTCTGACAGTGATGATATTACTGAATTAAACTGGGTGATGGATGTTCCAGAGGCCGGCAAACAAAGAGACCTTGAACTGTCTTAAAAAAAACAAGACGATCCATTTTACTTGATGGAGCCGCCCTTAAATAATAACAACATAAATATATATAGGAAGAGGCAGATCTGGATGAAGGAGAATAAAATAAAAAGAACAATAGAAGCTTTAACAAGAAAATCTCAGCTCCAAACCTTTGAAAAATATACTGGCCCATTTTCACTAAGTGGTGTTCTAGCACAGAAATACAGTTTGGGCTATAAAATAGCACTGAGAATAGGCTAAAACTTCTACTTACTAATTACTTCTTATTAACAGGGGTCACATTGTAAGTCAACCTTGTGTCCTATTTTTTGCCACTATTAGAAAATAGTGGTTTCTTGTTAAAGCTCATTACATGTTACAGGCCATGAATATGGTGCATATATACAAAATCCTTTAGCATCCAATTACAGATTTGCTTTCATTAGTTTAACTTGTGCTAGGGCAATCGGTATATGCTTTGCATTTTTACACCATATTAGTAAATCACCACCATGATAAATGCAGTAGTGGAATATAATAATGAAGATGTTTGAAGTGGTATCCAAGACAGGGCTATAAGGGAGCCCAGAACTTCCTTATTCCAACTCACTGATGCAGATTAGATTGCATTCACAGAATTTAGTCACATTCCAAATGAAACATGGTATAATCCAACTGCCCTGAAAGCAGTCACTGAGATCAGTGCCAGAACTACAGAAGGTTCAGGGAGTGCAGCCACTACGGACCCTCCCCATCCCGGGGCCCGCGCTATACCCAAGGAGGCTCCCTCATGACCACGCATGCTCAGACAAGGCCTTCTTTCTGTCATGTCGCTCTGTCCGGGAGGCTAGAGTGGCATTGTCAGACCCCTACCAAAATTTTGCTACACTGTTCTGCCCCCTCAGTTATGGGTTTTCTGTTTCACAATTATAGGACTTAGGAATTATACAACTTTACTTTATACTTCATTTGGCCTGACATAATTCTCCAATGCCCTCAGTACATTTGTTACAACGTTCCCAATTGAAAAATTTGGACAAATTAGGCCACGCCTATTACCTGGCAAAATCAAGACCTTATCTGACCATACCACACCCATTTTCAATTATGCCACACCCCTTTTGTGATAGACCATGCCCTTTTTTGGTCTATGCTAATCTGGACTGTATAGAGGCATGTAAGTGTGTAATGGGCAAGGCCTCGACTTACTAGTAGAGAGCTGGAAGTCAGACCTGGATTTACCTTTTTTAGTGTCTCCTCAGGTCACTTCTTTTGTTCTGCCCCTCACAGCTAAATGGTACAAACCTCCGACAAATCTCAATCTTTGTGAACTTGGTCTTGTTACAGTAACTCAACATTAATTATGTTAATTATGTGAGGATCACAATATTAAGCCTTATCTACTTGACATTGTGGGCTTGATTCATCTTCTGACAAAAGTTCTTATGAGTGGTGTATTTTTCATGAAGTAGTTCTGAGCATGCTCACAAAATGACCTTACACCAATGAACGTAATTAAATGCAATTCGTGTCTGAACGCAAATGAAACTTATGACTGCCTAAGACTTGATGTGCGGAACGGAGGATTAAAGGAGAGAATGAACGCAGGCAATGTACAGTAAGGCCGTTCCAACGCAGATGCGGGCGATTCAAGTCCTGGTGCTCTCTAAGGTATGTGTTTTTTGCCATTTTCATTTGCACCAGGTCCAGGGCAGGTGCAAGTGCTAAATGATAGTGATGACTGTTACGGCATAGTCTTTGTATTAAAAACTACACTAGCATAGAACATGTGTAAGCAAGGAAGATAGGCTATACAAATGCATTGTATGTTCAGTACGCATTAAGACTTACATAATTACATAATTATGTATTTAAATTAAAGATGCTCAGGCTCAGTTTTCCGAAAACTGAAACCCCCCAGCATCGCCAACCCGAGTATTTTCCCGCTTCCTCGGATCTGAATCGAGGCAAAACATTATCATTGCGTTCATAAGTACGTCCCTCCCCAGCAGATCCAGCACCATTGCTCACACAGAAACAGGGGTAGCAGTGTTCTTGTCATTCTCCAGTGACATTGTTCACACAGAAACAGGGGCAGCAGTGTTCTTCTCACTCTCCATTCTCCAGTGACATTGCTCAGTGCCATTGCTCACACAGAAACAGGGGCAGCAGTGTTCTTGTCACTCTCCTGTCTCCAGTGACATTGCTCAGTGCCATTGCTCACACAGAAACAGGGGCAGCAGTGTTCTTGCCTCTCCATTCTGCAGTGACATTGCTCACACAGAAACAGGGGTAGCAGTGTTCTTGCCTCTCCATTCTGCAGTGACATTGCTCACACAGAAACAGGGGTAGCAGTGTTCTTGTCTCTCCATTCTCCAGTGACATTGCTCAGTGCCATTGCTCACACAGAAACAGCGGTAGCAGTGTTCTTGTCTCTCCATTCTCCAGTGACATTGCTCAGTGCCATTGCTCACACAGAAACAGGGGTAGCAGTGTTCTTGTCACTCTCCTGTCTCCAGTGACATTGCTCAGTGCCATTGCTCACACAGAAACAGGGGTAGCAGTGTTCTTGTCTCTCCATTCTCCAGTGACATTGCTCAGTGCCATTGCAACGTACAGCCAGAGCGTACTTACACCCTGATTCAAATGGGAACATATATAGAGATCCTCTTGTATTTGTATTTGCAGGTCCTGAAGGAAAGACAGAGCAAAAGACAGTGCACTTGGAGCAGAGATGACAGCTGGGACATTGTGGGGAATCTGGTTTGCAAGACATAGTTCTTGGCATCGGTGAGCTTGCTGTGCATATTATTTGGCATGTTAGATCTTGTTTGGCATATTATATAGTATGCATATATTGTGGTATATTAGATGCTGTTGGGCTTATTGCCATATTATATTATGTTTTGCATATTAATTGGTATATTATATATTGTTAGATATAGTACTATTGGGGGTATAGAGCTGTTCTTCTGACAAATGTCACAACAACCAGTGGAGAGGACGGTTCCAAGATCTACTTGTTGCTTTTACCCTCGTCATATATGTCAAGGAGGCACCTTTAGCTTCATAAAACCCCTCTTAGAGATTAGGAGGAAGGTACTGGATATCTGTGCAGAGTGTTACTAGCAGATCACTCTGAGACTGATAATCAATAAAACAGATTTAATATAGGTACATGGAGGTTCATATAAACAGCCACAGCTAATACAACTAAATGTCCAATTATACTAACATTGGGGAAACATAGATACAGATAACCAATTAGTATTACCGGTCGTTTTATACTCATCCTGGAGATGGATCTTGGTCCTTACAGCAGTTTGGTACAGGGCTCATTGCTAACTATACACCCTCTTCTGCCACTATGCTCAGACAAACAACAGGCCACAGATACCTGGATGCGCTCCGACAAGTGTGATCGATCACTCACCCTGCTGCTAGTAGGTAAAGTGTCCACAATCATGTCTCAAGTATTGGAAAAGCAATCCCCAGTCCCAGTTTGTGAAAAGAGAAATCACACCTCACCAATCCCTTAACTTAGCACCAATCCCTTCGCTTAGTACCAATCCCTTTGCTTAGCACCAATCCCTTCGCTTAGTACCAATCCCTTCGCCCTCGCTTAGCACCAATCCCTTTGCTTAGTACCAATCCCTTCGCCTTCACTTAACACCAATCCCTTCGCCTTCGCTTAGCACCAATCTCTTCGCTTAACACCAATCCCTTTGCTTAGTACCAATCCCTTCGCCTTTGCTTAGCACCAATCCCTTCACTTAGTACCAATCCCTTCGCCTTCGCTTAGCACCAATCCCTTCGCTTAACACCAATCCCTTTGCTTAGTACCAATCCCTTCGCCTTCGCTTAGCACCAATCCCTTTGCTTAGTACCAATCCCTTCGCCCTCGCTTAGCACCAATCCCTTCGCTTAGTACCAATCCCTTCGCCTTCACTTAGCACCAATCCCTTCGCTTAGCACCAATCCCTTCGCTTAACACCAATCCCTTTGCTTAGTACTAATCCCTTCGCCTTCGCTTAGCACCAATCCCTTCGCTTAGCACCAATCCCTTCGCTTAACACCAATCCCTTTGCTTAGTACCAATCGCTTTGCCTTCGCTTAGCACCAATCCCTTCGCTTAGCACCAATCCCTTCGCTTAACACCAATCCCTTTGCTTAGTACCAATCCCTTTGCCTTCACTTAACACCAATCCCTTCACTTAGTACCAATCCCTTCGCCTTTGCTTAGCACCAATCCCTTCGCTTAGCACCAATCCCTTCGCTTAACACCAATCCCTTTGCTTAGTACCAATCCCTTTGCCTTCGCTTAACACCAATCCCTTTGCTTAGTACCAATCCCTTCGCCTTTGCTTAGCACCAATCCCTTCGCTTAGTACCAATCCCTTCGCTTAGTACCAATCCCTTCGCCTTCGCTTAGCACCAATCCCTTCGCTTAGCACCAATCCCTTCGCTTAGTACCAATCCCTTCGCTTAGTACCAATCTCTTCACCTTCGCTTAGCACCAATCCCTTCGCTTAGTACCAATCCCTTCGCCCTCGCTTAGCACCATCCCTTCGCTTAGCACCAATCCCTTTGCTTAGTACCAATCCCTTCGCCTTCGCTTAGCACCAATCCCTTCGCTTAGCACCAATCCCTTCGCTTAGCACCAATCCCTTCATTTAGCACCAATCCCTTTGTTTAGTACCAATCCTTTCACCTTCGCTTACCACCAATCCCTTCTACATATGGCAAGAAGGCTCCCTATTGGACTAAAGACAGGAAATTAGGCCAAATGTGGAGATAACTGTCTCGTAATCCCTCTTCTGGTTCCCTGAATTTCCAGGCAGTCTGCTGATCTTCAAACACTGGACTTTTGGATTTACACAAATTAAATGTGTCCTATAACAAGATCGGGGTAAAGGGGTAATAGATTAACAGGTTACCTAACCCAGTGTAATAAACCCGGATCGTGTTAAAACAAAAAAGTTGTGAATTGGCACCTAGTGGGACAGAGGGGAGCCTGGTTGGCTTGACCTTTGTTACAGGGCCTGGTACTTCTATTTCGCCACAGCATAGAACGTATAAAGTGGGGATTGGGATTTTACGTATTGTATTGCTTAAGTTTGCCATACAGTGTGTGCTATTACTTGTTTGCTGTACTGTGCTGTGCTGTGCTGTGCTGAGTGCCTCCTTATTTGTATAGTACGCACGCCAAGTGTTCACTGTCCCACAGTACTAAGTGTTCATGTGCTGCATGGCATACTAAGCATATCCTTTTTATCCTTACCAAGTATTGTCTTTTTTGCCACAGTATGCTAGTTTTTGCTAAGTTATTATGTTATATAGTGCATGTAGTCATTTTATGAAATGGATATTTGTATTCAGAAATACAGAAACAGCCACTCTATTACAACCAAGCACCCTGTTTTATATATTCACAACTCTTTTAACAATAAAACACTCCCTTAGTTGGCTTGTCCAGAAAAAAACTTTTCTCTCTACCATGTTACAGCTTTATCTTCTACTCTGACTAGGAATGCCTACACCTGTCCATTAGTCCACCAATCCACACTCTGCATTTCTCCAACGCAAGTCTCCCAAGCCGGCAATCACTCTCTGTCTGTTTTGTTAGATGATCACTTTCCTCCTAAAATGGCAACTTGCATTATGAGAAATGAGAGAGAGAATGATGGACACATTTAGTTAAGTAGAAACATTCCAGTTACTTCATGACAATTATTATATTAATCATATCAGTAATAAACAGCATCTGTTATATATTCATGTCAATTGGTGGCTTTATTTGCTATTTCAGTGGCTCAGTCACTGATATACAATAGAGGCAGATATTTGATGAGCTGACACAATAACCATGCCTATGAATTCAGATATTAACATCACTGAGAGAGGAGGTACTTGGTGCCTCATGCCACAGCGATGTCATTAGTTCATAGTAAATTCATAGGCTTAATATTGGTTCGGCACACAAAATGGCTGTGTGTGACAGTCCACTATAACTTGGCATCGGGCCCAGGCTGTTACTGTAGCAACTATTGATCCAGGCTGAAGTAATTGCATACAATCAAGAACTTACTGTTCCAACCTAAGCTAATAACATACAGAACTGTAGTCTGACAGTGTGAATAAGTGTCTCGGAATACTGTACAATCATTGCTAGATAAGTGTAGCTCGTGTTTGCCTTTTCTTTCCAGCCCTTAATGAGCTTATATTTGAAATTCCCATTCACTGCTTATGATTAGAGCATTGCTTTGACCCCCGCCACATCCTTAAAGTACAACTCAAATGTCAGAGACAAAACATCTGGCTGGTCATTACTGCAATATTTATAACCCACTCACTTATTTATTTCTTTTTTTTTCTCTCATGACTACATTTCTCAGCCAATTTGACACTGAAACAATCTATAATTGCCTAATCTATGTGCATGTGAAGCCAGGAACAGGAAAGCACTTTAAGGAATATCAATCATTTAAAATCATAGAGTGACATCTTGGCAGTGGTTCTCCGTGGCCTCCCTCCCACCAGCTGAGAAGATGACGAGAAGTAATCAGTCTTTAGGAAGGCTCCCTGCATTCTCCAGCACTCTAGTGGATCTCAGGGAAAGGGGGATTCCAGAGCTGCTCTGCGCTTGCAGGAGATAAAAGCTTATTAAAGCCACATGGGATGAGTTCATTTTTCAATGGGAACAAAAACTTCCCCAGTAATGATCCTCAGTCTGCGTCTTAAACTCGGTCCAGCTTTCAGGCAAGTTGTTTAAGTGTTAGACACTCTTTTAGTAATGGATAAAAGAAATAGAGTACAATTTGTGACCTGTCTGATTTGTGATCAGCTGGGTCATTATATTGAGAAAATGTTTTAGATATATCGTATGACTTTTTGCCGAACTAAAGAAAAGTACGTCCGGTGCGACCCGGCGCTCCAATTTAATAAATAAGTGAGTTAGATGTTGAAAGATAATAATAATTCAGTTAAAACCACATCATAAAAACTGGGCGTAGCAGAGATCAAAAGAACTACGTTCTCTGAGTGAGTAGTAATTAGTTATGTTGCGAATTACAGCTTCTATTGGGGGAGTAAAATGTAGAAGATTCTGCTAATAACATGTCGTGGCCAGATCATGAGCATAGGATGATTAATCCTGCCCCAAAATACAAGTGAGAGTGCTATGATTAGTTGATATATTATGTATGCAAGAGTAATGCTTTATAGGGATAAGAAAGAAATATATAAACTCCTACCTGTTGCTCTCCCCCCATGCATCTATCAGCCTGAATTTGCTCAAGACAGACATGAATGCTGTAGTAGAGAAAGCTATACTATGTTTATTTGAGGATGAAATCTATATAAAATAGGATTGAAGGTCAAATTGAAGACCCACTGGACAGGATATGGGTACAGCAAAAAGGAAAAAAGTGAGACAATTCTTCAAAAAATATTGTTGGGTGGAGGACCTATCCGTTTCAGAATTGAGTTCAACCTCACTTACATAGCCCTTACCAACATTTCTCCCCCTTACATCTCTGACCTTGTCTCGAGGTACATACCTACTCGACCACTCCACTCTGCCTCTGACCTCCCCCTTAATTCACCTCTTATTACCTCCTCCCATGCTCGCCTCCAAGACTTCTGCCATGCTGCCCCTAATCTTTGGAACTCCCTAGCCTGTCTGAGTCGACTCTCCCGCAATCTTCAGTCCTTCAAAGGCTCACTCAAAACTCACCTTTTCAAGCTCGTCTATCCTACCACCTCCTAACCATTCTATCATCACCTCCTTTTCCTTGTCTACCATCTAAATTTTTCTCCCAGCTGGTCATACTGTCTCTCACCACCACCCCTCCCTCTAGAATGTAAGACCTCTCGGGCAGAGTCCTCTCTACCTATTGTCCCACGTCTGTCTCCTGTCCCTTGTACGTCCTGTCACATCTTTTGCTACACTTTGTGTGAGTCCACATAGAATTACTCCCATTCATCTTTGCTACTTATTGTGTATTACCTCATCTATTTGTTATTTGCTTCTGTATCCGGTGCTACGAAATCTGTGGTGCCTTATAAATAACTAAATTAATAAATAATAATAATAATAATAGGACAAAATGATACATATGTACTCTTTATAAAAGAAGGCTAGTTATCACCAGCATGGCACCAAGGGCCACATCAGCAGTCAACGATATACTTCCAGCAATCATAAGCCACATTATATAGAATTTCATTGTTACCAAAAGGCATGCAGGGGGAGAGGGTCGGGTTAGAGAAGAAAACACTACTATATAACACTAGTTCACAAAGCCGAAAACATGTATTCAGGAGCCTTGTCCAGGGAAGAAACATTTATTCATGTAATGTGTGCCCACTGCAGTAATTATAGCTTTTTGCTTGTGTTAGGCTCCTAACAGTATAGGCAATGGTTTGATTGACATATAGTAGGAGAAACTGGGGAGATCATGTCAAACAAATCTTACTGACTTTTTTGACTGGGTAACTAAAGTAATAGATCAAGGGGGGGGACGTAGATGTAGCTTATCTAGATTCTAGTAAGGATTTTGACACTGTCCTATCATCATCATCATCAACATTTATTTATATAGTGCCAGCAAATTCCGTAGCGCTTTACAATTGGGAACAAACATTAATAAGACAATACTGGGTAATACATACAGACAGAGAGGTAAGTGAACCCTGCTCACAAGCTTACAATCCTACATAGCAGACTGTTAAATAAACTACAGCTTGTGATTGGATTCTAAGATGGTTGAATGGACAAGATCTTGGTTGCAGGATAGAAACAGAGAGTTATAGTAAATGGAGTACATTCACAGGAGGGAAAGTCTACCAGTGGAGTACCCCAAGGATCTGTACTTGGACCAGTGCTTTTTAATATCTTTATTGGTGACATTGCAAATGGTATTGAAGGGAAAGTATGACACTTTTATCAGATGACACAAAGATATGCAGTAGGGTAGACACACCAGGAGGGGTAAAACAAATGATTGATGAGCTAGGTAGACTAGAGGAATGGTCAAGAGAGTGCCAACTACAGTTTAATGCCAAAAAAATGCAAAATAATGCATTTGGGTCTCAAAAACCCAAAGGCAAAATATAGTATAATGGCATAATAATAGAAACTACGGAGGAGGAAAGGGATCTAGGAGTCACTATGTCAAGTGACTTAAAGGTAGGTAAGTAATGTAACAAAGCAAAGTTAGATGCTTGGTTCATCATCATCTGTTATTTAAATAGCACCACTAATTCTGCAGCACTGTACAGAGAACTCACATCAGTCCCTGCCCCATTGGCGCTTACAGTCTAAATTCCCTAACATACACACACACAGACTGAGCGAGCCAAAGATCAATTTAACAGCAGCCAATTAAGCTGTTAGTATGTTTTTTTGGAGTATACCAGAGCACCCGGAGGAAACCCACGCACACACAGGGAGAACATACAAACCCCACACACATAAGGTCATGATCGGGAATTGAACTCATGACCCCAGTACTGTGAGGCAGAAGTGCTAACTACTAAGCCACCATGCTGGTTGCATAGGGAGAGGAATTAGTAGCAGAAAGCAAGAAGTAATAATACCATTATATTGGTACAGCCTCATCTAGAAAACTGTGTTCAGTTCTAGAGGCCATATCTCCAGAAGGATATAAATATATTAGAGAATGTACAAAGGAGGGCAACTAAAATGGTGCATGGCCTACACCCCAAAACTCAGCCAAAAAGACTAAAGGATCTTAATATGTATAGTTTGGAGCAAAGAAGGGAAAGGGGGGACATGATAGAAACTTTCAAATATATCAAGGATTTTAACAATGTATAGGAGGGAAACATTATTCAAAGGAACAGAAGTATTAGAACATGAGGACATGCACTGAAACAGGGGGGACGTAGGTTCAGAGGAAATTTTAGGGAAAACTACTTCATAGAAAGGGTAGTGGATAAGTGGAATAGACTCCCATCAGAGGTGGTAGATACTAATACAGTAGAGCAATTTAATCATGCTTGGGATAGACATAAGGATATCCTTACAAAGAATAAAGGATCAAATAGGGTTTGAGGTTACCAAAGGTTAATAAATGGGCAGACTAAATGGGCCAAGTTCTTATCTGCTGTCAAATTCTATGTTTGTATGTTAAACTCTCCATTTAATAAGACAATATACCATATTCGTGGATCATCCATCTAGCTCTTAGTTCTCTAGTTCTTGGAACCATAGTCATAGAATATCCCTCTAAACCTGATGGAGGAAGGCCTGCTACAGTGGAGGCTGGGTAGCACAGTGCACCTCTAACAGTGCATCTCTCTGTAGTAACTAATATGGTACATAATCATATATAGTTTATTTACTAAAGTAGAGGGAGCCGTGGCTGCAAAGAAGTGGTCACCCTAATAGCCCGCTAGCATGTTTGGTGAATCTCTGGCAACCCTTAACAACACATTCCTGGAATACTTCTTTTTAAGAATGACCCCCCTTCCCTGGGTTCCGGGATCTGCCAATTGCTTTATGGGTGCTGCTCATTGTGTAACTTTCTTGCAGGTTTCGTAAGAAATTACATAGCAAACACCTACTCCATATACGCCTGGAGGTTTGAGGTAGATTCTAGGATCCTCTCAACTGCACAATCTGTTTTCAACGACATCAATTTTGGCTCCAATTCAGTGTCACATCAGCAAAGGTGCCTGAACATTGCTCCATGAGATGGGTTCAATTTAGAAATTTGCCTGATGAAGTTGGCAACAGCAGCCAATTACAAAACCTTGTTGATGTCTTCTTTGGAAGAGTTGCTCTCTGGACAGGGGCTGAAGGGGCTGATGACATTGCCTGGTCTGGTGGACCAACTGCTAAAAAAGTTAGTTTCTAGGGTCCCTAGTCAGGAGCCTGGGGTGCCCAATCGATGATCCGGCTGTGTTTAGGGGGCTATTAGTATCAATTACACAAATTACATTACTACTGAAAGCGACACTACTCTTATTTTAAATGTTTACTTATGTTTTGAGGTGAGAAAATGCTGGATCTTCATTGATGACCATCCTGAGCTGAGCCAACCATCCCATCTGAGACATGACATAGTAACAGTCTTAGGATGAACACTAAATAAAAACAGGCAAGATAATGTGATAACCTGCTATATCATAAGGAAGTTGAGAGATGTATTTTCCCATTACTAAAATGTGTAACGAGTTCTTACAATTGCTGCTAATTTAGTTTGTAATTGTAGAACAGGCAATAATCATTTACACAAGGCTTCGGAGTCTCAGTCTGCTGTATACTTTATTTGTATTGTTTTATATTTATTACCGTACTGCAACTCTTAATTGTGAAATGATTTATCAGCACACGATGCATGTTTACTGTAAACTAATATGCCTAAAATATGGTCTTAAAGGAATACTGTATCTATTCGTGGCTCATTTAGCATATTGTCGGGAAATGTCTGACCTCATTGTGTGCTCATTACTCCCTAAGGCCACACGTCACGTAGCTATTTACTTGGATGGAGGAGCTCAACGGTGTGAGAACAGGAGCCTTAATCAATAGTGAAGTCATCATTTATGGTGTTTCTGCTAGTAAGTGCCAGATAGAATGCGCACCCACACACTGGTGTCTGTGTTCCATTTCCACTCCTGGGAGATTCTGTGTTCACCTCGTGAACACAGTTTGAAAGGATGTTACCACTGATGACTGCACTAAACCGTGTCAGTACAAACTGACCGTGCTGAAAGCACTGAAAACACCAACAATAGAAGAATAGAATGGTCACTGCAAGATGCATTTGAAGCCAACATGCAACCCAGACCACTCAAATCATTTTATTTAGAAGAACAAGTAGCTAGATTAATTTCCATCCCTTTCCATCGGCACCACTCCACATGGAGAAGTGCACAGTCTGTATGACCACCGTGAAACACCAGTCCTGATTTTTTGCAGCCAAAGAGATGTGGCTTACTGACAATGCTGTCTCATTAGTGAATTGGGCTTGTTGTTTTTTTTTTGTGGATTAGGGATGTAACCTAATGGTCCCAATTTTCCCAGGGAATGTTGTGTTGGATGGTACAACCAAATTGGCAGGCATCACAGCGATTACTTTTAATTCATGTGCATTCTCTCCAACTCCAATGACTGCAAATAAGCAGAAGTACGTACTTCAGGCGTTCATGTATAGACACAGAGAGATGATGATCCTTCTCTTATTACAAAATGTGTGTACGAAGGAAAGATTCGTCTGTTCGAAGGAAAATTCATCACTCACAACACAAATACCATACATAGGGGTAAATGTATGAACATGCGGGTTCTTCAACACCCGCGTGTTCAGCGTGTTCGGCGATTAAATTTCAAGCGGCGCTGCATTGTAAAGGGAAGTTCCCCTTTACAATGCAGCGCCACTTGAAATGTAATCGCCGAACACGCTGAACACGCAGGTGTTGAAGAACCCGCATGTTCATACATTTACCCCATAGTGTAGTACAACAGTGTAAATCCGAATAAAATAATATGTATCTGTGTGGGTCTGATGCAGTTCTCTGTGAGGAGTCTAAGGTTATAACTTCACCCGTGATTTTCCACACTGCAACCCACCAGGATATATGATTACAAGATTTCAACTTGTTCCAAGCCTTTCACAAACTCCATTTCAATAGATGTATTAAACAACATAACCTGGATGCTTTATTCTTACCTTTCCTATACCTTGATTTCCGAACTTAACTTATCTTAACCAAATAAAGACATGGAGACCGTATACGGAGCAAAATTAGGTCACAGTTTATTAAGTATAAAGAACTGGTGGCGGAGAAAGTGCACTGTCGGACAGCTAATGAACTGATAACCGGAACCAAGTGTGGATGGCAAACTGGGCCTGAATCCACTTAACCAACCGGTTATATGCCCCAAGTGCTTGGCTGGCGCTAAATTTGGCGGCAGGTGACCACACCCCCTCTCGACTCGCAATGGCCTGCTTCTAAGCAGGCTAAGGGATCCCTCACACAAAATGGACCAAGAGTTACTTTACCTCGAGGGGGGCAGTGACCTGAGACCAATTAGCAATAGCGCCGTATTTACCAGCCTGTCACGGGCACTAGGAGTCTTTGCCCAGGATATCACCAGATGATGGACTTACCAGAGTAATGTAGCTGGTACTATGGTTTTCTGGTAGCAGGGTGACAACGGAACAGGAGAAACAGCAGATGGTGAGAGAATGCTCGAGGAAAGTCTATGACTAGCAGCAACTGGTAATGAGTAGATGAATGTACACGAGGAACCAGATGGACAAGGAACGTGAGGAAAGTCAGTGGTCTGCGTATAGCAAGTTGTACCACTGTCTATAGTGAAGGAATGGAATCCAGGTGAAAGTAGGTAACGGGGAAGTCAGTGGTCTGCGTATAGCAAGTTGTACCACTGCTTATTTGAGAGGATACTTGAAACTGGTGTCACAGGGAACAGGAGTCAGTGGTCTGCGTCAGCAAGTTGTACCACTGCTATATATATGTGAGGAGGGGCACAAGGAGATGACTGTAAAGCAGAGTATACACGGGGCACACAGAACTTGATCCCACGATGATATCCACAATACAACAATAACTGACAAGCACTGCTTGAAGTATACAAAGTCCCAATAGCTATCCAAGCAATAGGAAACAAAGTCAATGGTAACAATAGCTTCAGTGGATAGGAGGCTCCGGAGGAGAACACAACTCAGTACAGATGGATATGCAATACACCAGCAAAGTCAATGGAAAGTATGCATACCGCGGTTCAGGAGAGCAGGCTGTCAGAGAGACGTGCAGGGATACCTGAACGGCTGAAGGCCGGCAGGAGGAGAGACCACTGGAGGGTGGAAGCAGTAATCAGGTTGGTGCAGCGCACGGCAGGTAATCCAGAATCAACGAAGCAATACTAAGTGGAACTGGAAACATGAAGAACACGGGAGAGTTGAGGCTGTCTGGTATCCAGTAGTAGTGGTGGAGGCAGCGGAGAGCTGACACGATAAACACAGGAGCGTTGAGACGATCAGGAACACTGTAGTAGTAACGGAGGCAGCGGAGAGCTGACACGATAAACCCAGGAGAGTTGAGACGATCAGGAACTCTGTAGTAGTAACGGAGGCAGCGGATAGGAATCAGCTGAGTGCAGGCACCATGAACACAGGAGAGTTGAAGCGAACAGGAGTCCGGTAGTAATAGCAGATAGGAATCAGCTGAGTGCAGGCACGATGAACACAGGAGAGTTGAAGTGGTCTGGAAACCACAATAGCAGTACACAGGAATCAGCAGGAGCTGAATACACAAGGAACACAGGAACACCTTCAGAGGCTCATGGGGAATGAGACTCCAAGATCAGGAAACCAGGTAATGATCACAGGTGGTTTAAATAGGAAGGGTTGCCTGATCATCCAATCAATTAAAAGCAACAGGTACTGAAGGTTTGATAAGGGCTGCACATGCGCAGACCCTCAGGATGGCGGATGGCCACGGTTCCTGAACACAGGAGAAATGGCACTCACAGTCCGGTGAGTGACACAGCCACTGTCCGCAGTGCCCTTCCTATCACCGCTGGCGTCTAACGGACCGACAACCCGCCACACTGGAAGTAGTGCTAGAGATCGATCAAGCCAATCCTTTTATGCCAGCTTGATGATCTGCCAGACACAAGAGGGGCATGGTGTACCTTTTAAATCAGCACTTGGAGCTAACGTCCTAAACCTACGCCATTGAAAACGCGACAAGGCGTCCGCCATGCCGTTTTCAATAACAGGTACGTGTCGTATGCTGAAGGTGATATCATACTTGAGACAACGTAGAATCAGGTGTCTTACCAATGAGATGACATGATGGAATGATGCGCTCTGTTTGTTGATCGATTGAACCATGCCCAGATTGTCGCACCAGAAAATGATATGTCGGCCAAAGCTCGAGGAACACAGCGATCGGAAAGAGCTATAAAACTAACAAGTTATGTAACAAACCTAATTGGCACCAGTTTTCTGACCAATGAGCGGCACACCAATCACCATTGAGGTAAGCCCCAAATCCGTGAGGTCCCGACGCGTCTGTGTAAAGATCTAACTGTCTGACAGACATTGGGGCAGAGGGCCATAATTTCTTACCGTTAATTTCTTGCAGGAATCTCAGCCATATCAGCATGTCTTCTTTGATGTCTTGCGATGGTCCTTTGCAATTTTCGGCTGAAAACTAAGCCCATGGGAATGATCCTACAAGCAAAGTTCAGGCCCAATAGGGACTGAACTTTGCGCAGTTTTGCAATGGGCTTGGCCTGTAACTCTGATATTGCTTCTCTCATTTTGGTGAGTTTATCTTGCGGAAGCCTACAACAACCCGCTGAGGTATCTATTTCAATCCCTAGAAATGATAATTTATGTGTTGGTCCTCCGGGAATGTGAAAGTCATAACGAAAACCGCCTCTCAAAAAGGCAGCAGATTCACAATCGGGTTATAGTTTAAGCCATCTGTTCAATGCTGAGAGGTTAATTGGGTAGGGAGTCTTGGTGCGGAGCTGAAGCTTGACTGCCTCTTCCTCTGCCCACTGAGAGGATAAGTCTAGAACATTCGGTGGTGGGGTGGAAACCTTGACAATTGGAGCACACATGTCTGTATTTGCAACTTGCACCTCATGCACAGGATCCCACATTAAAAGCATGGCATCTAATTCTTTGAGGGTGGGGGTGCTGTCGCCCTCCCACCTTTTGCCCTGGTAATGGGTTGGTCTGACTGCTGGGACGCTTCAACTCCATCCATGTGTCAATTTATGATCCAGAGGAATGCTAGCACGGCCACTCATCTTATGCCAGAATATGTCGTCATAGGATCGCCATATAAAGCCCTCATCTTTCATGAAAATGTCAGTTATCATATACAAGTACCGCCAAATGTCGGTGCTTTCATCCAGCCTATATTCAATATATATGGCTGCGAAATACAGTACCCCTTCAATTAGTTGGGGAAGGACTGGTACGTGTCTTCGTCTATGCCATTCTTCCTGCGTGCCTCCTCTAAGCTCTTCTTGGCTGTTTCGGTAATCGTGAACATATCTATGCAAGTTCCTCTCTTTATTTTGTCTCACATGATGGGTCTCACCCCGAATGTAATGGCCTGACTCTTACACTGCCCCATATCGCCTGCCTGGGCTCCCACCTGGGGAACCTAAAACCAGACTACTTTTTTATGGAGGTTTGCCTAACAGCTGTGTCTGTAACAACTTTATGAGATTGAGTGGGGCCTGTTCTGCAGTCACTAGTGGTGTCAACGGGTGGACTGTCATGATGTGCAGTGCTTAAAACATTTAAAGGGGTCTCCAGCTGACTCGTTTGAGGTTCCCGAGGCGTCCGTCGCTTGCATGTGACAACTTCCCTCTGCAGACGTGAGTTGATTCTGAGGTACTGAAAGAAAAGGAACAGTAGTATCCTTATTAGTAAGACTCAATGCTTCGCCTGTTGGTTGCTCTGAGGGCCAGAGAGGGGGTAATGGTTCAGGGGTATTGGAGCTGGCACCAGCAAGGTGGAAAGGCTGTTGATGTGGACTTTGCAACTGCCTTTCTCTGGGCATGCTAGCTCGTGACATAGGATGTTGAGTTGGGGGTTGTGGCACAGGGTAAGGGTCATACCGATCGCAAAATAAATCCCTACGGATGACTGTATACCTGGGGCCTGGGCTGTGGCAAATGATTTGACGTCTTCTTTAAAAATGGCCGTAGGGAATGGTAATTGGGATAATTCGCTGGGACTAGTATGGTGGTAATCAACTATAATTTCGGATGTAGGGTTGGATCGTAATCCGGCTCTGAGGGGGGAGACTCTTGAAAAATTTGTGAAAAATTGATGAGGTTCCCAAAAAGGGGGTTCACTTGGGTCACGTCATTCTGCGGCCTATGAAAATAGTGGCTGAGATATGCTGTGTCTTCCGCTGCCCCTAGACCTTCTAAAATTAATGATTCCTGGGTGGTGAGGAAAAACGTCCAACGTCAGCATTCTAACTGAGCGTTTGTAAGCTCATAAGGGGTACAGGTCTGCTGGTTAATGGGGTATTTATAAGTGAAAACCTGTGGTCGTCCTGCCTTTGTAGGTCTTGCTTCCGCCTGTTTAAATGTTGTTCCTGTTCCAAATGTGATTGGTTGCGATAAAGTGATCTCCTGGCAGGGGGGAAGGGATGTCATAGAACCGGGCACCCCAGGCTGATCCCTTGGGATTACTCGACAGAAAAGGGCTTGGCGGAAAATACAACTCATGCAGTGCAGGACGAGGCAGCTCATGACTGCCCTGAATTCTCGCCGGCATAGGTGGGGTTAAATGCAATGC
This sequence comes from Mixophyes fleayi, assembly GCF_038048845.1. Classification (NCBI taxonomy): domain Eukaryota; kingdom Metazoa; phylum Chordata; class Amphibia; order Anura; family Limnodynastidae; genus Mixophyes; species Mixophyes fleayi. The sequence continues at coordinate 76,202,805 of NC_134405.1, forward strand.
TAACCGTTCTACGTTGCTACCTTGTAAAAGTCTTCCCCCTAGTGGTGAAACCTGCAAATGAGTCTGACTTGTTACAGAGGTACTAGTAGGTGACCTATTAGGATAGCTCCCCCTAAATGCATCGGCAGAGCAGCGATGAGAGCCCTTTCCCCTGCTGGGTTCTACACTGTGGCTCCCTTGGCTGCTGGAAGCGCCCACAATATCTTGGCTAGCTGACCGAGATGACGGCCGAGAAGTGCGGATGTGCCCGACCCACCTCCTGGACTGGACCGCGACGTCACCACACCGTTTCTACCTCTCCTGGGGACAGCCGGGGCCGCATCAGATCACTCCAAGGTGAGTTCCCCAGTGTGGGGGGTGGGGGGGGGGGTGCTGGGGCCAAAAGCGCCTGTTGCCCTGGGGTTTGAGAACTAATTTGGCTGCCGAGGGACTGGAGAGGGAGTGCCGGGGACGAAGGGGATGGGAAATACTTTGTTTCGGCCGAGACATGGTATGGGGAAGGTGGCCTTGAAAACTGCTGTGTGGGGGGGCGACGGGGGGGGTGGGGGAATTGAGAGCAACGGTGAAAATAGATGGGGAAAGCTGAAAATAAAGATGGGGCTAAAGGAGCAGAGTGAAAATTAACTAGATGGGTGAAATAAGCTACAGTTAAAATGCAGGAAAGAAAAAAACAGATACAAATCCTTCTCTGTGTCTTCCTCTGTCAGGGATTTGGTGAAACCGACTGGAACCTATAGAATTTCCCTGGGACTTATATAATATGCCATGGCCCTTCCACTTTCTTCCTATTGGTCGGCCTGGCCCAGGGAATAAGTTAATCCCTTAAGGTAAGTGTTAAGCTAAAGAAATGCCCACATGTCTCTTGTCATTTCAGACACTGGCACCGGCAACCACTCCAAAACGCCAGGACCCATAAAACAGTAATGGACAGAATCTAGTGCATTACCTCTTTAATAAAATCAAGTAAAACAATAAAAATAACATAAAATATGTGGATGGACTAGTATCAAACTTATGTATACAAACGGCATGCAGAGATATATAGACAGGTCCCATGGTTTCATGGATCATCCGTCTCTCCAGCTTCCTGATGTAAAGATAAGCAGTGGGCTTATGGTATTCGTGTTGTGAGTCTATTTTCTAGATCATCATCTTCATCATCATTTATTTATATAGCGCCAACATATTCTGTAGCGCTTTACAATTGGGGACAAACAAAGTAAACTAATAAAAAAACTGGGTAAAACAGACAAAGAGGTGAGAAGGCCCCTAGATGATGCTGTGTGAACTTTGCCTTAGAACAGACAAATCTTTCCTTCGTACACACATCTTGTAATAAGAGAAGAATCATCATCTCTCTGTCTATACATGAGCGCCTGATATACGTACTTCTGCTTATTTATTATATATTTTACAGGTATAGCAGTACCTGTTTACATATTCGACTGCACAGTAAGTGGAGTGCCATACTGATTGGTTCAATTTGTGTTTACTGTCCAATGACAGTGTATTGCTAGCACAATCTATCAAAACATCCTGAAACAACTAATCAATGACTATGCAAAATATTTTGTAAGCTAAAAATAAATATTTTTGTAGAGTTTGCAGTTGTTTTGGTAGAGCGCGTCAGGTGTTTTTTGGACACTTATTAAATAAATTAAGAAAAATAGCCATGCCCCTGATCCTCCCAAGTGGCACCCCAAAATTATGAGGAAAGTCCCAGTTTTCTATTACACCTCCCTCTATTTCATAAACCACATCCCCTGTTGGATGGTATATGTTGGAGGGGAGGCAGAAAATTCGAAATACGGACCAGAAATAAGCACGTGTGAAAACAAATCTGCAGCTTAACGGGCCCCCTTACAGGATACTAATTTATATATGTATTTTTTGCAATACATTTGTCTCTTTGGGATACAATAAATTGTTAATGTGCGTATTGTCGCTAACCAATAACGATTGTCGAACCTCGATTTGTGTTTCCAAAGCACAAAGATTTATTCGCAATAAGTGGAAAAATATGCTCAAGCGAAGTAATAGTAAATACAGCCGTTACTTATCGCAGGCGCTCTGGATCCAGTGCAGTCATTCAATCCTGAAGTCTGGGGACAAGATGTCTGCACTCTGGATCACAAGCTGCTGCTTATATACACAATCAAATACAGTAATACAATGAAGATGGTATGGCTTGCATCTATTGGTCCGGGTCTCAGGAATGTCCAAGGGGTCGTCAATCATTGGCTGGTTCATCCTAAGGAATCCAAAGGAGGGGGTCATCTCTGCAGGGGGTATGCTCTGCTCTTCCCGCCAGGATTCCTTAGTCTTAAGTAGTTCATAATTCCCTATCATTCATAACTTGCGTATGCACTCTGCGTTTCCTTCGCAGAATGAACCAAACAGTAGGATATGTAACAAGGTTCATTATGATACCACTCATGATGTTATTCCTTTAACCCGTTCCGTGTATTTCACTAATATGCATGTAACTCTGATATAACATATAAATACTACTATATTTCGACATAACTGACTATGTGTTGCAACTACCATTAATGTGTACTATTTTATAAGTATGCGTGTTTGTGCGAATGTATGGTAAAAGACCAATTACTATTGCTGCCACGTGTAGTGGATGCGTACGCCCTTTCACGCCGTAGCGTGCCCTTGTACGTCGATGCGTACTGTACGCATCTTTTCAAACAAAGACAACCAAGTTTGCTAGACTTTAATTGAAATGACTTTATCCAATTTACTGACTTCGACAAAATGTAAAATAATGTCTGCTAAACAAAGAAGCCGACATTGGGTGACTGCTCTAAGCTTTAAACTACTTTGGCCTCAAGAGTTGGCACCGCTAGAGGGGCACATCCCTGCTTCTGCTATTGTTAGAAAAAAGAAAGACAATGAAACATGGACAACACCTTCCTTTGCTTCCACTGCAGGCACAAAGAAAAAAATACAATTACAATGCAACCTTATTTAAGAGGTGCTTTTTTTTGCCTGGTTATGTTGCAATACCATTAACTGGGACAGCATCGTCTCTGACAATCACTCCTGTAAAACACTTGCTTTTCCCACATTCTCAGCAGTCAGAGAAATTCGGCACAATGCACGGGAGAGGTGCTGTCCTTCTGGGCCATTCAGCCGGATCTGACAGCTGCCTTACTGATTAATTGACAGTTTAAAAAGATTGATTCCACATGTCAGGACTGTAACCTAGTCAGGACAATGCTGCTGTCAGCCGGGCTATAAAACAGACGCTTCCATTAGCAGCTCTGACAGTGGAACCACGAGAACTCAGGCACCTGCTATTACGGAGAGATCCTGAGTTCTGCATGTCCCCTGATTAATCATCGTGAAAGCAAATACTTAAAACATCAAAAGGTTTTCATGGTCAGAGTAGGTGCTTGGCAGCCCTTGCGCTCATCGGAGGGCGCTCATTGGCTGAGGTATCTGCTAGTGCCATAACCAGCTGTCTGAAAGATATGCCCATGTAAATCCAAACTTCATATACACAAGTTAACTCATCAAGTACTGGAAAACTAAAAAGAAATTGGAAAAGATTTTAAGTTGTTAAAATCATACTTATTTAAAGATCACATACATGAAAAATGTTTTTCTAGCTCTTACTTAAATTACTGATCTCTGGAACAGGAACATTTCAGGCTAAGGAACTTTAGGAGAACTTTAGCACTGTTAAACATTGGAGTCTAGTCGGTGTCCTGCTCCCATCCTGTTAGTGCTTCTCTGCTCCCAACATTCCTTGTGGAAGAGCAGGCCTCCAATAACATTTAGGGAGAGCAATGGATAGTTTTTGAGTGACAACTCTATAAAAAAAATGACTGACAATTTTTTACTAACATTTCACTTAAAATGCTTAACGATTGATAACATAACCATAAACTTTTAACTTATCCTTAATACTTATCCTACATAATAAGTGACACCACACAGACTTGTTGGAAATTAACTCTTAACTTTATTTATTAAATTAACCTTGCACTGATATGGTGGAGAGAGAATACTACTCAGCCTTTTCTAATGATCTAATGATCTAATCAGGATGTCCCATTACCAGCCACCATTGTATACAAGTGCACCATTGTAGTGTATCCTTAAACTGGGACAATAATCCCCAGGCATTATGAAACCCAAACTCTTCTGGGTTAATCATAGCACACCACAAGCCAACCCAAAGGGGATGCCCTTATAAGGGTTAAGAGCACCCCCACCAAGAAGTCAGCGGGGACCCCAGTGCTGAAGAGGAGAAGCGGCACCGCCAGCTGGAGGATCTGGAAGATCCGAAGACGCCAGGGCAAGCAGAGTATCCTGCGCAGAGCAGGTGAGAATAAAATATTCTGGTTAGGTCGGGCACAAGGCCCGTGGCCAGAATTTGGTCACCAGGCTGTGGCACAAGTAGTGGGCACAAGGCCATGGCGCAGTTAGAGCATAAGCAGGTTTTCTTTGGGCAGTAGGCCCATTTGGTAGATCCGGGCACTGGGCCCCATAGTTAGGCAGGGGACAAAAGGCCCCAGTAGTAGTTACTTGGGCACAAGGCCCAATAGGCAGTTACTTGGGCACAAGGCCCAGTGGGTAGAGAAAAGGCACAAGGCCCTTAGAAGTAGAGTGGACGCAAGTGCCCCTGAGTTTGAATAGGGCACAAGGCCCAGAGGTGTAGAGAGGCACAGGCCTCTACGTTAGTGGGGCGTGAGGCTCCTGAAAGTGTAGCAGAAGCCTGATGGTTAGAAGGACAATAGGTCTGTGTGGTTAGAGGGGCAGTAGGTCCTGGTTGTTAGCAGGACGCTAGGTCCTTGGTAGTGTAGAGGACACTTGGTGCGTTGATAATTAAATGTTTAAGTTGTTGAGAGTGGCATATAAGGCCACTCTACCCGTCCAAAAGGGCACCTAAAGTCCTGAGTCCCAAGACAAGGCGGGCTTAACAGCCAGGGTTCAGACCACGGGTGGAGGCCTGCGGGGTGGCTGAGTTCCAGCAGACACAGGTGGCCTAGATTAGGTAAGTAGGAGCGGTACCGGTCTGTTCCCAGGCAAGTAGCTGGTAACCATTAATAAGGTGGTCACTGGCAAGTAACATACAAACTGTTTAGAGTTTGTTTGTACCTGTTTTCTTTAGTGTATTCCCTTGCAGGGTCCAGGGGTCAGACCTTCACTGAAGACGGTGCTGAGACGGAGATTGGCTGGGGTAAATCCGAAGTGGACGGTAGGCAGTCATCGTATAGATGGTAAGACAACCGTGTGTGTCTTTCCAGTTCCCCGCAGGCATTACAGCCACACCAAAATGACGTGATTCGCTATGCTGTGACCGCCTGCGTCCTTACGCTTCACCTCCCCTCTGGGATCTCCCAGAGGCGAAGAGTGAAATTGCTAAGCATGTCTTTACCACTTTTGAAATTCATACTTGCACTACTGAATAAGAAAGGCCATGGGATCAAGGGTTACCACCCCAACTATCATCATCTTGATCAACATTTATTTATATAGCGCCAGCAACAATAATTCACTACTAAAATTTTGCCCGTTTGTGTACTGTCATTATAAAATGCCCATTTACATTTACACTGATACATTGATATTATTGATATTAGATTGTTTTTCATATTAACGGGTAACAAGATGCTATATATTTATAGTTAATCACCAAGTTAAAACCACTTCTTAAATCGTGTCGTCTAAACACCCCCAAACTTAATAAAACACAAATCTGAAGTAGTACAGCGTATTTTTAAAGTAATTCTTTGTTGAATTTGAAAGTGTCATTTGGCAATTGTGCAGCCCAACATCTATTGAAATGACAAGAACTTTGTCCCTGTAACAATCACTGCAAAGCTGTCTCATGGACTGTAAGCAGAGAGATAATATAAATGGTGCTTATGCTTCTGGCTGCCACTGAGTAGCGCTACAAGCAATGAAAGGAAGATAAAAAAAATTGGGGGGGGGGTGATATGTATGTCTGTCTAGGTTGCAGATTGTTACAGTAAATAATCCCCATTTTCATTGAGCAAGAAGCAAACCTGAATAATGCAATATAATAATCTATTATGTATCAATGTGAAACATTTGGAACTAAAGATTTTGAGCATTACATCCTAATCCATTTACATCATTTTGGATTTTAAGTCATCATTTACTGTTTCTCTTATTAAAAAGTCAAGTTACAATTCTCAGGTGTGGAGCCACTCCCTGCTTACAAACACCAGAGAGCAGATGGGCATGTTTTTCACTTATAGCAGACACCTTTCCCAGGGCCAGTGCAAAGTTCCTAGGCAGCCTAGACAAAGCTTCAGCATATCGCCCTTTTTCCCCCAATACCCCCTTCCCTGCCCCCCCACACATACACACTGGTCCACTATAACTTTACATTCCTAACCCAAAACCATAACATAATACCCCGATATACCCATAGTTAGTTCGGAGGTATTTTTTAGGTAGATAGCAATACACCCCCCGTATCATTCAGTGACTCTATAGCTTTACAGGCTACTTGCAATACCTTTCTAATAACGAATCCTGGTACTGATCAATAATAACATCTAGAATATAATCCAATATACGGGGAGGATTCAATGTTAGTTCATGTGGCTCAAATTATAGCAATATTTGATATAATTAATACCACAGTGCTACTATAATTCCTTACCAGCAAAAGCCCTAATATTATGGAGATTATATGTACAGATAGCGAGTATTTTTAACCTTTTTAATTTATATTTCGCTTATTTTAACTCAAATACCTAATAAAAGTTATATCTTATATCTACAATTTAATTTCTATCATCAGAAAGTGTTAGTGCACCTACAATATAACTTCTTTTCCTCTCCTTTTCTAAATACATGTATTAGAAGTTAAGGTGGCACCCCCTAGTTGAAACATAATACATATACATGATAACATATTTATTGGGGATACAATTTCTGATGATGAACAAGTGCGACAGAATCTTTCTCTTGTTGCCAAAACCATAACAGTCAGAAGTGGAGCAGTGTCTTCTTCTCTGTACAGTCAGGGTGTCACACACTATAGGTGGCTCTGACCACTTCTTGCAGCGTATAAGACAATGTACAAACATCACGCGTTGGAGAGGGTGGTTAGCAAATCAGTGGTCACTTTGGTCCAGGGTGGCACGTAAAATGAAAATAATAACTCTTATATCCTCCTGACTGGCTGGCAAGGGACTTTTCTGTCTCTGCCCTACTCTAATTTAATAACTTCCTTGAACCTGTACATTTTTCTGTATCAGAGCCAGAAGGTCAGCCATCATGGTCTAGTACTCTGGCATACACTGCTATATAGCAGACCACCATAGCTATTCGCCTTCTATGGGGGCGGAGCTTTTATTGCTGGGAGCGACCCCACAGCCTGGACTAGACAGGAAGTCTGAACACCCTGGTAATTAGCAAGCTGTGCAGCAGGAGGCGGCTTTTGAAGTAACTTTAATTAAGCAGGAGCTCTAGGCAGCTACCTTAAGCTGCCTAATGGTAGTCCCAAAACAGACAATCAGAATAAAGGGCCAGGTCACCTGATGTCAGCCTCGAGGAGTCAGACATACCAATTCCACATCCAGGAGAGGGCTGGCAAATTTTAGCCCGGGGGCAAGACTCGACTCAGCAGGCTTTTTTAAATGAAAAAAGTGCAGGTAGCCCAGTGACCCAGGTAAGGAAGCCCACTATGGGACCGGTACAGCTTGCCCCCCACATCCAAAATCAAGGTCAGGGCCAGGCCAAGATCAGCAACAAGCAGGCAGATGTAGTTCCAAAACAAGATCCAGAAGAGTCAATTCTAAGCAGGGGTCAGTGCTGGCAGAATACAATCAGTATGTGAAGATATTCAATTGACCTGAAAATTCTGCAGAAATAGCACCCAGGTATCCATGGACAGGACCTGTCGCAGTCAGGGCCCTCCTAACAACATTATGGGCCCCCGGGCAAAGCAGTGCACCGGAGCCCCTATATATATATATATATATATATATATATATATATATATAATATAAATGTCTAGTGGCGTGTGTTAGTCTGTCTGTGTGTGTGTGGAAAAAATAAAACCAAGCTGCAGCGCCACCTGCTGGGCGGAGTTATACACTGACCTACTAAATTCTTAGTGTGTGTGGAAAAAAAATTCAGAAAGGGCTGAAATTTGGAATACTAAGATGTTTTTAATTTGTTAATTTTTAAAAGTGTTTATAAAGATTTAAAAAATATATATATATATTTCTTGAAGGAGAAGTGACAGTTGGGAGTGGTTGGTTGTTGCCGGGGGTGACAGTGGGGAGTGGTTGGTGGTTGAGGCCTGGGCTATGGCCCAAATGCATGACAAGAACCTTTTTAACACCATAAGTAGCTTGATTTGACTAGAATGCATTAATATCATGCATGGGTTAACTTGTATATATATATATATAAACATAAAAAAAAATTTTATTATATATATGGGCCCTGCAGCCCAGGGGGCCTGTCAGAGGCAGCGCAAAAAAAAATCCTGAAAAAAAAAAACAAAAAAAAACTTACCGGTACCTTGCGGTCAGCAGGCGATCCGGCTCCATCCCTGGTCTCCTCCTCCGTGCTGCGCTCCGCAATGGATGTTGGGCGGGCGTGACGTCATCACCACATGAATCTGTCCATAACCTTGGCAATGTCATCACCACTGATTCCACAAAGCAGGTAGAGAGTCTCAGCTTAGTAATAACTAAGCAGACTTTCTGTACTCTGCTCCTATTAAAGCATGTGTTAACATGCTTTAACATTAGCCTTGTTAGCTGTCAGTAGTTACTGACATCTAAGCTAATATTTTTGCATGAGCTGATTTGAATTGAAGCAAAAAAGAAAAGAAAAGAAAAAATAATATATCCCCATGGGGGACTTAAAAAAATAATATATGTAAAAAAACAAAAACCCACACATATTTCCATCATGCACATTTAAAACTTATTATGACAGTCAACCAATTGTAATGAAGCTCAGAATGTGTAATATACTGGGGTTGCATATGTGCCTTTGGTGCACGTAGGAAAAGACGCATGCAAAAAAAAGCATCTGTCAGTCTGTATGTAGAATCAGACGCATTTTGCTTTCTGAACAACTAAAAAACAAAGAGTACTGCTTACTCCAGTCATACCAGTATGTGTATGTATGCCTGACGGAAGCGAAGGATATGCAAGCTATAAGTGTATGTGTAGTGCATGAAGAAGCATTACCCTTTTTGTGCCCAAAACCTAATAATGTAATAAAAACACCTTTTAATACATTGTCAGTATGTGTACAAGTAGGATAATGTGGTCAGACACACAAGGGTCAATAATGTCTTACTAATAAAAGTTCCTATATATTGTAAGCTTGTGAGCAGGGCCCTCTTACCTCTTTGTATGTATTACCTAGTATTAGTTATCACTGTCCCAATTGTAAAGTGCTACGGAATTTGCTGGTGCTATGTAAATAAATGATGATGATGCTGTAAATAGCACTTACCATAATATACAAAAAAAAAAAGCAACACCTCCTGCGGTTTATCCCTTTAAAAAATAAATGTGAATCATCTTTGCTACAACATTGACAACTACCTAATGCAAATAGACTGCTGCTAATTAATTTAATTAAGTGATCTAATATAGCTTCAGTGCTAATGGATGAAAGGCTGGAGGTCAATCCGCAAACAGCCAATCAAACAATAGTAATCATCATCATTATGTAGATTTGCACCAGCCATCCACCACCTGCAAGAGATCTACCTCCTGACAGGGATATCTGCCTCTGTTTCAATATCTAATTGAGGCGCAATTACACAAAACCACACTTTATCTACAATGTGAAAAACAAAAAGTTAATTTATAACTACAGCAAACTCTGTGTACTCTTTTCATAGTCACTATAACTGAAAGTGTCCTGTAATATATAGTACTTACACACATTTATTTTTACATGTCACTGCAGCCAGCATTAAGGTGGTCATTTTAAGTAGCATCAATCATCACAAGGGTTAATATGATATTTCTTTGTTGGCTGGGGCACTCCTGTGTTTTAAACAAGCATCTGTCTGGCACTTAATCATACCTAATTCTGAAGAAAAGAGGCCATATTTACTTTGCAATGACATCAATGGGCCATAAATATTGCAGCTCTTGTGCACTCACAGTTGAAGAGATGGCTCAGTCTGACATTTAACTGTTTGCTAAGCTTCTTATTCTGTTTGCTGACTGTTTTTCTCACTTGTCAACTGTCATGACTGGATTTTGCTTGCTTTGCTGTGAAATGAAGGAAGAAGTTATGCAGGCTGTCATATGAAGATTATAAAAGCAATAAACCTACACATCCAGCCAACCCATATTGCCGTGCAATGCAATACCTATAACGAACCACAGCACAATGAAGTATTATCCAAGCAGTACTTAATCATTCAGAGAATGTGGAACCTAGCAAAGGATTCTCCATATTACCAGTTCCATTGTCCATTAATATCGGCCCAACAGGGCATAGTGCTTCTCTGTGGTGATTATCAGGCCAGGTTTACCTACAGCACACATTTGGTGTCGTACACCACACCCTACCCATTAGTCACGCATCTCTTAAATTTCGTAGTCCTGTTATAAAACAGAACGTATTATCCTTATTTAGCCTCCGATCTTCTGGTTAATTTAAAATTTCTACACCTCAGTTTAACCCAAGTCATTTGATTTTTCTCAACCATCCACTTAATATTGCTTTCAGGGGCGAGACCAACCCGTGCGAGAGCTAATGCGCATGCGAAGCAGCTCCGTTTAGGCAGCGCTATCTTATACAGCAGCCGTGGCGCTGTCAAAGAAGCATCCGAGGCGGTGCTGTATACACTACAGCACCGCCGCGGACGCTTCTTTGACAGCGCCGCGGCTGCTGTATAAGACAGTGCCGCTATAGTGGCCATTTAGTTAGCGCTGGAGACTCAGAAACCCCCCCTGCGTGCGCCACTGGCTTTGTGGAGGGACAAAAAGCTTGGCACATGCATAGAGGACAGAAAAAGCCACCTTTTAGCTTAAGACAACCCTAGACCTGGCCCTATGGTACCTAATGCTAAATCTTGGGCAACGCATCACATGGGGGGCTCAAAACATATGCTGTCATTTATTGGCGTGCAACTTGTGATATATGGAAGACTAATCGTGTCATAAGCAGCTACTTCTTGGGCACATTAGGGTCAAAATGAGGCATTGAGGGACTTCACCTCAAAATGGTACTTCACATGATATTAATATTTTGCATAGCTGCGTAATAGCAACATAGCAAATGATCGTATCACTAAGGACATTGTTTAGACGATTTTTACATTGAGAAAATACATTGAGAATATAATGATAAGAAGTTAGTCAAAATGCCACTAATATTTACATATCAGAAGTCGGACTGACTTTCAAACTGATTGAAACTTGGAAAAATACCTTTGGGTACTTTACAGTGAAAAGAGTACCTGTTTGTGTATATATAAGAACCCATTCTTATTCACAATGGCATGATTGATGAGAAGGTCTGCTCTATTAATCCCTTTATTATTTCTTAGGAAAGGTCATCGTCATCATCATGAATTTATATAGTGACACCAATTCTGCAGCGCTGTACAGAGAACTCACTCACATCAGTTCCTGCTCCCTTGTAACTTACAGTCTGAATTCCCTAACACACACAAACACACATACACACATACAGACTATGGTTAATTTAGCCAACAACCGATTAACATATAAGTAGGTTTTTGGAGTGTGGGAGGAAACCGGAGCACTGTTTTTTACCTCTAAAAGGCAATGGTTTTACCTCAAATATAAAAACTTGTATGTCGCTAGAATTTTATGTTCCATCATATCAAAAAATGTTAGTACATGTTTACCAGTCCAGACCTGACACTCTCTTATTGAATTGAGCTCCAGTCACTAACTTCTACATAACATTGCATTCTAATGCTTTCATAGATTTGGGGTGTTCTCTACAGAGAACAGTTTGTCTTCAGTGTGTGTTAGTTACCATAATACCAGTAGAGTATCAGTGAGTTCTGTAAAGAATCCAGCACAAGATATAAGATCATTAGCACCTGTCTGTCCTTTCCAGGATTATCAACATGATGATCGTTCTTATTTGAGTATTAGGCATTTCAATCAAGATCGTATTATTCAAGTTTGGCTCTTCCTTAGAACTTCTGGCACTTAGCAATGGATCTTAGTCACATTTTATGGAATATGATATATCAGTGGTTCTTCCAGCTCCGTGTCAACGACCTAACGCAACTAAAAAAAATAGCAGTAATCTCTTTCTAGTAGAAAGGAAGCTGACTGTATTCATTTTCCTGTATTACGTTTAAAGACTATTTATATGTTGCACCCCACTCAATACGGGTGACAGATTTGGAAAATAAAATAATCTGTTCATAGCAGATTTTATTTTGTTATTTTTTTTTTTATTTTTCTGTAAATGTTCAGTAAGTGACACCTTCCATTGTATTGCTCTTGAAAGCTATAGTGAAATCATTTTTGAATTCAGTGGAAAGGAAAGAATTGACATAATTATTATGATAGTGTATTGGCTTTAAGAAGAATCATGTAAAATGTAAGCTGTTATATAATATATCTTGTTTCAGTAGATTGTTCTTTTAACCTCAACTATATGACATTAACATTAACAAACAGCATTTCTGGATGTGCCACATAGAGAATTGATCTTTATGAATGTCATATGAAGATGGCAGCTGTGCTATCAACAACCATTTGATTTGATTCCTGGCCTCAAGTAGAACATGTTTCTAATGAGCAGGCGACTAGTGAAGAGAACTATAGGGACTATTTATCCAATATGATGTGCTATAATTTACCAATTATTCATTGCAGTGTCAGCCCTCACCAATAATTTATTACTCTGGAGCCCCCACTCTGCTCTACTGACCATGTGTGGAACTGAAAGCCTGGGGTGAGCGTCTGCTTCCACTGTTGATAATTTTTTTTCTATATAAATAGGTTGTAGCTTTTATAGGTTAAATGTACCATTTCCCCACCCCCATAAAAATAATATTTATTTTCTGGGAACAGAGCACTAGTCCTAGGGATGGGTAATATACCATTCCCCTAGTAATACACAGCAGTTACAGCTGTTCCCTCCAGTCCCCCTGTTGTTTTTGACCCTGTAGAGGGGGGGGGGGGGGGGCTACACATCAGGTTGCTGATCCTCCTTGTCAGTGATAGGCTGGGAGCATAGTGCTGCACAGTGATGTCACAGCACAGCAACATACTCCCAGTCTTAAACAGAGGAGCAGAAGCCTGAGGTGTTGAGACCACATCCCTCCCCCTGTTTACAGCCCATTCATAAGGATATATACTCCTCCACATACAAAGCATACTGGCTATCAGGAGGCTCCGATGTTCCAGAGGGAAAAAGCTAATTGTTAACTACTTTATAGACTGGTGATAATAATTTATTATATTTGCTATTGTAATCAGGGTACTCCCAGTAATGGAAGTACCTGGATTATAAATAGGAAAAGCAAATGTTTAAAATAAGAGGCATATTATGACACATTTACCTGGACAGTTAGAAGTTTGCATCCACCCAACCCCATAAACAAATAACTATTTTATTACAATTATATAAAAATATATTCATTCATATGAGGGTAGACTGCATGATTTTCAAGCATACAATTATCAACAGACGTCCTCAGTACTGCTGAGCTGCACAGATTTACTAAACTGAATGAGTGAGAGAGCAGGATGAGCTTAACTTGTGTATTGTGTAAGAAAAACACACTCCAGTAGTCTGGGCACCACTTTAATGCAGAATGAAATCCATTAACCAACATAAGTGTGATACGCTTTTAACTTTTTTTTTTTTTAAGGTTGTGTGAGTGACTGGACGAGTTGGCAGCTAAGAGAAGAGGTTGAAGCTTTTGTGTAACAAGCTATTAAAACTGTTGAGTGCCTAGGTACTCTGTCAAGATTTAAAGTCTGAAGCAACCTCATATCACCCTGAGGAGCGAGCTGGCAGGGAGCCCACTTTATGCATTAACCAGAACAACGTCCTCTTCCATTGACTCCAATTGTACCCATTTAGTAGGTATAATGCTCTGCTGTGCTGGGTTTCTGCATCCAGCACTTAGCTAGAACTAATTCTCCCAGTGTATGTTTCAGCAAAGAGCAAACAAATCACTGCTCTCCTGTTTCACTGGCTGTAGATCCGAAGCACTGCCAAAATACAATGCAGTGGGTCTCATCTGTGAAGAACAAAACAACGGAGGCATGAAATTCTCTTTCGTAGTAGAACTAAATTTGCGCTAGTGCGCACAGACTTCCTCCCAGGTACAGAGGCGTAGAGAGCAAGAAGGCGGCATTTGCAGAGGGGCAGACGTTTGTTCAGTTGATGGGAGGAGTTGGACGGAGCTAGGGCGTTCCTTCCTAAGTACTGAGTAGGCACTTAGTTTTACAGAGCAGTGTACTTAATCTTGCGGTGCAAGATTATTAAAATGATATAAAGGGGTGGAGATGGTGGGGACATATACAAACTCCATACAAGAAGTTACCTTAGTCAAAATTGCACCTTTGTCTATGGATAAGTTAACCAGTGTGCTGTCCATGAAATAAAGACATACAGGGCCTGATTAATTAAGAAACGTAAATGCAGATACGCGCCATATTTTACGTTAAATTGCTCTGCGCATGGCCAGAAACGGACTATTTACCAGTGCCCACAAGTGTATCCAATTCATCTTTGAACGCAAAGGACACTTTTGACAACCTACAATTTCATAGGTGGTACGAGGGAGGGAAGGGATGCAGCAGCGTCCAAGTCAAGTTATAATATACGTGTCTGTCAGTTGTATCACTTGCACCAGCTACAGGTCAGGTGTAAGTGCCGAGTGATAGTGATGACGGCCGGGTATACATGCCAGAACATGTGTTTGCAATCAAGAGCAACTATAAAAATGCATTTTATGTAAGTAGATTTTAACATCATGATAATGTTTTTTCATTAATGACTATATTATTAACAGGGTAAAATAATTCTTTACTGTTTTCTGTGCATTCTACTGGGTCTACAGTATATTGCACATATGTATTGTTTATATCCTGCAGTATGTTGTATAAGCAGAGGGTACCTACACCTGTATTCAACAAGAGATGTTTCTTCAGATCCATTTCTAGTTAAATACGGACTTGTGTGTGCCCAAATTACGTACGTTTGTTTTTAAAAATAACGCCCAATACATTTGTTTTGCTTGACTTAATGAATCAGGCCTACAATATGTAATAAAGACATGTAATATGATTACCTTAAGGCATAAATAAGGCTAAATCCAGCAGTATTTTGCACAGTGAACATCTTCCCACCTGCCCACACATCTAAGGGCACTTGGAGGAGTTTACAAGAGCATGGGTTGGTGTGCACCTTGATGTGTGCTCTGCAGTCCATCTTGGTACATGCATACCAAGACGTTTTATCTTTCTCACTTTCAGTTCTGCTTTTTAGCCATAAATATCATCATCATCATCACCACCATTTATTTATATAGCGCCACTGATTCCGCAATGCTATACAGAGAACTCACTCATATCAGTCCCTGCACCATTGGAACTTACAGTCTAAATCCCCTAAATACACACACACACAGACCGAGAGAGACTAAGGGCAATTTTGATAGCAGCCAATTAACCTACTGGTATGTTTTTGGAGTGTGTGAGGAAACCGGAGCACCCGGAGGAAACCCACGCAAACATGGGGAGAACATACAAACTCCTCACAGATAAGACCATGGTCGGGAACTGAACTCATGACTCCAGTGCTGTGAGTCAGAAGTGCTAACCACTAAGCTTCCATGCTGCCCAAATATAATCAATGCAGAAAGCATAACAGCGTTGTGTTGTATGCCAGGGAAATTCCTCATTATATAAATCCATGGTAAAAAATCAGAGGTAAGCAAGAATGGAATGTATTTAGTAAAAGTTGCAAAAGTGTACCAGTAAGTCAACTAACGTTTTTTGAAGGTAGTGATCCTATAAGTGCTAAGAACATTTTCAGCATTACCTGTCTCCATGCTTTTGAATAGATCAAAAGTTGGCTTGATCTAATGACCAAAATAAAGACAAAAAATAAACCATTAAACAACAAATATTAAATAAAATAACTTTAATCTTCAATTTTATAATTAAAGCAGGTTTTTCAAATTTGAGAGTTAATGTGAGAGATGGGGGCAGACCATTTTGTATCAAGTAAAATTGGTCAAGTAGGAAGGTTTCTTCTAGGAAAATTAATTCTAAACATATATTTTCATGCTAGTGACTATGATTTTGTATTCTCTTCTGGTACATGCTTAGAACTTATATAATAACAAAACCATTAAAGTTGTACTACCACCTAGGAAAATATTTTCTTAACTCGGCTCTTCCCCAGCCAGAACCCTGTGAGCTTCTACATTCAACTGGTTTTACTGAGGCCCCCTTTTCTTTCTCAAAGTCCCAAATGAAAATCACTTAGGGAGAATCAGGGGGGGGAGAGGGGGGTGAATGTGAGGATCGTTCACACGCTATAATCAAGAGAGTCTGGTCAGGCGCGGGCTGGCAGATTTCAGCCCGGGGGGGCGCACAGGCGGCCGCATCTCGTGACACGTTATTGATGACGCAGCCGCATTGCGTGTCACGTGATGCACCCGCTTGTGCGCTGACTCGGCCGCATCCCGTGTCATGAGATGCGGCCGCCGGTAAAAACAGGCGATATTGCATCCGCGGGCAGGCCGGCCGGCCCTAACAGCGGTAATTCTGAGTGGCCCGGGGGGGCGCTGCCCCTCTGCCCCCCCGGCCCAGCCCGCCCCTGAGCCTGGTAGATGATTGTTACTCCCGCTCAAATTTAAATGTAGGACAGGAACACTGGGGCATCTCATTTAACTACAATACATAAAAATTAGATCTAGCTTTGTGGAACAATATAATTAAGAGATTCAAGGAGTGGAGAAGTCACATATAAGAGGGCGTTTCCTGATTTGTGGATGGCCGTGGAGCTTTTCTTTATTATACCAAAGAACTTGTTTTTTTACAAGTCCCGAAGAGTAATGTAAACCAGGCTTCAGCCTATACTTTCAATGAGATGCTGTGTGCTCTTCCAGACACCCTTTATATATAATATATATTTATATATTTACTTGCACTTTAACCGGTACTGTTTGTACAAAGTAGCAGGAATAAGTCTGGGGGTATATTTACTAAGCTGCAGGTTTGATAAAATGGAGATGTTGCCAATAGCAGCCAATCAGATTCTAGTTCTCATTTATTTAGTACATTCTACAAAATGTCAGCTAGAATCTGATTGGTTGCTATAGGCAACATCTCCGCTTTATCAAACCCGCAGCTTAGTAAATATACCCCTGGCTCTCAAACAAAAGCAATCACTCTTTTCTGTTCCTCCCCATTACTGCTTTCAATGCTGCTTTAAGTAATAAGAAAACATCTCAGCTGCCGAGTCCTGAATTCAATCCTATTTATCTGCCACACCCCAGCCTCCCACTGATTCCAGATATGCTGTAACATATATATACACACATCCAGAACACCTTCCTGACAGGGGCCTTGACTTCTTCTCTTCTGACTACTAGTGATAAGGCTTTGCTCATTCTGAATCCACATCCTGTGTGGGCCAAATCAATTAGAATTCCATGGGCCGATTTCCTGAAGAAGTGCTAAGTAATATTTCCACTCCTTCTGCCTCCTAAACACCGTCAACCTCTGGCCTCCCTAGAAACATAAAAAGCAATTGATCAAGCATGACACATACGGGCACAAGAAAATAAAATAATTTGTTTAGCTTCCCCCTCTCTTCACTTTCCTTGATTTCCCTAAGAAAGCTGACATACTTTATACCATCCCACTGAGGATGCACATGGATGATTAACTCTAGTCTTTCCCACAGGACAGGATGTTCAGATTCACATACATATCTTGTACCTCAATCATAATCATCATCATCACCATTTATTTATATAGCGTCACTGATTCCGCAGCGCTGTACAGAGAGCTCACTGACATCAGTCCCTGCCCCATTGGGGCTTACAGTCTAAATTCCCTAACACACCCCCACAGACAGACAGACAGACACACAGACTAGTGTTAATTTGTTAGCAGCCAATTAACCTACTAGTATGTTTTTTGGAGTGTGGGAGGAAACCGGAGGACCTGGAGGAAACCCACGCAAACACGGACCGTCTAGATTTTTACTAGCAGCAGTGTGGAAAGTATATCACCAGAAACACTGGGCAGAAGCTCATAGTCCTGGATTGTCATTAACAAGGGAGCAACTGCTGATCAATTGACTGAAAATTTCAACTTGTGAAGCAATCAACCAATTTAATCAGAAATGGTCAGAGAAAGTCACAGAGTAGAATATCATAGTTGGATTGCATTGCGTTTGCAAGGTCACTGGTGCACAAATCACAGACAATGGACTACTGAACAGTGGGAGAACATGATATGAAAAATCTTTCACCATTTATTTTTTTAACAAATGGACAAATGCATGTGTGGCGGCAGCCTAAAGAACCCGATAGCCCTGAATGTTTCTTTCTAACAGTGAAGGGTTGTGGTGGTTCCTTAGTGTTGCGGGCACATTTTTCTGGCATGGTTTGGGTGCAGTCAATGCCATAGAAGGTCAATGGTAATCAGTGGTTCTGGGGCCTCATCTTTATCCTATGTTACAGCACTTATTTGCTGATGGCTGTCTTCCATGATGATAATGCTTGGACCCACAAAGTGTGTGGTCGGCCTAGGATGTTTTGAGCATGACACTGATGTTATGCATATGTCATGGCTTTCTCAGTCAACAGATCTGAACCAAACTAAGCATTTGTGGGACATTCTGGAACAATGCCTGAGACCGTGTTTTCTTCCACCACCAAGCAGGCACCAGTTAAGTGACTCTGTAAAATTCCAGACATTGCGAGACTGAATGCCACCACGTACACTGGCCATACCTGCTGCACAATACGGCACAACACCCTATTAAGTGAATTTATATTTATATTTCCATTTGTTTCGTCTACTATCTGTGTGTATATATATATGTATGTAGGTAGCAACTCAATAAACATTTGCACGGATCAGTGACACCTGCAAACGCTATATGTATGGTTTTTTCTAATATCTAAGGAAATACATTTCACCAATCGTTTATCTTTCATGTCACACAACACACAAACCTATATATTGGTCCATCAGTTCTTTAAAAGTGTAGCCCTTGGTAAACATCTCCTGGTTTGAATGTCTACAGCTGAGTCAGAGCTAGTATTTAATCTGTGCATTACATGCTTAAATCTACATTCCTTGGAACAAGCAAAGATCTCATTATCCGCTGCAGTGTCAATACACGGCACTTTGTGTGTATGCTCAAAGTACTGAGAACGCTGCTGGCGCCTGCATTTGGTTTGGGGGACAAACTGGTTGTGGTCCAGCGTAATACAGGTTAATACTGGCTGATGCTATTTTGCAGCTTTTCCCGATATGAGCCAGCACCATATGGTCACCCTGCTTACATGGCAGCATCTCATGTGTATCATATCAGTGCTCAGCTCGGGTCCCGTCAGAGTTATGGATGAGCTTACAAACATTCACACACAGGTGCCTGCCGTGCACACCTGGGCCTGGCTGCTTTATCTGCAAAACACACTGTGCGTCCAGCAACTGACAGGGCCAACAATGGCACCTGGTCTAGAACAGCTTTATGACTGCGGCTTTCGAAGGTGATAGCTAGCAGGGCCATTAGTCAACGAGCTCTGAAACCACGGGAGAAGAACTCAGTTTCATTCAAATCATTGAGTTTTTACACACCACACCGACAGATGCAAACACTGTGTACTATTTAATAATGGCTGGCACGAATGTTTAAATAGCATGTAAAAGTTCTTCCCATCCACAAATTATTCATTCCTTGGCACCAGGAGCAGGCCAATAATTGTCTTGCTAGGAATATGAATCACCTCTCACTATCTTTATTTGGAAGAAATGCCAAAGTAGGAGTAATGGATGGATGGGCCCATAGGTCCTTACTGTCTTAGCTTCTAACAGATAACCGGTTACCAGGAATGGAAAGCAATTAGCAGTCTGCAGTCTTTCAAACAGGAATGTGCTCTCCTCCAATCCGCTTACACAGAAGACCCCTCAGCCCCCACTTAGATTTTGGCAGAAAGAGGAGGCTATATCACACTTAAAAAACATCTGTGACAAGTGTTAAACATACTGATGCAGGAGAAAATGTATAGGAGGATAAGAGAAGTCATAAATCATAGTCAGAGTTAAACAGTCAAGTCTGGAAATAACGCCTGTAGACACGAAACAGACCCTGTGACGTCATGGGAACCGCAGACAGGTCAGAGCAGGGAGATGTCAGAGTCCTGGACAATGTCTTTTTTTTTTTTTTTTCAGAGCGACGTTTATCAACATTAATGCTTATAAAAGGACCAAAGTTATACAGCATAGATATGAACAAACCTCACTCAGTTCAGTTTGAGACATTAGGCTAGTAAATAGTCTTTTATTGCTTTATTCAAGCAGGAACAGTAACTGACGGATTTAAGGCTGTAAAAAGTTGTTTATGCTGTAAATCGGTTAAGTTTGTTTTTCATTTTTTATAGAATATGAAATTGGGAGAATTGTCGTCATTTCGCTGACTTGCGAAGCAGATTTTTATAACAAACTATTTGCAAGCAACAGACCGTGACATATAAATAAATGGTGATGATGATGATGATGATGATGATGACATTCATATTCAGTTCAGATGTGGTAAATAATTGATTGATATTAGAAATGGTCAATAATCTCAATTATAAAATAATATGTCCTATTGACTTCTAGGAGTCACAACATACACAGTCCTGTATATTACAGTGGTGTTCTCCATGTGACATGGTATTTCACCCATTGTAACACTGGCTGATCCTACCACACAACACTCAAATATCATTCATTTTGGCCACAGATGCGGCCAATCGTCCAGCTCAAGCCTCCTTATCACTACTAGCTCCATGGCAGCCTATTGGTGCGATCACAGAGGCAGAATGATTCTCAAAAGTAACATTATCGGGATCGCTGTCATTTTCAGACCACACACAATGTGCCAATTGCCTGTTATAGGCTGCGATATTACAATCTAAATACAATCTGTACGTATATATATATATATATATATATATATATATATATATATCTGGCACATAAGTGAATCAACAGCAAAAGGTAAAGAGTTTTTTCTTAATAAAGACATTTTTGGAACAAGTGGCAAGCAATGCATGATGTAGAATCAGGTTCCTTTCATCATCATCATCATCATCATTTAATTATATAGTTGCAGCAAATTCCATAGCTCTTTATAATTGGGAACAAACACAGTGTTAAAACAATACTGGGTAAGACAGACAGAGAGCAAGCTATGGGACAAAAATGCAACAAAATCTTTTGCTGTACAATTATAGCGGTGGCCAAGCTGCAGCTCTCATGCAACAAGCAGTTTTTGTAGCTTTGAAATGTGGCTTCTAGTTAGGAGCATCACCCAAGAATAGTGCTCCGGGTGCTGGCAGGCTGCTCGACTGAACAAAAGCAGTCGCGTTATGTGAGCTCTTCTGCATAATGCAGGGAGATCACGTTGTCCTAGACAATCCAATCAGGGAAGGAGGAAGGGAGAGTGTGGTGTACTCTACCTCCTTCCTCTGAGCGGGCTCCAGTGGCTGTGTGGGAGGTGTGAGAGGTATGTAAGGGACATGTGAGATATGATGGTATGGGAAAAGGCTGATGGGCATATAAGGAGATCTGATGGCATTTTGGGAGATCTGATGGAATGCATGGAGGTTTGATTGGTATGTATGGGGCATGTGGGAAGTTGTGATGGCATATTAAGGCATGTGTGGAGGTCTGACGGCATATATGAGGAATGTGGGTAGATGTGATGGTATGTGGAGAGGCTGAAAGGCATGTATGGAACATGTGGGGAGGTCTGATGGGATTTAAGGGGCACATGGTGGCATCTGGTGGCAAGAGGGGAAGCTGATGGGCATGTAAGGAGCATGTGGGGAGGTCTGATGGCATGTATGAGAAACCTGGGAGGATCTGATGGGTTGTGGGAAGGCTGATGGGCAAGTAAGGAACATGTGGGGACAGGCTCGGACTGGCCTGCAGGGCAGCAGGACTATCCACCGGTAGGCCCCGCCACATTATAGCCACGCCCCCTCCATTGTTAGGGAGGAGCTAAGAAAACAGCTGACTCCCGACTTGCATACAATTCATCTTTTGGACATACGCGAGAACAGGAAGGGACAGATGCATTCCACAGTGGAACGCAGGCACCTTCCTCTCCAACAGTAACAAGCACGGACCACGAGAAACATCCTCAGATTTCAGCACACTGGGTACCCGGCCACCATCTCTATATACATCGAAACTGCAAGTAAACAAAGTTAAATTTGAAAGCATCGCAGCAATAACCATGTGATATATGTGGACAGTGATCTGAATATTTATATTGCACTAGCAGAGACTTAAAGAAATACCAATTCCCATCTACTAGACTTGTATGCTATGAACATTATTTTATTGAGATATCAGTGACTGTGTTATATCTGGATCAATGCAGCATTTATACCCACTGCCATTTGCCTCCCAGTAGCTAGACTAGTCCAGGTCTATATACCTAGGTTTGTCTGGTTTTTTATGTATGTTCAATTGATGCCATACCATATGTATGTATATAGAAATCAATGCCTCATAATATAAATACTGTGGTTTAATGGGAGTATTTTATTTGTCTATATTAATGTATTTTTATGTATTATAACCAGGATTCAATAAATTGTGATAAAACTAACATTAAATGTTATCCCACTAATTGAACCGAGCCTCTTGCTCACAGCCTAATACAAGATATAGAAAAATACGAATTGTATTCAAGATAAAAGAATACAAATTTTATTATTAGCATTACACTTGGAATAATACATAAGTCAATGAGCGCTTAACTTTCAGTATATTATTAGTTTATAGAGAGGGATACCCTGTGTTAATGCTGCTCTTGCAACAGTAGGAGTAGAGCGCAACTCCTCACCCCCCTCCCCGTTTTTGCCAAACACTCCCGTTAAACACACTACCACACAGGTGCAGAGAGTCACGTCTGGGCTCTCTGAACCTGCACTGTAGTAGGGATGTGCACCGGCGACTTTTGAGGTCTCGTGTTTTGTGTTTTGGATCCGGATTTTCATTATTTTTGGGGTTCGGATTTGTCTCGCAAAACACTTGACGAAAGGTCTCGGTTCGGATTTAAGGTTTTGGATTCGGATGTTTTTTGGAAAAAACATAAAAAGTTTAAAAATCAAGTTTTTGGGCTTATTTTCACTCCTATGCTATTAGTAACCTCAATAACATTCAATAACAAGCATTTCCACTAATTTACAGTGTATTCTGAACACCTCACAATATAGTTATTAGTCCAAAACGTTGCAACGAGGTATCTTTCTGGACTGCGTAGAGGAGTGGGTCACCACAATATATATAATAAGAAAACCATCAACTTGTATGATTCGCACCAATAAATGTACCTGGACTGCGTAGAGGAGTGGGTCACCACAATATATATTAAAAACCCTGAACTTGTATGATTCGCACCAATAAATGTACCTGGACTGCGTAGAGGAGTGGGTCACCACAATATATATTAAAAACCCTGAACTTTTATGATTCGCACCAATAAATGTATCTGGACTGCGTAGAGGAGTGGGTCACCACAATATATATAATAAGAAAACCATCAACTTGTATGATTCGCACCAATAAATGTACCTGGACTGCGTAGAGGAGTGGGTCACCACAATATATATTAAAAACCCTGAACTTGTATGATTCGCACCAATAAATGTACCTGGACGGCGTAGAGGAGTGGGTCACCACAATATATATTAAAAACCCTGAACTTTTATGATTCGCACCAATAAATGTATCTGGACTGCGTAGAGGAGTGGGTCACCACAATATATATAATAAGAAAACCATCAACTTGTATGATTCGCACCAATAAATGTACCTGGACTGCGTAGAGGAGTGGGTCACCACAATATATATTAAAAACCCTGAACTTTTATGATTCGCACCAATAAATGTATCTGGACTGTGTAGAGGAGTGGGCACTGGGCACCACAATAAAATATATAAAAAACCTTCAACAGGTCTGCATTACACTGCACATACGGCTGCTCCTCCATCCTCTCCATCATATACATGTTGGAGTTTTAGCGTGTGACAACCTCTTGTTTTTGATAATGTCAGTGCATTTTGAATATTTTTCAATTTGCCCCACACCACTGAATGTACTTTATCTATGATACGCATCTATATATCTTGACTGCGTAGTGTGGTGGCCCCGGTACACAATTTGGTACCGAGGCCACAATATAATTAAAAAACCCTCCACGGGTTCAGAATTCCACCAAAAAAGGGTATGGACTGCGTAGTGTGGTGGCCCCGGTACACAAATTGGTACCGAGGCCACAATATAATTAAAAAATTGGGCATCAACTGTCACCGTTGTTTAATATCTGATACACCTAAATATGGACTGCACAGTGGAGTGGCCCCGGTAGTAAATTTGGTGCCGGGGCCACAATACCTCCTCCAACTTCCAAGTGTAGTGTTTATAAAGACAGACAGCGTCGAAGTGTTATTAGTTGACTTTCTTAACCCTAAAATTGTCCCTGTTGCAAATATTCGTGCAATGGACAGTTACTTTTTTATTGAAAGACTCAAGCTTTCAAGTGTAGTGTTTATAAAATATAAACAACAATACAGTAGTTTTAGAGCACGTCAATACCTCTTGTTTTAAATTATGACAGGGCATTTTACTTTTGGTTTAATTTCTTGAATTTGTTTAAATTTGGTTTTACTTTTTGAACATGGCAAACAACTGTTGATTGGTCATATAATGCAAAAAAAAAGTTCCAAGATGGAATTGTCCTTAGGCCCTCACACCCACCCTTATGTTGTTGAAATAGGACATGCACACTTTAACAAACCAATCATTTCAGCGACAGGGCCTACCAAACAACTTTGGCTGAAATGATTGGTTTGTTTGGGCCCCCACACCAAAAAAGCTATTCATCTCTCCCTGTACAGACTAAACAGGCTCTACTGAGGCAAGATGTCGTCCTCATCCTCAACCTCTGATTCCTCTCCCCCTACAGTGTGTACTTCCTCCTCATCACACATTATCAATTCGTCCCCGCTGGACTCCACAACCACAGGTCCCTCTGTAGTATCTGGAGGGCAGTGCTGTACTTCATTGAGGAATTGATTATTCATTTTTATAAACATCATTTTTTCAACGTTATGAGGAAGCAACCTCCTTCGCCGCTCACTGACCAGGTTCCCCGCTGCACTAAAAACTCTTTCCGAGTACACACTGGAGGGGGGACAACGCAGGTAAAATAGAGCCAGTTTGTACAGGGGCTTCCAAACTGCCTTTTTTTCCTGCCAGTAACAATATGGACTGTCTGACATGTCTACTTGGATGGTGTCAGCAAAGTAATCATCCACAATTTTTTCTATTGTGACAGCATCCAATGCAGCGAGAGTAGACATGTCTGCAATGGTTGGCAGGTCCTTCAGTCCGGACCAGATGTTATCAGCATCCCCGCCAGTGCCTCTTTTGGGAAAACTGAGCTTTTTCCTCGCAGCCATAGATGTGGAAGAAAATGAGGGTGGAGCTGTTGGCATGTCACGGTCCTCTTCAGAGGACAATCTCCTGACCAGCAGGTCTTTGCACCGCTGTAGACTTGTGTCCGCCGGAAACAGAGACACAACATACGCTTTAAACCGAGGATCGAGCACGGTGGCCAGAATGTATTCCTCTGACTTTAAAAGAGTGACCACCCTCGGATCCTGGCAAAGCGTACGAAGGGCTACATCCACAAGAGCTACATGCTTGGTGTAATCGCAATGGCTTACCAGCTCCTCCCTCACTTTCTCCAGCTGCTTCTGCAACAGCCTGATCAGGGGAATGACCTGACTCAAGCTGGCAGTGTCGGAACTGACTTCTCGTGTGGCAAGTTCAAATGGCTGCAGAACCTTGCACAACACGGAAATCAGTCTCCACTGCGCTTGACTGAGGCGCATTCCCACTCCTTTGCCTATGTCGTAGGTGGCTGTGTAGGCCTGAATGGCCTTTTGCTGCTCCTCCATCCTCTGCAGCATATAGAGGGTGGAGTTCCAGCGCGTCCCAACCTCTTGTTTGAGGTGATGGCAGGGCAGGTTCATGCTTTTTTGATGTGCCTCTAGTCTGCGGTAGGCACTGGCTGAATGCCGAAAGTGTCCAGCAATTTTGCGCGCCACCGCAAGCATCTCCTGCACACCCCTGTCACTCTTGAGGTAATGCTGCACCACCAAATTAATGGTGTGGGAAAAACATGGGACGTGCTGGAAATTGCCCATATTTAATGCCCGCACAATGTTACTGGCATTGTCTGACACCACAAATCCCCATGAGAGTTTAAGTGGGGTAAGCCACTGGGAGATAATTTCCCTCATTTTCTCTAATATGTTGTCAGCGTTGTGCCTCTTATTAAAGCCTGTAATACACAATGTTGCCTGCCTTTGCACGAGCAGCCATTTTGTAGTTGCTGCTACTGATGCAGCTTTTGCTGTTGCTGCGGAAGGGGATGCATCTACCCAGTGGGCTGTCACAGTCATATAGTCCTTCGTTTGCCCAGAACCACTTGTCCACATGTCCGTGGTTAAGTGGACAGTGGGTACAACCGCATTTTTTAGAGCACTGAGGACACTTGATCGTACTTCTCTGTACATTTTTGGTATCGCCTGCCTAGTGAAGTGGAATCTCGACAGGATTTGGTACCGGGGACACAATACCTCCATCAACCCTCTAAATCCCACTCCACTGATGGCGGACACCGGGCGCACGTCTAACACCAACATTGCAGTTACAGCCGCAGTTATACGCTTTGCAATAGGGTGACTACTATCGTATTTTGTGGTCATGGCAAACGACTGTTGGACGGTCAATTGTTTTGTGAAAGACTTAGCGGTCTTACGACTTCCCCTCTGGGAAGATGACCGACTAACAGCAGCAACAGCAGCAGTGGCAGTAGTAGGCGTACCGCTGCAGGATTCCTCGGATGAATCCCGTATTGAGGAGGACTCAGTCTGGCTGCTGACTTGGGCTGCAGGACTGAATCTGATGGAGATTGTGGAGGAAGTTGACGAGGAGGGTGTTGCTGGTGTGTATCCAACTGGACCACGGGATTTAGGTGTCCCTGTACCGATGAGGGTCCTAGCCCCAGTTCCTGAACTAACCACTGAACTATGAAGGTTATTCAGGTGACGTATAAGGGAGGATGTTCCTAGGTGGGCAAGATCCTTACCCCTGCTTATTTGAGCTTTACATAAGCTACATATGGCCATACATTGGTTGTCTGGATTTGGATAAAAATAACTCCAGACCGAAGAGGTGCATTTTTTGGTCTTCTGACCAGGCATGACGATGGGCTTTTTCATCCCATGGACATCAGCTGTTTCCCCCCCTGGTGCCTCATTTACAATAACCACATCCCCATCCTCATCATCAAGTTCCTCCACAGCGCCAGCTACATCATCAATAGCCTCCTCCCGAGCCACCTCTTCCCGTACAGTGATGGGAAGGTCAGGCTTGACAACCACCAACATCCTTGGACTCGCCTTGTGGATTTGTGATAATTTCTCTTTAGAAGGCAGAGTTGTTTGCTGTTTTGTTGCTGACAGCATAACTGTCTTCAATTTTTTGTAGGGGGGGAGGAGGAGGAGGGCTAAGATCCGTGGGTGAAGCTGAACCACTAGTCATGAACACGGGCCAGGGCCTAAGCCGTTCCTTGCCACTCCGTGTCGTAAATGGCATATTGGCAACTTTACGTTTCTCCTCAGATGATTTTAAGTTTCTCTTTTTGCTACTTTTTCTTAACTTGGGCTTTTTGGATTTTACATGCCCGGTACTACGAGATTGGGCATCGGGCTTGGAAGACGACGTTGATGGCATTTCATCGTCTATGTCATGACTAGTGGCAGCAGCTTCAGCATTAGGAGGAAGTGGGTCTTGATCTTTCCCTACTTTATCCTCCAAATTTTTGGTCTCCATTATATGTAGCACAAGATACTGCAGAATGTGTGAACTTGGTAATATTGCAGTACCAATGGACTTATACTGCTGGATTGGTTTTGCAAATTTGGTTATAATTATATATTTTTTTTTTAATTTTTAATTTTTTATTTTTTTTTACTTTTTTTTTATTTTTTAAAAACTTGGGAATAATGGGGAAATAACTATGCCCTTAGAAGCACAGAGCACAGGACACAGCACCACTGGACTGAACAGGACACGGCACAGGACCCAGCAGCACTACGGAACTCAGCAGGACAGAGCACAGGACACAGCACCACTGGACTGATACTGCAGAATGTGTGAACTTTGTAATATTGCAGTACCACTGGACTTTTACTGCTGAATGTGTGAACTTGGTAATATTGCAGTACCAATGGGCTTATACTGCAGGATTGGTTGTGCAAATTTTGTGGTAATTAAAAAAAATTAAATTAGTTTTTGGTATTTTTTTAAAAAACTTTTTTTTATTTTTTTAAACACAGGGGAATATTGGGGAAATAACTATGCCCTTAGAAGCACAGAGCACAGGACACAGCACCACTGGACTGAACAGGACACAGCACAGGACCCAGCAGCACCACTGACCTCAGAAGGACAGAGCACAGGACACTGCACCACTGGACTGATACTGCAGAACACAGCACAGCACAGAACTAAACAGCACAGCACAGAACTAAACAGCACAGCACGAGATCTACCAGGACAGAGGACCACCTAACACACCCTCCCTCTACCCTGATCAATGCCCGAGTGAAGATGGCGGCGACTAGCGGGGAATTTATAGGATCCGAGTATCGCGAGATCCGACAACGGGATTATGAGTCAGAGCCTCAGTTTCAGATTTGAATTTGGCGACAATACCCGGATCTGTCTCGGATCCGACTCGGATCGGCAACGTTCGGGTGGGCTCGGATTTCAGAAATCCGAGTGCGCTCATCTCTACACTGTAGTGTGTTTTTCACTTTGAGCAGGGCAGATGAGAGTAGGAGTTCCGGATATCCAACCGCCCAGAGGAGCATGAGCAGGTTAGTAACTAAGTGCGCAGTCAGCCTGTCATTTTAAAACAGAAGGATGAGCACACTACATTCTTTATATACTACACTATGGTGCTAGCTGTCCTTCGTGGGCTGACCACTCTCCCTTTAGTGTCTGGTCTCGCCTCTATGATGGCTGGCCACACCCCCTCTGGTGGGCCCCTAGCGTTGCTGTCCCCCGGTGGGCCCTTCATGCCCCAGTCCGACACTGTGTGGGGAGGTCTGATGGCATTTAAGAGGCACATGGTGAGATCTGGGGGAATGTGGGGAAGTTGATGTGTGGTGCCCGAAAACCCTGTTAAACAGCACAGAGGAAGTACATAAACGCTTTTAAAATGCAGAGCTACAAGGGGTTAATAGAGGCTGAGAAAGACACAGTGGGAATGACAGTTGACAGTTGAACTGAAGAGGCGTGTCCAGGATCATGTGCAGGAAGGAGGAGTTTGTGTCATAGCAACAAGTCCACTGAGTTTGGTAATAACTGTGAACTCCCAGAAGGCAGTGGGGAGAGGAAAGTTCTAGACTTCTGAGGGAGAGAGATGAGGTTTATGAGTGACAAGAAGACAGACCGAGAGATAAGAAATCTGAGTTGAATCTTTCCATGTAGCTGCTCACTACCTCAGGAACAGGCTGAGAGAGATAAGAGGTATTACTGCTGGAAGTCGATCATATGAAGGAACTCTAGCTGAAAGTACAGTAGGTCTGCAAATCACCTTTGTCACAGATTCCTCCACTTGCTTTCCTCCATGCTGACAGATTTAATGTACTACAAATTTCCTGTGCACAGGTCAGCCCAGGACTGAGTGTAAAATATGGTAACGTTACCAGGGATAATATTGGTGCACCAAATGTTTTAGTTGAATATTAATGTTATGTGATTTACCTGAAAATGTATTTATTGTATATTATATGTTAAATGCTATTGTGCTCTATGTTGATCAAATGAATATTTTGTCATTACCATTGAGTTAAAGGGGTCAGTGGCGCGGTGGCTTACCAAAATTATCTTTACCGCATTATTAATAAACCCAAGTTATTTGACCAATCCTTGTCCCTCTCATTGAAGTATTTATCTCCTGACCACCGGATGTCCGAACAAAAAAGAACCTGACTCGTGTCTGGAGGACAAGGTAGGGGAAGGAAATCCCATCAGTACTCGACCACCACAGATGGGCATGTAAGGAGATCTGATGGTATGCAACAACAAGTATATTGGGAGGACTAATGCCACATTAAGGGCATGTGTGGAAGTCTGATGGTAAGTATGAGGAAAGTGGGTAGATCTAATGGCATGTAAGATACTTGTGGGGAGGTGTGATGGCATTTAGGGGCAAGTGGTGAAATCTGGTGTCAAGTTGGGAGGTTAGATGGGCATGTGGAGAAGTCTGAAAGTGAGCAAGGGGCATTTGGTTAGGTTTGATGGCATGAGAGATCTGATAGCAGGTAGAGAGGTCTGATGGGCATGTGGGGATATCTAATAGTCATCTTTGGAGCATGTGGCTAGATTTGATAGCATGTGGAGAGGTCTGATGACATGTGTGGAGGCTAATGTGTATGAAAGGTTGCATGTGGGGAGATTTGATGTGCATGTAAAGAGGTCAGAGGTGCATGTGAAAAGGTCTGCGAAGCATGTTGGACATTTATGACTTATTTTATCCCCACCTCAACAGTTCCTTCCACAGTGTGGATGCAGTAGCAGTGTCAGCTACTGTGAAGAGACTATAAGTGACCCTTTGAACTCTCCCCCTGCTGGACACAGCAGCAAGGTGAGAAGATCTGTGCAGGGCAGAGCTGTGCTAATTTAAAGATTATTCTGAACATTTTGCCAATGTTGGATATTTTCTTTTTCACTTAGCAAGATATTGTAAATTATGTAATATTTCCAATGTATGTGAGTATGGTATGTATGCACATGTTTGTAGTGTGTATAATGTATATTAGGGATGTGCACCGGCGACTTTTGAGGTCTCGTGTTTTGTGTTTTGGATCCGGATTTTCGTTATTTTTGGGGTTCGGATTTGTCTCGCAAAACACTTGACGAAAGGTCTCGGTTCGGATTTAAGGTTTTGGATTCGGATTTTTTTTGAAAAAAACATAAAAAGTTTAAAAATCAAGTTTTTGGGCTTATTTTCACTCCTAGGCTATTATTAACCTCAATAACATTCAATAACAAGCATTTCCACTAATTTACACTGTATTCTAAACACATCACAATATAGTTATTAGTCCAAAACGTTGCAACAAGGTATCTTTCTGGACTGCGTAGAGGAGTGGGTCACCACAATATATATTAAAAACCCTGAACTTTTATGATTCGCACCAATAAATGTACCTGGACTGCGTAGAGGAGTGGGTCACCACAATATCTTAAAAACCCTGAACTTTTATGAATCGCACCAATAAATGTACCTGGACTGCGTAGAGGAGTGGGTCACCACAATATCTTAAAAACCCAGAACTTTTATGAATCGCACCAATAAATGTACCTGGACTGCGTAGAGGAGTGGGTCACCACAATATCTTAAAAACCCTGAACTTTTATGAATCGCACCAATAAATGTACCTGGACTGCGTAGAGGAGTGGGTCACCACAATATCTTAAAAACCCTGAACTTTTATGAATCGCACCAATAAATGTACCTGGACTGCGTAGAGGAGTGGGTCACCACAATATATATTAAAAACCCTGAACTTTTATGAATCGCACCAATAAATGTACCTGGACTGCGTAGAGGAGTGGGTCACCACAATATATATTAAAAACCCTGAACTTTTATGAATCGCACCAATAAATGTACCTGGACTGCGTAGAAGAGTGGGCACTGGGCACCACAATAAAATATATAAAAAACCTTCAACAGATCTGCATTACACTACACATACGGCTGCTCCTCCATCCTCTCCATCATATACATGTTGGAGTTTTAGCGTGTGACAACCTCTTGTTTTTGATAATGTCAGTGCATTTTGAATATTTTTCAATTTGCCCCACACCACTGAATGTACTTTATCTATGATACGCATCTATCTATCTTGACTGCGTAGTGTGGTGGCCCCGGTACACAATTTGGTACCGAGGCCACAATATAATTAAAAAACCCTCCACGTGTCAGAATTCAACCAAACAAGTATCTGGACTGCATAGTGGGGTGGCCCCGGTACCCAATTTGATACCGGGGCCACAATACCTCCTCCAAACATGGTACAGACAATTCGTCATTGAGATCCCAGACAGACAGGGTCAAAGTGTTATTGTTTGACTTTGTAAACCCAAAAAACTGTCCCTGTTGCACATAGTCGTGCAATGAAGACTGACTTTTTCATTTAAAGGCACGATCTTTCAAGTGTAGTGTTTGTAAGTCTAAGTCATATTATACTTTTGGTAAAATTGGTTTATTTTGTTCCTCTTTATGGTAATTAGTAATAGAATTAAAGTATGAAATAGAATTAAAGTATGAAATAGAATTAAAGTATGAAATAGAATTAAAGTATGAAATAGAGTGGTATAGAGTTGTAGTGTGGTATAGATAGAGTGGTCCACACAATATAATAATAATAATAAAACCCTCCACGTGTCAGAATTCCACCAAACAAGTATCTGGACTGCATAGTGGGGTGGCCCCGGTACCCAATTTGATACCGGGGCCACAATACCTCCTCCAAACATGGTACAGACAATTCGTCATTGAGATCCCAGACAGACAGGGTCAAAGTGTTATTGTTTGACTTTGTAAACCCAAAAAACTGTCCCTGTTGCACATAGTCGTGTAATGAAGACTGACTTTTTCATTTAAAGGCACGATCTTTCAAGTGTAGTGTTTGTAAGTCTAAGTCATATTATACTTTTGGTAAAATTGGTTTATTTTGTTCCTCTTTATGGTAATTAGTAATAGAATTAAAGTATGAAATAGAATTAAAGTATGAAATAGAATTAAAGTATGAAATAGAGTGGTATAGAGTTGTAGAGTGATGTATAGATAGAGTGGTCCACACAATATAATAATAAAACCCTCAACTGGTCTGAATTCCACCAAACAAGTATCTGGACTGCGTAGTGTGGTGGCCCCGGTACACAATTTGGTACCGAGGCCACAATATAATTAAAAAATTGGGCATCAACTGTCACCGTTGTTTAATATCTGATACACCTAAATATGGACTGCACAGTGGAGTGGCCCCGGTAGTAAATTTGGTGCCGGGGCCACAATACCTCCTCCAACTTCCAAGTGTAGTGTTTATAAAGACAGACAGCGTCGAAGTGTTATTAGTTGACTTTCTTAACCCTAAAATTGTCCCTGTTGCAAATATTCGTGCAATGGACAGTTACTTTTTTATTGAAAGACTCAAGCTTTCAAGTGTAGTGTTTATAAAATATAAACAACAATACAGTAGTTTTAGAGCACGTCAATACCTCTTGTTTTAAATTATGACACGGCATTTTACTTTTGGTTTAATTTCTTGTATTTTTTTAAATTTGGTTTTACTTTTTGAACATGGCAAACGACTGTTGATTGGTCATATAATGCAAAAAAAAAAGGTCCAAGATGGAATTGTCCTTGGGCCCTCACACCCACCCTTATGTTGTTTAAATAGGACATGCACACTTTAACAAACCAATCATTTCAGCGACAGGGCCTACCAAACAACTTTGGCTGAAATGATTGGTTTGTTTGGGCCCCCACACCAAAAAAGCTATTCATCTCTCCCTGTACAGACTAAACAGGCTCTACTGAGGCAAGATGTCGTCCTCATCCTCAACCTCTGATTCCTCTCCCCCGTGTGTACTTCCTCCTCATCACACATTATCAATTCGTCCCCGCTGGACTCCACAACCACAGGTCCCTCTGTAGTATCTGGAGGGCAGTGCTGTACTTCATTGAGGAATTGATTATTCATTTTTATAAACATCATTTTTTCAACGTTGTGAGGAAGCAACCTCCTTCGCCGCTCACTGACCAGGTTCCCCGCTGCACTAAAAACTCTTTCCGAGTACACACTGGAGGGGGGACAACTCAGGTAAAATAGAGCCAGTTTGTACAGGGGCTTCCAAACTGCCTTTTTTTCCTGCCAGTAACAATATGGACTGTCTGACATGTCTACTTGGATGGTGTCAGCAAAGTAATCATCCACAATTTTTTCTATTGTGACAGCATCCAATGCAGCGAGAGTAGACATGTCTGCAATGGTTGGCAGGTCCTTCAGTCCGGACCAGATGTTATCAGCATCCCCACCAGTGCCTCTTTTGGGAAAACTGAGCTTTTTCCTCGCAGCCATAGATGTGGAAGAAAATGAGGGTGGAGCTGTTGGCATGTCACGGTCCTCTTCAGAGGACAATCTCCTGACCAGCAGGTCTTTGCACCGCTGTAGACTTGTGTCCGCCGGAAACAGAGACACAACATACGCTTTAAACCGAGGATCGAGCACGGTGGCCAGAATGTATTCCTCTGACTTTAAAAGAGTGACCACCCTCGGATCCTGGCAAAGCGTACGAAGGGCTACATCCACAAGAGCTACATGCTTGGTGTAATCGCAATGGCTTACCAGCTCCTCCCTCACTTTCTCCAGCTGCTTCTGCAACAGCCTGATCAGGGGAATGACCTGACTCAAGCTGGCAGTGTCGGAACTGACTTCTCGTGTGGCAAGTTCAAATGGCTGCAGAACCTTGCACAACACGGAAATCAGTCTCCACTGCGCTTGACTGAGGCGCATCCCCACTCCTTTGCCTATGTCGTAGGTGGCTGTGTAGGCCTGAATGGCCTTTTGCTGCTCCTCCATCCTCTGCAGCATATAGAGGGTGGAGTTCCAGCGCGTCACAACCTCTTGTTTGAGGTGATGGCAGGGCAGGTTCATGCTTTTTTGATGTGCCTCTAGTCTGCGGTAGGCACTGGCTGAATGCCGAAAGTGTCCAGCAATTTTGCGCGCCACCGCAAGCATCTCCTGCACACCCCTGTCACTCTTGAGGTAATGCTGCACCACCAAATTAATGGTGTGGGCAAAACATGGGACGTGCTGGAAATTGCCCATATTTAATGCCCGCACAATGTTACTGGCATTGTCTGACACCACAAATCCCCATGAGAGTCTAAGTGGGGTAAGCCACTGGGAGATAATTTCCCTCATTTTCTCTAATATGTTGTCAGCGTTGTGCCTCTTATTAAAGCCTGTAATGCACAATGTTGCCTGCCTTTGCATGAGCAGCCATTTTGTAGATGCTGCTACTGATGCAGCTGTTGCTGTTGCTGCGGAAGGGGATGCATCTACCCAGTGGGCTGTCACAGTCATATAGTCCTTCGTTTGCCCAGAACCACTTGTCCACATGTCCGTGGTTAAGTGGACAGTGGGTACAACCGCATTTTTAAGAGCACTGAGGACACTTGATCGTACTTCTCTGTACATTTTTGGTATCGCCTGCCTAGTGAAGTGGAATCTCGAGGGGATTTGGTACCGGGGACACAATACCTCCATCAACCCTCTAAATCCCACTCCACTGATGGCGGACACCGGGCGCACGTCTAACACCAACATTGCAGTTACAGCCGCAGTTATACGCTTTGCAATAGGGTGACTACTATCGTATTTTGTGGTCATGGCAAACGACTGTTGGACGGTCAATTGTTTTGTGAAAGACTTAGCGGTCTTACGACTTCCCCTCTGGGAAGATGACCGACTAACAGCAGCAACAGCAGCAGTGGCAGTAGTAGGCGTACCGCTGCAGGATTCCTCGGATGAATCCCGTATTGAGGAGGACTCAGTCTGGCTGCTGACTTGGGCTGCAGGACTGAATCTGATGGAGATTGTGGAGGAAGTTGACGAGGAGGGTGTTGCTGGTGTGTATCCAACTGGACCACGGGATTTAGGTGTCCCTGTACCGATGAGGGTCCTAGCCCCAGTTCCTGAACTAACCACTGAACTATGAAGGTTATTCAGGTGACGTATAAGGGAGGATGTTCCTAGGTGGGCAAGATCCTTACCCCTGCTTATTTGAGCTTTACATAAGCTACATATGGCCATACATTGGTTGTCTGGATTTGGGTAAAAATAACTCCAGACCAAAGAGGTGCATTTTTTGGTCTTCTGACCAGGCATGACGATGGGCTTTTTCATCCCATGGACATCAGCTGTTTCCCCCCCTGGTGCCTCATTTACAATAACCACATCACCATCCTCATCATCAAGTTCCTCCACAGCGCCAGCTACATCATCAATAGCCTCCTCCCGAGCCACCTCTTCCCGTACAGTGATGGGAAGGTCAGGCTTGACAACCACCAACACCCTTGGACTCGCCTTGGGGATTTGTGATAATTTCTCTTTAGAAGGCAGAGTTGTTTGCTGTTTTGTTGCTGACAGCATAACTCTCTTCAATTTTTTGTAGGGGGAGGGAGGAGGAGGAGGGCTAAGATCCGTGGGTGAAGCTGAACCACTAGTCATGAACACGGGCCAGGGCCTAAGCCGTTCCTTGCCACTCCGTGTCGTAAATGGCATATTGGCAACTTTACGTTTCTCCTCAGATGATTTAAAGTTTCTCTTTTTGCTACTTTTTCTTAACTTGGGCTTTTTGGATTTTACATGCCCGGTACTACGAGATTGGGCATCGGGCTTGGAAGACGACGTTGATGGCATTTCATCGTCTATGTCATGACTAGTGGCAGCAGCTTCAGCATTAGGAGGAAGTGGGTCTTGATCTTTCCCTACTTTATCCTCCAAATTTTTGGTCTCCATTATATGTAGCACAAGATACTGCAGAATGTGTGAACTTGGTAATATTGCAGTACCAATGGACTTATACTGCTGGATTGGTTTTGCAAATTTGGTTATAATTATTATATATTTTTTTTTTTTTTAAATTTTTTATTTTTTTTTACTTTTTTTTTATTTTTAAAAAACTTGGGAATAGTGGGGAAATAACTATGCCCTTAGAAGCACAGAGCACAGGACACAGCACCACTGGACTGAACAGGACACGGCACAGGACCCAGCAGCACTACGGAACTCAGCAGGACAGAGCACAGGACACAGCACCACTGGACTGATACTGCAGAATGTGTGAACTTGGTAATATTGCAGTACCAATGGACTTATACTGCTGGATTGGTTTTGCAAATTTGGTTATAATTATTATATATTTTTTTTTTTTTTTAAATTTTTTATTTTTTTTTACTTTTTTTTTATTTTTTAAAAACTTGGGAATAATGGGGAAATAACTATGCCCTTAGAAGCACAGAGCACAGGACACAGCACCACTGGACTGAACAGGACACGGCACAGGACCCAGCAGCACTACGGAACTCAGCAGGACAGAGCACAGGACACAGCACCACTGGACTGATACTGCAGAATGTGTAAACTTTGTAATATTGCAGTACCACTGGACTTTTACTGCTGAATGTGTGAACTTGGTAATATTGCAGTACCAATGGGCTTATACTGCAGGATTGGTTGTGCAAATTTTGTGGTAATTAAAAAAAATGAAAGTAGTTTTTGGTATTTTTTAAAAAAACTTTTTTTTATTTTTTTAAACACAGGGGAATATTGGGGAAATAACTATGCCCTTAGAAGCACAGAGCACAGGACACAGCACCACTGGACTGAACAGGACACAGCACAGGACCCAGCAGCACCACTGACCTCAGAAGGACAGAGCACAGCACACAGCACCACTGGACTGATACTGCAGAACACAGCACAGCACAGCACAGCACAGCACAGCACAGCACAGCACAGCACAGCACAGCACAGAACTAAACAGCACAGAACTAAACAGCACAGAACTAAACAGCACAGAACTAAACAGCACAGAGGACCACCTAACACACCCTCCCTCTACCCTGATCAATGCCCGAGTGAAGATGGCGGCGACTAGCGGGGAATTTATAGGATCCGAGTATCGCGAGATCCGACAACGGGATTATGAGTCAGAGCCTCAGTTTCACTTTTGAATTTGGCGCCAATACCCGGATCTGTCTCGGATCCGACTCGGATCCGCAACGTTCGGGTGGGCTCGGATTTCATAAATCCGAGTGCGCTCATCCCTAATGTATATGCACACATATATAAAAGTAAAGTTGGCTCTTTGCAGTACCTATAAATAATTTTGGCTCATAGTCTCTGGCTGGTTGGCCACCCCTGCACTATTACATCAGAACATTTACATTCATTGTGACAGGAGTACATTATATGTTCCTTTAGAATCAGTTCTGTTGTATAGCTTTGAACACAAGATTAATCAAAATTAAGACACCTTCCTACCTAAGTGTCAAGAGATTCCTAGTATTTTTACTTTCTGATGTTACTGTTGGAAAATGTACTTATTTATGAGGTCTACAGGGACAGTTGTAAGTTCCTGTAATTAGGTTAATGGCAGAGAAATCTATGATTCCTCCAATGTTAACGCTTTGTTAAATAACAAAAAAGCGGAGAAAAAGCCATTTTAGCTCTTCAGGCTGTGTATTATCAATGCTCCAGAGCAATCACTGCATATACGTAAAGTATTTGATGTATGTCAGATGTACACTAGGAAGCAGACGGACAACACATATAGGCATTCACAGCTTATTAAAACCTTGACTGTAAAAAGAAAGTTTTTACAAGCACCATTTCACAAACTATGAGCAATCAAATCAAATGGGTGCCCTGGAATCTGGAGCTAACTAGCCAGATAAATGAATTATCAAAACAAATTGTTCCTTATTCTGTGCTTAAACTAAGGGACGAGACTGAGTACTTATTGAATGGGGAATTGACTTTGTTCCTGCCTATGATAAGGATACCTGTTATAACCAGGCACCAATCAGCATCACTGTGTGCTCGTTCTCCCACTGTGTTCTGTAGTTTCTCCCATCTATGACAAGGGCCCATAGGAAGCCATAACAGTGAGATAGGGAAGACTTTAGCAATCTGATCCCTGAAGTGTCCCCATTATCAGAGCCATTGAATAGCACCTGCAGCTCTGACGACAATTGCATATGGTATTAGCTCTTTGGTGAATAGAACTATTTACAGTTGTGACATTGATCCGCGTAGCAAATTCAAATCAGTGAACTGAATGGTTTATTCAAGAAATATATAAGTTAGCTCTCCAGCTGCAGTAGAACTACAAACTCCAGCATATCCTGCCATGGTATATGCAAGACCTGAATTGTAGTTTCACTGTAGTTGGGGGGCATTGGTTGGTTATTGGCCGGGGTAATCCATGCTATAATTAAGAGGCTGTAACTAATCTTATTCACCACATTTTACTGGTTTTGTAATCTTTTGAAATTTAAAGTTACAGGAACGATGAATCTTTTCATACCATATAAACTTACATTTAAGCACATTTTATATTTGGAAATATCTGTTTGGCCTTAGTTTATTTAAATTTGATCCTTAAATAGGGTTGGTGACCCTTGGTTAATCCATTCTTCTGTCCACTTTGGTTAGAGATAAAACTTTATGAACTGTGAGCTGAATTCCTTTTGCTTTGTTTTGACATGAATCATCGTGACGTAATATATACAAGTATATTAATTGTAGTCTTTACTCTTCCTGTTCACCCGAAGAATAAGCTCATGGCGATGTATAGTTGTATGGGTATGTCCCTTAAAAGATGAATGTGCTCCTTGCTAGATGCCCTTCATTAAAGTCACCCAGTTTTTTGAGGTGCTGGACCAGAGGTACATAGACCTTTAGGACACCACATGAGAACTTGAGGGCAAGAGTCAGCAGAGGACAAGTGGCACAAGTGCCTCTGGTTTGCATTCAGAGTCATATCATGCCATATAAAGCCCTTCTAAGTTTGTTATAGCCCACTGGCAAGTGGTGACCATTTCTGCACTTGTCCTTTGCATAGGTTTTGAAATGTAATATACTGTGTAAATGAGTCACTGGCCTTGCATTGATGTACATTACAGTGCCACCTTGATCTGCTCGGAACTCCAGGGGGTAAATATATCAAGCTGCGAGCTTCCGGCGGGTTTAAAAAGTGGAGATATTGCCTATAGCAATCAATCAGATTGTAGTTATCATTTATTTAGTGCATTCTACAAAATGATAGCTAGAATCTGATAGGTTGCAATAGGCAACATCTCCACTTTTCAAACCCACCGGAAACTCGCAGCTTGATATATTTACCCCCAGGAGTAAAAACTAATAAATTTGTTCAGTGACATTACACAATATGATACATAGGGGCATATTCAATTGTGCCGTTTCCGCGGCGCGCGAAAACTTCTACCGTTATTACGGTAGTAGTTAGCTGGAGCGAGAAAACTAACGTAATAACGTTTTTTCCGCGCATTACTACCGTTATAACGGTAATAATGCGCGGACCGCGAGATTTTCGTAGTTTCCGACAACAATTGAATATGCCCCATAGGGAGCGATTTGGAGCTAACCGTAAAATATGTCTATTTGTGTATATACCCTCTGGGTTCTCCGGTTTCCTTCCAAACTCCAAAAACATACTAGCAGGTTAATAGGCTGCTATTAAATAGTCCTTAGTCTCTCCTACTCTATGTGTGTATGTTATGGAATTTAGACTGTAAACTCCAATGGGGCAGGGACTGATGTGAGTGAGGTCTCTGTACAGCGCTGTGGAATTAGTGGCGCTATATAAATAGCTGATGATGATGATAAACAAATATGCTTCAGCGTTTCCACATCTTATTTAAAGTTACATGCATCTTAAGATATGTGCATACAAATGAATTTTGAATGAATACGCATCAGTCATCATCAACTGGAAAACTATAGCATATTTTAAAAATACATGTAGCTCAAAATTGGATGCTTATCTTACATATGCACATCCTTACTGTGCTGCACTTGCATGTGAATGCCTCTGATCAAACACCCAAAGAGCAAGGGGCTGTAAGTGTTAGATACATGAATCTCTAATACTGGCACAAAATCTGCACAAGCACAGTGCAGCAAAAGTTGCAAGTCGCCGACATTATGATATGCAAATGTTACCCCCATAGCATTGGATCATGTTCTGCTGATGAGGTTACAGAGACTTCCTAAATTGCTAGACTAACTAAATAGGAAGCAACCTGTTCTGCTATTGGTTACCCTGCCAAGGCTGTACTTCCTATAGTGAATACCAGTCAATAAGAGTTGATTATACAAAAATGCAGCTTTAGGATTGTAATTAAGAGGGGTCCTGGACAAGGGCAGGGTCTCTGGCTGAACGGATAACTGCTGTGGGTGGTAGGGTACTCTGCATAATAGATAGAGCTGTTATGGTGGCATCAGGAGATGTTATGGTTACTGCTATGTATACTGTATGCTGGGGCTGTTATAGTGGTGTTGGGCTGTAGATAATGGACAAAATAACTGATGGTGACATGAAGCAATATATTCTGGGCATAGACTTGGTAAGCCCTGGCATGTCACATACTCTTTCTCATTCACTGCTTGAGATCCCAGGAGAAGAGCTGCTGAGAAAGGATTCATATACAATTTATACAATTGCTGAAAGCTAATTTTGTGCATTGCCCCTACATTGCCATTCGCACCCTTTCATCACATTTCACTGCTTATCCTATATTTGCCCCCCCCTACCTTCTTGCAAAGCTCCCTCCATTTTTCCACCACATCTATCCAACGCCACTTTCATTATTGTCCGTCCTCTCCTGTCTGTTAGGGCCCACGACCACTAGGATGAGCTTTTAGAACAGCTAAGGTAGAGATCTTCACCTTTAGCAGCCACCTTTCCCATAGAGCTTAATGTGCTAATAGGTACTCAGATGCCCCCAGGTCTTAAGCTCAGAGTAGTAAAAGCTCATCAAAGATGGCCTTGGAGCAGATGAATCCGGGGAGGCGTAAGCCCAGACTGGAGCGGGTGGTCAGTGGCAGGCCGAGGTCAGGGGTCTGAAGCAAACAGGTAAATCGATATCCAAGCAGAGGTCAGGGTCACAGGCGAAACAGCGAAGTCCAGAATACAAGCCAAAAGGTCAGGGAAACATGCAAACTGGCAAGGTCCAAGGTGCAGGCAAGGGTCACAACAGTAGATCAGGCAGACAGGAATCCAACAGCAGGGCAGCACAGCACAAGACTGGAAACGCTATAACCGGCAGGGAGGTCTAGTCCTCCCTGCCTTAAATACCTAGAGCAGCCAATGAGAACTAAGCAGTGCAGCCTAAACTAATCAGCCATAGGAGGCTGATAATAATTCCTCCCTAATACACACGCGCCCGGCCAATCTCCCCGCCGGAATGCAGCACTTGACAGCTTGGCATCTGGCTGTTGCCTTGGCAATGGTCGGCCGGAAACTGGAAGTAACATCTCGGCTGTCTCCTTGACGACCGGGACGACAGGCACAGAGGAGAGCGAGCTGCGGTGGCTATGGACACTGCCGCGGCTTGTAACACTGCCCAGACTTTAGACCTTATCCCATTGTCCTATTGCCCGGTAACATGCCCTGTCCAAGGCACAACGTTTTGCGCACTAGTAGGTTCCGTGACTCTCCTCCTCCCTCCAACTGCGGCCATATTGAAAATTTGAATGTTGAAAGGGCTGGCGGCAGAACTATCACCTCCCATCGGCCTCCTAAAAGTGTTCTGGCAGCTGACAGACACTCATCTGCTCCTGCTCGGACGAGCAGAAAGCGAAGCACCCAGCCATATTCAAGAGCAACTCTCACCAAGTAGAATGGTAAGTACCTTCACCCAGTACCTGCTATAACAAACCAACAAGACAGAGAGCTCAATTTAGGGAGCACAGAAGCCCCTACCCACAACCCCTATGCGATTACGCACGAGGCCAACCCAGCCCCCCCAACAAGGAACACAGGTCTGACACTTAACATAGATACAAAATGGTGACATGAATTTTCTGCCCCGCCACGAACATGTGCAAACACCGCTCCCCAGGAGACTGAGGGCAGAGTGCCAGACAGATTGATAACTCCCACCGCCCAATCAATTGAACCCCCAGCATCCACCTCTAGGGTGGAGAAAAGTAGTTTGACAGATACTAATGTGCTTTTGATAGAAGATTCCTAGAGCCAGTTTACCATCGCGGCAGACAGGAAGGCCATCAGAACCACCAAGGACATTGGAATAGAAGCGTACAAGTCTTTTACTAATTAGGCTAATGTTTACTCCGTATTCGTGGACGTATCGATCGAGTATAGGCCAGAAGAAAAGACAGACGTCTGGCAGTATTTACACATGATTAATGATATGTATCACAAAGATAACCCCCTGGTGTGGTGTTCATATGACGGCATCTTTAGAAGGAAAATGAGTGGATGGGCCAGTATTCTCTTAGGTTGCAAGGACATTGACACATGATTGGACTTGATACATCCCAGCAGCCAGGTTTCCAACCTCCCATTGCACTCTGGCTCATTTAGATTCATGGCTTTTAGACACAAAGATGTTTTTTATATTGACCGCTGTCTGCCAATGGAGTGTTCGATTTCCTGCACTTCGAAAGGTTCAGCTCTTTCCTTCCTGTCTGCAAGCAGGAACTGGTCACCATGGAATAGCACATTATCTGGACGATTTCCTTATAATTGGTCCTGTGAGATCACCGCAGTGCGGTAGCATCTTGTATGCAGATCAGTCCTTTTTCACAGTACTGGGAGTGCCCATAGCTCACAATAAGACCGAGGGGCCAGTCTCCTGTCTGTCCTTCTTGGGGATA
Source organism: Mixophyes fleayi (assembly GCF_038048845.1). Taxonomy (NCBI): domain Eukaryota; kingdom Metazoa; phylum Chordata; class Amphibia; order Anura; family Limnodynastidae; genus Mixophyes; species Mixophyes fleayi. Next base: position 76,246,643 of record NC_134405.1, read on the forward strand.
GAAATTGACACAGTAGCAGGCTGCTATCGTCAACCACGGTACAAAATCCAGCGAATAATCCAAGCCATTGCGGACATACAAAGCTCACAGTCCAGCCAGCTTAAATAAGTACAATTCCCTTTCGGCCACTTTACTTTCACATGCAGGGTCATCCCCATGGGTAGGGTTTTCTATAGAAAACTTCAAAGAGCCACAGCTGGGAGGATCAGACCGCATTCCGCTATCCAATTGTCAGCAAAAATTTAAGTATTGGTTAGATTTCTTCAGAATTTTAATGGCACCCGTATATGGCCCACCCCCGGTCTACTCAAGCAACTTGACCTGTATACAGACGCGTTGGGTTCCCTTGGGTTCGGTGCCTTCATGAATGTTGATTGGTGCGCGTCCCGCTGGCATCAGTGTGGCATCGTCTCCAACCTTATCGTTTTGGAACTTTTCCCAATTATTGTAGCAGTAGAACTCTGGGCCCCTATCCTTCGATATAAACACATAGTCTTCTGGTGTGATACCTTGGGCGTAGTACAGGCTACAAACAAGCAGAGCGCTTCATCCCCACATGCTATCGGCCATCTGCGACATCTCGTTTAAAGCACAACACCTTCCAGGGATCGAGAACCTGTATTGCTGACTCCCTATCGCGTTTTCAATGTCGTCGATTTAGGGCCTTAGCACCACATGCTAAACTTATGGTAACAATGTGTCCCCCTTGTGTTTGGCAGATTATAAAGCTGGCATAAAAGGACAATCGGAGCGAGCCCTGGCTCCTTCAACGAGACGAGCATACCATTGGTCTAATATCCTGAACTCTAGGGGGGCCCCTGAATAACATCAGACGAATTCCATTATGGCTTTTATGTGGGAGCCTTATAGCACATGCGTGTCCAAGACAGCCATGGCTGCTACTCTAGCGGGTATATCATTTATGTCCTTCATAGCGTTCCTGATGTGACAAAAAACTTTATAGTAGTGAAATCACTAAAGGGTTGGGCCTGTGAGAGACCAGCTCCTGAAGACCAGAGGCAACCAATCGATACTCAGCTATTGCGGCAACTTATACAGGCCCTTCAAACAGTAACCAAGAACACTTATGAATGCTTATTATTCCGTACAGCCTTTGCACTAGCGTTTTTTTGCACATTTAGAGTCTCTGAACTGGTGGCGCAGTCCAAGGTACACCCCCTCTCCGGCTTATTAACTCAATACATAGTCATTCAAGATACTAAATTATTATGCAAGATCATAAACTCCAAAACGGACCAGGCTGGTAAAGATTCATGG